>NC_081854.1:32023242-32623242 GCF_963259705.1 Myotis daubentonii
AAGTGATCAAAGTCAATGCCACCGGGTTGGACAAATCTCCATCATGCACTCCCTCCCCACCCTCACCCCAGAGGATGCACTGAGAACTCAGTATCATTTCTGTGATTTTCCAGCCAAAACGCACAACTTGGAAACATCAGACAAATCCAAATTGAAAGGCAGTGGACAGAAGACGAGTCTGTAATATTCAAACAGGTCAGGGCTGTGACTGCCGAGGGAAGACCGCAGAACGGACCCAGACCGAAGACTGTTCCACGCGTTATGAGTCGGGCCCTAGAACAACAGCTCCCTTCTACTGGGCAACTTAAATGGGATCCCTGGGTGAGGGGTACACAGGAATCCTTTGTGATGTTCATATGTTTCTGTACATTTGAAATGGTTTAAAATTAACAGGAACAATGAACATAAAGGAGAAAAATCACAAAAAAGCAAAACCAAACGCTGTGGAGCTGACTTCTGTGCCTTCTGATAAGAGGCAATAGGAAGGGCACGGCACCCTCTGAAATGTTCCTGCTGAAAACTGACCCCAAGCCCGGCCAGCGTTGTTCAGTGGTTAAGCATCGACCCATGAACCAGGAGATCACGGCTCAATTCCTGGTCGGGGAGCATGCCCACTTGTGGGGTAGTTCTCCAATAAGGGAGTGCAGGAGGCAGCCAATGAACGGTTCTCTCTCATCATTGATGTTTCTATCTCCCTCTCCCTCTCCCTTCCTCTGAAATCAATGAAAACATTAAAACACACACACACACACACACACACACACACACACACACACGGAGACACGTCATCCAAGTCAGCATGTGAAACACTCTACAGGACCACCACCCAGTTTCTTCAACAAATAAATGGCAAGAGAGAAAGTAGAAGGAAAGGGAGACCTAAAAGACAGGTTGACCTTTTTTAAAAAAATGTTTTTATTGATTTTAGAGAGAAATGAAGGGAGAGGGGGAGAAAGAAACATTGATGTGATCAATCGGTTGTCTCACACATGCACGCCGACCAGGGATTGAACCCAAAACCCAGGTATGTGCCCTGACTGAGGATTGAACCAACAACCCTTCAGTGCAGGAGACGATGCTCAACTAACTGAGCCACACCGGCCATGACCTTTTTTGGATCCTGATTCAAGCAAACCAACTTAAGGAACAGTTCACAGAAAAATCAGAGAAATCTGAATACTGACTGGACATAGATGATATAAAGGCATCACTGTTAAGTTGTCTGCATGGAATCGTGGTATTGCTATGATATACAGTTTTCTAAGTCCTCATCTCCAAGAGCATTTATAAATGAAACAAGATGATCTCTGGAATTTGCTTAAATAAACCAGGGTCAAACAACCTAAATGTCCATCAAAAAATGAAAGGGTAAACAAAATTTGGTTTATACATACAATGGAATATTATTCAGACATAGAAAAGAAATTCTAACCCATGCTACACCATGGATGAATCTGGGGAAACATCATGATAAGTGAAAGAAGCCAGACTCAAAAGGTCAAATATTATCTCACTTATATGAGGCACCTAAATAGTCAAATTCATGGAGACAAAAAGTAGAACAGAGGTTACCAGGGGCTGGGGAGGGAGGAAGGGGAGTTCATGTTTAATGGGTACGGAGTTTCAGTTTGGGATGATGAAAATGTTTTGGAGATGATGGTGATGATGATTGCAGAACAATGTGAACGGGCTTACCGCCACTGAACTGAGCATTTAAAAATAGCTATAATAATGCCGAAACCGGTTTGGCTCAGTGGATAGAGCATCGGCCTGCGGACTGAAAGGTCCCAGGTTCGATTCCGGTCAAGGGCATGTACCTGGGTTGCGGGCATATCCCCAGTAGGAGATGTGCAGGAGGCAGCTGATCGATGTTTCTCTCTCATCGATGTTTCTAACTCTCTATCTCTCTCCCTTCCTCTCTGTAAAAAATCAATAAAATATATTTAAAAAAATAAATAAATAAATAAATAATAAAAATAGCTATAATGATAACCTATATGTTATGCATGTACTAGCACAATGTTCTTTAAAGTCCAGGGCACGTGAAGCACATGCCTATAGTTGTTGAAAGTGAATGATGAGAGCACATAAATTCCTTTTACTACTCTCTCTACTGTTATATATGCTTGGTTTTTTTACACACTAAAGTGCTTTCTTTTTTTTAATAATTTTTAATTTATTTCAGAGAGGGAGGAACGGAGAGGGAGAAAGAGAGAGAAACATTGATCAGCTGCCTCCTAAACAGATCAGACTGGAGATTGAACCCAAAACCTAGGTATGTGCCCTGACCGGAAATCAAACCCGCCACTTTCCAGAGCACAGGATGGCATTCCAACCAATTGAGCCACACCAGCCAGGGGTAAAGTGCTTCTCAAAAACTTACAACTCAAATAACTGCCCAAACACCCCAGGCTGATGAGGAATAAGTATGAAAACAAAACCAGCATGGAAAAATGCTCATGAAATTATGTTGGGTAAGAGCTGGCTCCCCACTTATGTCTACACTCTATATCATATGCAAATATATGCATTAGGGGGAAAAGTCTGGAAGGAAATAGACCAAAATTACAATAACTATAGTGTTTGGAATGTGAGATACTGGGTAAATTTTGTTTTCTTTCTTTAAACTTTCTCTAATAGACTTACTTAGATAGTTTTTAGAAATAAATTACATATACTCCAAGGTAGTCATAGGAGTGGATATTAAGAAGCAAGAAATGTGAAGGATGCTGAGTGATAAGAAAATATCCTACTAGATGGTTCTAAGGCCTTCCTGGGAGAGGATTTACCAGAGAGCTGCAAGCCCAGACCAAGGGGTCCGCACCCTCTGCCCACCTATCTGACCCTGGGGTTTAAAGGTGGGCACCCACCCTGCGGATGCCTCCATGGTGTGGTGTGTGTGAAGAATGGACCCCAAGGTGCCCACCCTGCACAAAGGGGCTCGTGAGTCCAGGCTGAGGGGTCACTTCCTGTGCCAACGCCTGTGGTCGTCCGGCCCCAATCTGGGCTAGGAGTTGTGCAACCCGCCATGCCTTTCCTGTTCCCCTTTTCCCGGGCGTGCAGCCTCTGCAGCATCGGCTGGGGCTCTGTGGGCTCACCACAGGGAAGAGCCAGCTCCCAGCACAGCCAACCCCCCCCCACCCAGAGCTGTTTCCACGTCTCTGATTGTTTTCCCCTCCCCGGGTTGCTAAACAGCATATGAAGAAACCCCTTTCTTTTGCTTTTTTATTTTAGGGAAGGAGACTAATGCTGTCTGTTTTCGAAGATGCTAGGATGGGCCAGCTAAGGCCATGGGACAAGCCCCGCTGCACCCCGAGAACAAGGTGGAAGCAGCTCCCCCTCCTTCCTTTCCATGAGCAATGGTGCCCGAATGTGTCTGGAGGTTGCACGATAATAACACTACGAATGTTTACCACCAGAGCGGGGAGCAAGCCCATCCATCCCATGCTCCCAACAGCCCTCCCTCCCCCACTTTCCCTCCCCCTCCCGTGACCCTGGGGTTTAGATGAGGAAACTGCAGAGGCACCAGGAGCTGACCCAGCTGACCTGGGTCAGGCAGGGGACTGGGGGTGGGGTGGGGAATGGGGCGGTGAGCAGAACCAGGATTGGACCACTCACTGTCCCAGGTGCCCATGGGCCTCAAAGACCACTCTGAACCCTGCTGGAACAGGGGTCCTTGGGAAAAGCGAAGACTCACTCCCAAAACCACACCTTTTGGAAGGAAGCTGCAGGGGCAGGGAGAACACCTATGTGGAGAAGAATGTCACTTCTCTGGGGGGTTGAGAATTGAGGGGGTGATAGAGAAGGGGTCCCAGTTAATGCTTTTTTTTCTTAAGCCAGATGACAACAGGTCCATGGGGTTCATTGTATCATCCTGCATACAATTTTGTGTCTGAAATACTTCACAATCTTAATTAAAGCAAAAACAAAAGCCCAGCTGCACAGATCCCGCCCCTAACAGTGGGTAAATACTCTGAAAAATACTGGCCAATATTCTGGTGCTTGATCTTTGCATCAAAGACACTGGGCTCCATTGTGTATCCCAAGACACAACCTCAGGATTCCAGCTCCCGGAAGACAACATAAAAGCAAAGCCAGGCCCTCCCTGACAAAGGCCCCGCCACAACCCGCTGGCTCCGAGGGCCACCTGACCTCCTTTATAAGAACCTGTGAGACGCTCCACAGCCACCCGGACTCAGAGCAATTGGCTGTGTTTTTCAAACCCAAGGGAAGAAAAATTCAGGCTGCTCAGACATCTGAAACAAACATTGGCTTCTCCGATTCTGAGACCTGCGGGGATCTTTATTATGTAAACATCTGAGAGATCTGTTCTCTGCAAATGGACAAAAATACATAATTCATTTGCAACGTAAATAGCTCAGCATTCAACTACTCCAGACCCTGGTTATATATTATTATTTGAAAAATCTCCTGAAGGTTTCATGGCCAGTGACCAATGCTCTGTCTCCATGAGTGTAAGTCTGGCCACAACAGGCTCCGTGTGGAGTAAGGGCAGGGAGAGCCTGGACTCAGGGCAGGGACACGGTCCCTGCGAAGCTGCATCCCAACACCACCCCCGGCTCCTTTGTGCCAGTGGTGTGGGACAGGGGCTGAGTTTCCAGGCTTTGTTTTCTGGGATTGCTTCAAGTTGAAAACGCTTTTACGTGGTAGCAGGCCATTGTTGACACCGGTACAGCTCACCTCTCTGAACCTGAGCTTTTCACCTGTGTGTTAGGGGGAGGGTGGACTAGATCCATGGTTAAAACGTTCCCCAGGAGTCCAAGGTCCCCAACTTGACCCCTTGTAGTGTTTTTTAATATTTTTTAAATTAATTTCAGAGAGGAAGGAAGAGGGAGAGAAAGAGATTGAAACATCAATAATGAGAGCGAATCGTTGATCAGCTGCCTCCTGCACACCCCCTACTGGGGATTGAGCCCACAGCCGGGCATGTGCCCTGATCAGGAATCAAACCCTGACTTCCTGGTTCATAGGTCGATGCTCAACCACTGAGCCACACCAACTGGGCAACCCCATGAAGTGTTTTGAAGTCAGGGGTCTTCAGCCACCAGTAACAGGAAAACACCTATTCTAAGCAAAGGGAAAGGAATTTATGGACCCACATAACTGGGCAGTCCTAGGGTAGATCCAGCATGTGGGGTCTAGAGCCTTAAATAAAACTGCCAGTATTGGCGGCGGAGGGCGTGGTTGTTGGGTTGTTTTCAATCGGGATGGAGTTTCAGACTCTGAGCTCCAGATCCCGACGAGCCTCTAGGAACCCAGACTCAAACGGGAGAAGCGGGACTGTCTGGCTTCGGTCGGAACTCGAAGGCAGCTTTCTCTCCGAGGTTTGCAGCGGTTGCTGGGACTCTGTGAGGCAGAGCACCTAGGGACGGAACTGAGAGCAGTCATAACTGCTCACTCTGCCCGCCCTGTTTGATCCACTACGACCCGCCCCGCCCAAGCCCTGCACAGAGTCATTTGCCAGATAGCCTCAGGCAAAGGCTAGATTAGCACCTCCCCAGAGGACAGAAGTTTTCCCACTGCAGACACAGCTGGCTCTCATAGCCAGTTGGCCTGGAGGTCAAATCCCCCCAGTATTAACTACAACAATCAAGGCTTAACTACAAGACTGTGCACAAAGACCACTAGGGGGTGCACCAAGAAAGCATAAAAAAAATGCGGAGACAAAGAAACAGGACAAAATTGTCAATGGAAGATATAGAGTTCGGAACCACACTTTTAAGGTCTCTCAAGAACTGTCTAGAAGCTGCCGATAAACTTAATGAGATCTACAAGAAATCTAATGAGACTCTCGATGTTATGATAAAGAACCAACTAGAAATTAAGCATACACTGACTGAAATAAAGAATACTATACAGACTCCCAACAACAGACCAGAGGAGCGCAAGAATCAAGTCAAAGATTTGAAATACGAAGAAGCAAAAAACATCCAACTGGAAAAGCAAAATGAAAAAAGAATCCGAAAATACTAAGATAGTGTAAGGAGCCTCTGGGACAGCTTCAAGCGTACCAACATCAGAATTATAGGGGTGCCAAAAGATGAGAGAGAGCAAGATATTGAAAACCTATTTGAAGAAATAATGACAGAAAACTTCCCCCACCTGGTGAAAGAAATAGACTTACAAGTCCAGGAAGCGCAGAGAACCCCAAACAAAAGGAATCCAAAGAGGACCACACCATCCTGGTGAAAGAAATAGACTTACAACTCCAGGAAGCGCATAGAACCCCAAACAAAAGGAATCCAAAGAGGACCACACCAAGACACATCATAATTAAAATGCCAAGATCAAAAGACAAAGAGAGAATCTTAAAAGCAGCAAGAGAAAAACAATCAGTTACCTACAAGGGAGTACCCATACGACTGTCAGCTGATTTCTCAACAGAAACTTTGCAGGCCAGAAGGTTGTGGCAAGAAATATTCAAAGTGATGAATGCCAAGAACCTACAACCAAGATTACTTTATCCAGCAAAGCTATCATTCAGAATTGAAGGTCAGATAAAGAGCTTCAAAGATAAGGAAAAGATAAAGGAGTTCATCACCACCAAACCAGTATTTTATGAAATGCTGAAAGGTATCCTTTAAGAAGAGGAAGAAGAAGAAAAAGGTAAAGATACAAATTATGAACAACAAATATGCATCTATCATCAAGTGAATATAAGAATCAAGTGAAAAAATAATCTGATGAACAGAATGAACTGTTGATTATAATAGAATCAGGGACATAGAAAGGGAATGGACTGACTATTCTTTGGGGGGAAAGGGGTTTGGGAGATGCGGGAAGAGACTGGACAAAAATCGTGCACCTATGGATGAGGACAGTGGGGGGGTAAGGGCAGAGGGTGGGGAGGGAACTAGGTGGAGGGGAGCTATGGGGGAAAAAAATAGGAACAAATGTAATAATCTGAACGATAAAGATTTAATAAAGTAAAAAAAAAAAAGAAAAAAAAAAAACAAAGAGGACCACACCAAGACACATCATAATTAAAATGCCAAGAGCAAAAGACAAAGAGAGAATCTTAAAAGCAGCAAGAGAAAGAAACTCAGTTACCTACAAGGGAATACCCATACGACTGTCAGTGGATTTCTCAACAGAAACTTTGCAGGCCAGAAGGGAATAGCAAGAAATATTCAAAGTGATGAATACCAAGAACCTACAACCAAGATTACTTTATCCAGCAAAGCTATCATTCAGAACGGAAGGTCGGATAAAGAGCTTCACAGATAAGGAAAAGCTAAAGGAGTTCATCACCACCAAACCAGTATTATATGAAATGCTGAAAGGTATCCTTTAAGAAGAGGAAGAAGAAGAAAAAGGTACAGATACAAATTATGAACAACAAACATGCATCTATCAACAAGTGAATCTAAGAATCAAGTGAACAAATAATCTGGTGATCATAATAGAATCAGGGACATAGAAAGGGAATGGACTGACTATTCTTGGGGGGGAAAGGGGTGTGGGAGATGCGGGAAGAGACTGGACAAAAATTGTGCACCTATGGATGAGGACAGTGGGTGGGGAGTGAGGGTGGAGGGTGGGGCGGGAACTGGGAGGAGGGGAGTTATGGGGGGAAAAAAGAGGAACAAATGTAATAATCTGAACAATAAAGATTTAATTTTTAAAAAAACTGCCAGTATTCAGTGTGTGTGTGTGTACGTGTACTAATATGTGTACATTGGTATGTGTACATATACGTATGTGCATGTATTCACACATGTGCATGGTCCTGTATGCATGTGCACATGCGTTGTGTTGTGTATGCATGTGTGTTTGAGCATGTGTGCATATTGTGTGTGTGTGTGCATGTGTATCTCTGAGACCAGGCTTCACAGAAAACTCGGGGTGACAGCTGGAGCAGACCCTGGAGTGGGGGTTTTCTGTGTCTGCTTCAGAGCCTGGTTAAGAACTAAAACACCACAGAAAGCGATCCTCCAGATCCCCCGCCCAAACCAGGGCAGCCGCTGCCCTGAAGTCGCATGATCCCACATGCCCACAGCCGTCTCCTTTTCCACAGATGAAGGTGTCCCTGAGGACTGCACATCACTGCCTGGTCTAACATTTCTCCATCGTGGTTTCATGAGGTCCACGTCCTCAGCACCTCCCCCCTCTCCCTCCTCCGAATGGTTCCAAGATCTGCCTGGTTGATCCAGGTAGGTCTGCTGTGTCCTGATTAACTGCTGGATGTGGTTCCATGGTGTGGCCACACCACAGTCCATTTCTCCATTTCTCTCTCTTTTTTTTATATTTTTATCGATTTCAGAGAGGGAAGGAGGGGGCTAGAGAGATAGAAACATCAATGATGAGAGAGAATCATTGATTGGCTGCCTCCTGCACACCCCACACAGGGGATCGAGCTCACAACCTGGGCATATGCCCTGACCAGGAATTAAACCGTGACCTCTGGTTCACAGGTGGACGCTTAACCATTGAGCCACACTGGCCAGGCACTCTGTTTCTCTCTTGACAGTCAGGTTCTTTCCATTTCCTTCTAATTTATTTTTATTTTTAAAATATATTTTTATTGATTTTAGAGAGAGGAAGGGAGAGATAGAGAGATAGAAACATCAATCGGCTGCCTCCTGCACACCCCTCACTGGGGACCAAGACCCCAAAACCCAGGCATGTGCCCCGACCAGGAATTGAACCATGACCTCCTAGTTCATGGGCTGGTGCTCAACCACTTAGCCACACCATTTTTATAAAAATAAAAATATTTTATTTTATTTTTATTTTATTTTTTTAGTATTTCCCCCAAAAAAGATTTTATTTTTTTTAATATATTTTATTGATTTTTTACAGAGAGGAAGGGAGAGGGATAGAAAGCTAGAAACATCGATGAGAGAGAAACATCGATCAGCTGCCTCCTGCACACTCCCCACTGGGGATGTGCCTGCAACCAAGGCACATGCCCTTGACTGGAATCGAACCTGGGACCCTTGAGTCCGCAGGCCAATGCTCTATCCATTGAGCCAACCGGTTAGGGCCCAAAAAAGATTTTAAATATAATAATATCAGCCCTGACCGGTTTGGCTCAGTGGATAGAGCGTCAGCCTGCGGACTGAAAGGTCTTGGGTTAGAATCCGGCCAAGGGCATGTACCTTGGTTGCGGGCACATCCCCAGTAGGAGGTGTGCAAGAGGCAGCTGATCGATGTTTCTCTCTCATCGATGTTTCTAACTCTCTATCCCTCTCTCTTCTCTCTGTGAAAAATCAATAAAATATATTAATATTACATGTAATAAACATTAATATTTCAAGAAAAAAAGATTTTAAATATATTAATATTACCAAAACTGTACTAATATATAATATCACAAAAGTTGTAGGAAATATTAAAAATCTGCAAATAACAGGATTACTTCTATTATATTCTAAAATGTTTTTTTTTCTCTGGCTCTATTTTTGTTCATCAGTTTATGTTGTTCATTATATTCCACAAATGAGTGAGATCATGTGATATTTATCTTTCTCCGACTGGCTTATTTCACTCAGCATGGTCAGCAGGGCTCTATTTAAACAATGCCACAGTGCATATCCTCAGACACTGTAGGGATCTACAGGCCCAGCTTCGCCCAGTATAGCGGACCACTCCCCAGTATGGTCCCACACATCTAGTCTCTTCCCAGCAGTGTTCGAGGACTTTCTCCTGGAAGGGCGTGCTACAATGACTGATGTCAGAGGAGCGGAGGGAGCACTGGCTGATCAGCGCAGATGATGGTGCGGATTCCACGCTGCTCATGCTCCGATGAGCCTGGGAAGAAGAGAGAGACACCATACACAGCTCTGTCTCACCTAATCTCAGAACCTGGAAGGCTCCAGTGTGGGCTTCCAAGAACTTTTTAGCCTGAGATTCTTGGTACCCAAAAGGTCCATGAAAGAGACCCACTGAACCAACGGGCTCCATCGCATGCCGAAGTCTGTGTGCTGGATTCTCAAAGCGGGTGGGGACTCCAAGCCTTTGAACCTCTGTTTTTCAGTTGGGCTCTTCCAGTTAAGATTTTTTTTTAATCCAGTTTAATCTGACGAGCAAATAAAGGAGAAAAAAGGAATTTATTGGCTCACCAGGGCAAAAGGTCAGGAATAACTGGCCTCAGGTAAGGCTGAATCCAGGGGCTCACACCGCATGAAAGAGCTCAAATCTCCATCTCTGGCTCCACTTTACTGTTAGCTTCGTCGTCAGGTAGACTCACTCCGCCCAGGTCCCCCAGGGTTCAGACTCACACTCTCTCGGGCAGTATAAAGGGGGACTTCCCCAGTCTCTTCAGCAGGAGGCCCTGGATCCAGTAGACCAAGCAGGCCATGTGCCCATCCTCTGGCAGAGGACTGGGATGCTCCAGGAGGGCTCAAGGTCATGGCGGGATGGCAGGGGCAGTAAATGTCCCCTACACTTTGAAGAGGGCTACTGCCATAAGCGAGTTCAAGCTCAGGTACTCCGGTCTTCTATTGTGACTAGTCATGGCAGAGACCTGGCAAGCCTGGTGCCATCTGTAGGGATGGCCTGGGGGCAGCAGTGCCGTCTGTTTTGAGTTAAACTGTGTCCTCCAAAAAGATACGTTAAAGTTACTGAAGTCTGACCCCCGGTTCCTGCGGTGACCTTATTTGGAAATGGGGTCTTAGCTGATGTAGTTAAGATGCTGGAGTAGGGTGGGACCTAAATCCAGTGTCAGGTCTCCTTAAAAGAAAGGAGGGGATTGTGCAGACACAGGGAAGGCCAGGTGGGGGCACTGGAAAAGGCAAGGACAGATCCTCCCATAGAGCCTCCGAAGGGACCATGGCCCTCCCACACCTTGACTTCAGGCTTCTGGTCTCCAGAACTGAAAGAGAATACATCTCTGTTGTTCTAGGCCTCCCAGTTAGGGGTAGTTCGTTGTGATAGCAACAGGACTCGTCTACCATCCAACTCTGATCCTCGGCTATGACCTATCAGTGAATCCAGGCACTGGCATGGCTCCTAGGTCTCTCCAGCCTGTCGCCCCTGCAGCCCAGACTCATGAGGATCCCAACCTGGTGTTTTCCAACGTGGCCTCGGAGAGGTTTGAGGAAGTGGTGGCCCTAATGGCTGGGAAAGTCCTTAGGGCAGCCCTGCGATTCTGCTTGGCAGGTGACCCCAGCAGGCTACTTGATCTAAGGGGAAACCCATGAGTCTCCCTCTCACCCAGAACGGCCATCACATGTGTGGAAACACCTGGGCAGCACCAGGAGCCAACACAGCCACTGGCCAAGAAGCCCCAAGCGTGAAATTGCTTCCTAAATCCCCTGCTGGTCACAACTTCTGGACACATGGGTCAACTCCAGCTGGTGCCCTCTACTATCTGGACACTGAATTGTCTCTGTAGCCAACAAAGAAGCTAAATCAAAGCCATCCTTGAGCTCAAGTCCAAACTGATGGCTGTGCCAGAGCCTCAGGCCACTATGGTGCAGAGAGGAATGCCCAGGCTCCGCAGCTGGAAAGACTGGGGTGTAGATCCTGACTCCTGGGGTACAGCCTTTGGAAGTTGTCAAACCTCTCTGTGTCCCCATCTGGAACAGATACCTATACTTGCTACCTCCTGGGATTATAGTAAGCAGTAATTGAGATAATGTACAACATAAATGTTAGCATGATTAAATGATGAGGAGGCATTGATTCCATAAATATTTATTAAGTACCTGATTTGTGCCAGGCAATATCCTAGAAGCGAGGATTATAGTGAGGAACGAATCAGACACAGGGACTTGGAGCTTATGAAGATGGAGAAGGTGAGGATGGTGGTGATGATGATGATGATGATGATGATGGTGAGGAGGAGGATGGTGGTGGTGAAGATGAGGCTAAAACTCCTCTCTAGACCATGAGATCCTCATGAGCAGGAGCTGTGTCTCCCATTTCCTGCCCCCCTACTGTCCAGTACAGGGCCTTGCACATAGTAAGTACTCAAGAATGTGTGTTGCCTTAAGCCAGTTTGCTTCAGTGGTTAGAGCACTGGCCCGTGGACTGAAGGGTTCCGGGTTTGATTCCAGTCAAGGACACTACCTCGGTTGCAGGCTCGATCCCCACCCCAGTGGGGAGGCATGCGGGAGGCAACCAATCAATGAGTCTCTCTCACATTGATGTTTTTCTGTCTCTTCCCCTTCCTTCCACTCTGTCTAAAAATCAATGGAAAAAATATCCTTGGATGAGGCTTAACACACACACACAAAAAAGAAATATGTGTTGTTGATGGATTGATTCTTCAAGTTGCTTTAAGCAGAGATTCTCTCCTTCAAGGGTAGCTCAAGCTGGCCCCTATGCAAATCATTTTGAAGTTATATGTTTTATCTTTAAAACTGACGTGAGCTTTTCATTCTATTCAATGACATATCCATGTTTGTTTTACTTATAAACAAGAATTTTTTTTTCAAAACTTTCAGAGAAAATGATGCCCCAAGAAAACATGCTCTGTTTATTCCTGTGGCTTTTGAGACATTAAACACACACACACACACACACACACACACACACACACACACACACACCAGTCCCCACCCCAGGCCGCCCCATAGACATCCAGAGGTCCACAGAGCCCAGGGCCAGAGCATGGCCCAGACTGCCCAGGCTGTTAGACACTCTGGAGAAAACGAGCCTCCCTCCTGGTGGTGCCGGGGCTGGGGGAGCAGGGAGGGCCAACGCCTCGAAGGCAGCTCGAGCGCCGCTCTGTGCTCTGAAGGGCAAGGAGGCTGAGCCTGGACTCAGCGACTTTAAGCTGAGAGCCAGAGTCAAAGTAAAAGGACCCTGAAGAGGTCTCTGGAAACTTTGTTTTCCTCTTAAAACCCAGTGTCATCAACGTGAGAACCACACCATCGCCCTGGACAGACCCTGGGTTACGAAGCGGCAACATCAGTTCTGAGAGTCCATGAGCATAAACTCTGGGACTGCGTGAGTCCAGCAGGCATGTAGGGAGCTGCAGCTGTGTCTGGCCAGAGTTTTAGGATTTGCTCGGGCATCTTGCCAGTTCCCCAGTGACAGACAGCAAAAACAGGCAGGAAGAGGGAAGGCCTCAGCCCGGGTCCCTTTGACTTGCTTCAGAGACTGCTCCCTGAGTGTCTATTTCCCCATCTCTAAAGTGAGTCTTCGACATGCTCTCTTAGATGGTTTTAGCTCTGTTACATAACATTCATCCTCACAAGCTCAGAAGCATGGGAGTGGAAAGCAGTTTGTGGATAATTTGGTTATGACACATGTTCATAAGTAAACTGGAATTTACTGAGCAGATGAAGATCTCTGAAGATGGGGTCCTGTCCTTCCCAGAGCAGAAGCTTAGCATCGATGAGGAAATGAACAAAGGGGACAGTCAGTCTCATTTCTCCCCCTGCGTAGGCCAGGGGTAAATCTGAAGCCCAATCATGTCGTTCTGAGCTTTTCAAGCCAGAGGAGGCACATTGACCTTTGATGTGTGCTGTGCCAAGAGGCTGCAAAAGCATTTTCTGGGGGGAGAGGGTGTCAATTATATTTGTAATGTGTGGGAATAATTATTTCTATATTAACACAAATACAGCCCTGGCCAGTGTGGCTCAGTTGGTTGAACCTCGTCCCGTGCACTGAAAGGTTGTCAGTTTGATTCCTCATCAGATTGTGCAGGAGGCAGCCAATCTCACATCGATGTTTCTCTCTCCTTCCTTCCTTCCTTCCTCTCTCTCAAATCAATAAAAACATATTTTTTAAAAATACAGCAGTGTCATGGAGCAAAATACAAAATTCCCATGGATTTTCACAATCAGACACAAGACTTTTAAAGGAACATCACACGCATGGCAAAACAATTCAGGCAATTGCCCCATAATCCAGATTGCACAAAATCTCCTTCTAACTTTTCAGTAGGCGAGTCTGAAAGAGAAAAATCAATGCAGAGCCAGCCTCTGTGGGTCCAAGGACAGGCACGGAGCCTGGATGCCACCTCGTGTTCACTTGGGATATGACAGCCAGCTCCATGCAGCCTTAGTGAAGATGTCTGATTCAAATGTGGACAGGTGGGGGCCGTCCTGGGAGATGCTTCCCGGATGTGTCAATAGCATTGTAATAACTGTGTATGCTGTCAAATGGGTATTAGACATGGGGGCAGGGGGAATCACGTCATACGTTATATACATGTCTAACCACTAGGCAAAGCACTTAAAACTAATATAATCTTGAATCACTGGCATTTAATAACTGAAAAAAAGTTTTTAAATTTTTTAAATAAATTACAAAAAATACCAGTTAGAGCTATTTTCTGCCTCAGTAATCGGCAGAATCAATCAGCTAAATTGCAACACTAAGAATGCAGGGCTTGAGTGCTAAAACTGGGAATGTCCCAGGAAAACCAAGACAAGTTGGTCACCCTCATCCTCAGACCTACCTCCGACTAGCAATAATTGGGGCTGGATCTCAATGAGTGCATTTTTGAGAGTAGCAGCCAGAGCGTCCATTAGATCCTTAAAGGCGTTTGTAATCCCCAAAGATGATAATCCTGCTTTCCACGCTTCTCTGTGACGCAGGCCCTGGTGGTGCATGGACTGAATCTGGCACTCGCACCACACAACTACTGTTACGAAGGGAATGGGATGCCTAACACCCATCCCAGGATGAGGTGCTGCCTGCAGGGCAGGGCAGGCAGTAAGGGCTCAGTAACTGGTCAGTTTGAGAGCAGTGGACATCTGAGTTTAGCTGGTTTTGTTGTTGAAGTTTGGTTTGGTTTGGTTTGGTTTGGTTTGGGGGTGAGGTGGCTATTAGGGCAAAAGATGAAGTACTGTGAAAAGCCCCTTAAGATTTGGGCATGTTTGCTTATTCGCTGAACACTTGCTGAGCACCTACTATGTGCCAGGAATTGCACAAGGTACCCAAGCAAAAACAGTTACACAACAGGCATTGACTGGGCTCTGGCATAGGCCAGTGGGGATTCGAATACCAGCTCTGCCTTTACTGGCTGTGTGGACCGTGGACAAGACACTTAACCTCTCTGTGCCCCCTCCCTTAATCTATAAAATGGGAGAATGACTTCACAGCTCAAATAAAAAAATAATGCACGTAGGGCAGTAAGCCGGGGCTAGGACCCAGGCAGCCCGAGTTGGTGACGGTCCACTTAACCCCTTGCCGGCCTACTTCAAAAATAAAGTCCTGTGCACTTTGACTTAGAGTGCAGTGGTGTCAGTAGCTACCTGTAACTGGCTCTCAGGAACATTTTTTCCAGCGTTGTAAGCCTACATCACACCCTCGTACATTATGTTTTGCTTTTGGTAACTGTGCCAAGTCAGAGCCGTGCAAAGATCCCTGGTGGTGAAATGAAGTTTCCAGAGCATGTCCCTGTGGGCCTGATGATTCTGCAGGACAGAGAAAAGGCAGCTGGAGAGGAAATCGCAGTGAATGCCTGGTGAGTGATGGGTTTGGCCAGTGCTGCCCTGGGAATCCCTTGCCTATTGGTGAAACACTGCTATGAGTAGAGACACGTAAAGAGGAAGGTGTGTGGACAAGTGTGCCATCCATGCCTCACCCTATGGGTTAGAGGAAGCTCCAGGGGAAAGCCCCTGCTCGCTCTGCCCTGGTACCGGTTTCTGGATGCCCTTCTCTACAAACAGGATGGGTTAGGTCTCAGCACACCCTCTGCTGTTCAACACTGAGAATGCAGCCCACTGAAATACCCGGTCCAACTCTCCAATACGCAGGTCCTATCGCACGATATGAGATACCTGCAAGCTAAAGAGAACCCTTTAAAAGGCATCTGAGCCCCTGCTCTGGAACAGGAACTGTGGCTCAAGGCTGATGAGGACACCAGCGCAAATTAACCATATCTCAAGTGAACAAACATGTTTCCAACAAATATATACTAAAGGCCAACAGGTATCTGAAAAGATGTTCAGTATGACTAATCATTAGGGAAATAAAAGTTAACAATACGATGAGATATCACCTCACACCTGTTAGAATGGGTATTATAAGAAAGGTAAGAGGTAACAAGTGCTGGCAGGGATGTGGAGAAAAGGGAACCCTTGCACACGGGTGGGAATGTCAATCAGTAGAGCCACATTGCAAGCAGTACAAAGGATCCTCAAAAAAATAAAAAATATAAGTACCATATTGTGGACTGAGTCAGTATTGAACATGTCTGAGAGCTGCAGGAACAGTACTGGTTACTCCTCATATCTAGAGTAAAACTCCAGTTTTGAAGTGAAATTAGACACAATAGACTGTCTGCCTGAATTTCTGCAAAATCCTCTGTGTAAGGAAGTTCAAAAGATGGCCCTTTCTACACCTCCTAACCTAATAACAGCTTTCCCCCCTTCAACGCCAATATCAAAGCTAAATTAAAAATAGATGTTCAATTTATTCAATTGTTCTTTTCCAAAAAATTCACCATCCTCCCTTTCAGAGCATTCTGCGACACCCCGTGGGACCCGGGAAACCACAGGCTTCTTAAAGCTCCGTCTGGCGGCCTCTGAGCTGCGCAGGAGCTCATGCAGACACTCCTCAACATCTTGGGCCTTGCTGTGTGCTGCTCTCCCCCAGCGCCTGGGCTTCTCACAGAAGTGTGCTGAGGCTGCTCCTGCAGCGTGGACACAACTGAACATCAAACGGCTGCAGCTACGGAGAGAACTGCCATTGCTGGGGTGAACACACCTGCTGGGTGGCACTCACAGGAAGTAAACAGGACACCAATAGAAAGCAGACAGGAAACAGAAACAGACAGGACACAGGAAGCAGACAAGAAGAGCTCCTTTCTCCTCCAGCCTTCTAGGCTCCCTCAGGGCTCCTAGTCACAGAGGCCAAGCCAGCTGGCCAAGCTGAAATTCAGTTTGCAGCCTCCCAGCGCCCACATCTGTCAGCAGGTATGGAAGGGTGGGTTTGAAGCTGTGAGACAGTAACTTACCTGGCACAGTCCGTCTCTTAGGCTACTCAGAGACCATGCACATTGCTCTACACATTTATGAACCTCCATACATCAAAACAAGTCTACAGCCCCACCAAATAAGATGCAAATATCCTTCATTCGAAAGATGTTCTTGCCCTCATCCCAAAATGAGGACTCAGTAAGTCCCACAGTCATAATAGATTTACCATTGAGCCGTGTGAACTGCTGCTCAAATTCAGTCACAGTTCCTTCTAAATATCCTGTTATCTAAAGGCTCAATTGTAAAATCAACCTCCAACAAAATTGTAAAAAATAAGGGAAAGAGAGGCCAAAAAAAGAGACCTCAACCCAAACTCATTCCCAGGCCTGAGGCCCCATACTCAGGCATCCGCACTCTCCACCCTCATCCCCACATCCTTCCACTCCCAGTGCTCCACATCAGGCCCCATTGATGTCTCAATTCCTGAAAAACCTGTCCTGCCTTAGGGGCTTCGTGTCCTTCTGAGCTTGGAACTCTCTCCACCCGTCACCCATCTTCACTCAAGTTTTGGCGTGAGTGGCTCCTTCTCATTCAAGTCTCAGCTCATGTGTTACCTCCTCGGTGAGGTCTCTCCCAACCAAACTCAAATTGTTCCCACACCTACCCAAATATCCCCCGCCCCCTCAGCCCCAAGGAGCATTGTTAAATCTCCCCACTATTTTATCCATGCTTTACTTGTCCTCCATGAGGGTGAGGGCCCCAAGGGTCATGGTCACCATTACATCCTTATGACATAAAGATGATCAATAAATGGTCAAGTAGATCTCCAGCTTAAGGAAGGTGGGTTGAACCTAGCATTAACTCTACCCCCTCCCAAATTTGCACTAAAATGACATTAAAGGGTTTTTTGGTTGTTTTTTTTTTAAGGCCTAAACTCACAAAGACAAAGAGAATGGGAGATAAGTCACAGTTTAGAATCTGAAACTGATGTACAAGTGGAATCCTCTTAGCAAGTTCAAGAGAGCAGACTCCTATGAGGTAAGGGGAAGACCCAGGAGAGCCTGATTATTCCACGGAAAGTCTCGGGCTCAGGGAGACTGGAGCTCTTCAAGGATAGAAACAGTTTGGGGCTCAGAAGGACCTGCAAACACCATTTCTATCGCCTACTCATTTCCACTCAAGCAAAGCCCTGTCTCCAGCCCGTTCAGTTCCAAAGTGTAATTCAGGCTAATAGCCCCTTCTCTAGGGGTTGTTCTAAGATGGTGGTGTTGGGAGTGCCTGGCCCAGGGAAGGTACAACACCAATGTCATTTAAGAGCAGGTGATGGGCCAGGTCAACTCACCTTGGAAGGGAACTGAAAATGGCATCACTCAGTAGGAGGTCCAAGATTTGTAGCCAAAGCCATCTCACAGCCCGACCCGCATGCTCCCAGACATTTCTTTTTCCCCACCAGGCAGGAGAGCCTCCCAGGGAATCAGCTGGCCCTTTGAGAACCAGGGATCAAGGGCATTTCTAAGCAGCCAGAAGACACTACAATCACAGGCTATATTTAACCTGCTCTTAACTTTAAACTGGTTAACTACCTGAGGCCCTCCTCCTGTGACATTCCCTTAAGCAAGTTCTAGGGACAGAGTTCCCGTCCAACTTAAAGCTGGGCTTCTCCAGGGTCACCTCCCACCCTCGCCTCATTCCTACACTGACACTGCTGGGAGACCCTTTGCACCAGATTCTCTGCAGCTCTCCCCATGTAGCTTGTGTTGCAGAATTTATTCTGCTTCTCCATATAGGGCAGCGGTTCTCAACCTGTGGGTCGCTACCCCTTTGGGGATCGAACGACCCTTTCACAGGGGTCACCTAAGACCATCGGAAAACACATATATAATTACATATTGTTTTTGTGATTAATCACTATGCTTTAATTATGTTCAATTTGTAACAATGAAATTGGGGGTCACCACAACATGAGGAACTGTTTTAAAGGGTCGCAGCATTAGGAAGGTTGAGAACCACTGATATAGGGTCTCCTGGGACCAGCAAAGGGAACTAGGGTTAGAACAGGGCAGAGCATGACAGTGGGATGAGAACCCTACAGGAATCTTGCCAAGGGCCACGATAATGCTCCTTAAATCACTGCCTTGTCTGGCATTGGCTTTGTTGTAGCTTTTTGGATCAAAGCCTGAGTAGCCAGGGAACTGAGCAAGCCACAAGTAGGCGAAGGGAAATGAGTCTATCATTGAGACCTCCTGCCCTTCCCAGGCACATGGTCCACCCACCCAGCCAACATTGATAAATATAAAGGGAAGTGGCCATAGTGACTTCTATCCATCTGGCTACAATAAGGGGATTTTACTCATAAAAATCTCATCATAAACCAAATTAAAACATCCCACATCAGATGAGTCTATATTTTTAGTTTTTACATGATGTCCCTGTATACAATCTACTTTTGCCGTTTCATTTACACCCAAAAGATATTACTTCAGACACTTGGGAGAAACCTCTTGTGTTACAAATAACGGACACTTTCATTTAGTTATCATCAAGAAACCAAGCACAAGGATTTCAAGTAAACTGTGCGTTTATTTGCATTGGGACTGCAACAGAGCAGTTTCCAGTGAATATGCAGAACTGCAAGGAAATGACAGAACAAGGTGAGGTGTGAATGGCAGGTTCTTATTTCTTCCACTCGTTCTTGTCGTAGTCCCACTTGGCAGAGAAACCCTGGATCGGGCTGACCTTCATGTCGAGCATCCTCTTGGTCTGCTTGGCCACCCACTCCTCTTCAAAGGTGTGCGGGATGGGGCCATACACTACAGTCCAAAACAACTTCATCAGACAACAGTATCTTGACTAGCTGTTTCTAAAGTAATGTGCTATGTTGGTTAGGTCTGCTACAACATACTGGCAAGCAGGTCAGTGAAGTCATCTGCCACTCAACACCAATGCCTATGCAAATGCACTGGTTTTGAATTCTGGGCACTGACAAGTCTTGATAGTTCCAAATTATTCCTTTGTAAGTTAGCAATTAAACACTTAAGCTAAAATCAGAATGTTTTCTCTATAGGACATAGCTAATAGGGTTATAGAGTAGCACAGAGCATAAACAGAGCCAAGGTGACTTGGGAGAGGATCAAAGATTTATCCACAATCAAACCACAAGTACAAGATTGTTATCTACTCAGAATGGGAAAATACCTATTGTGCCTGGACATACAGAACACAGGAGAGGCAGCACTAGGATGAGTAGACAGCCCCAACACTGAGCAGAAACTGTTAGGTCTTCTGACCCAGAATTCTCGTTATTGAGATGCAGTCCCTAAACAGCTAACACAGTCCTTTAATGGGTAAGTTTTCTTCTCTTTTTTACTACATCACCTGATAACTGACTGGTGAGCAAATATCTACTGAAAATGTGGTGTACGGTACAAAGTAGGTAAGCAGTTCACTACCATACAGGTATGGCTCACCCTGAATGGGATTCTGGCTTAGCCAGTTTCACAAACCTGATCAACAACCCTGGGATGGAACCTAGACTGGAGGACCCTACCTTATGTGAAGGCTCCCCCACCCCAGCCCACTCCTGGGAACTGAAAGACGAAGCTGTGCTGGCTAACTCCAGCTCTTGTGTTGCTGGGGGCTTTTCACCTGAACCTTTCCAGGCACACAGCCTCTTGTTTCCTCTTTACTCACCAAAGCGCTTCTCCCAGATCAGAACGAGAGCAGTGAAGCCGATGAAGAACATGGCCGCACCCACAACTGTCTTCCATTCATTCGTGCTCCTGTTCATTTCAGCAAAGCTCTCGTTGAATTTAATGCGATACACTGGGAGCATAAAGAACAGCCATTTGCAGGCATAACAAGCTACAGAGACCAACCACTCCCTCATCCACAATGCTCCACCATTTCTCCCCACAACACAGTGAAGGATGAACATGGAGCTGAGAAATACAACCGAGAGGCCTGAGGCCGTAATACACTCATGCATGTACACACACAAACTGTCACACTGCACATAAGGGGTCAAGGAGGTAAGAAAATGCACGGAGTTTGCTTTGGGCAAAATAAACAATAAAAATTAAAGAAATAAAAAAACTGAAAGTCTTCCATAGAATACAGTATAAGGGTCAATTTAGTTATTTTCATTCCCCTTTCCTACCTGATGTTTTGCTGACCTTACGTCAATCATTTACAGTAAACCCAGTCCCACCCAGCAGAAGCAGAGATGCTGCATCCACATGCTACAGACTTAACTGACCCAAACTTAACTGTTCTGCATCCATGTTCATGCTTCTCCCCAGATGAGGTCCCCAGCCAGCAGACCACAGAAACACAACACACCGAGCCTTGGTGTGTGCTGGTCTCTGGGCAGCACGCCAGTGCTCAGAGTAGAAATGATCTCTCACACACTGTCCCTTACTTCCCTTCAATACCCACATTCAACTTTCTCATCAATTGATAGACTATTCCAGGGGTTCTTCTCCTTCTCCTTCAAAGCCTTCTGGCTGGCAGAGAGGTTCTTGACGTGGGCCACATCAGGCAAGGGATAGTCACGCCGATCAACATAAGCCGGGAGAGAAAGGTCTTCACTCTTCACAACACTCCCTAAAAAAACAGTGGATAAATATTTGAAAATTCACAGATTCACAGTTACAAACCAGGTGGTACTTTCTAAAAACCAAAATAAGTACATGTATGCACACTCTGAAAACCTGTCATCCTAAGGGGCTGCAACCACTGTTTCAAATAGCTAAAGGACTATCATACGGAACAGGACGTAGAATTGTCCTGTGTGGCCCAGCCGGCCGAATGAGGATGGTAGGTAAACAGTTAACAGTAGCAGGTTTCATCACAGAAACCTACCAGGAGCAGCTGCTCAGAGAGGCAGCACTTCTTGGAACTAAGAATAGTCACGCAGAGGTAAGACAAAGGCTCCCAGGGTCCCCTGCCTTAGATGGACACTGAACTAAAGAAAGGCCCTTCTGCAAGTGACTCCAACTAATGAAGAACAAAAACAATTTAAAACTCATAAAAGAAGTGTTTTTCTCACATCAATGTTTCTGTCTTTCCCTCTCTCATTCACTCTCTCTAAAAGACAATGGAAGCCCAGCCAGCGTGGCTCAGTGGTTGAACGTCGACCTATGAACTAGGAGGTCCTGGTTCAATTCCCGGTCAGGGCATATCCCACGGTTGCGGGCTCAATCCCCAGTGTGGGATGGGCAGGAGGCAACTGATCAATGATTCTCTCTCATCATTGATGTTTCTATCTCTCCCTTCCTCTCTGAAATCAATAATAATAAACTTTTTAAAAAAAACAATCAATGGAAAAATATCCTCGGGTGTTAACAAAAATAACAACAAAAAAGAAGTATTCAAAGTTGAGAAACAAAGACATATGAAAAGATGGTTACTGCTTCACTGTTTGTTATGGGGGGGGGGGGGGGGGGGAACGACACCTGTATCCAATACAGATTAGCCAGCTCCTTAGAAATGTGTATCACTGAGCCATTCATTCACCTGTTCAACAAATGTTTACTGAGTATCTGCTATATGCTAAGTGTGATTCTAGACATCTGAAATCATTAGTGAACAAAGCATAGAATACCACCTACTGGTGACTACATGCTCAAAATGGGAAACAAATAAACATAATAGACATGTAAATTACAAAGCATGTTAGAAAATAAGTACTCTGGAAAAGAAAAAGAGCAAAGGAAGAGAATCAAGAGGATATATGTACAGCAGGAAACAACTCACTACAGGAGAGAGAAGATCCATGTGTTCAAAAGGAAAAAACAATCATGTACTCATCAAGTCACAGAACAATATCAGAGTTGTTTTATTTTTCTTTTTAAAAATGTAAATCATGTATATATACTCATATAAACACAGAAACCTCTTGGCAAAGTAAACTCAAGTTGTTATCAGAAGAGGAGAGGATGAAATGGGTATTTCTGCTCAAATAGGAAGAAATTTTAGTTCCTTAAAATAAGCATGTACCCATGTATTACTCAATTAAAATGGGGAAAAGTTCAGACAGAAGAATATTTTAGTTTTTACTTAGGGTTTTCCTACAGCTAAAAGCTGTTTTTTCAATTCTATCAAACATCTGCAAGGTGTTCCAAATTCATCTAGAGCAGCGGTTCTCAACCTGTGCGTCGCGACCCCTTTGGGGGTCGAACGACTCTTTCACAGGGGTCGTCTAAGACCATCGGAAAACACATATATAATTACATATTGTTTTTGTGATTAATCACTATGCTTTAATTATGTTCAATTTGTAACAATGACATTGGGGGTCAGCACAACATGAGGAACTGTATTAAAGGGTCGCGGCGTTAGGAAGGTTGAGAACCACTGATCTAGAGGCATGAAGTCCTGCAAAAACGCTTTCCTTCCATTCGCTTAGTCCCAATGGTTAAAATCTCCCAGATCATGTTAACAGTAAAACAAAACATTCAACCCAAAGCAAAGCAGTATAATTTCTCTAGATACTTATCTTTGTCACACAAATGACCACTTTTATATTTTTACTTAATCTTAACCCAAAAGGATCTGATATGAAAATGGCTAGAATTACTTCCCAATTTTACAATTCTAAGATTCTATTAAAATGAGTGAATTAAAAATAATGGCTGTATACTAGCACTCAGCTTACACATGAATTATTAAAAATACGCCTAGTGCCCAGCCAGCGTGGCTCAGTGGTTGAGCGTCGAACTATGAACCAGGAGCTCATGGTTTAATTCCCGGTCAGGGCACACATTATTATGTGTGTTGTGGTGATGCTGGTGTAAACTTACTGTGCTTCCAGTCTTATATAAAAGTATACATGTACAGTACATATAATACTTAATAAATGACTATGTTACTGGTTTATGTATTCACTATACTGTACTTTTTATTATTATAGTGTCCTCTTCCTACTTAGAAGTTATCTGTTAACAGTATGCCATGTTACACTGGCAGCAGCCTCATACGTCTCGAGTTTACCATTCTTGATTACGTCGTTTTCTCTCCATTTCACTCCATCTCGTGTGGTTTTGTTCAGTGACATGTGCACAGGCTTGCAGCCTAGGAGCAGTGGGCTATGCCACACAGCCTAGGTGCGGAGTAGGCTCTACATCCAGGTTTGTAAAATCGCCTAACGACACATTTGCCAGAATGTATCCCAGTTGTGAAGCGGGGCACGACCGTAAATGCTCATCACCTAGGAGCACTCTAAGCATGATACTGCATTTTCTAGAACAAGAATGGCCAATTTGTGACCTCAGGCCAGCTAGAGGCTCTTTAGCACTTGGGGCCAGTAAATAGAGGGGGGCAAGAAGCAAAGATTAACATACTAAACATTCCTTTTCAAAAGAGAAAAAAAGGTTTGACTCAGGGGATAGAGCATCGGCCTGCGACCAAAGAGTCCCGGGTTCAAGTCCGGTCAAGCGCACATATCACGGCTGTAGGCTTCTCCCCAGCCCAGGCCCAGGCCAGGCACATGCAGGAGGCAACCAATCGATGTGCCTCTCTCACATCGATGTTTCTCTGTCTTTCCCTCCCTCTTCCACTCTCTCTACAACAAAACAAAACAAAACAAACAAAAAATCAATGGGAAAATATCCTTGGGTGAGGTTAAAAAAAAAGAGAGAAAGCCCTAGCCAGTTTGGCTCAGTGGATAGAGCGTCAGCCTGCAGACTAGAGTCCTGGGGTCAATTCCAGTCAAGGGCATACTAGTATACCTCGGTTGCAGGCTGGGGACGTGTGTGGGAGGCAACCAATCGATGTCTCTCCACATCAATGTTTCTCTCTGTCTCTGTCCTCCCCTACCCTTCCATTCTCCCTAAAAATCAATGGAAAAATATCCTCAGGTGAGGATTAACAAAAAAAAACAAAAAAAGAAGAAGAGTAAATGACCTGACTTCTCTAATGGACTATAGTTCCCCCATCTGCCTACGGTGTGCTAGAGATGCAGCAATGAGTAAGACAGGCACGGTCCCTGGACTCAAAAAACTTGCACTCTAGAGCAGTGGTTCTCAACCTTGGCTGCACATTAGAATCACCTGGGAATCTTTTTAAAATCCTGATTTCTGGGCCTCATCCTCGGAAATTGTTTCTTTGTTACTAATGTTGTGGCCCCACCCCATAACAAAGAAACAGAATTTCCGGAGGATGAGGCCCAGAAATCAGGATTTTAAAAAGATTCCCAGGTGATTCTAATGTGCAGCCAAGGTTGAGAACCACTGCTGTAGAGGCACCAACAGACAATTCTCATACACACATACATACAAACCCACAGTATGTAAGTGCTCTAAGGAAAAACAAAGCAGGGTGATGTACGACAGAGCATCTTTAGAACAGGTGCTCAGGAAAGGCTATTCTAAAGTAACATTTGCATGGAGGGAGATTAGAGGCAGCCACCCACAACTCAGGAGCTGAGGCAGGAGGGACCAACCTAATGTGTATGAGGAAAAAAATACTGTACTACTGACCGCTGAGACTCTGAGCAAACAAGGAGGGCTGGTTGGGCTCTTTACTTGAGTAAGATATAATGAGATCAGAAAGGCCAACTTCAGATCTTCCTTTAGGTATGAGAAGGCACTGGAGGGTTTCCAAGAAGGGACTGATTTGATCTTACTTCCTCACCAAAAGTAATAGCTAAGAGTAAGTCATAGCCAATACCACTATAAGGAGATAGAAGTTGGCTTCTTATAAAGGAGCAGAATGAACAAAGGTAGAGACGAAGGAATTTGGGGGGTGATGGAGATGTATGTCCTGATGGAGTCGTCGCTACACACTGTGTGAGCTTATCAAAATCCATATTTTACTTCCCATAAATTCTACCTCAAACAAACTCAACAAACAAAAAACCACCAGCAAACCAAAATGGAAATAAAATGTGATCTTTGTCATAGTGACCTCTTAGGCTTTTAATGAAGGTGTTTCTTTCTGTATGTATGAAACAATGATTTTTTCTTTATTACTTACTTGTTTAAATAACAGACATTTCAATAACACTCTTAATAAAATGATCTGTTTGAGAGTCTGTATCCATAGTGTTATCCTGGGCAATAAGGAATATAGAGAAATTTAAGACAACAGTATCACTAATTAAAGGACACAATTTCAAGAAAAATTCACATATAAAGCAGTTCAGTTAATAGAAGTTACGAGTTATTGATTCCCTAGATACATAAACCTTGCTTTCCAAGTTCATCATCCATCACTCAAGCCTTGCAATTGACCCTCAGTCACACACCTTGCCATGCTGACTCGCATTCTGTCCTTTTGCTTCCTTTCCCTCTGCCTGGGATGCCATTCCCCTCTTGAAAGTGAGGTTAAACCTGCTAGTCTTTCAGCAAAGCCAAGCCTCTCCTCCAGAAGCTCCCTCTGAACTCCAAGCCAGGCTAAACCCTTCTCCTCAGGGCCATCTGTTACTGAAACACTGTCTGCATGTATCTGTCCCTCTCCAGACTGCAAACATTCATTCTTGTGGAAAGAGTCCACATTTCATATTGGTTTTATTCTCAGTGCCTGACGGTGTCTGGCACAAAGAAGATGCTTGATAAGTGCAAAACTGAACTTGCTATGTGCCGACCACTGAACTAAGCTCTTTACATATATTTCAGGTAAGAAAACAGATTCCTAAACTTAAGTAGCTAGTCTAAAACTAAAATGAGATTAAACCCAGCTCAGGCAGGAAGCCCAAGCTCTTTCCCTTCCAATGCCCCAATAACGTAAACAGTATTAAAGGTGAGTGATTGGAAGTTTTTTGGAGGGGGAGGAGGTCATTAAAACCAGGTACAGTGAAAAGGAACTCTTGAAAGGGGTGGAACTTGAACTTGAAAAGGAAAAAAGGAGAAAATATCAGTAGAAGCAAAGACCCAGGACTAGTATTCAATGATTCATAAATAATCTTTAATATAGAACTCTGTATCCCCTGTTAAAATATTTATCCCCCCCCTCCACCCCCCCCCCTCAAATCCAACAGCAGGATCTTAGCCATCTGTGTTTGAAACCCCGGCACAGGGCCTCACGCACAGCGAGAGCTAAATGAAATTAGCTCAGCCTACTTAAAAGTAAAGTTAACTTACCGTGTGCTCGTGCACACACCGAGGTGGAAATTGCTCGCTTGCCAATCAGGCTAAATACTCTGGTTGTCAACATTCTGAAAGATAAAAGCGTACACCTTCTCTATGAATGAGGGCAAACACCCACGAGGAACGATTCTTCTTTTTGCCCCAGTGCATTTTCAAAGTCAGTGCAATTCTTTTGTTTTCTTCTCCCCAACATACATGATCCCTTCGTTACTGACTCTGAATTCACAAAATAACCTAGGACAAGGTTTTTCTTGGTAGCCAGCACGTCTTTAGGGAACTTCATTATAAACCAAATGCCATAATATATACGAGATTCAGGCAATTAGCAGAAAACTGGCTTCCTTAAAAAACAAGGGGAATTATAGTAAGGACACTGAAAAAGCTAGAAATAGTAAAGCACTGTGCTGCCATGTGGGCTGCATTGTTTGGAGGGAAAAGGTAAGGAATGGCTCCGAGGAACGGAGGCATGCGCTGCATTCCACTTAGTGTTTAGGACGGGAAACCCGGGAGAAAGGCTGCAAGCACGGTCCTGGTTCAGTTCCAATCCCTGCAGATAACGGGTGACCTGGATGACCCACGCCTCACTCGACCCTTCCTGACTCAGGCCTATCTCCCCTACCTACGATTCCTTTAAAACTGGGCCTTTTGGGGGGCTGTTGCCGATGAATAGGCTCCCCAACACATTCAGAAAATACCCCAATTAGAGCCGAATAAACAGAAGCATGACGTCAGAGCCGAACTTCCTCCACTATCGCTTCTCTTCTTCCCCCCCTTGCCAGGCCGCGTGTGGGTGGACGCTGGACGCCTTCCAGTCCGGGAAGCGGAGCGTCTCTGCCCGAGCCCCGTTAAACCCGGGGAGACCGTGCAGACATCAGATGTAAGGGGTCAGAACAGAGGCTGCAACGCGGGCCCCGGGCCGCTCCCGGAAGGCCAGCAGGCGACCTGCCCCTCGCGTCCGCTTCCTCGACTAGCGGGCGCTCCAAGGTCAGAGCCCGAAGCCAGTCTGCGGTCAGGGCAAGGCGGGGGGAGCCGAAGGGAGGCTTCGGAGCCGCACATAGGCCTCGACCCGGCGGGCCCTTAGTCTGGAACCCCGCAGTCCAGCCTCAATGTCAACGGGTCTGAGGGCCAAACGCCGCTTCCTGCTGGCGCCGGGCCGCACGCATTCAGGCCCGATGGCTTCCGGCCCCCGACCCTCCCCAGCCTCCCGGCGGCGCGGACCGGCCACCGCTCGCCTCACCTGCCGCCTCCGCCGACCAGCCGCAGCCCACCGTGCCCGCCGCGACCGCCCTCTACACCCCGGTTGCTCGCGACCGGAAGAGAGCGAGGCCGTGCCGCAGAGCACCACGGGATCGTGGAAGACTCCACCTCGCGCCCGTCAGCGCTAGAGGTCACTGAAGAGGAAGGAGGGGAAAAGCCGCGAACGTCGTAAAACGCCGGGCTGGGCTGCTTTCCGGCGAGCGCTGAGGGACCGCTTTCCGGCGGCGCCGGGCGAGTTGCGGGAGTACAGTCTGAGGCTCGCCTGTCGACTTCCTCGTGCCGGAGTCGATGTCCAAGGAATCCCAGCCCAAAGTGGGAGTGGGCCTGTGGGGGGCCTCCGCCAGTGGCCGGGCCGCGCCAAGCAGTTGCCGCCTCGTCCCGCTTCCCCGCTGAGGCGTCGCGCGGCCGGGCAGCGGATCCAGGCCCCAGCCGGCGCCCAGGGCCTCCGGGGCCATCCCGGGCTCAGCATGCCCGGGGTGAAGCTGACCACCCAGGCCTACTGCAAGATGGTGCTTCATGGAGCCAAGTACCCGCACTGCGCCGTCAATGGACTGCTGGTGGCTGAGAAGCAGAAGCCGCGCAAGGAGCACCTGCCCCTGGGCGGCCCGGGCGCCCACCACACGCTCTTCGTGGACTGTATTCCCTTGTTCCATGGCACCCTGGCCCTCGCCCCCATGCTGGAGGTGGCCCTCACCCTGGTAAGCGTGGGAACGGCTCCTGGCCGCCCCTCGGAGATGGCCACGCAGCCCCTGCCGGAGGCTGACAGGCGTCCGGCGGGGCCTGGAACCCGCCCTCTGAGGTCGCCGTGACGGTGAAGGCGGGGACCGCGAGCGCGCGGAGGTCCTTGCCCGGCGCTTAGGAACTGCCCCGCGGATGGCAGCTGGTAGTAGCGGTGGCCCGAGGAGCCACCCTCCCCGTCGTGGGTGTTCTTAAAGGCGCTGTAGGCAACGGGTAATCCATGAATTTCCTCAAAACAGTAGCCTTTCTAGAAACACGCTGTCGTTAACTGGGTGATGGTTCGAAGGCGTTGCCGTTTGGGATTTGGAGTCGCGGGGAGGGTTGAAGCCTTGACACCCGCACGCTGGAGTTGGGTTCGAGCGCACCTCCGCCGAGCTGGCTCCCCATCCGACGTGGGGTACACACGCTGTGGCTCTTGATGTTGGGACTCCGCAATCCCACAGCCCAGACACGTTAGAGAGCTGGCAAGAGGTGGCGTTGGCATCACAGGCACTGCGCCCCTTGAGCGCGTGTGAGCAATGTTAAGGTGAACTTATCTCTCCCCGTTTGTGACTTACCTAGCATTGCTGCCCCGGTTTTAAGGGCTCAAGACTTTGTAAAATTAAAAAGTGGGAGAAGTGGTACCTTCTATCCACCACACTTTTATGTGTCTTCTTACGATGACTGCTTTATTGAAGCGTAGTGGGGAAGACCTTGGGCTACGTGTAAACTGGGTGGTAATTGAATTATAGGCAGTAGTTTTTGCGGTATCGTGATCAATAAGGGAAAGAAGACCAGCTATAAATTCCTGTGAGTTGTTAAAACCTTGCAGCGGTTCTCAACCTGTGGGTCGCGACCCCTTTGGCGGTGGAACGACTCTTTCACAGGGGTCGCCTAAGACCATCCTGCATATCAGATATTTACATTACAATTCATAACAGTAGCAACATTACAGTTATGAAGCAGCAACGAAAATAATTTTATGGTTGGGTCACAACATGAGGAACTGTATTTAAAGGGCCAGAAGGTTGAGAACCACTGCTAGAGAGAAATAAACTAGCCTCAGACCTGCCTCAGTACCTGAGCTGAATGAAATACTGTGTATTTTTCTTTTAAGTATAATAAACTATGACTAAAATCATATTTAATTCTTGCAAAAAGTAGTTAAATTTGAGAAGGCATAGGTAGAAACCCGATATCTATATGTCCCACCAGGTAAAATAAGTCCATTTCACAATTCGCCTGATTATGGCACCCATGTAAATTGGTAAGCAGGAAGTACCTTTGGGCAAATGGTCCTGGCGCATGCTCACGGGCATGCCTTTCAGTGCCTGTTAAACTGAGTCATTGTGTGAATTTCTTAATATCATCTCTAAGCAGGAGATAGATAAGAAGTAGATGGTATTTATAAAAGCAACCGTTTTAGCTTCTGAAGAAATGTACTGTTAATACCAAAACATCACTGGGGTATATACGTGTATATATTTTAATACAAGTCTTTTCAACCAGCTGTCTTAATTATTCTGTTATCAAGGGAATTGCAGGCTGCTTGGTTGTGTAGTGTATTCACTTGCAGAGAATTAGATTTACCAATTGCATTAATGTAGGATTACTTATTTCTCCAACAGTACCAGGCCTGTGATGGGGGGATCACAGCTATATATGAAACACAGTACCTGCTTAGCAGTTGAATTTGTGCCAAGCAGACAAGTACAATGCTGAAGAATAAGTTTCATGTGAGGTTAAGAAGGTGGTGAGGGGTCCAAGAGAAAAGTCAGCTAACGGAAGCTTACAGAGTAGGAAAGGCAGGCTGCCCAAAGAAAGAGACATACAAGTAGTGGCCCAGTGGACCAGCCATAGTAACCCAGGGAGTAGAGGGAGAACATTCAAGGCAGGGGAACCAGCATGTGCAAAAGGTGCCAAGGGTTAAGAGGTGAGCAGTGGACAGATATCACTGTAGAGGACCTTGCAGATCAAGGTCAGGCACCATCATGAGGACAGGGAATCCACTGGAGGTGGGTTGCGTGGTCAGACTTTTAGAGTGATGGTTCTAGCGGTTAGCCTATAGCAAAGAGAAATTTGGGGCCCTAGCTGGTTTGGCTCAGTGGATAGAGCATCTACCTGTGGACTGGAGGGTCCTAGGTTCTATTCCAGTCAGGGGCACATGACCGGGTTGCGGGCTCAGTTCCCAGTAGGGGGCATGCAGGAGGCAGTTGATCAATGATTCTCTCTCATCATTGATGTTTCTATCTCTCCCTCCCTCTCTGAAATCAATAAAAATATATTTTAAAAAAAGAGAGAATGTTGGAGACAGGAGTACATATAAGATAAGACTAGATGCAGAGAGGTGGCCTAAACTGAGTGCAGTGTGAATGCAGACAAGGATCAGGGGGAGCCAGGAGGGAAAGTCCACAAGACTTGGTGACTAATCCAATGTGGACATAGGGAAAAGGAAGCAAGGGGGAATCCTCAGTTTCTGAGTTAGGCATTGAGAGGACAGTGGTGCCTTTCATTGAGAGAACATGAAGACAACCTCGTGTTAAAGTTGAATGCGTCTGCAGCTCAGAAGATGGATGGGCTGGAGACATAGATTTGGGACCAATAGCTTCTCAATGACTTTTGAAGCTGTAAGAACAGGTCATGTTGGCCAGGACTGTGTGTAGAATGAAGAGAGCTATGAACAGAAGCCTGAGGAACTATAGCTTTTTCAGGGTGGATGGAGGAACAGGAGTTACAGGGTAATTGAGTAGCCAGAGGGGTAGGAGGAAAAGGAGTATTGCTTTAAATCCATATACAATCCTGTCAGAAATACATAAAGACAGACTTGAACTTCACTGGGAATTAGTAATAAAAATATTACTAATTCTCATTCTTAAGTAACCTTTACAGAGTTAAAGAGTTATGTTCCAAAAAAAAAAAAAAAGAGTTATGTTCCTATAACAAGATATGATTGCAACACTTGAGAGAATGAAATATGTATACTAACTATAAACAACTGCATTTGAGTCACCATTGCATGAATTTCCCCATGGAGCAGGGCTGCTTCCCAAACCACCTACCTGGTCAGAAAGATGCCCAGAGAAGACCTTGACTCTTAAGATGGGCCCACTGTTAAGAGGGAAAGAAGTCCTGTTCTAACCTTTCTCACCCTGTGTCATTACACTCTGCACTCCAGACTCTCAGCACTTCCCCCTTCAATATTTGAGTCTCCCATCCTGCAAACTTAAGTCCAAACTAGATTCTCTGAAACAACTTTTCAACAGTAAAAACAAACACCCGAAGTTCTGTACTTACCAAGCAGTGGTGGTTTATGGTGGCTTTTCTTACTTATGTTGACAAAAACTTCGAATCGTAGCCTCAATATTTGACAAATATGAAAAAGATGCCAATCAAGTACAAATTAAATAACTTTCAGAGTAAAGTTATAAAGGAAAATTTTGCCTTCTGAGTCCATCCAAAAATTTTGTATTTCAGTTAAGGTATTTAAATTTACAGCATTTAGCTTTTGACTTAGAAACTTTGTAACCTAAAGGCAATGAAAGATCTCAGTGCAAGGAGCCATAGTTTATTAGTGTATCGGCTAATACACTGATGGAATTTTAATAAAGCACCTAAGTCCATGAAACTGTATAAATGAGGCCTTATTCTCAGGGTTGTTGTTTTTTTCTATTTAGAAAATTTCATATTGTAATTATTTTTTTATAATTGGGAACTGCTGACTTGATATATAACCCATCATAGGGCAACATCAGATTCTTTTGAAAGGTTTTTCATTATAATTTTCCATTTTAAAAAAATCCTTGCATTTCTGGGTGCTTTTTATTTTTTTATTTTTATGCCTATTACCTTATTTATCTTTATAACCCTTTGATGTAGGTAGTGACAGAATTATGTCTAAGAGCAAAAACCCATAAAATGTTAGTAGGAAAATTAGCATAGACCTGCTATTTCTCTAAGCCCTCTTTGTCCTTTTCCCTCTGATTTCCTAGTACAGTGGAGCAGCCTTTGATTACATTCTGCTCAGATGACTTTCCTATTTGCCAACTGGCCTGGATTCTTTCTGTTTCTTCCATGTGTGCCTTCTCTGGGCTCATTTGCAGGAGCTGCTGTCCTCTAGCCCTTTCCTAAGCCCCCTGTTTCCTTCTGCCCCTTGTTTATTTCCAGAACATGCAAGTGCTAGCCTGGGAGAGGGAGATGTTTGCCCTGGGTCTTCCTTTCAGTTCTTCCCTCTGACTTCTCCCTCTGTCCCATCCCATTTACCTCCAACCCTCTTCTTTTACGGAGCCAGCTACTTTCTATTCCATAGAAAACTCAGCATCCCACTTAAGAAAGAGCTTTTCTTCTCAAGGAAACGAACAACCCTTCTAAGTTTAGCTTCCAAGGCCTGCTTGTTGCCACAACCAACCTCAACTTGTAAGTGGCAAGCCCTCCTCAGAGTGGCTCTCTTTATCAGTTCCCTGCCTTGCCTACATTATGTCTGTTTTATAGACATGAGAGGTGGGTGATAGTGCTTTGAAATTGTAACGTGCCTCACATATGCAAATATTAGCAAGTTTGCTAAGCAAAGCTACTTTGTACTGTATCTAATTGGGAATGAATGGGTTGAACCCAGTGCCTTTAGTTCTAGTGTCTGGACTGGAATAAGCCAAAACTTGCATTGAATAGAGAGGGTCTCAGGCTCATGCCAAGGCTGAAGTGTCCTTCTTTCTCTCTGAAAAATAAAAGAAACTGCATGAATAAATACAGAATTGGGACTCTTCTATTCAGAGTCAGTTTTACTAAGTTGACATCAGGTTTCAGGGTGTTATATGAACTTTGATTTTCATTTTGATTATTCACGAAATGCATGACAGAAGTAGGGAATCATAGCATCAAGGCAAGGAAAAAGGAAATGGAACAGGTTCACTGAGATCAGAGGTCAAACTGCTTCTCGGCTCTTTTACCTTACCCTGCCCCACTTGGGAGGAAGCAAGTTGCCTTTACTGAGCAAGTTACCGCTTAAATCCACTAGGATTTTTATTAATGAGCCATTATGTTGGGCTTTCTGCAAATTCTGGAGGCCCTCCCTGCCCCATCCCCACCCCAACCCTGCCCACACTGTTCATCTTCCACACACTGACTTTTACTTCACTCTCACCTAATATCCGGTACCATTTTTAAGACTATCAAAGAAAACTCTTCCCTTCTTATTAAAACCTGTTACCAGGATAGAGTGGCTCAAGTGGTTGAGAATCATCTTGGGCACCAAAAGGTCACCGGTTTGATTCCTGGTCAGGGCACATATCTGGGTTGCAGGTTTAGTCTCCAGTCGGGGCACTTATAGAAGGCAACCAGTTAATGTTCCTTCCTTCCTTCCTTCCTTCCTTCCTTCCTTCCTTCCTTCCTTCCTTCCTTCCTTCCTTCCTTCCTTCTTTCCTTCTTTCTTTCTTTCTCTTTCTCCCTCCCCCTCCCCTTCTTTCCCCTCCCTAAGCATGTCCATAGGTGAGGATTTTAAAAAAGGGGAAAAACTTGTTTGCCCTATCTCTCTGGGCTCTGGTGGCGGACGGAAGACCTTAGTCCTGCATTTCTCACTTTGTGTTCTCCGTTCCGCAATTGGTGGCCAGTTCTGTCTATATCTGGACAGCTGCATACAGTTAACTTGGTTATTCTTGTTTAAATCATTTAAAAGTTTCTAAAACCAAGCAGAGCTTTGTGACCTGGTTCACTTTTTAGGATAGCCTATTCAGAGAGTTCTACTAGAAGTTCGAGGTCATGACATTATTTTTATGCTGGAATTTGAGTAGGCCCTTTAAGTTTTTTATACAGGAATTTGCCCTTGTCAGCTAAAGTGTAAGTCAAGGTGTGCAATGTGTTTGCTGAGGAGTCCTGTACCCTTGCCTTCAACCCAGGAAAGGGATCTAATAGCAGCTTACACTGCTCATTAAAAACTGCTGCTGGGGATGGTCAGGACATCACCAGTAGCAAATAACTATCTTATCCTTATATTAAAAGTAGCTGGTGTGACTCAGTGGATTGAGCATCATCCCATGCACCAAGAGGTCACTGGTTCGATTCCTGGTCAGGGCACATGCCTCGGTTGCCAGCTTGATCCCCCAGTAGGGGCCATGTAGGACTCAGCCAATCGATGTTTCTCTCCCATCAATGTATCTATCTCTCTTTTCTCCTCTCTTCCTCTCTCTAAAATCACTTTTAAAATATATATATTTTTTAAAGTAGCTGTGATCTGCCCAAAAATATCCTCCCGTAATGTCCACATCCTAATCCCTAGAACCCGTGAATATGTTACTTGGCAGATGAAGATTCCGGGTTTTGAGATGGGGAGATTATCCTGGATTATCTGACGGATCCAGTGTAAGGGTTCTTAGAAGAGGGAAGCAGAAATTCACTCAAAGATGTGATGACAGAAGCAGAGGTCACAGTGATGCAGCCACTAGCTAAGGAATGTGCATGTCCTTGAGATGCTAGAAAAGGATAGCATTCTCCTGTAGAGCCCGCAGAAAGAATCAGTTCTGCTGACCCGTTGTAGACTTCTGACCTATAAAATAATAAGTCTGTGCTGTGTTAATCCTCTAAACTTGTGTAACTTGTTACAAGGACAATAGGAAACTAAGACAGTAGCCAAACTTGGGACACATCACTAGTTCTTAAGCGGGATATAAGGACAAACCCATACCAGAGGGCAGGGGGAGGGACACCAAAGTGGGCAGAGATAAAGATCACTTTGAGTGAGGTGAGGACACACTCAAGAGGGTGGTCTTTGATTAGAAACAAAGCCTGGGAAGGCTACATTAAAGGGGTAACTAATGGGTCTGAGTGCAGGGAAGGGGTCAGATGCCACATTTTAAAGCTCGACTATACCCTTTGGTGCTACATAGAGGGGTGTGTGTGTGTGTGTGTGTGTTAATGAAAGACATTGCTGCTATAAGCATCAATGGAAAGTTTCTAGAAGTCATTCTTTTTAGGGGTGAAAGAACAAAATACTGTATAGGTAATTTTGGAGTCATTTGCAGCAAAGTTACAGTGAAAGAGCCATTATAAATATTTTGGAGACACGGCCCTAATCTTTTGGGTGGATGGCCAAAATATCTAATTGGTTCAATAAGCCTTGGTTTTGACCCAATATGGTAATTCATGAGCTCTTAGGAGGCCAGAATTATTCTAATCCTCCTGTGAGCCAGGGAACCTTGAACTGTAACCGTCTTGTAATGTCTGCTTTTAGTCATAAAGAAGACTGAGGTCCAAACCAGAATTCAAGAAAAAGAGCCATAGAACTATATTAAACAAAAAAATGAAAAAGAAAAACATTTTAACCAGTTAATTCGCTGTGAAAAATGCGAGGATCAATTTTTGTTCTTCTTCTGCAGACTGAGAATAGAATTTATTGCAGTGTATTATTAAAATTCCATTATGGCAAAACAGGATGACCTTTTGTTTTTAATAATAGCATTAGACCTGCAGGAAGCTAAATCTGATGAGAGAAGAGTGGCATTAAAAACGGACAAAATAACTTTCAAAGTCAGCCACCATGCTCCCATTTAAAAGCATGCCATATGCAATTGAGTGTGTGTGCACATCCGCACAGGGGCATTCCTGCCTGCATCTGCCCACCTGTGCATGTGTACCTGTTTACCCCACATTCCAGTATGAAGGGTTTTTCATGGTATGTTGCTAGGAATACTGAAGTATAGTACAAAAAGGCTTGCTTTCAAAAGAGACTTAGATGCCCTACCAGGTTATGCAAACTTAGAACCTCTGAGCTTTAGATTGCTTATCCGTGAATGATTGATTTAAATGATCTTAAGTATTTTTCACGCCCAGAATGCCTCAGTTCTTTATATTGTAAGAACAGGTGGGTAAAGATGGTCTCCTCTACCCCTCCTCCCCACAGCACTGCGCCTGTTTAATATGTCTCAACATTGGGGCCTTCTGAAGGGACTTGGTGGGAAGGTCATTCCTCATGTCTAGCCCCACCCCTTCTGGCCATTACAGGGAAGACATACCACCTCAATGAGAGTGAGGGGCCCATGCTCTTCTATGCTCTCTCTGGCCTGTGGAAAGCAGGTTGGAATGACCTTTTTTCCTATGAACACCCATTTCATTTATTGTAGCCCTTCTGGGGAGAAGGATACAGGTTTATATGATGTCTTGTCTCAGCATTTGGAAAGGCGAGGTCTCCTGTGTTTATTAAGACTTGATACTTAAGGGAAAATTATTTATCATCCCAATTTTTGTTCCTCTTTCAGATTGATTCATGGTGCAAAGATAATAGCTATGTGATTGCTGGTTATTATCAAGCTAATGAACGAGTAAAGGATGCCAGGTATGTTCATGCAAAAATTCTCTGTGGTCTGAAAGAATGATCATGTGACAGACAAAGACATCTCTGGTGTGCTTTTTGGTCTTCTTCTATAGGCTCGAGATGTGAAATCTGTGAGAACAAAACCCCTCCCTGCCCTCTGTGCTTGTTTCTAGTGTTTGAGGGGAACTGTGGAGTGGATAATTCTAAACAACAGAAAGTCTAAACATTTATATTAACTTTGGGTTTCTGTTTTGTATCTTCTTTATTTTGCTTGAAGAAAATTCATGCAATGAAAGCAATGGTCATGGACCTCCAATTGCTGTCCCCACTCAGCTCTGCCTTGCTTCCCATTCCCAAACTAGGAATGATGTAGGACAGAGCATTAGGAAAGAATACCGCTCTCTTTTGGGATGAATAAAACAACTTTTAAATTTGGTGCTCTAAAGGTCTGATACTATGATGAAAATATAGTGTGTGCTGCTTCCTTCGTTTCAGCTCCTAGGAACAAAATGGAGAACTCTGCTTTATTTTTGCCTCGGTATCAGTCACAACAGAGAAACAGATGACACACTAAAATTAGGATAATTTAAGGTTGATTTAATAAGCAGATTATTTCCAAAGGTGTGGGAGTTATGTAAGAAACCTCACAAGAGAATAGTGCAGTAACTGAAAGCTGGTGACAAAAGCCAATACCATTCCTGGGCCTGATAGGACAGGGAGGAAAGTTGAGTACAGAAGTCCACTTCGGGAAGGGATTAAGATGTACAAATTTCTAGTTATAAAAACAGTCACAGGGATGTAAAGTACAGCATAGGGGATATAAGTCCACACTATTAGAATAAGTACTAGAAGCCCAGCGCACAAATTGTGCATGGGTGGGGTCCTAGGCTTGGTGATTGGAGCCGTCCAGGGGGAGGGACCATGGGTGGTTGGCTGGCTGTGGGAGCTTGGTTGTGGGAGCACACTGACCACCAGGGCGCAGCTCCTATGTTGAGCGTCTGCCCCCTAGTGGTCAGTATGTGTCATGACGACCAGTCGTTCAGTTGCTTAGGCTTCTATATATATAGACTAGAGGCCCAGTGCACAAAATTCATGCACAGAGGTGGGGGGGTCCCTCAGCTCAGCCTGCACCCGTTCCAATCCAGGATCCCTCTCGCAATCCGGGACCTAACCGCTCACCTGCCTGCCTGCCTGATCGCCCCCCCCTGCTGGCCTGGTCGCCCCTAACCGCTGTCCCCTGCCAGCCTGATCACCCCTAACTGCCTCTGCCTCAGCCCCCGCTACTGTGCTTTGTCCAGAAGGACATCTGGAAGGATGTCCGGAAGATGTCCAGTCTAATTAGAATAGTATGCTTTTATTAGTATAGAAGATGTGTGGTGTCAGCTGAGTACTTGGTTGATCACTTCATAAGTTATATAAATGCCCAATCACAATGTTGTACACCTGAATCCAATATAATATTATATGTCAACTAGAGGCCCAGTGCACAAATTTGTTCACCGGTGAGGTCGCTTGGCCTGGCCTGCACCCTCTTGCAATCCGGGACCCCTCGGGATGTCGGAGAGCCAGTTTTGGCCCAATCCAGACAGGAGGCAGCCCAATCCTGTGCATTGAGCGTCTGTTCCCTGATGGTCAGTGCATGTCATAACTGGTCATTCAGTCGTTCGTTCACTTAGGCTTTTATATATAGAGGTGGTAATAGAAAAAATAATTTAAGAAAAAAGAAGTCTGCCTGGCCGGTGTTTCCCAGTGGTTAGAGCATCAGCCTGCACACCAAAGGGTCTCAGGTTCTTTCCCAATCAAGGGCACGTATCTGGGTTGCAGGTTCCACCCCTAGCCCTGGTTGGAAGACAACAAATCAATGTGTCTCACATCAATGTGTGTCTTTCTCTCTCTTTCCCCCTCCCTCTCCATCCCCCCCCTCCCCCCCCCCCCCCCCCCCCACTTACTTGCTCCCTTCCTCCACTCACTAAAAATCAATGGAAAAATATCCTTACTGAGGATTAACAAAAAAATTCAATTCCCAGTCAGGGCACATGCCTGGGTCGTGGGCTTAATCCTCCATAGTGGGTTACAGGAGGCAGCCGATCAATGTTTCTAATATATCCTCCCTTCCGCTCTCTCTAAAATTAATAAATCACATATATTTTTTAAAAAAAAAAGGAAGGAAGGCCCTAACTGGTTTGGCTCGGTGGATAGAGCGTCAGCCTGCGGACTGAAAGGTCCCAGGTTCGATTCAGGTGAAGGGCATGTACCTTGGTTGTGGGCACATCCCCAGTAGGAGGTGTGCAGGAAGCAGCTGATCAGTGTTCCTAGCTCTCTATCCCTCTCTCTTCCTCTCTGTAAAAAATCAGTAAAATATATTTTTTTAAAAAGAGGGGGGAAGAAGGAAGATAAGAGTAGTCATCCTCAAGAAGAGCAATGCCCTTTGGTTGAAGGACATGGCCAGCAGCCGACCTGAGGTGTCCTCACCAGAAGAAGCCCAAAGGAGTCATGCCTTGACACACACACACCACCCCCCTGAGTTCCTCCAGCCAGGAGCCTGGCCACAGGGGAAGCCAGGAGCACAGTACATAATGGGAGGCACTGACTCACTGTTCTCACAGTGGCTGACTCCAATGTCCAGGCAGTTGGGAGATGCAATGAAGGACCTTAAACCTAAACTCCTGGAATTATGTCCACTTGACCAGGACAGGCAAGAGGTTGGACTCAATAGCATTTTTTGAAATAATAAAATAAGCTGGTGACCAAATATTGCTATCACTGATGAGATACAAATGCACTTCAGAGAGTTAAACCCTCTTATCCTTGGAGGACTGAGTCCAGTAGGGATTCTGAGGGAGTCAGAGTAACAAGGGAAACTCTAGGCTCAAAACAACTATTGAAGCCTCCCCTGGGATGACAGCACATAGGCACTCTCTGAGCCCAAGAGCACCACTCATTCTCCTCAGTTGCATCTCTTACTAACTTCCCTCCTTCTAGGGCCTCTTCTCCATTTTATTCTATCCCCCTTCCATGTATTGATGACTCAGTGCATTCCCATCTCTGATCTAAAGCCTATTCATGGGGCCATGTCAGGCTTGGTCTTTGACTTGGCACAGAGTGCCTGCCCTGAGCAGCCAAGCTCTGATGAGCAAAGCTAAAGACTCTGCCCTTGCCTGCAGGTTGCTGGGTTGAATATGAAAGATATTGCCAACACAGGACTAACACGAAACAATAGGCCGGTTGCCATGAGGGTGGTGCAGAGAGTTGTAACAGCCGGAGCAAGGAGAAGTTGCATCTGTTGATATGACCAGAGAAGCCCACGGGAAAGGGAGTCATTTGAACTAGGCGTTCAAGAGTGGACAGCATCTTGTCAAGTAGGGACCATGAGGGGACAGCATTCCAAGAGGGGACAACATGATGAAGACACCAGCTGGAAAAGGGGGCAGGGACATGGGGTGCACACACACAGGAAATGGTAGCAAGGAAGTCTGGAAAGGTAGGGTGAAGCCATACTCAGATCTTTAAGATATTTTGAACTTTATTGTATAAGGAATAGAGAGCTGTCCTTGGAAGGAGGGTTTTCCTGAACCAAGCAGTTCTTTCCCACAGCTATTCATATATATATATATATATATATATATATATATTATTGATTTCAGAGAGGAAGGGAGAGAGAGAAACACCAATGATGAGAGAGAGCCATTAATTGGCTGCCTCCTGCATGCCTCCCACTGGGGATTGAGCCCACAACCACATGTGCCCTTGACCGGAATCGAACTTGGGACCCTTCAGTCCACAGGCCGGCGCTCTATCCACAGAGCCTAACTGGCTAGGGCAACCCACAGCTATTCTTGAAGAAAGGAGAGGAGACTAGGCAAGAGGTAAGGGCACTTGGCTTGTCAGGTGATTGTAGATGCCTCCCCTGCCTTTATTCCCCACGCCTACCCCCAAATCCATGCCTTATGTGATCATCCCTAGTGTACCTGCACAGGGTCTCATCCACATGCCTCCTTTGGCTCATGGCCTCTCCATCTTCCTGCCTCTATTCAGACCTCAGACCTTATTTTTTTAGCCCAACCCAGTAATATCTTAGGCACCATTTTCATGCTGTTTTATACCTGGTTCCTTCACCTGCTCTGTGCTCAGGAGGTTTTGCATTCCCCCATTGGTGTTGATATTTAAGTACCTACTAACCAGCCATTTCTCAGATCCATAGAGAAGATTAAACATTAGCAGGGGGAGGGAGTGCAGAAGTGTACCCAATAACTCTTTAGTTCTTTCTGGTGAGTCTGCTCTGCTTCAGGATTTCATCCATCCCTCCCACATGCTGGTATTGTGTTAGGAGTTAACCTGGAGTCCCAAACTCTGTACCCAACCTGAGGCTTTACTGGCACTGTCCTATGTAACCCTCACAAGGATGCTCAGGTGAAGAAGCTCCAGCCAGAGACGGTCCCCGCACAAAGGCCACATGCTTGGAAGCTTAGGAGCTGAGATATACCACCTTCCTTCTTCAGCACTATTTGCATCTACCTGAAAATCTTTCCTTCTCTCTTCAGCTAGACCTAGCTAAAAATGTGCTCTTCTTTTAGAAATGTCAGCTGATTAACTGTCTCTCAGAATAAGCTTTGGAGCCAGGGGACTTAGATTCAAATGCTAGGTGACTTACTGATTCACCTCCTTGACCTTGGTGGTCCTATCTGTAAATGGAGCTAAAAGCTTGTACCTCAGTGAGTGGTTGTAAGGATAGTGAAGGAACAAGCAGCATTTTAGTTTCGTGCTTGGTTCAAAGTAGGAGCTGGCACTATTATTAGCCCTATGATTACTTTTATCAAAAAAGGATCATTCAATGTTTTATTATTTAAAAAAGGAAATGTAAGATGTTTGTAACTGTTTAGTCGTTTCCTAAACTTGAGGTTTTTCCATCGTCTCATCATATCATGTCATAATTACTGGTGTTTTGTTTCAAAATCAGCATTTCATGTATAAATTTCAGTACCAGGCACTGTGCCCTGGCCTAAGGTAGATACTCAGTAAAAAGCTTTTAGATATAAAATGTAAGATTTCAGTTAGGAGTAAATGCCTAGCTCTGTGCTAGTTGGGAAGGGGCTTAAAAGTGGTCCCAGTCTCCAGGATCCCTGCAGTTTGATGTGGCAGCTGATTCTTCACAGGAACAGTAGTTGATATGACCTGGTTAAAACTTCTTTCAAAAGAATAAATTTTAAATTTGAGTTCTTGGGCATCTAAAATGGTAGTTCTTATTTTTAATGACTGTTTCTTGATTCTTGTTCCCAATAAAAATCACCAACTACACGATAATCATAAATGTTAGGATAATAGTTTTATTAGTTTCTTCATGGCACATGCTTACAAGTCCCTAGAGCCATGGTCGGCAAACTGCGGCTCGCGAGCCACATGCGGCTTTTTGGCCCCTTGAGTGTGGCTCTTTCACCAAATACCACGTGCGGGCGCGCGTACAGTGCGATTGAAACTTCGTGGCCCATGCATAGAAGTCGGTTTTCGGCCTGGGCGAGTCTATTTTGAAGAAGTATTGTTGATATTTGGCTCTGTTGACTAATGAGTTTGCCGACCACTGCCTAGAGGATCATGCACTTAGCACAGCCATGGGCAAACTACGGCCCGCGGGCCGGATCCGGCCCATTTGAAATGAATAAAACTAAAAAAAAAAAAAAGACCGTACCCTTTTATGTAATGATGTTTACTTTGAATTTATATTAGTTCACACAAACACTCCATCCATGCTTTTGTTCCAGCCCTCAGGTCCAATTTAAGAACCCATTGTGGCCCTCGAGTCAAAAAGTTTGCCCACCCCTGACTTAGCACATGCCAACTTCTTTTCCCTTTGCACGTGAGGTGTGAGTCGGGACCGGTAACGATGCAGAGCAGTCAGGGCATCTCTTTTCCCATCTGAGCTGTGGGAACTTGGCCCTTGTGTACAGTGAGGCACTGCCTTTACTTTGGGAGCTTTCTGTGCTGCCCTGGGAGACAAGAATCTCTAGGCTCCTTTCTCAATGTTGTTTTTTGATTTTTTGTGTGTTTTTTGATTTTCATTTTTCTTAACATAATGCAAACTTATAATCAGCATATCACTATAAATTCCCAGTTTTGAAAGTGAAAATAGGTTAAGATATAAAACACGATTCTGCTTTTTTCAGTTTAATCACAAGGCAAGGATTGTAATTGTATAGTGTGTATTGTTTTTTTTTTTAATCCTCACCAGAGGATTTTTTTTTTCATTGATTTTTAGAGAGTGGAAGGGAGGAAGGGGGGGAGGGAGAGAGAAAGAGACAGAGACAGAGAGAGAGAAAAAAAACATCAATGTGAGAGAGACACATCGATTGGATGTCTCCAGCACGCACCCCGACCAGGGCTGGGGATTGAACCTGAAACCCAGGTACCTGTCCTTAACCAGGAATCAAACCCAAGACCCTTCGGGTGTGGGAGTTCCTCCAACCATTGAGCAACAACGGCCAGGGCATATAGTGTGTTTTTTTAAATAAATTAAAAATAATCAATGTATTTTTATGGTCATTAAAATTCAGGCTGTCCCAAAAATATATATACACTTTTAATAATTATTAATTCCAATGGGTTAAATCATAAAAGAAAGGGACATCAATTGAGCTATCACTGTTAAATGTATATACATTTTAGAGAACACTCTGTATATAGCTCAGTATCTGTTCAAAAAGCTGAGATTCTTATTGTGTGGAGAAAACAAGATGCAAAAAAAGACAACTGCACACCAAGAATTACGTGTCAAAGCCTTTAGAAGTAAACAGTGTTTAGAGACGGGACAAATAGATCTCATACGGGGCAACTTGGCAAGACCTCCCAGCAAGGATGGCATTTTCTAGGCATTAAAGATGGGAAAGAATTCAACAAGCAAAATTGGTATCAGAGGACATTCCAAATGGACCAGTGTGGGTGAGGGAGGTGATACATAGACAGTTTTGCTGAATATGTAAATAAATGAGTCATTTCCTGAAATTAAAGACTCACAGAGCTTTGTTCCTTGGGTAGGAACGGTAGCTAGGTCCATGGTGAGAAAGGCCTGGATTTGCCAGGCTGAAAAAGGTAGGCTTTTATCTTACAAGCAGAGGTGGGGAGCATGGAAGTTTCATTTTAGGAAAATTGATCTAAAGAGCGTTTTCAGAATGTATCAGATAAGAAGAACCTAGAAATTTAGACCAGTTAGGAAACAATTTTAAAAACTCATAGCTAGCTCTGGCCGGCTTGGCTCATTGGATAGAGCATCGGCCTGCGGACTGAAGGGTCCCGAGTTCGATTCCAGTCAAGGGCACATGCCCGGGGTTCGGGCTCGATCCCCAGTAGGGGGCGTGCAGGAGGCAGCCGATCAATAATTCTCTCTCATCAATGTTTCTCTCCCTTTCCTCTCTGAAATCAATAAAAATATTTTTTTAAAAAAACAAAAACATGGCTAGATACCCTGAACAAAATGGATGATGGAGAATGAAGGAGACAGAGGCAAGGAAAAAATCTATAGTGCCTGTTGAGTGAGTGAAGAAAAGTGGGAAAGGTAACCTCAATCAAAGAAATTAGAAAAAGTCAAGCTCCGCTAGGAGGCTTTGGAAGTGTGGCAATTGTTTGGTAGGTTTCAAGGGTGCTGGCCCGCAGAAGTAAAGAAGTAGAACCACAATGCACACTTGTATGAGAAAATGGAGCAAGAGGGACAAGATCATCAACTTATCAAAGAAGCTTAAGAAATATGGTCGAGCCCTGGGTGGTGTGCTCAGTGATTGGGGTGTTCGCCCATGCACTGAAGGGTCACAGGTTCCATTCCCAATCAAGGGCACGTACCTGGGTTGCAGGTTTGATCCTCAGGCGTCACATCCATGTTTCTCTCTCTCTCTCGAAAAATCCTTCCGCCCTTCCACTCTCTCTAAAAATCAATGGGAAAAAATATCTTCTGGTGAGAATTAACAAAAAATTTTAAAAATAGAAATGTGGTTGAAAGGGAGGAGAGAGTTTAGACAGTGGCTAGAGGGAACCAGTTAAATATTTTTTTATCCTAAATAGGAAAAGACTTATTCAGATTTGACAGCAGACCTGTCAGATTTAACAAAGAGAACATATATGTAAATTTTTTAAATATGTTTTTATTGATATTAGAGAGCGGGGAAAGGAGAGGGATAGAGAAATAGAAACATCCATGAGAGAAACATCGATCAGCTCCCCCCTACACGCCCCCTACCAGAGATAGTACCCACAATTGACCGGGAATTGAACCGGTGACCTCTTAGCTTATGGGTTGAGATGCTCAACCACTGAGCCACCCTGGCTGGGCAACAGAGAGAATATAAATAAGACCCGGAGGCGGAGGTCAGAATGGATAGGACCATGGGTGGGAAGAGGCCTCTTCCTAAAATAGGATAGAAAAATAACTTTGTGTATGGGGGAAGCCAAGGATGATGTGGAGCCACTCTGTAATTCGTTTTATTGACTGAAGGTAGAAAGTTGTCATTTATCAAGGTCGGGATGGGGCAGGGCCATAGCCAGCAATTCAAAGGTGACGAGCATGGTGAAGACTTGGAATGGCTTGGGAATTTTAGAGATTTTCTTTAAAAGAAAAGGCAAGCAACTCAATTGCCAGCAGCTAAGAGGTGGACAGAGTCACTTTGGGAGCTTGCAGATGGAAAAGGTGGACCCAGGAAGCTTCCAGCCTGGAGCTTGACACTAGCCTGGAGCGTTGAGCAGCAGTTCATCTAAGTGCCTTGGGTAGCGCTCTCCCCTGGGTTCCAGGGAGACTTTCTGTTTAGAAGATGCCTTTTCAGGATCCCCTTCACAAGGGCTTCCTGTTGGGACGAGACAGAACCTGCTTTGCTCTGGGCTCCCATTGCCCTCACAGCATTCCCTGTCCTCGGCACAAGTCATTGCAGCTGGACCACTGGTCTTTTATCATTGCTTGTGAACTATGCTGTAGGTATACAGTGTTGAGTTGCATTAACTAGAATGTGGTAAACTCACTGGTTCTTCGTTTGCAGTCCAAACCAGGTTGCAGAGAAGGTGGCCTCCAGAATTGCCGAGGGCTTCAGCGATACAGCTCTCATCATGGTAAGTCACTTCATTACCTGTTGTGTTTTCTATTTACAGGATGGCTACTGAGCATTTCCTTGCTAACCTAGAGCTTTGCTGGATAAGCAGTCTTTCTGCAGATACTTCAGACCATTGCCACCTTTTTTGCAGTCACAGCACACAAGTCTCCAGAAGTGGGGAGTCATTTCTCAAAGGGGGACCCCCATGATGGCAGTATCAGCACCAGCTGGGAACTTGTTAGAAATGCAGATTGGTGGGGCCCAGCAGCTGTGTTTTACTATGCTTCCAGTTGATTCTGATGCACCCTCAAGTGTGAGAACCATTCAGTTAGAATACCCAGCGTAGCCTATAGGGAAAGAAGAAGGAAGGACGGAGTCAGATAGGTAGCTAACAGAGCCTTTTTAAATAATCTCAATTTAGATAATTCTAACAGGGAGGGAAGAATAAATGTTTAAAAGCTCTACTTTTGTGAGAAAACAATGAAATGGTATTTATCCTGAATAGCACACAGTTTACCTTAGGCCACACTATGGTGTGGTTCCACACATCACATTTGCAGTGTTTGCACACTGTAAGGCAGGGTTTCTGATTGTGGGCCACGAGGAGGTGCTAAGGACTTCCAGAAAGGTGCTGGCCCTTGACTTTTTGTTAGCTCTGTTACAACTGTCCTTTGTCTTGTGTGCAGGTAGACAACACTAAGTTTACGATGGACTGCGTGGTACCTACGATCCATGTGTACGAACACCATGAAAACAAATGGCGGTGCAGAGACCCACACTAGTGAGTGCTGTGTCCTCAGGGTGAACTGTGTGCAGAGTATGCTGGGGCCTGTTCCAGCTACCCAGATCCACCGAAAAGCGGGTCCCAACCTCCGTGTTTTTTTCAGTTAGCTTATTCTCCAGAGGAGCGCCCAGCCCTCATACAGAAATCGTGTGTGTTCCTCGGCTCCTGGAGGACTGAGGCCAATAGGGCTTCAGAGAAGTAGAGAGAATCTGAGTGTTACTCAGGGTCTTCCCACCCCAAACCTCAGGACACCTCTCCATAAACCAAACCCTCTTTGCAGACGTGTGGTTTGGTTTACTGGTAATCACTCAGAAAGCATCAGTCATCCACCACCAGCTTTGTCAGCATGTCATTTGGAGGGTGTCTCATTTTAACCACGTTTTATATTGTTGCTATGTACAGTTACATGTTTGCTAGTACTCATTATTGTCTTCTTTATACCACTCTGTGTATGGTTTTTTGTTTACTCTATTGAAAAGCCAGATTTTTTTTTTTTTTTCATTAAGAGATTGATTTCTTCTGTTTCACCTCGTAGTGATTACTGTGAAGATTGGCCAGAGGCCCAGAGGATCTCAGCGTCACTCCTGGATAGCCGGTCCTATGAAACGCTCGTCGATTTCGACAACCACTTGGACGACATTCGGAATGACTGGACAAATCCAGAGATCAATAAAGCTGTTCTGCACCTATGTTAGGGAGGGATTTCAATGACTAGTCTCTAGGTATTTCCACTAGGCTGAAGAAAAAAAGCTATTTTTAAATGTAAATAAAATATCTCATTGCCTGTGTGGAAAGCTGACAGTTTTCAGAAGTGGCGTGTGCCTTGAAAGAGGGCAGAATGTTTCATCAGTCGTCTTTTTAATGTAGAATCTCTAGAAGAGGTACGGACTGTCCAATCTGACCATCCCTGTGGAGTTCTTCCCAGTTATACGTTGCCATAATCCTCCCAATCAAGCTGTTTCTGCTTGTCCAAGATTGTTCCTATTAAACAGTTTTAACCTTTTATAATCTGGAGAGGATACTTTTTAAGACTATGGACTGCTTTTAAAAAAAAAAAAAAAAACCCATATCTTATACCTGTATGGGAGTGTTGGTGAGTTTTTGTCCAGTTTGAGTCAATGTCATCCAGTCCTGGGACTGGGCGGGTGCCCAGCCGGTGCCTGAGAACCTATGTGTTGGTGTTCTGTGTTGGGAGGCTACAGCTGTGAACAGCACTGCCCCACATGATGTGGAGCTAATGTAGCTGCAACTCTACACAGTGGGAATAAAGCCACTGTTGCCTGAGAAACCTTCGTCACTGAGGGTAAAAACAAACATGTTGGCAATAGGAGCGCAGTGTAATGCCTCTCAATCAACCAGAAAGCCTGTAACCTGTGGAATCAAAAAAGGGAAAATGGAACAGTACTAAGATTATTTTTAAAAGGCAAGAATCAGTCCTAACTCTAACTTGCATGATTTTCTAAGTGATTCTAATTTATGTCTTAAAAATAATTATTTCTTTTGTATTCAAAGTAACAGGAGCAAAACAAAACTTAGATTCCCCAAGTTTTACAGAGCTTGTCTGTAATGTGCATACATAGAAGTTATTGTAGTTAAACTTCCAATCATAGGAAGTTGATGGGGAAATTTGACAGTACTGTTGCATTTTTTTATATGAACTGCCAGAGGCCCAGTGCACGGATTTGTGCACCAATGGGGTCCCTCAGCCTGGCCTGCACCCTCTCGCAATCCGGTACTCCTCAGGGGATGTTTTACTGCTGGTTTTGGCCCGATCCCCACCCATCCAGGCCTGGCCTGTGGGAATCGGGCCAAAACTTGCAGTCTGACATCCCCCGAGGGATGTAGTAGGGTGCAAAGTGGTGGCTGGGAAGGAGCCTGAGCCTGGGCCAAGCACCCTGACACTCCTATTGCGCCTGCCGCCACCGCCGCCCGTCAGTCAGCTGAGTGAGTGGCGCTCCCACTGTGGGAGTGTGCTGACCACCAGAGGTCAGCTCCTCCATTGAGCATCTGCCTCCTGGTGGTCAATGCTTGTCATAGCGACCGATCTTTCGGTTGCTTAGGCTTTTATATATATAGATTGTGCAGAGTTCAGAGAATCCTATCTTTCCTACTGTCTTTTTCTTTGACTACATGAAGGAAATTTGTAACAATTGGCATGGTCTATGGAAAGGGTTTGGGGACACAGCATTATTATCTCTTGACAAACAGGAAAAAATTTTCAGACATTGCTTATAGTAGATGTGCTTTGATCCACCAAATTCCCTCTTCCCCTTCCTTCAAATACCTCTTACCCTTAATTTTTGAAGCTGACATTATTTTGTGTGGGAAACACAAATGAAAGGGTGATGGATCAGTGCACTTTATCTTCCTCACTGTCCTCACGTTAGAGCCCAGCACCATGGGCAGTCTTGTTCCAAATGGGTTTGGGTTTGGTTTTTTTTGTTTTTTTCAAAAAAGAAGAAGAGTCACCTCCAGCATTTACCACAGAAAAGCCTGTCTGTTCCTGCGATTTAAATGTATGTGCTATCTGTAGTTAAAGGTCAGAGCTACTTGGAATCAAGGTGTGCCTAAGACTAGTTTGGGGGGCATTTTAAAGATAGTCTTTAAGCATGGTTGTTTTCCCTCATTTTTCCCTCTGTGGAATTCCCAACAGCTTCCCAGGAGCATGTGTTATCCTCTAGTTCGGATTTTAACCTGGAACCAGATCCTTTCTATGGCTGAGTCAGATATAGATTTTCAGAAGAAAGCATATAAGTATTCAGAAGGAACAGACCTATTTGTGAAAAAGCAAAAACGTTTCCAAGATACAATACCTGTTCCTATATCTGAGTATGAAATGTATTCATACTGTGCCTTTGTATAGAAAAGATTTAAAGGAGCAACATAAAGTATATTTGTACATTGGAGACATCTTTGTCCATCAAAATGTTCTTAAGTAATTTTTTCTTAAATCTGTAGGGCTTAGAGAGGAGAGGGTATGTGTATGGAGACATCCCTTAGAGCCATCATATGCTTAAAATCATTCTGGTGAAAAATTTTATCTCTTGTATAACATCCATTCATTAAGAGGTGAGTAGGACTAATTAATTAATTATATAAAAATTGTCATTTTCCGTTTCTAATCATGGTTGCATTTAAGAACAGGATACTAAACATGGAAAAGTAAGCAGTTACATCATAAATAACAAAAAAGCAATGTGCTTGCTAAGGAATTGGTTTTGCTAGTTCTAATAAAATTAGGTTACTTAGAAATCTTGAGTAATTTGAATTATCAGGTTAATTTCCCTGGGATCTGGTATTTTGTTAAGTCTCATCAGTGTAAAAAGTTCTGTATAATTTAGGTTTGATTTAATAACTTATTTTTCTGATTGATGTACTTGGAAAATCTGTCCCACATATAGTAATTCTCACCTTTCCTCGCCTATCTTTTTTGTTTTGCCTTCAAAAGAAAAATATTTGCTTCTAAAACTGCCCTTTTTTAGTATTAATATCTGTCTTAACACAGTAGCTACTTTATGACATCATGGTAAGTGGAAAATAGCCATGGGCATTAATCTCCATACCCTGTGGACATTTTTAGCAATTTTAGTGAAGAGAGCTGAATTTAAAAATAGACTTCCGCTCACTAATTGACATTTGTTAAAGCTTTCCATCAACCCACTGTCTCTTAAGCATTGGATTTTTTTTCGGTTCAATAGCCTGGCACAAATGTTAGTTTGTGTTCCCCCTGCCAGCTCTCCGGTAAGTGATATGTTCATTTAACTTCATTTTCATATACCTCAGAATCCAGAGGATAAATATGTTTGTTCTCATAATGTTGACTGTCACCCCTTAAAATGCTGAAGATATTCTGAAAGGGGATGCAAAATCTGATCAAGTTTAGTATTTCTTAGAAATAAATGGTCATTCTAAGGAGCCTTGTCTTCCTTCAGGATTAATTCTTGGGGTGGACATTTCCTTGCAGTGATCTGGAGATTTCTCTTTAGAATGTGAGACCTAGTCCAGAACTGCAAGAATTGTGTTCACTGGTCTTTGCTTTTAGAATATCGCAAGTGTCGGCCGAGCATCCACTGGGATTTGACTGGAGGAAACCTTTGGCTTGAACTTGTGCCGTCTTGTAAAGCAGAATAGCGATCCTATATTTAGTGCTGTCTGAAACATTCCAGATACCATCAGTAAATCTGTAAATAATTGAGTTTCAAAATACTGTTCAAGTTCTATGGGCCAGGCTTCATGGGGTGTCTGCCCCAAGGTAGGAGACTCGCTGAGTTTGCCAAGGGCCCTTGATGCTCCCCAAGCACTGAGGATGAAGTGAAAACCTAAGATGGGCCGGATTTAGTGTCCTCAGGTTCCCTACCTCAGTACTAAAGAAGAGTCGGTAATTTCTCAGGATTGGATGTTCTCAAAAAAGAATCTTCCTGTTGCCCCCAGCAGTACTTCATTTCTTGCTTGATAATTCCAGATGCTGCAGTGGTGCCCAGTAGCGGCTAATAGGAGGAGGTTCGGTAGTGATTAGTCGGAGCGCCAGGTGTGAAGCCCAGCTTGGCCACTTTCTAGTTTTGTGGTTGTGGGCATTACCTCCCGTGTCTTGTCTGAAAAATGAGGGTGATAACACCTACTTGCAGTGATGTCAAAAAGGCCACAAGGTCTTCACTTAATAGAATGTATTGGGCCTGCACTGACAAAAGTTCTTAACTGCCGATGTTTTAACAATTCTGGAACATACTATTGGCCAGACAAGTGCTTATTCATAGTAAACATTCAGTGAACATCTATTGAATGAATAAGTGAGTAAATGAAAAAATTTCTTGCTTTTGTTTGTATTGCCTTCCCAACCTGTGATGTTGAATAATGAGTGTAAGAAATAAAGAGGAGTCACTATAGTCAAGCTGCTGAATTACTAAAATCAAGTAACTGAGGCAGAGGAACCATCTCTTGCTTTAACTAGCCTGGAATTTAAACTTTTGAACCTCAGATAAATAGGTCCTATCGGTAACCCTGATTACCCCTGAGGGACTTAGGAAAGAATGGTCACAGGTCCAGAACACCAGTCATCTAGAGGATCACCATCTTGGACCAATCCAAGGGCTTGCAGGACTGGCCCTGCTGGTGTGGCTCAGTAGTTGATCATGAACCAGGAGGTCACAGTTCGATTCCCGGTCAGGGCACATGCCCAAGTTGTGGGCTTGATTCCCAGTAGGAGGCAGCTGATTAATGATTCTTTCTCATCAATGATGTTTCTCTCTCCCTTCCTCTCTGAAATCAGTAAAAATTCTTAAGAGCATACTTTTTACTATAAGAACTCTCAGTTTTTCTTCAGAACACTCTGGATATTACCTACTTGTGTTTATTATTTACAAACCCTAAGAACTTGAATAAAACCATTTATTTCTAGCCAAAGTCTCCTGACTTTTGTGCTCAGTTGGGAAGGCTGATACCAATATTGCTATAGTTAACATTCTTGCATGTGCTTTTTCATGCACATAGATAGACAGTTCTTTTAGGGTTTTATGTATATACTAGGGGCCCGGTGCACGAAATTCGTGCACTGGGTGTGTGTGTGTTTGGGGGGGGGGGAGAGTGTCCCTCAGCCCAGCCTGCCCCCTCTCACATACTGGGAGCCCTCAGGCGTTGACCCCCATCACCCTCCAGTCTCAGGATCGGCCCCTTGCCCAGGCCTGACGCCTCTGACAGAGGTGTCAGGCCTGGGCAGGGGACCCTCATTTCCCCCCATCACTGGTTCTGCCCCCAGCCCAGGCCTGATGCCTCTGGCCCAGGCATCAGGCCTGGGCAGGGGACCCCGAGACCCCTCCGATTGCTGGCTCTACCCCTGGCCCAGGCCTGATGCCTCGGCCAGAGGAGTTGACCCTCATCACTCTCCGATCACCAATCACCGGATCGGCCCCTTGACCAGGCCTGAGGCCTCCAGCAGAGGTGTCAGGCCTGGGCAGGGGACCCCCAGCTCCCCGCGGTTGCAGGCTCCGCCCCTGCCCAGGCCTAACGCCTCTGGCTGAGGCGTCCGGCTCGGGCAGCGGGGACCCTCAGCTGCAGCGGCCCCGCGATCGTGGGCTCCGCTTTAGGCCCAGGCAAGGGACCCCTAGCTCCCGGGACTGCCAGCTTCAACCGTGTCCAGCTCCCATCGCTGGCTCCACCCCTACTTCCTGCTATCACTGGCCAAGGCGGCAAAGGCGCCTGATTCTCCGATCATGGCTGGGGGGCAGGGAAAAGGCGGCCCCAGGGCCGCCTTTGCCCTGCCCCCCAGCTCTTAGCTCCCCCCTGGGTTTCCGATCACTGTCAGTGGCAGGGGGCTTCTTCCTGCTTTCCCTTTCGCCTCCCTGCATTGTGCCTACATATGCAAATTAACCGCCCTCTTGTTGGCAGTTAACTGCCAATCTTAGTTGGCAGTTAACTGCCAATCATAGTTGGCAGTTAATTTGCATATAGCCCTGATTAGCCAATGAAAAGGGTATCGTCGTGCGCCAATTACCATTTTTCTCTTTTATTGGTGTAGATGAACCTGTTGAGGAGTGTTTGTTCAATTTTTTAGAATATATTGTCAGTTGGAAACCCTACCCCACAGTGTGAGAGCTCCAATTTCTCCATATCTTCACCCAATACTTTGTTATTAGTATTTTTAATTTTAGACATTTTGATAATGATTAATGGTATCTTATGGGTTATTGGCCTAAATATGAAGAGTAAAATGATAGAGCTTCCAGAAAATAACAGGAGAATGTATTCATGACATTGGGCTTGGCAAATTTTTTTTTTATTGATTTCAGAGAGGAAGGGAGAGAAAAATAGAAACATCAATGATGATAGAGAATCATCCCCGCACTGGGGATTGATCCCGTAACATGGGCATGTGCCCTTGACCATAATCGAACATGGGACCTTTCAGTCCACGGGCTGATGCTCTATCCACTGAGCCAAACCAACCAGGGCTTGGCAAAGATTTTAAAACAAGACACAAATTGTACTACATTAAAGTCACAATACCTAAAAAAAAAAAAATCTATCAAAATATATTTAAAATTACAGGTCAATTTAAAAATAAATTGATCAGGCACCTCCCAAAAGAAGACACCCAAATGGCCAATAAGCATATGAAAATGTGCTCAACTAATGTCATAAAAAAGAAGCAAATTGAAAACCTGAGAGTTCAGTTTTTGTTTATTTTAATGTCTTTACTGAATTCAGAGAGAGAGAGAAACATCAATGGTGAGAGAGAATCACTGATCAGCTGCCTCCTGCATGCCCTCTACTGGGGATCAAGCTCAGAAACTTCAGTATGTGCCCTTACTGAATGGAATCGTGACCTCCTGGTTCATGGGTCAATGCTCAACCACCGAGCCACACTGGCTGTGTGAGAGTCCGTTTTTCAATGGGAAGAAAATGTCAAGAAGCAGAATTCCCTGCATGTGCACATTCCAAGCGTCCTGGATACCCGGGGACAATGTCACACACTTGACTCACACATTGTCAGAATACATCCAAAGAAAGAGCAGCCTCCATAACTAAGAATACTGGATAGGGAAAAGAGAAACTTCAATGATGAGAGAATCATTGATCAGCTGCCTCCTGCACGCCCCCTACTGGATTAAGCCCACAACCCAGTCATGTGCCCTTGACTGGAATCAAACCCAGGACTCTTCAGTCCACAGGCCAATGCTCTATGCACTGAGCCAAACCGACTATGGCTGGGTAGGGCATTTTTCAAACAGCTTTCATATCTAGCTAGGCAAATAGTAACAATTTTGGCTTTGAGGATCTTAGCTGTGGGTTTCTCTTAGCCTACTTAGGACGATTCCCCCTGCACTCTTTCAGGAATATTACTATCAATGTGGCCTGCGGCCTCTACCATCAGGCCTCTACCTGGTCCTGCCCTGCAGTTCAGAGCTAGACCTTCTGGAGTGGAATTGTTCTGCTAATCACCTATAATTCCTGGGATTTACTCACTGACCGCCTTCTGAGGAGCTCAAAAACCATTTGTAGATCCTGCTGATAAAATGGCTGCCCAGAGGTCAGGTAAGCTCTCTGCCAAATTACTTCTGGGCTAAGAGGCAGTCCTCAAACTCCACAGAGACCCAGGGTGCCTTTATAGCAGGCTCTTCACAGCTGGAGCCCTGGGGAGGAAGGTGCTGTGCATCCAAGCATTATGGGATTATCCTGGAGGGATGGTATGAGAGTGGTTATCAGTGTGAGCTCATGCACCCCCAGATGCAGCCACACACCAAGCTACCATTCACATCTGGGCAGAGGGAAACTGAGGCAGGCCAGCAGCGGAAAGGAGGAGAGTGTGTTTTGGTTGGGGGACTAGTGGAGCAAATAGGTGGGGAGAAGCCCAGGGCCCCAAGGACGTTAAGATCCAGCTCGGTATTTTTCTGCTTTCAGCAAGGGGTCCCTTGGCTCCCTTCCTTAATGTGCTTTCCAAGATACCCACCATTGAGATAAGCCCCATCAGGGCACGGCCTAGGTCATTCTTCTGTGGACCCCATTCCTTCCTGAGCCTGCAGGAAGATTGGGAGTTGGGTGCTGAGAACTGGTTCCCCACACTCATCTCTGCAACCTCTAACCCAGCTGACTCACCGCCCTTCCATTACTTAGCCCTGTGTTTGGGGCAGTAGAGGCACAGAGATGGACACACCAGGCTGGGTGTCCCATGTCTGGCATGGAGGAAGAATGTGTGAGTGCTACCTGCACAGGCTCCATGGAGCAGAGGAAGGGGCATTTAGGAAGGGACAAAATTTTTACAGTGAGTCAGGAAAAGGACGGTGGTCCTATGCATAGATGTCCCTCATCTCTGCTGATGACCAAGAGGCTCCCTGTAATAAGAGAACACTGGGGATTTAACCCTTTGCGGTCGTATTAAATTTGGACATGGGTGTCGTACTGGTCGGAATTAATTTCCATTGAAAGAGCAGTGATACATAACATGCAAGATTATGAAGGATAAACAAGATTTATTAATTCTTTTTTATTAATTCTACTAGTAGTGACTAGTAGAATCACTACAAACGTTATCACTTTCTACATCAGAGTCAGTATTCAAGGTGCCAAAATAAAACTCTTCATTGTTACTTTCAGATTCGCAGTACACTTCTTTCGGTAACTTTCTTTTTGCCATTTTGGAGTATTATTTTGAAATATCTTAACAAGCGAGAATGCCTAATTACAGTTAAACGTAATTTGTAAAGCTTTATTTGAAAATCTGCCAAGTATCTCCGAAGCTTGTCGATTTCTTCACTCTCAAAAGGCGACTGAAAAAAAAAAAAAAGGCGACTGACTCGCCATGGTGTTTTGCATGGCGAGTGTGGAACGACCGCGTTTGTTTATATTGAGTTTCGATATCTCCGATTTGTCCGGGCAATGTTTTGGTTCGTGACAAGGTCGCTTAGACACTTAAGAGCTGTCAGAGAAATTATGAACTGATACATGAATGGAGTTAAGATTCGTACGGTTCCTTGCTGTGGTGGCTGAGAGCAGACATACGACCGCAAAGGGTTAAGAGCTTACCCTCCCTCTCTCGCCCACCCACTTCCCACCTTGCCTAGTATCTCCTGTGAAACTGCCTTTGCTAGGTCCCGCTTATTGAACCACCTCAGGGGCACCTGTCACAAACAGAACCCCAGCCCCACCCCAGATCCTCCAGAGGAGACCACAGACCACAGGGAAAGGACTTGGAAATGTCCTTCTAGCAGAGCCTGGCTGTCTGCCTCATTGTCTTTGGGTTGATTTAGATAGGAGATTGAGGGTCACTAGCTAAGCCTGGAGCTGAATAAATCTTGTCATTTACTGTCCCCTCTCCACAGGGAGCTGTCAGCTGGGGCAAGACCTCCCCAGCACCCCAGACAGTTCAGCTGTGAGTAGCCAGTTTGCTGAGTCACTGGGGAAGGAGCACCTCAGGCTGACAACTGGTTGGATCCCACTGCGTCACAGCTCGCCTCTCCACCCCTCAGAGAGATAAGACTTGACATCAACCGCCCCACCGCTCGCAGGGCCAGGAGAACCATGGTTTTGTGGTGGCATACTGAGCCTTCCTCAGCCAGGACCTGCCATTGCGCCAAGGCAGGGAAAGCCTACCCAGTCAACTAAAGAAAAGGTGACGCCATGGGGCCTTTTCCTGGGACAGACCTGGCCACCTACCAACCCAGAGGGCAGGATGCAAAACCCTTCAGGGTGCCGGGAAGTACACACAATCACAAGCTGAGCTGGGGTTGACCGGGCCTACAGTGATATTCAATACTCAGCCCCAAGCTGCTGGGGCAGGGCTCCTGGGACGGACTTAGACTCCCAGCTGAGGATGGAAGAGGCTGAGGTTAGAGTCAGATGGTCCTGTCAGGCGTACCTGTCCATGTGACAGGCTGCCTTCACCTGCACCCTTTCCACCCTAAGCAGAGGATGAGATGAGCAGCTGAGCTGGGCTGGCACTGGGACTGTCCTGGGTACTTTGATGCATGTGGTGACAATTCTAGAAGTCAGGACAAGTCTGGGAAAATGCCACCACGACCATTCCCCTCCTGGCTTCCAGCTGCGCCTTGGGACTCCCTCAATTACTGCAGGAGCCCTGGTTCCAATCTGCCTCCAGCTCCTGTCATCTACAACAGCTGTTTTAACAGAACGGGTGGATATCCGCTGTGGCTCGGTGGTGGTCAATGGGTAGAGGCCAAGGTCGGCCATTGGCAGCCTAAAGACACTCTAGGAAGAAAAAGTCACTAAGGTTGTCCCACAACAGTGGCAGAGGGCACTGGGGTGAAGACGGTCCTCACACAGGCTCTTGGCGGGGAGCACCCCAAGTTCGCTCCTCTCTAGTCTGATCCTACCCAGGCTGCAGAAGCCAAAGGCCTCTGCTTCTCCCACTCGGAGATGTGTCTAGGCATGGGGCGGGGGTAGGACTCGGCCAGCCCACAACCTCCTGTGCCCAACACCACTTCCTGTGCCTTCCAGGGCCCACTGCCGGCTTTAATTCCAACCACATTCTTTACTTGTGAGGGGGTCAGAGTTGAGCCTTTTCGTGATGCTTTCATTTGAACCCCAAAAGGCTCCGGAGCTAAGTGGCAGCCGGGGGAACGGGCTGGGAAAGGAGGCTGTATACCCCCTGCCTTGGTGAGCCTCGTCTCCCCTTCCAGAACTGCTGTGAATGAGTAGATTCGGTGCTCTTCACAGGTCTGAGCAGACGCCCTTGCCATGGCTGACTTGGTTCTTGTCCGCTTGCTGGAAATCCCAGTCTCTGCCCGGCTGGTCTCACCTCCCACCACAGTGCTGGGCCCTGTGGGAAGACCTCGTAGCTCTCTACCCAAACTATCCACGCGCTCACTTGCGGCTGCCTGTCTGGCCTGTTGCGGTTTGAAGTCCCCAGGCCTGGATCAGGGTTGCTCTCTTGCTCTGGGCTGCTTGCCTTCCATCTCGCGTGGACTGCATTTGAGCACAATACCCAGTCCCACCACCATTACGAGGGCACCAGTCCTACTGCAGGGAACAGTGGTCTGCTTTTCCTCCCCAGGCCACAGGCCACCTGCTCACCAGGGGACTCTGTGCAAAATGACCCTGGAGCCTGGAAACAGTCCTCCCAGGCTCTCAGAGTCACCAGGTCAACCCTCCCCATAAACCAGGTGTGGTGGCATATGCCTGACACACCCCCACTCAGAGAACTCAAGGGTCCTGAGGCAGCTCACCCCAGTTCTGACTGCCAGAAACTTCCCCCTCTGCTATATATAAACCATTTCCTGAAACTCCCCCACTACGGCCCCACAGGAGTCCCAGGAGAGCCTTTGGAAATGGTCACATCCTTCCTCCTTCCTCCCCTGTCATGGTTTGATTCCCTTTACCACGTGGTTTCCGTCCTCTGCATGGGCTCCAGTTGGTCCGTTCCTCTATCCTCAAGGCCAGAACTGGGGGAATGAGCCAGGGATTAATGGCACAGAGTAAGCTTCGAAAGCCACGGGGGCCATTGGAAGGCTTGAGCTTAAAGATAATTTCCCTTCTCTGCAAAGGGCAGGCATTTAGTCCAAATGGGCAGAGTCAGGAGAGAGTCAGGCCAGCAGGGGACAGGGAGCAGCCACAGCCCAGATGGCCACCCCAGACGAGCGAGCGAGCGACTCTCCAGGGGCTGAGATGCCAGGCGGCCACTGATCTCTTCTAGAGGTAAGAGGGGGGCTGCCGGGAGCCTTGCAGGGGCTCCCTCGCAGGACTCGGAGGGAGAGCAGCCCGGTCCCTGCTGCCTCCAGAGGCGTGGGGAGGGCCCTCTCTTTTTGTACTTGCCACTTGACTTCTCATCGGTATTTAACATCACCTGTGTGCCCAGCAGTGTGGCAAGCACTTTTCTATACCTCTTTTCCTGAACTTTAAAAACTGTATCGTTATTTTCTTATAGCAAAAGTCGTAAACACTCCTGGGTTTTTTTTAATGAGTCAAGATTACAGAGTTTATACTAAAGAAAGAAGTGGCAGAGCTGCTTCCTTCCACCCGACCCCCACCCTCAGCAACCCACAGTTCAGTGTAGTCACTCCAATTTAAATTAAATGAGATATTGAAATTAAATGGCATGTAGAAAAGAAAGTTCATTTTCTTCTCACCGTTGACTGCCAGTGCCCGGGGGAACATGGTATTCATCTGTGGCACAATTCATTTGCTCAGACAGTGGAGCCTGCTGCCAAGGAATTTCCGAGCATTCGGTTTTGTCTTAGGCTGCAAGGGAGCCGTGACCCCCTTTGGTCCCCTGCTGAGGCTGCCAGGCCTTCCTGGGAGGTGAGATGTTCTCTCTCAGTCCCAGGACAACCTGAAGGCAGATCTAAGAATCAGAACTCCCCCTTCTCTGCCTCCCCCCAACCCCCTCTTAGATATTTTTATAGCTGGGAGATGTAAAGATGAGACTGCTCGTAGCCAAGGCCTCTGCAGCATTTAATAAGCTGATTGAACTCGGTGCATGGGGGGGCCCCCCTAAAGTCAGTTGGTAGCACTTTGGTCTCCCCGATGGGCTTGTCCATGGCAAGTTGTCTGCAGCCAGAGGAGGCACCACCTGCCTCTCCCAGGACTAAACTGGGCCCTGAGCGCTGGGGAGTAGTTTGCAACTGCAGACTTGAAAAATGATTTTCAGTCTCCAGGAAAGGAAAGAGATATAGCACTGATTCCAGGCAGTATACGGAAGGGGGTCAAAATGCCAGTTGTGAACCTGGCTGGCTGGCTGAGCTCAAATCCCGGGTCCTCCATTTACTAACTGGTACTGCTGGGCAACTTACCCTCTCTGCCTCAGTTTCTTCATCTGTAAAATGGGGATAAGGATGCCTTCCTTTTGTACTTGTCATTAAGTCAGTTCATTTATGTCCAGCGCATAGTAAGCACTCAATAAATATTCACGACGATTATTGATTAAGGGCTTCTATTATCAGATACTTGTCATGAAAAAATAGCCACATTTTTGCCCCACGTCAACTCAATGACATAGGTATTATTAGCCCATATTTCAGATGTGGAAACTGCAGCACAGAAAGGATAGGTGACTCTCAAGGCCGTTTATTAATTCCTATTTTTAATTCAGAGGAGTTTTGATGTTTTCATTATGAAATAGCTCAAATGTAGAAAAGTACAGAAAATACCTTAACATGCACTCATAATATGTACTTAACATAAATTAGCCTTTTGCCATATTTGCGGAAGTTTCGAAGAGATAAAATGTTGAGATCATACTTCCTTTCTCCGCCTCTCCCAGAATCATCCACTCCTCTGAAGCCCTCTCAGAGTTCTACAGTGTTTATGCACATTTATAAACTGCTTTGTCTTTTTTCAAATGTTCAGGTCGCTGTCATGCCATGTAATTTTGCTTTTCTGCCACTCAATACGCTTTTGAGTTTTCCCAGGTGGATACACGTAGATCTAGTTCTTTTATATTGGCTGCTGTGTGGTTTTCCATTGAATGAGTAGGTCATGATAACACGCCACAGATTGTCTATTCATTCTCTGACAGACAGCGTTTCCAACTTCGAACTTTTACCCAAGATGCTAGAGATGCCTCCATCAGTGGGTGGCAGAGCACAAGCTTCCCCGGATGTTGCCAGGTTGCCCCCAGGAGTTTCACTTCCACTCCATGAGCATGGAGAGAGTTCTCAGCTCTCTGGCCAGGACCAGCACTTACAAATTTCCAGTCTGATAGGCATCTCCCTGTGGTCAATTCATTAAATGCTTGCCAGCATCTGCAGCTCACCAGGCGCCATGCAGGGGTACCAAGTGACAAAGCAGGGCCCAGGAGCCCAGTCTCCAGAGCCCATATGGGAAACTCTAGACAGTCCACCTCACTCTGGAACCCTGTCGTGCTTACTTAGCTCCAATGTACTTGCACATAATTGGCTGCTTACATGTTTGCCCACCCCCATACTAGGCAGTGATCCCCTCCGGTAAGGGGAATGGGTGTTACTGGGTTTTGTATCTCTAGATCAATGCTGTCTGATATGGCAGCTGACAGCCACATGTGGCTCCTGGGGACTTGAAATGTGGCTGGTCTGATTCAAGATGTGCCCTAAGTATAAAATGCACACCAGCTTTGGAACACTGAGTATAAAAAACAAAGAATGTAAGCGATCTTATTCACAATTTTTACATTGATTACATATTGGAATGACTTTTGAATTACTTAAACTTATTTAAATGAATTTTGCCTGTTTCTTTTTACTTTTGTAATAAGGCTCCTAGGAAATCATAAATGGCACCTGTGACTCAGATTAGATTTTAGTTGGATGGTGCAACCCTAGACTTTGCCAGGTCAGTCGATGCCTTGTGGCAGGTGCCCAGGGAAAGTTGAGTGAATGATGCTTGAGAACAGGAGAACCACAGTGTGTCTGAGTCCCTCTGGCTCCATTCCTGTCATTCTCAGGCTGTTCAGAGAGGCTGGTCCCTTGCATAACAACCCTGACACCCTCCCCCTCCTCCCTTCTTCTGCCCCAGAGGGAGTGGGCTGCCCATGGAGGGAAGATGGTTGTCTGCCAGGCCAGCCTCCCCCTGAGCAGGGCCTCACAGAAAGCCCCAGGGAAAAGATGTCCTTTGGGGGTCTAGAGAGCACCCTCAGCCCTCTCCCAGCTCAACCCTGCTGGCGCTGTCCCTGTACGTTCATTCAAAGCCCACGGGAGGCCAGGGCCACATTGTCGAGGGATGTGAGCCAGCTGCTCTGAGAAGAATGCCAAGGGTGCTTGGTCCCCGGGCACAGTGCCCAGGCCCTGCACCCCACAGCACCCGCTTTGATGCCTTGCAAAAGGTTAACTTTGAAGCTGCCAGTCAGGCAGCTGAACCAGGCAAGGCTTGAAAAAAAGAGCTCTCAAGGCCTCCTCTCATCCACAGCCTCCTGCGGAGTAGATGGTCTGAATTGTCTGGGAATTCCCCTCTCTTTCCAAAGATGTGCAGAAACTTACCCATTTGTAATCTTTGGGAAGAAATATATTTCACTTAAGGTTTCTGATAACTGAATTTACCCCTTTAGGCACAATGATTAAACATATTTTAATGGTTTCATATGGAAAATATTTAACAACAGCATATATTTTTCTCTATGGCAAATGGGGGCCATTAGGTATGAGGCTGGACCATTGAATGGCAATGCCCTCAGGTACTATTAAGCATGGAGGACTGTCCCTCCACCACTGTCCCCAGTGGCCACACTTTCTGGGTTCTGGGTTTGCTTTTCACAGGTCTTCCTTCTTCTGCTCTAGTACCAGTATCCTCATTAGCCAGTGCTTCCAGCTACCTCTGAGCAGTTGCCCCCCGCCCCCATCTCTCCTGACCTCCTGTTCCGGAGGCCCATCCAGATCCCCTTTGAAATTACTCTACTAAGCTGGGGGGGGGGGGGCAGGTTTATTCAAGTAGATGTAAAATAAATGCAGAGGTTTGGACTAGGTCTTGCCTCTGAGCCCTGGGTGGTCTTTAGCACAGGGCTTTGGGATGTGGACAGGTGAGGTCGCCAAATATGCTCTCTTAAAAAAAAATGTTTTTTATTGATTTAGAGAGAGAAAGGGAGAGGGATAGAGAGATAGAAACGTTGATGAGGGAGAATCATGGATCAGCTGCCTCCTGCTCGCCTGAAACCCGGGCATGTGCCCTGACAGGAATCAAAGCAAGAACCTCTTGATTCGTGGGTCGATGCTCAACCACTGAGACACTGGCTGGGCCCCAAACATGCTCTTTAATAAATGGCAGTGCTGCCCTTATAAGAACACATCGGTATGTGAACAAGAATGCCTATCAAAAGCAACAACTTGCCCTAGCTGGTTTGGCTCAGTGGATAGAACATCAGCCTATGGACTGAAGGTTCCCAGGTTCGGTTCTGGTCAAGGCCACATGCCTGGGTTGTGGGCTAGATCCCCAGTAGTGGGTGCAGGAGGCAGCCGATCCGTGATTCTCTGTCATCATTGATGTTTTTCTCTCTCTCCCTTCCTCTCTGAAATCAATAAAAATGTATTTTTTTTTTTTTAAAAAAGCAACAACTTCCGTACAGCTCACAAAGGACCAATCTTTTTGTCTTCAAGATGGTTCCAAGATCTGCTATTTCCCTGAATTTGGCACAATCTAAATTAATTCAGCAAAGTAAACTTACCCACGGCCTTCAGGAGGCCCAGACGGGGAGCCATTCTTACTGCTCCTGCCCCACACATCCCACTGCTTCCTCCCCATCTCTCCATACCCCCCACCTCAACCCCAGCTCAGATGGGGCTTCTGAATTTCCTGCCTCCAGAGGTCCCGCCCCAGAGCCCTGCACACATGAAAATCCCACCCAAACCCACCAGTAAGCACCAATGGTTTAGAAACACTTAAAACAATAATTCTTATAATTTTTCATTTGAAATTATTTGGCTGGTAAGTAACTTATTAAATTTAACGTCGGTTTTGAGTGCTCAGGTCATGCATAGGCAGAGGAGTGCTTGGGAAGGAAGCTAGACCTCAATGTGTTTTCAAAGGTACGGAAACATTGTGAAGGCTGACTTTAACGACAAATAACATTTCAATGTCTTAAGTAAACTTCTATTAGCTTCTGTTTTGCAGCTTTCTCTATATTTGGGGACCCATGGACTTCTTTTTTAATTTAACTTTTAGACTGGGTAATCCATTCTCCTGATTCCAGTTTCAAAAGGGACAAGGGGATAAAGTCGCCCAGGGCCTGTCCCAGCCCTCCCTGCCTCCCCTACAGGCAGCTGGCAGCACTGTGTCTGGTGGAGCCCTCCACACACTTTATGTAGAATCATAAGCAAAGGCACAGCCATGTTCTTCTCCTTTATTATTATTTTTAATATATTCTTATTGATTTCAGAGAAGAAGGGAGAGGGAGAGATAGAAACATCAATGATGAGAGTGAATCATTGATTGGCTGCCTCCTACACTCCCCACACTGGGGATCGAGCCCGCAGCCTGGGCATGTGCCCTGACCAGGAATTGAACCGTGACCTCCTGGTTCATAGGTCGATGCTCAACCATTGAGCCACATGGGCTGGGCTCTTCTCCCTTTTTAATGAAAATATTGAACATCTTTATTAGGGCATAAAGAGCTATTATTCTTATTGCAGAGCAACCTTTTCTGTTTTTGTTCTCTGGAACAATCTGATAGGCCCTGGGAGAGCCCACAGAGCCAGGCACAGCCACCTCCGGGTGCAGCACCCTCCCCCTCCAGGCCAAGGTCCTGAGGCAGTGGAGCCAGCTTTCCAGCATGCCTTTCTCTGGTCTGGCCACTCCCTGCTGAAAACGCCTCAATGACCAGCTCCAGCCATTGTCACAGAGTCCAAATTCCTGAACAGGATCCTAGAAGCCCACTGGTCTGGCTGCCTGTGACCTCCGGCCCTGGCCCACACCCTGGAGCCCTCACCTTCTCAGCACCTCCCCAGGCCTCCTTCAAACTTTCCAGGCAGGACTGCCCTGCTGTCACTCTCATCCTGCACCTTCCTTCAGAGCCACCTTGTCCCTGAACCCAGCCATCTGCCTCTCCCACATGACCTTTGCTTCTACAACCCCCATTATGCTTACCATCATATATGCTAGGCTCTCTGCCCTGCGGGCCTGCAGACTCCATGAAGCAGGGTCTTGCTGGTCAGTTCCCCAAACTGCCAGCATCTGACTATGCAAATGTTCAGTAGGAATGAATGAATGGCTCTTCACCGTCACAAGTGTGGGATGGGAATCATGTGACCTCACTCCTGATCCCACACATGACCCTAATTCTCAGGGCCCTGGGCCATCCAGTCTGCCTGTTAATTTGACTCTCCTCATCTGCGTCATGGGAGGGGCAGAGGGAGTTCCCAGACAGCTGGGGCATGGCTCCTTTTCCCCAGGTTTCTCCACTTCCATCTCCTTCCTTCTCAAGTTGCTTCCACTCTTTGTCTTCCTTCTTGTCTCTGCCCCCTTCCAGCCCGGTCTTCTTTAGGACCTTTGCCCTCAGGCCTACTCTCTGCTGGTGGTTTGTCCTCCCACCTCCCCACCCCAAGTTTCCAGGCTTTTCTTTCTGCTGCAGACCCAGCCCACACGCTGCTGGGGTCATCCACCCTCCTTCTTTTCAAATGCCCTGGAGCCCAAAGAGCCTCCGCCCTGGCTACAGGGGTTATTCCAGCATTTTCTGGTCACCTGGTCATTCTAGTGCCCCCCATGTCCCTGGGGGAGGGGCCTCTTCCTCCCTTTACTCTTGTGGCCTCTCACTCTTGGGAAGTGTTTCCAGGGCAGCCATTGTTATTGTTGTTATTTTACAGCTTTAATGAAATGTAACTTACATACCATAAAATTCACCTGTTCTAAGTGCACAATTCAATAATCTTTAGTAAATTTACAGATCCCTCCGCATTCCTAGCCCCAGCCCTTGGCAACCACCAATCTGCTTCCAGTCTCTATCCATTTGCCTGTCCTGGACATTGCATACAAATGGACTCATGCCCTTTGTGTCCTTTTGTGTCTGGCTTCTTGCACTGAGCATACGGTTTTGAGGTGCATCCTTCCTTCTTATGGCTGAGTGATAGCCCATAGTATGGTTGGACCTCAATTTGTTTCTCCACTCATCAGCTGATGGGCATTTGAGTCATTTCCACCTTTTGAGGACTGTGAATAAAGCTGCTAGGAACATTCATGTTCAAGTCTTTGTATGCAGATATATTTTCATTTCTCTTGGGTAGGTACCTAGACGTTGAATTGCTAGGACATATGGTAAATAAACGATTAACTTTTTAAGAATCGGACGAACTGTTTTTCAAAGCGGCTGCGTCGCTTTACACTCCCAGCAGTCACATAAGCATTTCTCCACAGCCACACCGAAATTCGGTTTTTTCCCTTTTTTGATTCCAGCCATTCGTGTGCATGTGAAGTGGCATTTCCTGTGGTTTTCATTAGCATTTCCCTAAGGACCAAGGATGTGAGCTTCTTTCCATGTGTTTCTTGACCATTCGTGTATCTTCTTTGGTAAAATGTCTATGCTAATCTTCTTTAATTTTTTATTTAAATTTAAATTTGTAATTGGGTTATTATTACTGAATTTTAAGTTCTTTATGCATCCAGTCCCTTGTCAGATACATGGTTTGCGAATGCATTCTCCGTCTGTGGCTTGGCTTTTCATTCTCTTAATGGTGTCTTCTGAAGTTTTTAATTTTGATGAAGTAGCCTTCGATTCTTGTGACTTTCCATCTGTTGGCAGATGCTGCTTTTTCTGCTGGGTGCAAAGGCCTGCGCTTTCTCGGGCTATTTTTTCCTGTGTCTTTCACACATGGACGTCCCTGATTTTGACTGTGTGTGTGTGGCCGGGGGGGGGGGGGGGGGTGGGGGGGTGGGGGGAGGGGGGCAGGTAGGGGGAGATGGCCCGGTTCTCACACTGACTCTCATCAACAGTGAAGGGGCAGCATCGTGGGGAAACCCAGGCTCTATCACCCACTAGTCCAGCCGGGGCCTCAGTCACCTCATCTGTAATGCGAGGTATAATGTACCCACCTCAAAAGCCATGCAAAGTTAGTACCTAAAACAGAGCCTGGTGCCTAATTAGCTCAGAACAAACATTAGCTATGATTTGTCCGGCTTTTTCAAAGTTACACTGAACTTGCATCGCTCTCACTTTGGATCCTTACTGCAACCTCTGAGCTGGTGCTCCGCACCCCATTCTAGGGATGCAATGCTGAGACTCAGAAAGCCTGAGTGACTTGCTTAAGGTCTCACAACCCCTGTGTGGCTTGCTGAGGTGTCAACCCAGGTTGGGGGGACTCCAGGCCAATGGCTGCTCCCCAGAGGCAGAGATACATTCAATGACCCAGCAAGCACAGGTACATGCTGTCCCCGGCCCCCAGAGCCCATGTTAACACTGCTCATTAAACCAACTTGTGTCAGACAAGGCTGGGACAGGGGACCAGAGGTGAGAGGCTCATCATTGCTGCCCCAAGCTGAGCACTTTGCCCCCAGGGAAAACAGAGCTGCTACAATGCAGTATGTTCTATGCAAGGCTAGGAGCTCTGGGTTTTGGGGAGCACTGAGCAGGGGGCCAGAATCAGCCTCAGGGGGCTTCTCAGCCTCCCCCAGGGTGCAAGGTGAGTGTGTGGCTCTCAGGTGACTCTCTTAGGCAGACACGCCCACAGTGATTGCCTGTGGAGCCAGCCTATCCCTCCACACCCCCCCAATCCCCTCTGTTCCTGGGGCCTGTCTCCCCAGGGACTGTGTTTTTTTGTGTGTGGATGGGGCGGGGGGGCTATATTTCTTTAACTTTTACTTAGGGCATTTTCTTTCTTTTATAAAAAAAATATATTTTATTGATTTTTTACAGAGAGGAAGGGAGAGGGATAGGGAGGTAGAAACATCGATGAGAGAGAAACATCAATCAGCTGCCTCCTGTACACTCCCCACTGGGGATGTGCCCACAACCAAGGTACATGCCCTTGACTGGAATCGAACCCGGAACACTTGAGTCCGCAGGCCGACGCTCTATCCACTGAGCCAAACCGGTTAGGGCTACTTAGGGCATTTTCAAGCATATATGTAAAGAGAGAAGGGTACAACCAATCCTCATGTACCCATCACCCAGCTCCAGTAGGGACCACTATAGGGCCATTCTCCTCTATCCTCCCATCCACTGAATAAATTCCAGGAGTCACATCATTCCATTCCTGTGGCCCCCATTTCCAAAATCCTGTACAAGTGTGAGCATACACATGTGCACAAAAGTTACCCCAGAAAGAAAAAATCCACCTTCCACCCCATCGGTACTGTACTGATGGGTCCTGGTGAAAGAGGCCAGTTTGCCCTTTTTTAGCCACGAGTCCTGGGTCCAAGCCATTTCACCTCTCTGAGACTCAGTTTCCTTGTCTATAAAATGGGACACCAATGCCTACTGCTGGCAAGCTGGCTATGGTGACTAACCAAGGCTACAGACTGTGTGTGTGTATGTGTGTGTGTGTGTGTGCGCGCACGCACAGGCATACAGCAAAACACACACAAAAAACACAACAGGAGTATCAACCCCCACATCAGGATGGGGAGGGAGGGAAGAGAATGGGACTGGGGAGGGGTACACACAGACATTGGAAAATCTATAACAACAAATCACTTAAGAGAAAAAAATCAAACAAATATAGCAAATTGTTATAGGTAGGTGGTTGGTGAATATGTAAGTAGCTTTTCTCCTGCTCTGTGCCTTTTGGGGGCATTAGGATTAGTTCATAATTCTAATTGCAACTCTAAATTAAAACAAAGATTAAAGAAAGCAATAACTCAGAACATGTCTATGCTTGGCATTTAGTAGGCACTTGTCTCAGTTATACCTTGCTGTGTAACAAAACATCCCAAACTGGAGTGGCTTAAAACAACAACCATTTTCTATTTTCTCCCAATTCTGTGGTTTTCCTGGGCTTGGCCAAGTGGTTCTTGGGTAACTCATGACACTGGCTGGGGCTGCTGTCACCTGATGGGGACTTGCCTGGGATGGATGTCCCACCTGACTCACACACAAGGCAGGCAGGTGGGGCTGGGTGCTGGCTGGGAACTTTCAGTGGGGGCTCTCTTCCTGGCCGGGGCACCTCTCAGCATGGTGGTTAGATTCCAAGAGGGAGCCTTCCTGAGAGCAAGTGTTCTAGGATGGAGGAAGCAGAGCAGCAGGGCTTAAGGCGTAGTTTTCTCTGTTGTATTTTGTTGGTTATAAAGTCACAGGGCCACAGGTTCAAGGATGGGGAAATGGGCCTTGCCTGCCAATGGGGTGAGGCATGAAGAATTTGCAGCCGTCTTTAACCTACCACTCTGCTCAATAAATGATTGTTGAATATGGAACTGAATTTCAGAGACTTGCCTCCAATAGAGAATTACCTGCTGGTGGGGTTTGGGGAGTTGTGAGTGGAGAGATCTTGTCCCTCTTAACCCTGTCCCTCTGTGGCACCTTGTGCGGCCCCTCTGGGCCCAAATACCTCCAAAGCCGCATGTGATTGGTTTGTGCTTCCAGAGCCACACAGAAAGGTCCACACAGGGTCTGTCAGGAGGCCAGTGTGCTGGGACCCTTACTCTCCCCCCACACTGCCATGGCTGGGGCTCCCAAGCGCTCTGTTCAAGGCCATCCTGAGCCAGGATGCTCTTCAGTCAGCACGTGGGTCCCACGGAGCCTCAGGCCTGCGCTCATGTCCTTCCAGGCTCTTAGAGTGTCTGGGGGCAGCCACACCTGCTGGCCAGTGTTGTCTCAGCCCGGACCCGCCCTTTCTTCCTCTTGTCCCCTCTCCTCTGTGGCCCCAGTAGAGCCACCAGCCCTCTCATCATCTATGCTGCCACTTTTTGGCAACTGAGAAGGGGCATAAGTGAGTGAGGCCACATAGGCACACCAGCCTCTCCCGTTTCTGGGCACAGCAGCCTCACAGAGACGCTCTCTCCTACAGCTCCCCGGGGCAACTCCTCTGGTTTGGCATTTTGGCAGATGGCTTCCTTTGGGAATGGGCTGTAGCACCTGCTCCTCTACTTGGAATGTGTCGGGTCCCCTGTTTCCCGGAAACCTTCTGAGCACTTGTCAGTTCTTTGTTCGCACATTCAAACCCCATTCGTTCTGCAAGGAAGCATGGCGTTCCTGCCCTGCGCAGAGCTCCGGGCCGCCCACGAGGGGATAATGGCCAGCAGTGCAGACCCAGTCCCTGTCTTGCAGGGCTCACCCACTAGTGGAGAAACAGCCCTGCAGCAATCACATGGATACATGGATGAACCCACAACAGTCTGCAGTGCACTGGGTGGGGTTCCAGACTGGCAGAGACACTGCTCAGAGCTATGAAAGAGTTAACTGGGCAAAAGTGGGGGGAAGGAAGGACATTTCAGTAGGGGGAGCTGGCCTACAACTCTAATCCTTTGGTGCCCTCCTTGGGCTGCACCCTGAACCCAGAACCCCCATAGCAAGCACTTCCTTCTAACAGCCACATTTTCCCACTCCCCTCAGGGGTGTCCTCCAAGGCCAATTCTCAAAGAAACTCTCCTTGTCTCCCTAGTCTACAGTTTTAGCTCCCACTCCCCATAGCCTCCTACTCTGTTATTTTTCCTCCTCTGTATGCAGATCCTGATGTCCATGCAGGGCAAGGGGTTTTAATGGCTCATTCAGTTGCTGTATTCTCAGTGCCTAGAACCGTCCCTGGCACATGGTAGGCAGCCAGTCAACACTGGAACTCTTGTTGAATCATGCACAGGAAGTTGCTCTCCAAACCGTTCATCCCTGAGTGGAGAGGAGGGGTGGAATTGCGCTAATCACTTGGCTTCTACTTCCTCTGCAGACCAAGGGGTCTTGAGCTGAGAAGGGAGGGCTTTGGGGGACAGGTTTCAGGTGCCTAACTACTTCTTCTTCTTCTTCTTCCTCTTCTCCTTCTCCTTCTCCTTCTTCTCCTTCTCTCTCTCTCCAGATCCCCACCTCCAGCACCTGCCTTTTCCCAAAGCTCCAGGTGTTGTGACCACAGGCAGATGTGGGGCTACTGCCTTGGCTTAGTTTCCTGGGTCTGTGGGTTCAAGGCTGCCCCCCTCCTCTTCAGTTGTTGCAGCTGCTTCCAGGTGGGTGGTGCAAGATGAGGCCCCTGAGCTTGACTCTCCTCCCAGAACTCAGGGGGTCCCAACCATCAACTTCCCACTACCCTCACCCAAAAACCAAGGCCAAGTTCCTCAGGGGATGGGGCACCTCACCTGGCTTCCAGGAACACAGTGTCCAAGTGGGCTCTCTCTCTCTTAAATATATTTTTATTGATTTCAGAGAAGAAGGGAGTGGGAGAAAGAGATAGAAACATCAACCTGGGCATGTGCCCTGACCAGGAATTGAACCGTGACCTCCTGGTTTATATTGATGTTCAACCAGTGATCAACCACTGAACCACACCGGCTGGGCTCTCTCTCTCTCTCTCTCTCTCTCTCTCTCTCTCTCTCTCTCTCTCTTAAACAAAACCCTTTATATTTCAGAAAATTTCAAACACATATACAAATATAGTATAATAAGCCTCCATGTACCCATCCCCTAACTTCAACAGTTATCAACATTTTTTCATTATTGTTTCGTCTCTCTCCACCCTCATTTTGCCACCTTTTTATTTTCCTGGAGTCATTTAAAGCATACCTAATCTTTTTTTTTAAAATATATTTTATTGATTTTTTACAGAGAGGAAGGGAGAGGGATAGAGAGTTAGAAACATCGATGAGAGAGAAACATCGACCAGCTGCCTCCTGCACACCTCCTATTGGGGATGTGCCCACAACCAAGGTACATGCCCTTGACCGGAATCGAACCTGGGACCTTTCAGTCCACAGGCCGACGCTCTATCCACTGAGCCAAACCGGTTTGGCTAAAGCATACCTAAACTTCATACTAATTTAATAATAAATACTTTTCCATATGTATCACTAAGGGCTTTAAAGACATGGTGATACCACTATCACATCTATTAAAATTAGTAAAAATTTTTATATTATTTAGTACCCAGACTGTGTTCAATTTTCCACTATTATCTCACAACTATTTGTTTTGTCCAAATTGGGATCCATACAGGTTTCACACACGGCATTTGTTGATTTGTCTCTTCAGTTTCTAATCAGTGGCTGCTGACTAACCTCACCTGAGAGTTTTTACAAAATGCCCCTGTCTGGGCCCTACCTGGACCAATTAGGTCAAGATCACTAGGTGAGCTGGGCCTGGGTGTTAGCTTTATTTATTTATTTTTTTTATGTGTTCAGTTCCCAATGATCCTGGCATGCTGCCAGGGCTGGAAACCACTAGAACATACTCAAGGATTATCAACTGGCATGAGGGGTTGGTTGTGCCTCCGAGGGACAGATGACAATGCCTGGAGATGTTTTTGGTTGTCACAACTTGTGAGGGGGTTGAAACCAGGGGTGCTGCTCGACATCCAGGATTACAGTGCCCAGGATGGTGCCAGGACAGAATGATCCAGCCCCAAATGTCAAAGTGCCAGAGTGCTAGGCATTGGGAAATTCTGATACTGAAGCACGAACCCCACCGCCCTTGGCGGGGAGGGAGGGAGGCCTGAAGTCTGGGAACAAATTAAACTGGATTCTTTTTTTTTTGTTGTTATTTTGTTTTAATGTTGTTTTTTTATTGATTTCAGAGAGGAAGGGAGAGAAACATCAATGATGAGAGAATCATTGATTGGCTGCCTCCTGCACACCCCCTACTGGGGATTGAGCCCACAACCCGGGCATGTGTCCTTAACCGGAATCGAACCTGGAACCCTTCAGTCTGCAGGCCGACACTCTATCCAGGGAGACAAACCAGCTAGGGCAAACTGGGTTCTTTCCATTCCTTTTCTCAATCCCATACAGTTGACAAATGGAATTCTCCTGGGCCTACTCTCATTAGTGGCCCCTCCCCTCCCCAGCACCCTGTCTCCTCCAACAGTTAGGGTTGGGCTAACCGCCTCCCTCCCCCCCACAGGTGGCCCCTCTCTTGGCTTGAGCAGGAGAGCCCAGGAGTGGGAGTGGTCAAAATGCACCACTAATGGCCAAGGGCCCCAAGCCCCCTCCTGGTATCCTGTTCACTGTGGTACCCGCTGGGTTGCCAGGGCAGAGCAGATACTCAAAAGTGTTTGTAGAAACGAATGAATCCCCATTTCTTCCTGTGGAAACCAGGGCCCAGAGACAGGCCGGTCTCAGAACCAGCACCCAGCATCCGGCCTGCTCACGGCTTCTCAGAAAAGGTCCTTCTCCACCTTCTGGAACAAGAATGTGAGCGGCTGTGCCCGCCATTTCGGGCTTCCCCGCACCTCTGCTGCCACCATTAGCGGAGACAAAAAGACACAGGACCCTTGGCAGCTGGTGGAAGGGACATCAGCCCCTAACCCTGCCCCCTTCTGTCCTGTTTGGGGAGGACATTTCCTGCCTGTCACTGTGGACTTCATGGGGTCAGGGGAACCAAGATATTACAACATCTCTAGGAATGACTCAAGGGGAGAACACACAGTTCGGATGCCAACTCTTTCCTGCAACTCAGTTCTTTCCTGCATTCACGAAAGAAGTGTCACTGTCCTGCTCTGTGACTCAACCCCCCCCCCAACCCTCCAGAAGGACACAGAACATGGGGTGTGGGAACTGGCAGGAAGAACACATGGCAGGGGACCTCTTTTGTTCCTCCTGGCCAGCTGGGTATGTGCCTGCTGAGGCCGCCTCATGGTGGGAGCCTCCTAAGAGACCCATATGGATAAAAGGGGACTGGGAATTACTCCCAGCTGGGAGTCGCCAAAACCCTGCAGCCCGCTTAGCGCAGGGAGGCAACTCCTGACACCCCCTCTTGGGCCCACCCCCAGAGTGGGGTGCAAAAGCACGTGCAGCGAGCCAAAGGGCCAGACCCTAACCGGGGAACCCCCCCCTTTCATCACCAGGGCCATCTGAAGCCCCATAGCTCCAGCGACAAGATAGAGGTGGGGGGGGGGGGAGCACACTGCTTATGTGACCCCAGGGCCCAGCGCAGGGGTGTGGGAAGATGGGGAGCCTCCCACTTCTCCTCTTCCCTCTCCGCAGCCAGGCGCTGGGGCCCACTCAAGCATGGCCACCCGGTATGGTGGAAGGCAGCACCCCTTTTCACTACCCCGGACTGGGACGCACAGCTGTAGGCAGCTTGGCACCCAGAGCAGGGGAGGGGCGCACTGTGGAGAGCCCCCATTGGACCGCCGCCCAAGCTTTCCCCGGCTTCCCTCTGGGTTTGGCCAGAGGAAACTGAGGCGGGAAGGGGAGTCCGGGCGGGAAGGGGAGTCCGGGATGCCCAAGGCGCGGGCGGGCGTGTCCCAAGCACTCTCCACCAGGGGGGTGGGGGGGAAGGCGGACGAGTCCCGCTCCGCCCCGCGCCGCCCCAGCTTCTGGCCAGTGCGATCCGGCGCCCGCGGGCAGGGCGGGGCTGCAGTCAGCACCGCCCCGAGGGGCCGTCCGGGGCGGAACGGCCCCCCAGCGCCCTCCCCGGCCCAGGCCATGACCCCCGCTGCTCTCTCTTGCAGGCTGGTTGCCGCGACCACCCGAGTCCGGCCGCCACCAGCGCCCGGACGGGCCCCGCGCGCCCCGTGTGCGGCTCCGCAGTGAGCCCACCCAAAAGCGGTGAGTGCCCCGCCGTGCGCGCCCCGGGGTCTGGCCCGCGCTGCCCACACTACTCCCCCGCCCCCCCTTCCAGGAGACGCCGCTCCTCCCGGGTGCCGCAACCCCGTTGGGCGGCGTACACGCCCCGCAAGCTCTGGCGGCTGGGGGGCGGGGGGCGCCCCGGGACGGGTAGGGGGCCCCTGGTGGGTCCGGGAGTCCCCCTAACTTCTAGCAGACTTTTCTGCGGAGAAGCGGTTTTGGGGAAAGTTAGGCCCTCTCTGGCCGTGTTGCAACTTACACCGGGAGGGTGGGGGTGTGTCCCTGTGCGTGGAACCTCTGGCCCCCACTCTTCACCTGACACTCTGCGCTGTCACGAGTTCCTTGGGAAGGGACCAGACCGTCGTCATTCCTCAAAGCTGGAAAGGAGCCCGGCCGGGGTGGGGGCAGGAGGCCTCGAGAGGAACCATTTCCCCTCTATCGAGTATTTCAAAATATATTATTTATGAACCGCCTCACTTAGGGGCCCCCTCGCTTCCAGGGCTTCAAAGCGGGTTGCAACCGCGAAGGGCGACCGGTGCGAACGCAGGAGCGACTTCTGGCCCACTGAGCTCAGCGGAACTGGGGGGAGGCACCCTTTACAAACGGGGACCCACAGCTCTGCTCGGCTGGCCCCGGGGTAGTGGGGACTTCTCCCAGGCTGCCCCTGACTGGCTGTTAGGCCTGATCGAATGGAGAGAAAAGTCTGAGCAGCCCTGCGTCATTGAGAAAGAGGAGTTGAAAGGCGGCTCTGGGGTGGGGGCTGGGGGTGGGCAAGGATGGTGGTTTTCACTTAAAAGGGGGATACCCCTATGGCAGGCAGCCTTGATGTGGAATCATTCACTATATCCTGGATGTAGGTTATTCAATAAACACGGTACCGCCATCATCATCCCCCCCTCCTCCCCCAAAAAGAAACGCAGCACCCTCCCCCCGCCCCCCCCCCGCCCCCCCCAGGAAGGCACTTAGGAGATAGCAGCCTTGGTGGGAAACTCCCCTTCCCACAGAGGGGCACACCTGAAGGCGCAGGCTCCGGCTTCCCTGCCCAGCTCCCAGGAGTGCACGGGAGACCCTGTTTGCAGCTGGATTAACTCAAGAAAACACCCCCTTACCTGTCCAGGCCACACCCACCTTGGATTCTGTGTCCCTACCCCTGGGTACTGTTTCTTCTGGATGGGAGGGAGGCAGTGTATTTATGGAAAGACTTAATCCCTCTGCCAGCTCCAAGGAGGCTGAAAGCTCTGATGCCTAATCTCTGCTCCCTGGAAGCCCTTCTCTTGCTGGTGGGGTCCTTGAGCCCCAGGGTTAGATAAACTCTGGACGCTTGAAATGGGAACTCCCCTACGCGGACAGCGGAACACTGGCATTTATTGTTTAGTGAGAACTTGCCGTATCCCAGGCCCTGCACTAAGTGCTGGTGCCCATCACCTGCCTGCTCTCTTTTCATCCTCTGACCCAGCAGTTCTCAACCTGTGGGTCGCGACCCCTTTGGGGGTCGAACGACCCTTTCACAGGGGTCGCCTAAGACCATCGGAAAACACATATATAATTACATATTGTTTCTGTGATTAATCACTATGCTTTAATTATGTTCAATTTGTAACAATGAAATTGGAGGTCACCACAAAATGAGGAACTGTATTTAAGGGTCACGGCATTAGGAAGGTTGAGAACCACTGCTCTGACCAAATAGTTATATTCCCATTTTACAGATGAGACACAGAGGCCTGTAAAGGTAAAATGACCTAAGGTCACGGGTGGGTAAGTGGCAAGCCCAGGCCTTGAACCCCTAGTCCTCACATTGAGTTGCTCTTGAATATAGCAGAGGCTAGGCCAGGCCTCTGAGACCACCAAGTGTACCCCCCCCCCCATTAAAAGGTTAAGGTATAATATACATACAGTAATATGTACACATCAGAAGGGTACATCCAGATCAAGAGACAGAATTTCCCCAGGAACCTTATCTTGCCCCTTGCAGCCCCATCTCCCCTTGAAGCCAGTGGGTGGTTCTGTGTCTCCCACAGGCAGTGCCACATCGTAGTTACTTTTTATTTGGTGCAAAGAACACATTAGTTTAATCCTTGCACTGAAAACCCACAGGGAATGAGCTGGCAAGCACTCAGGGGCTGTGGGCTGTAGTTTGTGACTTCTATCGTCAAGGCTGCTATAAAAACAATTACATGCTTTTAAATGAACCCTATGGTTAATTAATCATTAACCTGACTTCTAATAGCATACTCCTGATTTTTAAATGAACATTTCTATTGACATATGACGTGGAAAGGTGCACAAATCATCAGCATTGAGCTTGACCACGCGGAGGCCTAACGGAGCAGCGGGCAAGTACTTTGCTCAAAGTTATTTGGCCAGTCAGTGGGAGGCCAAGGCCGGACCCCAGGTGGCCCAAGACCCTGCCTGGTGACAGAAGCAGCTGAGCATTTCAGTGGGCACCCTGTCCCTACCCTTACCCCCATCCTCTTTCACTTCCTCTCGGTGAGTCCCTGTGGGCCCGCAGCTGCCCTGCCTCCCCAAGAGGAGCTCACAGCCTCCTGCAGGTCCATGGGCTAAAGCCAGGAAGATGCTCATGTTTGCACCCTGTGCACCAGGATAGAAGGCATGTTAACGCTTGTAGCATCTGTTCCCAGCACAGTCCCTTTGGCTGGAATTACAGGAATTCTCATCCTGTGGCAAAAAAGAAAATGCCTTTTCTAAAGAAGAAAGGACACCAAGATTTGCCATGTGCCTACTCGGGAGCCGGCCGTGGCCCTTTAGTGCCTTCTTCCCTGTGTTTGCTGTAAGGAAATGCTCTGAGAGCTTGCCCAGAGCCTCCCAGCAGGGAGTGGAACCTGGTTCCGTCCTGTCTGCTGGGTCCACCCACCTAGGCAAACAGTCACATTCCTCAACTGTGATTCTTCACCGCTGCCCTTGGTCCTCAAGTGAGGTCTTTGTTAAGGAGGTAAGGCGAGGCACCATGGTGAGTCATGACCTCCAAAGCGTTATTCTGATTTCATCTGGGAGGTGGCTGTACAGGGACCAAGAAAGATCAGACAGCCTGACCCTGCCTTTCACTCACTTTCTCTCTCTGGGCCTTCATGGCCACATCTGAGAAACCCAGGTATTAGAAATAAGACAAACACTGTATAGGGTTGCCAGATTTAGCAAATAAAAATATAAGATGTGCCCTGGTTGGAGTGGCTCAGTTGGTTGGAGCGTCGTCCCATTCACCAGAAGGTCACTGGTTCAATTCCCAGTCAGGGTACATATCCAGGTTGCAGGTTCAATCCCTAGTTGGGGCACATATCTAGGTTTCAAATTCAGTCTCTGGACAGGGTATATACTGGAGGCAACTGATTGGTGCTTCTCTCTTTCCCTTCCTCTCTCTCAAATCAATTTTTAAAAAATAAATTTTAAAAAACATATCCTCAGGTGAAGATTAAAAAAATAAAAAAATGCGAGATGCTCACCCTGGCTGGTGTTGCCCAGTGGTTAGAGTGTCTCCTGTGTACCAGAGGGTCTTGTGTTTACTTCCCGTCAAGGGCACCTACCTGTATTTGAGTTTCAGTCCCCGGCCCCGGTTGGTGCAGGAGGCAAACTCAATGGAAAAAAACATCCTTGTGTGAGGATTAACAAAATAACAAAAAAAATACAAGATGCTCAGTTAAAGTTGAATTGCAGATAAATGATGACTAATTTCCAGTATGAATATGTCCCATGAAGTAATTGGGCATCCTGTATTTTATCTGGCAACCTATCTATAGCCACTTCCAGGTCTAGATTTGTGACTCACTCCAGGAAGATTTATCTCACATTCTAGAGACCAACAGTCACGATCCACAAAAGTAGTAACTGAAGGGAATCAGCAGATTTCGGTGCCAGAATTGCAAAGCCAGGGTCGCTCCGGCCAGTGAGTGGTTCTTGAGTCTCCCACAGGCAGTGCTACACCTTAATTACGTTTTACTCTGTGCAAAGAGCACATTAGTTTACTTTTCTCTTTGCATTGAAAACCTGCAGGCGGTGAGCTGGGTGAGCTGGCAAGCACTCAGGGCTGTGGGCTGGTAGTTTATGGCTTCTATCTTCAAGGCTGCTGTAAAAACAATAACAGACAACTTGGCCCAGTGTGTCCTCTCCCCTGGAGATGTTCACGGCTTTCGAGAGGGCTGTGTGGTGTGCAAAGCAGCAGATATCCATCTATCTCACCACGCTCAGAGGCGGGGCGGACCCCTGCAGGAGGAAGTGAGTTTTTATCACTGTCTGTCACCAGAGAGGATCCTGTCACGGCCATTCGTCTGTAGGGAGATTTTTATGCTGGGTGCAAGAAAGAACCTGTTCTACTTCAGGCTGTTGTGCAAATAATTAACAATCTGATATTTTGAAGGGAACATAAACAGAGCCTGATTCAATATGAAAGGGAGGTTTTCACACTCCTGCAGACGTGTGAAAGAGAAAGAACGTTTATACCTAAGCAGTCCTCTGGACCTGACTGAGCTCGTACCATCTTGCCACGCGAAGGGCCCCCTCCCATTAAATCTTTATTTTCCAATTATGAACGGTGTATCTTTGTAACAAATTCAAATGATGAAATGTGTTGCATGTAGAATGATATTGCCCTGAAGCGTGCGGCCAAATCGGCCTAGCTTGGGCGGTCGGCCTCCCAGAGCTGTGGCTTATTAGCACCTGACTCCTCGTAGCTCCAACCCCAGTGAGGTTGCTCTCTTGGGGTGCTGTGAGGGTCCAGTGGGATCATTTCCATCATGAACTCAGCCCAGGGCTTGGCCTCTTATTTTTATACATATATTTATTTTATTGATTTCAGAGAGTAAGGGAGAGAGATAGAGAAATAGAAACATCAATGAGGAGAGAGAAGCATTGATTGGCTGCCTCCTGCATGCCCCCTACTTGTGTGTGTGTGTGGGCGGGGTGGGCAGTTGGAGCCCACAACCCAGGCACGTGCCCTTGCCTGGAATCGAATCTGGGACCCTTGAGTCCGCAGGCCGACGCTCTGTCCGCTCTGCCAAACTGGCCAGGGCAAGGGCTTGGCCTCTTGAAAGCATTAGCGTGGTGCCTATCAGCTGTTACGGTCATGATGACAATGGAATTTAGGTAAGAGTAGCCCACACCCACAGTTGGGCATCTGTCTGGCTCCCATTCAGACAGGTGTAGGATCAAGCTTCATCCCCCCACTTTCCAAACATTACAGCCCATTTACAGGGAGGGTTCCTCTCCAGTAAACGCATCTGTAGCCTCTGCTGGGGGCTGGCCCTCTGCCTGGCAGCCGTGATCACAGAGGGAGTGGAGTGGACGGGCCGTCCACACTCCCCAGTAAATCACCCTTGGGAGCACTTCTGCTAGCACAGGCCACACCCACACTGAGGATCAGACTCCGGACCACATTGCCCTGGTGCCTCTGGCAGTCCTAATGCAGTGCCCTCACAGGAGGACTCAGTAGCGATATTAGGACAGTGATAGTGACAGTGATGACGGCAATGACGACAGGAACGACTGTCCCAGGCCCTGTCCCAGAGGTTGGGGGCAGGATGCCTGTTCCACAGATGAGCACACTGAGCCTGGGGGGCAGAGCGTCAGCAACTCAGACGCAGAGTCAGATGACTTGCCTAAGGTCACACAGCCCCTCCATATACCTGGTTCTCACTCCTCCCACCCCTCCCCAGCCCACTGCCTTGTTCTGTCCTCCTGGGGAGCAGAAGCAGAGTGACGAGAGTTACAGCAACGTGCGCTGGGATGAGACAAGTGGGCTTGCGTCAACTCTGCATTGGGGAATTTAAAAACCTGAAATCGAGCCCTCGCCGGTTTGGCTCAGTGGATAGAGCATCAGCCTGTGGACTGAAGGGTTCAGTTACAGTAGCACGTGCCTAGGTGGCAGGCTCGGTCCGGTGTGCAGGAGGCAGCCAATCAATGATTCTCATCATTGGTGTTTTTATCTCTCCTCTCCCTTACTCTCTCAAATCAATAAAAATATATATTTTTAAAAACCTGAAACGTAATTGCCGCACATAGACATGACCCTTGATGTGATGTTTGCCCGACGCTTGCCCTGCAGTTCCCTGAATCCAGGCTAGGGCCACTCCTGGGTCCTCACCCTTTTGTTTGGTTGTTTTCTTCCTTCCCTGAGGGTTTTGAGATATTTTTTTTTGGGGGGGGGGTGGATTTAAGTCACAAGCTTTGGGACAAAACCTGTCAGTCCAGGACAACTCTTCTGGGAGGTGGTGCTCCCGAGGATGGCATAACACAGAGCCTTCCCGGGCCAGACAGGTTCTGGGAAAATGGGATCTCACACAAAGCCGCGCTTCCTGTGCCACTGCTGGGAGGCAGCGGTGTTGGGCACAGAGGAGATGTGACCTGTTGACTGCTCTGCCTCTGTCTGCTTCTCTTTCCTGTATTGACTTCTTCTCCTGAAATACTTTGATGTTTCCCAAAAAGATGCCAGAGCACAGAGTGCTCCTGTCTGCCCAGCACCAGACAGAAGCATGAGCCATGTGTGCGTCACTGGCTCTCTCTGGACCTACGCGTGCGTGCTATGATTTGCTGGCTAAACCGTTTGAAAGTTAAGTTGCAGAAATGAGGACCCTGAGCCCAAACACTTCAGGGTTTCCTAAAAGCAAGGACCCCCTCACAGAACGCAGCAAAGAGATCGAAGTCGGAGATCGGAACAGCGGTCCTGTACTGTGCGTGGTAGACAGTTGTCTTCCCTCTGACTATTTTATTATTTTCAGACCCACAAGTATGTGCTGAACCTCCATTTCCCAGTATCAGCAGCAGACAGCACACCCTGCCCTCATCGTACGCCTGCCCTGTGCCATGCGCCACTCTTCTCTGGAGTATTTTACAGCTGAGTCCTGACATTGATTGATCTGTGAGGACTCCATCGTAAATCACTGTTCAATCCTCGGGATGGGATGTGATGGAAAATCTCTTGAGTGGGCTGTGACCAACACTTAAAAAGAAAAAGAGAGAATAGACCATAAAATCAAAGTGCGCTGTGCAGACCGTGTGTACAAGGCTGTGATGTTAAGAGTCTTTCTTATGGTGGCCACCAGGGTTCCTGGGTTTATTTGTGGATGATCTGAGCTTGGCTGCAGGACCCCTGAGGGGGAGACGCAGCGTGGGGAGGGTTGGGGAGAGAGAGGTCAGGTCTGTGCTACCACCCACCCCAAAGCCCTGCCTTTGGATGTATGGGCTCTAGAGTCCAAAGTGCTGGGCTTGAACCCTGGCCCCACTACTTGCTACCCATGACCTTGTGCGCATTAACTAACCTCTCTGTGCCTCAGTTTCCCCATCTGTAAAGAGGTGATCGAAATGGTCCCAACCTCACGGGGCTGTTGTGAGAACTGATTGACCATGAATCTCTGTCAGGGCTGGGCACACAGTGAATGCTCAAGAAAGGTGCCCGTTGTCCTTGCAGGCCTGGCCGTGGCTCTCTCTTCCGCCAGCCCCAGCCCATCCTCCGGCCCTGAGAAGGAGAGCTTCCTTAGCATCTCATCCTCCACATTAGAATCCCTTCAAGAGCTTTTCTTTTAAATATATTTTTATTTATTTCAGAGAAGAAGGAAGAGGGAGAGAAAGATAGAAACATCAATGATGACAGAGAATCATTGATTGGCTGCCTCTTTCACGCCCCCTGGGCACGCGCCTTTGATGGGAATTGAATCTGGGACCCTCCAGTCCGCCGGCTGACACTCTATCCACTGAGCCACACCAGCTAGGGCCCTTCGAGAGCTTTTACAGTGCCCGGCCGCACCTCAGGCCAATTACTCTGGGTCTCTGGGATGGGACCCAGGCACCGCAGCTTTTAGAAGCGCCCAGGTGACCCCGCTGTGCCGGGAAGATGCGGCGCTTAGCCTTTCAGTGGTAATGAGCTTCCCCTGGGTCTCGTAGAGCCTCTCCTGAGCCTTCAGGAGGCGTGTGGGGTGGGGCCTGAGAGCCTGCATTTCTCACAGGCTCCCCGCAGTGCCCACACTGCTGGTCCGGGACCACACTCTGAGGACTGAGCCCCTGAGCCCCTGGAGAAAAGGCCCCGCCGGAGACCGCTACCTCCCCTCCCTCCATCACTGTCCTAAACAATAGCAGCTGACACTTCTCGGACTTCTCTATGCCCAACTCAGGGTGAAGCCCTTCTACAGCCATCACCCCCGACCTTTAGTTCTCGCTGCTACCTGAGGCTGCAAGTGCACCGGCCCCATTTTAAAGATGAGAAAAGTGAAGTCTGGGATGTTAAGGAGCCAGGCTCTGGTCCCGGCGAGAAGAGCTACCGCCTCTAAGCAGGGAACTCTTCCTTCCATACACGCTGCCCGGAGGCTCTCCCCATCCCTTTCTGTCTGTCTCTCTGCCCTGCCCTCGCAGTATCCTCCTCCCTCCCTCTCTCCCCTCTTTCTCAGTCTCCCTGACTCCGTCTCCTGGTGCCTGTTTCCCGTACCTGCCCCACACATCCCACCTGGCAGAAATGGAAGCCTCTATCCCAGCCCCTCCTCCACACCAGCCCCCTCGGGGGTCCCACCATCTCCCGAGCCTGCGTGTCACCTGCACTTCCAGCTGCTTCTCCCTCCCATTGCCCTGCGGGCTCTGAAGTTCAGGCTCCACATTTCTGGGCCAGAGCAGAGCTTCTCTGACCTTCACAAACACACAGGTCCGAGGGGGACTTGTTAAAATACTGATTCTGGCTCAGTGTGTCCGGGTGGGCCTGCGATGCTGCATTGCTGACAAGCTCCCAGCGGTGCCGAGGCTGCTGGCCCAGCAGCACCACCCATGAAGCAATGTTCTAGAGGACCTGGTGTTCCTAGCTGGCCCCTGGCCCACACACACTCCTAGAACGCAGCCTCGCTGCTTGGTGCCCTCACAATAACCCCCGAACCCTGTCACCAGCCCCCAAAGCCCTCAAGGTGCAGCTCATCTTATTCCTGCCCCGACCTCCCACCCTCTCGTTCCTCCCATGGACCACGCCCTTCTTATCCTCCGGACCTTTGCACATTCTGTTCCTGGGGCCTGAGAGGCTGTTCCCGGCTTGTCCCACTCCTGCCTACCTTTAGGGACATGTTCCTCAGGACTCCCAGACTGGGGCAGGAACCTCCTCTGTCCCCCTCCTCGCTCTGCTTCCCCTGGGCTCACCCCGCCTGTCAGGTCTAGTTTGTGTGTCTGCCTCCCCTGCTCTTCTGAACAACCTAGATTCCGGTGTGTGGTGCCTCATTGGGCCTTGCATCCACCTGTGTGGGCCCCCCTTTGATGGGGAATGTGTAGGAAATGGGGATGGGAGGTCAGACACCAGGGAATGAGGGAGGGTGGGAAGGTGGAGATCACCCAAGAGTGGTTGGTAAAGCCAGTTGCCGTCAGGGGCACCTGCCTCAGATCCCAGCTTCTGGCAGTAGGAGCAGTCCGGGGATCTCAGAGCAAGGGGCTGGGGCCCTCGCTGGGCCACACATCTGTGTCAGAGATCTGAGGGGCACTTCTCATGGCCACCCTTCACCCCTCTCCGCTCATCAGCCTGGCACACAGGGGCTCCCTATGGATGAAGGGGTTAAGCTCCTCATCCCCCCGCCCCCTGCATCGCCTCTCAAGGCCTCAGGGAGTCCTCCAAAGTGGAAACAAGAGCCTCGCCTTCTCAGGAAGGCCTGCAGAGCCTCAAAGGCCCCAGTGGGGTGGGTCCCGGCCGGCCGGGGATCAGGGCAATCCCGGGTTAGAACCCCAGCTCCCCTCTTCATAAGCTGGGTGGCTTTGGGCAGCTGACACCACTCTCTGAGCCTTGATTTCCACATCTGTAAAATGGGGCAGAAGTAGCACCTCACAGGGTTGTGGCGGAGGATTGATTGAACGTCAAGAGCCCTGCCAGTGGCTGCCTCTATTCATCGATTACTCCGAACACTGAGGAGGCATCACATTGCAGGAAGGTCGTGGGAACTCTGGTTGGGACAGTTTTCATGCTCATGGACGGGAGGCTCACACCCCTGACAGCTTCATCCGTTACATTTCCAAAGACTCTGCATTTAGAAGGGGAAAGCCTGTCACGGTGGGCGTCGGGCCCCCCCGCGGCCTGGCTGAGGGCCCTCACATCAGGAGGTCCTGACCATGAAGCCAGCCAGCATCTGTGGCCCCTGAAAGGAAAGACCAGGTGATGTGGGTTCCTCATTGCCAGCCCCAGCCACGCCCTCACCGTCAACTTCACCGAGACCGCAGCCGGCCTCCAGTATATTTAGCTCCGAGGCGCCTGAAAGTTTTTTCCGCCAGCACAGACTCAGCTTTGAGCAAATTCAGCCCAGATGTAGTCAGCAGGCGCCGCGACCCGGAGGCCTCGGTTTCTCTCCCCACTACTTCCTGTTGTGCACCCATCAGGGCTGGGGTGGGGGCCTGGGCACACGTGGCCAATACAAACAAGCCTCTCCTTTCTCCACAGGCAGGCGGAGGCGGAGGCGTCGACATGGGGCTTAAGCTGTCCTGTCTGAAAGGTAAGGCGGGCGGCTCTCCCTCACCGGCTCTGATGTGGGCGAGAGGGTGTGGCTGTGGGGGTGGCATGGGGCAGGGCAGGGTGGGAGGGTAGAGCTGAGCCCCTAGTGTTGCAGCCCTGGAGAGGGAGGAGACCCTCCCACTGAGCAGCACCTGCACACAGTAGGCGCCTCTAAGTGCTTGCTCTGACTTTGAGGGCTCCTCCAGGCCTTTCCTTTCATTGGCAGTTGAGTGACCTGGGAACGTCGCAGCGCCCCCTGGGCCTCAGTTTCCTTCTCAGAGGCATGAATTCCAGGCTGTGGGCAGCAAGGGAGCAAGAGGCTCTAGAAGTGGGTGCCAGGCATGCACGGGGTATTTGCTCTCCACCCGCTGGCCTGTTATCACCGAGATAACAGGTTTGGCCTGCCAGAGGCTGGGGAAGGCAAGTTGGGAGGCGGGGGAAGCCAGCAGGGAGAAAGTTCTAGAAGGACACAGAATCACTGAGAAGTGTTGTAGGTGTTGGCAGAGGCAGCCCAGACCTCTGTCCTGTGCTCCAGACCTTTCTGTTCAGAGTCTGAAGGACCCAGGGGCACCCAGACCAATAGGGCCCACACGGAGACCTCCCCTCAAAGCCCATTCGTTATTGCATAACAAATGCTCCCACCCCGCGTCTCCCCAGCCTGGAACCTGGGAGTCTCCCTGGTGGCCCCTCACCCCCATGCAGCGGGCCCAGCAGCCCGGACTCTCCTCCTGGATGTCTGGGGCCGAGCCTGGCTCCTTCCCTCCACCACAGGAAGTCAGGAGGCACGGAAGGTCAGGCCAGGACGAAGGGCCATGTCCTTCAGGTCCCACAGCTGGGATGAGTGAGCTCAGGAGAGCCTCTGGTTGGTCCAGCTCAGGGCTCCCACCTGTCCTTCAGTGGGGGGGGTACAGGGGGGGGGACAATTTGATGGACAATGCCTCCCCGACTGGGGGCAAGTAGGGAGCAGTGCTTCCCCTGGAGAAAATCAGGGTGCTGTTCGCAAAACGGGCATGGGGTGCTAGAGAGTCCTAACCAACCACGTCCCGCCAGGGCCTGGTCCCTCTGAGGCTCCAGGCTGAGCCCAGGCAGGAGTTGGGGGCGGTGCTTGCTGCGTGAGTATCCATGGGGGATGCAGGTCCAAAGGTTGGGTCCAGAGGCCAAACCTAAGAGTCCAGGACCCTCTTCCTTAGACTTCACTGGGTCTCCCATTGCCTGGCACAGAGTAGGTGGTCAGAATACACTTTTTGTTTCTGTTTTTATTGTAGCAAAATATACCTAACGTACGTCACCGCTTTAACTAAGTGTACAGTTCAGTGGCATTGAGCACATTCACGTTGTTGTGCATCTACCTCCAGAACTTTTCCATCTTCCCAAACGGAGTCTGTCCCCATTGAAAACTAACCCTCTCCCCCTCCCCTGAGTCCTGCTACTCCCATCCTACTTAGTCTCTGGATTGCCTGCTCTAGGGACTTCACACAGGGAACTGTGCAGTGTTGGTCTCTCTGTGACTCGGCATAATGTCCTCGGGGTCCAGCCGTGTTGTCGCGTGTGTCAGCGTTCCCTTTGTAAGGCTGGGTAATATTCCGTGCGTATGGACCACGGTTGGTTCATCCGTTCATCCCTCGATGGACCCCAGGCTGCTTCCGCTTTTGGCTGTTATGTCAGGACATCTTTGACAAAAACAAGCCCCTAAAGGAACCTCTGGGGCCACTTCTCTTCCAGCCCAAGGCAGGCTGGGGCCTCCACCTGGGGAGGAACCCGGGAGTGCCGATGCTGAGAGTCCCTGGGAAACGTCCCCCCTCCACCCCGCTCCCCGTCCCCCCCCCCCCCCCCCCCCCGCGGCCCTGAGAGCCTGAGCAGCACGCTGAGTGCTCCTGGGCTGCGAGCTTCTCAAAGGGCTCCTTCCGGCCGGGCCCTGGAGGAGCTAAGTGCTGGAACTGCAGGAGCAGCACAGGCAGGTCTGCTCATACATTTTTCATGGCTACCCCTCTGGGGCCCGCCCACCGGCCCTCCCCTCAGCCTCGGCCAACACAGGCTTGGGTGTGCCTGGGGGAGGGCAGGGCCCAGAACCCCTCTGTGCTAAACCGAGACAACCCAGCCCGTTAGCCCTGATGCCCCAACATTCTCGGCAGGGTCTTGTTCTCACTTTCCCCGTAAGGAACATGTCACATGTGAGGAAACCTCAGCGTGCTGGGCACCCCGCAGCCCTGTGACCCTCACGGTTGGCCATGGGCCTTCCCCTACCTGGCTGCCAGCAGGCATGGTTTTACCTGGTTGTCGGCACTGGCACGTGCAGTTCTGTGCACCGTCTTTTATTTCTTTTTTATTTGATGTTTTGGTGCTAGTGCTATTTTTCCCAAGGCGGCGTCATTTTCACAGTTCTTTAATGCCTGTATGGGTTCTGTCAAGAGTTGGTTTTGAGGCCCTGGCCGGTGTGGTTCAGTGGTTGGAGCGTCGGCCTATGCACCCAAGGGTTGCGGGTTCAATTCCTGGTCAAGGCCATGTACCTGGGTTGCAGGTTCAGTCCCCAGCCTCGGTCGGGGCATATGCGGGAGGCAACCAATCGATGCATCTCTCTCATGTTGATGTTTCCCCCCCCCCCCGTCACCTCCCCCCCACTTCCTCTAAAAAATAAATGGAAAAAATGTCCTTAGGTGCAGATTAAAAAAAAAAAAAAAACTAAAACAAAAAAAGAGTTGGTCTTCGGGTTGTTTCCAACTTGTTGCTTTTGTAGATAATGCCCTTTTGAACAGCTTTGCTTTTTGTCTTCTTAAATTATTTCTTTGGGATAAGTTCCAGCAATCAGAATCCAAGTTAGCAATTAGGATAAATGGGGAATTCTTAATGGGGGGCTTAGCCTGGGCAGGGCCCTGTTCTCTGCATTCCACGTGAATGACTCACCTGCCCCTTCTCCCATCATAAGGTGGGTATTACTGTGATTCTCAGTTCCCAGATGAAGCTGAGGCACAGAGAGGCAGTGCAGTTTGCCTGGGGCCACACAGCTGGTACCTGTGTGGGGTTTGAACACAGGCAAATTGGTCCCAGAGGCCTGGTGTCACCACCACATATACAGCTTTTTCAGAGGAAAAGGGTTTTTTGTTTGTTTGTCTGATATATATATATGTATATATCTATAATAATAAAAGCATAATATGCTAATTAGACCAGACGTCCTTCCAGATGACCTTCCAGATAAAGCCGGGGATGTAAGGGACGCCCAGGTCCCGGGTGCCAGAGGGAAGCTGGTGCCAGCAGCCCGGGGAAGGAAGGCCTACTCTTGCATGAATTTTTGTGCATCGGGCCTCTAGTATACTGTATATATAATTGATTTCAGAGAGGAAGGGAGAGGAAGAGCAAGAGATAGAAACATCAATGATGAGAGAATCATTGATCGGCTGCTTCCTGCACACCCAGAGGAAAAGGTTTTCATTTGACTTTTAAAGTAGCCACTATAGAAACTTCATCCACACAAGCTCTTAAATCTTCACTTTAACCCTATTAGACGGTGTCTTAGTGTCCCAGGCCTGCCATAACATAGGGGTGGGGAGGCTTAAAACAACAGGAATGAATTCACTCTCAGTTCTGGAGGCTACAAGCCCTAACTCCAGGTGTCCCAGGGCCATGCGTCCTCTGAAGGCACTTGGGAAGGGTCCTTCCTGCTCTTCCAGCTCCTGGGGCTCCGGGCATCCCTTGGCTTGTGGCCACATCACCCCAGTCTCTGCCTTTGCCTTCACACGAGCGTCTCCCTGTGTTTCTATGTCCTTTCTCTGATGAAGACATCAGCCTTTAGACTTAGAACCAGTATTAAATCCAAGATGATCTCATCACCAGATCCTTAACTAATTACATCTGTAAAGACCTTATTTCCAAATAAGGTCACATTCTGAGGTTCTGGATGGACTTGAATTTTGAATTTGGGGGGAACTCTACTCAGCCCACTGCAAGTCACTTCTCCGCTGAGCCTCCTGCACTGGGGACGGAATGTGCTTTCCTGCCCGGCAGTGAAGACGCAGGCGAGGTGGGAGGTCCATAGGCAGTGACCCTGGAGAGAGGAACACCAGGAAGCCTGGATACTTTTGTTTCTGGTTCCAAGGGAGAGTGGGCACTTAAAAAATTTCTTTTTACATATTTTAAAATGTTTTATTGATTTTTAGAGAGAGTGGAAGGGAGAGGGATAGAGAGATAGAAATATCAATCGGCTGCCTCCTGCATGCCCCCTACTGGAGATTGAGCCCTCAACCTGGGCATAAGCCCTGACCAGGATTTGAACCGGTGACCTCTTGGTGCATGGGTCAATACTCAACCACTGAGCCACACCAGCCAGCAAGAGTGGGCACTGTAAGTGGAGTCCTTCTGCTCAAGGGCCTGGCCATGGCAGCCGTGATGTATCGGAACGTTCCACGGTCCAAGAGCACCTCCTTTGTGTCCAGGCCGGCATCTGCTGGGTGGGCATCCCTGTGAGCCTGGCTCTGCTCCCCAAGCATGTGCCCCCGTTTTCTCATTTCATCCTCAGTAAAGCTGGACACACATAGGTACTTTCACAGGGAGGGAGACTGAGGCATAGGGGAGCTCTCACTGGCTCAAGGTCACATGGCCTGTCTGGAGACACTTGGTTCAGCAGATGGCAGGGAGGGGTGGTGGAGTCCCTGGTTCCTAAGCACATTCTCTGCCGTCAGCAGCAGGTGGCACTGCCCAGGACACAGCACGTGGTTCTCAGGGGCATTCTCAGACTTGCACCCTGCGCATCACCTGGGAATGAGACATGCGACTTCTCGGGACCCACCCTGTCCTAAGTCTGAGGTGCTGGGGGTTAACAAAACCTAGGGGGGTTCTGGTGCCTACTAAAGTTTGAGAACCGCTGGTAGAGTGGCTCAGGGGTCAGAGATGTCTGAGTTCAAATCCCCTTCTGCCCTGACTAATTGCAACCTTGTGCAACTCACTTCACGTGCCCAAGCCTCAGTTTCCCCATCTGTGAAATGGAGTGATGAATGGGGACATCTCCAGGGCCAGGTTTCAAGAAATATCTGAGATGAGCACTAAAACCGATGTCCTATGGACAGGATTTGCTGTCCATCCAGCCATTGGCACCTTCCCTGTCTGGAGACAGCTCCTCCAGGTGTGTGGAGACCTCCGCAGGGAAAGTTAGACTGCAGGTAGGGGTTTCCCTGTGGGGCGGGGGGTGGTCTCTGGAGCCCCCTGGAGGGTGCCAGCTCCAGCCCCAGCGAACTCCGGCGTCACCATGTGGCTCCTGACACAGTCCCAGCCGACTGGCCTTCTGGGCAGCTTGGGGCCGGGTGAGAAAAGGCCAGGAGATGAAATAGACTGTTTTTTAAACAAGACTTTTAGATTCATAGAAAAATTGTGAAGGTGGTACAGAGCTCCCATATACCCCCAGCCACTTCGTGCTGTGGTTGACATCCTATCAGATGTTAGTATGGTGCACTCATTACAGTGACTGAATTGATACAGCACATTATTTTAAAGTCCATACTCCGTTCAGATGTCCCTAGTTTTCTTCTAGTACCCTTGTCCTGGCCCAGGATCCCACCTGAGGTTTCCTTGTCCTGTCTCCTCTGGCTCCTCTGGGCTGTGACGGTTCCCTGTCCCTGTGACAGTTTTTGTATCTGTGACACCGTTTTGAGGACAGCTGCTCAGGTGTTTGGTAGGATGCCTCACAGTTGGAACTGGGCTGATGTTGGTGGATTTTTAGTCTCTCCTGCTGAGTGTGTGATGATGGTGATGGTGAGGACCAAAAGGGCACGTACAGCTCCTACACCCTGGCCTCCGGGGCACAGGCGTTCCTCCCATCTCCCTTCCTGGGGCTCAGAGCCTCTCCTCCACTCGGCCTGTGACCTAGGTGTGGGGGGCAGTTGTGGGCTGGCAATTACGATGCCTGTTTTTCTGATTGGTGTTGGAGGTCCAAGACTAGTCCCCAGGTCACAGCGAAAATGAGTCACGCCATATGCCCCATTCCAGTGCGAACACTTGGTTCCGGCTGTCCCACCGCTGTGATCCAGAGTTGGTTGAGGTTGTTTATGGCACAAACTTTGATTGCAGTACCTACTGTGTGCAGCCCAGGGCCCGGCCAGGACTTCAGGGATGAGCAGGGCAGCCGTGGTTTCTGATCCCGAGGAACCAGGGGAGTTGTGGGGGCGAACTGCCGCCTGAGTACGGACTGCCGCATGCTCGGATGGAGACCAGCCTGGCCACCCTGGTAGGGATGGCGTCACTGAGGAAGAGCCGGGAAACAGCCTTCCAGGCAGCAGGAAATGCCCGGGCAAAGGCCGGGAGCAGCAGCAGCCGGTGGGGTGAGTGGGGAATTTGGGATTTTACACTAATAGGGACGAGGAGCTCCAAGAAAAGAGAGGGGATTAACAGCAGTTACTTGGCTAATACATTCTGAGTAGTTTTCAAAATGAGTGGGAGCTTGATATGTATGAAGGGAAGTCGCAAGGTAGAAAATGGCTAAGGTCAACGTCTTAATATACTGAGCTTCAGTGTTCCCATCTGTGAAACGACTGCGGCTTCCTGTCCATGGGGACCGTGGGGGAGGTCCCTGACCTCGCTGTCGGCAGCGCCCCTGGCAGGGGTCTGTTCTGCCCACCCTACACCCGCTGGAACAGAGCCTGACACACAGCAGGCGCTCCCTTCCCCTGGGGCCAGAGCCCAGACCAGAGCTGTATCCGGTGTGACTTCTCATTTGTTTGGCAAACAGTTGAGCACCTACTGCATGCCAGGCACTGTACCAGGCCCAGGGACATGGCAGTGAACATCACAGAGCTCCGTGGGAGAGACAGAAATGAATGTGTGAACACGCAACCCAGTTCGGTAGATTTTGTTTCGAGAGTTGTGAAGGGAATTAAACAAAGTTGTGCAATAGAGGAGCATGCGATGGGCAAGGTCCTCTCTGTCATGGAGCCAGCTACATGATGCAGGGAACAGCGTGCCAGGCAGAGGGAACAGCATCCCAGGCAGAGGGCATAGCAGATGCATAGGCCCTGAGACAGGAACAAGCTTGGTGAGCTGATGAGCATTGCGGAGGCAGGAATAGGGGTTGAGCAGGAAGAGCTGGGGTCACTGGGCAGGCAGGGCTGTGGGGCCTGAGGAGTGGTATCAAGAATTTTTTTTAAAGTAACAGGAAGCACTACAATCATTCTAGACCAGGGGTCTCGGCCTCTGGGCACATCAGGGTCACGTGGCAGGCTCTCACACAGGCGCAGGCCTGGCCCACTCTCCAGGGTAGGGCTTGGTTGGGGTGGGTGGGTCCTGGGCACCCGTGTGTTTATGAAGCTTTATGCAGTCCAAGGTGCAGACTGACTGCCCAAGGTACCAAGGGGCACATTAGCTTGGCTGAGAACCTAGGAATGCAGACTCCAATCCAGGGCTTTTTGTGGAACCTTCTGAACAGATCTCTGCCCAGGAGATAGGGTCTGGGGGTCTGGGAGACCCACAGCCTGCCTTCTCAGAGGAGGAGTGGAAAATCCAAACCTGTTCTAAATGCTGAAGCAGGTGGCACTGAATTTTGCCCTGCCCTGCCCTGGAGAGAGCAGCCTGGGCTCCCAGCAGGGACTGAGCCCCCTGTCTTCTGAAGCTTAACCCCCGGCACCTGCCGTCCTCCCTGAGGCGGGAGGGAGAGCCTCCAGTGTGGACGTCAGTGTCATAGCAGGCAGGAGGAGACAGTCCTGGCACAGCCCTGAGTGCTCAGGCCACAGCTCCCCCTTGCTCACCCAGGTCCGCGAACCACAGCCACCCTGCTCACTCCCAAAGCCTGCACCTGGTCCGGTCAGCGTACAGTAGGGACACAGTCAATGCTTGCGAAATGAACACTCTCTTGGAGACCCCGGACCTGGCTGGGGCAGCCGTGCCGTCACTCAGCCCGGGAGGGAGTCCAGTGCTCACCAGCAGGTTCACTCCTGTCTTCCCATGTGGAGGAGAGTTGCTCATCATCCACAGCATACAGATGAGGAAACTGAGGCATCAGGCGGTAAAACTCCCTGCCCAGCGTGGCCGAGCTGGGGCCCGGAGGGCATCAGGGATGTGACTGGGCACCCGGATGTGTGCCCCACCCCCACTTCTGCCTCTTCTTGCCGGGAAGGTTCCTCAGAGCCACGCGTGGACCAGGTGCTCTGGGAGTATCTGCAATGAATAGAGGATGAAGAGCAAGCCTGCGGGGAGGGGAGGGCTGTGCTAGCCACTGATCACCTGCCGGAGTGCAGCTGGCCAGGAGGCTGAGCGGCCTGGTCCACAGGAATTGCCCTTCTCCCTCCTGGAGGCCTGGTTTCCAAGGAACCTTCAGAGGCCAGGGTGGGGTACAGATGCCGGGCAGGGCTGTAGACGTGGGCCAAGGCAGTGCTGCGCCCATGTCCACCTCTGACCTTCCCTCCTCCCCATCGTTTTGCTTCGTGCTTTGCAGGCCTCACGGAACCTGCACAGGCCAGTGCGAAGCTCAGGGACTCTGGTCCGGCAAGTCCGAGTCTCATGTGACTTGGCTGAGGCTCTTCAGCTCCCTGAGCCAGAACTTTTTGTTTTTAACTATAAAATGGGCACCGGGGCAGGGCTGTTGTTGGAATGGAGGGGGCATGTCAGGAGCTGGGAACGGCGCCTGGGATGTGGTGGGCACAGAAATCACCACTAGGCCGTTGTTATTGCTAAGATGTACCCATACTCCCTCTGCCCTTTCGAAATGTCTTTAAAACTTTATGACTGGCTCAGCAATACTGAGCGACCCAAGCAATAGTGAGCGAGCCTGGTACCCACCTTGAGAGGTCACTCACTTGGCCAGGAGTCCAGCACATCAAGGATACCTGTCCTTGGCCTATTCCAGGTGGCAGGACAGACCCGTCGCCTGGGAATGCCCATGGCATCACGCCTGCCATGGACCGTGGGAAGCCAGGCTGGCTGAGGGTGAGTGGGCTTCCGAGCAGCTCGGCCTCCACAGTCCCACTGGTGCTCTGGAGCTGGTGTGGCCTTTCAGAGTTGTCCCAGATCGAGGGAGACTGGCCTTTGACCTGCTCATCTGCTGGTCAGGGGAGAGGGGCTGCACCCAGAGAGAGCATAACCGGGGGCAGGGCTGAGACTAGGGAGAGAGGAGTGAGGCACCTGTCTGGCCCTGAGAACCTGGCCCTGGACTCTCCTTGTCTAATTGCCCCTGTTTCAGATAAATAGCAGTAACCACGTCCTAATGACATGGCCCCACTAAGCCCTTGCTATTGGCCCAGCTGCCGCAGACACCTTCCGCTTAATACCATGCGTCCTTCTGAGAGCCTTGCAGGTTACAATTCTAGGGTGAAAGTTCGAATCTTTAGTTCAGCAAGGGGCTAACCGTGTGTTGCCGTCTCTAACGTAGCCCCTTTGCAGCCGAGGAAACAGGCTCAGAGGGGAGAAGGAACTCACGCAGCTGGTGAAGGGCAGACTGGGGATGCCACTCTTTCAAGTTTGGGCCATCCCGTAGTCCCAGCCGCGCAGGCGTGCAGTGGGGCCACGCAGGGACGGGACGGAGGGAACAGCAGCTCTTGGACATCTGCTATGGCTGCTGTGACTTGTTTCTCTCCCAACTGATAGAGTTGCCAGATATAGGAGGCAAAAATACATAAAACAGGATGCCTCGTATTTGAATTTCAGATAAACAAGGAATAATTATCTAGTGTAAGTATGTCCCAAATGTTGCATAGGACATACTTTTTAGTACACTTAAAAAATGTCCCCATCCCCAGGGGACACTTCAGAGTGTCCGGAGACATTTTTTGTTGTCACAATTGAAAGGTGTTATAGCACCGGGAGGCCAGGGATGCTTCTAAACACCCTACTATGGACAGGATGGCCCACCACAAAGACTGATCTAGTCCCAACATCCACCCTGAGGAGCCCTGGGTTACCACAGGCCAGCGGCTCTCACAGTGACCTGTGTCGATTGCAGAGATGAGTAGACTGAGGGCAGGAGGAGGGGCTGCTTGCCCAGACCACCAGACTGTGGCTGAGACCCTGGAGCAGCCCCAAGGGGGCTGGCACTAGGAGGAGGAGGAGGGACCCTCTGCTGGAACTGGGAAGGGCTGGCCGGAGGGAGGGGCTGCAGAGTCCCTGCTTGGGGCAGGCAGGTGGGTGTGGGACAGGGACAGTCAGAGAGGTGAACACATCCCCCCACCTTGCTGTGCTGGAGCCTCTCTCTGGCTCCTCCTCCCAGGTTCTCTCTCCAGCAGCTCATCCCTGACGCAAGCCAGAGCTTTTTCCTTAATTAAAAAGAGATTTAAAACATCCACTGCCATCTCCATTGGGCCGGCTGCCTCCACAAGGTAAAACGGCCACACTGCCCTGGTCTCATCCATAATAATGCAAGGCTTTCCCTTTAATTGGAATTAAAAAAAAAGATTAAGTGCATCTGAAACCCTCAGAGGCATTTGTCGGTTTGTTTTTTGAAAGATCTGCAGTAAATCCAGATGCCTGGTCATCTCTGAGGAATTAGTGCTGGCCCAGCACTCCGTGTCCCTGCCCCAGGGCCTTTGTGCATGCTGTGGCCGACTTGAGTGCCCTCTCCTCCATCTTTCCTGCTGCTCTGGGATTGGCCCCCCCCTGGGACGCCTTTTCTGATTCCCATGCCTCTCCCCATCCTGATGCTCCCTCCCATCATCTTGCTCCTCCTATCACTGACCCAGCTCTGGGAGGTGTTTATTTGCTTGCTGGCCCCAGGGAGGCCGGGCTCAGCATCAAACCCCACATGACTGACCCTGGGCAAGGTCCCTGACTCCTCTGTGCCTCACTGTGCCCATCTGGAAGATGGGCGTCTCACGCTGTCAGCCTTGTTGGGAGGAACGCTAATGAATTCCCACGAGGTCTTTACACAGCCCCTGGCCTCCTCTGAGTGCTATCCTTACTCAGTGGTGTGGGCCTGTCCCAACAGCTGCCTGGGTCACTGGGAACCCTCCCTATTTTTTTCCAGCTGACCCTGCATTCTTTGGGGTCCCCTGGGGCCTGGAGGCATAGAAAGGAAGTGTGGGGAAGGAGGAGAAAAACATCAGTCGAGATTATTTTGTTCTCTGCTGTGTCCCCGGCACCTGGAACAATGCTTAGCAAATAGTAGGTGCAAAATAAGTGCCTATTGACTGAGCCCCTCTCTTGGGCCCAACTCTGGGCTGGGCTTTATGCCTGTGCTGCAGGCAGGGGAGCAGGAGAACTGAGTTTTTCTTCCTTCCGGAGCCTGTGGCCATTCCACCCAATAAGGAAAACTCCAGCTGTTCAACTGAAAGGGTGGGACAAGGTCCCTGACCCAACCCTGATGGGGGTGGCACCCCGGAGGTGCTCGGTATTGGCTGAATCCCGGAATAAGTGCCACATAAGATTGGAATCTCGTATTACTAATAACAGCTTATGTTTATCAAGCGTGTGTTGCTGCGGCCAGCTCTGCTTGTCTCACCTGCAAAACGCACATAATGATGGCACCCTCCTTGGCCTCCCACTGCATTCTGGGTCTGGCAGGCCTACTGTGTGTGAAATGGTGTCTTGGGGAAGAGTGGACCCCATCCTAGGAACAAGGTCTCAGGCAGGGAGGGTCTTAGAGCTGGAGCCAGAGCGTCAGCCTGAGCATCATTTTTAAATGAACCAGCAGAGGGCGACCTTGAGCCATGATGGCTGTGAGAGCAGCACCTGCTCTTGGCTCCACCACCACTAGTCTGTGGGTGGTGGTGGCCTGGGGATTGCTGAGAGCAGGCATAGGGAACGGTGCCCTGTCCCTAGGGCCCTGGGGCATCCTGAACTAGGCCTGTGTGGCTTAGGGCTTCTGAAGGCTGAGCAGTGTTAGCTGATACCAGAGGGCGAGGTGGGCACTCGGGCCTGGAGCCACCTGGCCTCCACTTGTTTGGGGCCTCCCTTGGTTTTCTCATCATGTCCATTCTCTAAGCCTTGGATTTCTCACCTGGAGAATGGCCACGGTTCTAGTTTCCACCCCGAGGGAGTGTATGAGAATTGATACAATAGTGAGAATGGTGGGCTCAGCCCAGAGCCTGGCACAGGGGTGCTGCAGGGGGCGGCTGGTCTCAGCAGGAGGCAGCAACAGTCCTCACATTCCCCCCAGGATCCCTCAGGCCCTGGTCTGCTGGCTCCTGTTGGTCATTTCTCCCACTCCCCACACTAGGTATTGTATTCCTACAAGAATAGTATAACTCCAATTTAAACCTGAGGAAACTGTGGCTCATAGAGTAAAGCCACCAGTTCCCAGTCACCCTAGCTTGGGGGTTCCCCATCCGGCTATGAGACTCTCCTGGGAGCTTCTAAAAGTCCTGACGGTAAGCAGTGGCACCAGGCGCCTGGGGTGTGGTCCCACATCACTGTTTTTAAACTTCCCAGGTGATTGCTTTGGGCAGCCAACAGGAAAAGGGCAGAGCCGGGTTGCAGAGGAGGTCAGTCGAACCTCAGTTACAGCACCTCCCGGTTTCACCCGCGGGAAGGCCGGCTCCAGGGTGAGTTTGGCAGTCTGGCTTGCTCTGCCTCCAGGCCCAAGACCAGCAGAGCCCAATCAAGGTCTATTGAGGGCTTCCTGCAGAAGCTTCCATCACACCCTGAGATCTTTGAATGCATCTGGGTGCTGGGTCCCCTCCCTGCCTCTTCCTTCCTTGGATTCCCATGCCCTGGAACCCCCACCCAGCCCTTCCCTGCAGGAAATGGGCTCTTAATGGCCAGAGGCCGGCAGGTAATTAAGAAATAACAATTCTGGATTTAGCACAAATGAGCGCCTAGTCTGGGCAGGGTTGGCATTTGTTGTTAATCCCAAAGTCGGCTTTATCTCTTGAGAGTTTTCCCCTCCTGCTCAGCCACCTCTGCTTGGAGATTAGACAGCCTGGGGATTTGAGAGGAGCTGGAGTCCCTCCCTCCTCCCACTTCCCTCCTCCCTCCCTCCTTCCTCTCTCCCTCTAGCATCTCTCCAGGGCCCACGGAGTGACCTGATGCTTCCTGATTAAGAATGTGGCTTTGTCACCAAGCTCCCGGAACATGTTAAAATGCAAATGGGGGGCCCTGGGAGGAGTGTGGCTTTTCTCTATTAGCATTTTATTTTAAGAACTTCGGAATATTCACCGAAGAAGGGGCCTTAGAGACTGAGCAGGAAGCTCCCTTCTGCCACAGATAACAGTAATCAGAGCTTCCTTTTGTTGTGGGCGCTCCCTGAGACGCTCCTCATGGATGATTACAGAGAAGCTAACAGGGATTGAGCACCCCCGGGGCCCACCTGCTGGGCAGGCGCTTTATGTGAATTCGTTCCTTGCATGTGCCCACTGCCCTTCAGAGGCTGGTACTGTCACTGCCCACCAGCAGACAGGTTTGGAATTTTGTTTTTGTTTTTGGCATTTAAAAGCCTCAGGGTTTTGAAGTTCTATTATTGCTTATTAGGACACCATGCAGGTCCCTGATCCAAAGTCCGCTGGGATGCTAGAGAGCTGGATTGGCAAACCACAGAAATCAGGCCTGCTGTCCTTTCTTGTAAATAAAGTTTTACTGGAACACAGCCACACCCATTCATGTACATTCATTTACATGCTGTCTGTGGCTGCTTTCCAGATACAGTGGCAAAGTGGAGTAGTTGTAACAGAGACTGCATAGCCCCCAAAGTAAAAAATATTTACTGTCCGGCCCTTTTCATAAAGTTTTCCAGCTCCTTCATATATAACTAGAGGCCCGGTGCACAAAAATTTGTATTTGTGCACTGGGGGCGGGGGGGTCCATCAGCCCGGCCTGTGCCCTCTCGCAGTCTGGGACCCCTCAGGGGATGACCACCTGCTGGCTTAGGCCCGCTCCCCGGGGGATTGGGCCTAAGATGGCAATCAGACATCCCTCTGGCAGCCCGGCAGCCTTCGGGGGATGTCCACTTGCCAGAGGGGAGCAGGCCTAAGCTGCAGTCAGACATCCTTAGTGCTGCTGAGGAGGCAGGAGAGGCTACCACCACCACCGCTGTACTGGCAGCCATCAGCCTGGCTTGTGGCTGAGCAGAGCTCCTCCCATGTGAGAGCACCCTGGCCACCAGAGGGCAGCTCCTGCATTGAGCATCTGCCCCCTGGTGGTCAGTGTGTGTCATAGTGACCAGTCATTCCCAGTCCTTCTGCTGTTAGGGTCAGTTTGCATATTACCCTTTTACTATATAGGATAGAAGCCTGGTGCACGGGTGGGGGCCGGCTGGTTTGCACTGAAGGGTGTCCCGGATCAGGGTGGGGGGTCCCGCTTGGGTGCCTGGCCAGCCTGGATGAGGGGCTGATGGCTGTTTGCAGCTGGTCACACCCCCTTCAGGGTGGGGGTCCCCACTGGGGTGCCTGGCCAGTCTGGGTGAGGGGCTGAGGGCCGTTTTCAGGCTGGCAGGTGACTGAAGCTCCCAACCTCTCCTTTTTTTCTTTTTCTTTTTTTTATTCTGGGATTTATTTACCTTCTATGGCTGTCACTGGAGCTGAGAGCCGGCTTTAGCTCTGAGGCTCGGCTCCAGCTCTGAGACCTCGGCTGCTGAAAGCAGGTATCTAGGTTTGTTTGGCTTCTATAATTGAAACACTGTTGCAGCTCCAGCTCTGAGGCCCGGCTGGCTGAAAGCAGGTTTCTGAGTTTATTTAGCTTCTATAATTGCAACATTGTTTCTTAGAGTGCAGCTCAGAGGCCGGCAGCAGCAGGTGGGGAACCTTGGCTTCCTCCATCACTGGAGCAAGCAAGCCTCCTGTTTGCTTCAGCTGCCTAGCTGCTGGCCACCATCTTGGTTGGCAGTTAATTTGCATATCGCCCTGATTAGCCAATGGGAAGCATGTCGGAGGTACGGTTAATTACCATGTTTGTCTATTAGATAGGATTGTGGTTATGAGAAGAATCAGACAGGCTTGGGTTTGGGTTCAGATCCTGGCTTTGCCACACACTGTTCAACTCTGTAAGCTTTTACTCTCTCTGGTCCTCAGTCTCCACATCTGCGAGATGGGGCTGCTTGCACTTCCCACCTCTCAGGGTAGCCATGAAGGCACTGGGTTCTGTGTCTGACATGCGGCAATGCTCTGTAAATGCTGGCTGTTACCAGTGGTACTGGGAGGGCCTCCTCCACGTGACTTCCTTTTATTTTACATTCTGGGCTTCTGGGTAAAATTGCAGGAAGAGTGGCTCTGTTGCTTGAAAGGAGGTTTGAAAACCACTGCTTTAGATCAAATTGGCAGAGGCCTTGGTGGGTGCTCTTGAGGGGCTCATAGAACTAAACAGCCTGGTAGATTCAGGGGGCCACAGGGGCTCCCCAAGAAGGAAACAGGATTGGGGTTCCCAGGACAGGCAGGCTGTGCTAACTGCATCAGTTATCTATTGCTGTGTAACAAATTACCCCCAAGGTTATTGGCTTAAACATTATCTCAGTTTCTGTGGGTTGGGAATTCAGGAATGGCTTTGCTAGGAGGTTCAGGCTCAGGGTCTCTTGTGAGGCAACCAACATTCAAGCTGTTGGCCTGGCCTCAGTTTCATCTGAGGGCTTGACTGGGCTAGAGAACCGACTTCCTAGGTAGCTCCTTCACACAGCTGTTGGCTGGAGGCCTCAGCTCCTCACCACATGGGGGTCTTCACGGGCTGCTTGCCTGTCCTCAAACCTGGCAGCTGGCTTCCCCCAGAAGAAGAACCGGGAGGAAGTTGTAATATCTTTTATGACCTCCCCTGGGAAGTCCCCCCTTCCCTTCAGGTCTTATTGTATTCATTAGAATTCATCCTAAGTCTGTCCCACACTAAAGGGAGTGGCCTTAGACTCCACCTCTCAGGGACATACCTGAGAACCACCACACTGACCCCATAGGCGTCACTCAGGCGCACTGTCCCAGTGGTGCTGGGGCTGGCCTGAGAAGCAATAGGAATAATAATCATCCCATTGCTCAGCTCCTGCTGTTGGCTAGGGGCCCAAATACGTGAGCTAATATCGTCCCAGTCTCGGGCTGATTGGGGAAAAACAAAGTGGCAGAGCTTAGAAATAAGGATTTTAACACCCAATGTGGTAGTGCCTGGAGTGTGTGTGTATGTGTGTGTGTGTGTGTCAACGTAAATTTAAAGAACTCCTACTGCTTTGTCCCAGTTACTATACCAGATTCAAGTGAGACAGTGCTACTACCTTCCAGATGCTCACAGGAAAGGGAGACAGAATTAAGAACTAGTCATTCTAATACAGTGTGATCAGTGCTGGAAGATTGATGAATGAATGAGTGTAGCTGGACAAAGGAGGGAGGGATCAGATTTGCTGGGGCATGTTCCCCAAAGAAGAGCCTATTGTGATGGGTTTTGAGGGATGAGTAGGAGCTCGTTACCATGGTAAAGGAAGAAGAGCTTTCCAGGCAGGGGGATCAGCCCATACAAGGGCATGAAGGGGCTGGAAAAGCCAGTGTATTTGGGAAACAATGAGCAGTTTGGAGAGGGTGGGCCGGCGGCAGGGAATGAGGCTGCACGTCGTTTGGGCCAGATTGTGAAAGCTCAAAACTGGGCTGACTTTTAATTTATGATCAACATTTATGATCAACAGTGTATTTTATGACTCATGCTTCTGTGAGATGTTAACAGACTCTAAGGTTATTTAACATTTAAGTTCAGGAAGCCCAGGGTTTAGTACAATTAAAGCAGCTCCTTTACTGCAGGACTTCGCACAACCTTTAATTCTCTCCAAGGGAGGGAGAGAGTAGGTGGGATTCAGTCAACATTCAAATACGTGGGATTCCCAGACTCATTTGATCACAAAACCCCCTTCCCAAGGGAGCCTCAGGAGGCCTGTGTTCCAGGGAACACACTTTGGAAATGCTGCTTGTAGATATTGGCAGGAGCGAGCCAGTGTTCTGAGTCGGTATGCGGTATAATCAGAGTCGCAGTTTCTGGCTGCTGTTTGGAGGGTAGACTGAAGCGGCAGAAGCCAGGAGGTGGAAGCACTAGTTAGGTGCGTAGGAGGGAGAGGAAGGGTGTCGGAGACACGGAGGGGTGGCGTCGGCAGGCTTGCAGGTTGATTAAATGGGCTGGGGGTTGGAGGTGAGGAGGAAAGAAAGGAAGGCCTTGTGGCGCAGGCTCTGGTTTCTGGCAGATGGGATGCTATTGACGCGGCGGGAAGCGTGGAGGAAGGTATTTGGTGCGTGAGTGGAGCGGGTGCTTCTGGGTCAGGTGGAGGTCTCTAACTGAGCTTGGCCAAATTACCTGTACTTAATTTATGGGCGAGGTGGCACAAGGAATGTAACACCTTAGAAGAAATGGACAAGTTCTTAAAAAGCACAACTTTACCAAAATTGACACCAGTTGGAAACAGAAAAGCTAAGGAGCCCCATGTCTATTAAATTTGTGCCCAACCAGCATGGCTCAGTGGTTGAGCTTTGACCTATGAACCAGGAGGTCACGGTTCAATTCTCTGTCAGGGCGCATGCCCAGGTTGTGGGCTCGATCCCCAGTGTGGGGCAGGCAGGAGGTGGCCGATCAATGATCCTCTCTCATCATTGTTGTTTTTTTCTCTCTCTCTCCCTTCCTCTCTGAAATCAATAAAAGTATATTTTGAAAAAGAAAAGAAACTAAATTTGTAATCAAAAGTCTTTGCACAAAGGAAATTCCAAGCCCAGACAGTTTCACTGGTGAGTTCAACCTAACACGTAAGGAAGAAACAACACCGATCTTACACAGGCTCCTTTAGAAAATCATTAATGGGAGAGGTGACTTCACGCATGGCCTCCACTCAGGCCTGGCTCCAATTCAAGCTCTGTTGCTTTCGTCCATTCAGAGTTATGTTTTGAGTACTTGCTATGTGTCAGACACATTCTAGGCACTGAAGTTATGTTCGGGAACAAAGCAGGTAAAACTCACTGTCCTCTCCGTGTTACACAAGGTCGTCGGGTGTGTCATTTAACTGTCCTGAGCCTCAGTTTCCTCATCTGTGAAGTGGGGACAGCAGTGCCCTCTTTCCTGAGAGTTGTCAGGACTCACAGTGACGGTGAGGGGAGGGAGGCAGGCAGGCAGCCAGCGGTGGGCAATTCCCCAGCGGCCACTGATGCTTGTCTCTCTGTCATGTGTGTGTGTGTGTGTTCCACGGCCTGCCCTCTCAGGCTTTAAAATGTGTGTCAGCAGCAGCAGCAGCCACGATGAGGCTCCTGTCCTGAGCGACAAGCACCTGGATGTGCCCAACATCATCATCACCCCCCCGACCCCCACGGGCATGATGCTGCCAAGGGACTCCAGGAGGACAGGTGAGGCCACCCTGCCCTCCTGCCAGGTTGGGTGTGTGTGGGGGGGTTGGGCTGGGGACAGCTCAAGGGTCTCCCTTTCTGTGCTATGGATCTGAGTTCATGTCCCCACCTCCCTGGGTTTATTAAAAATTTACCCTTGGCTCTCCACCGTGGGCCCCTCACCGTGGCTCCGCCTCAGCGAGAGGTGGCATGTTAAGTAATTAGCTAGACAATCCCTCCCGGCAGCTGAGCGAGTGATGGATGGTGCTGGGCAGGCTCGCCAAGGTAATTGATGGATGCGCCTTCCCCTGCTAGCCAGGCGACCGGCGCTCCATCTTGCTGGCTGCGGAGGTTCAGCTGGACAGGACAGGCTTGGAAATACGCCCACGCCGGGCTGGGGCTGATCTCTGGGCCTTCCGGATGTAGCTCACTGCAGGGAGGGGAAAGATGGAATTGTTCCCAGAGAGAGGGTGAGAGGGAGAGGCTGCCACTGGCGTCCCCAAGTGCCCTCTGCAGATACTGTTGGGGCTGGTGAGACAGATTGTTCATTTATTCATTAATCAGATTTATTGAGCCCGACCTGTGCTAGGTTCTGAGGTTGCTGTTGTAAAAAATAATAATAATAATAATAACACATAATAAGTAATGATTCTGATAGCAGTAATTGAGTCCTAATAGTAAGTCTGAATTAGGTCTAGCTTGCTCCCCATTTTATGGATGGGTAGACGAGGTTCAGAGAGGTGGAGACACTTGTCATACAGCTGGTAAGTGGCAGAGTTGGATTCAGACCCAGGCCGTGTGGTATGGAACTCATCCTGTGGACCCCTAGTCTAGACGCCCTCCCCGTGGCTAGCATCATTCAGCCCACCCGCCATGGAGGCGTGAGTCCTGCCCGGCCTTTACGGGGGACACAGGCTGACAAGGCTAAAGTGGAGCTCATGGAAGTCTGGTGGGGGATTTAGGCACACTTCTCTAAATGTATAGAGTTTGGATGTCAGCTTGCCCAGCGGGGCAAGTGACTAGAGAACAAAGTTGGACTCTGGACCAGGCCTGTGCTGTCACCGGGGCTGGGCCATGCTCAGGAAGGATAGAAATGTGTCCCATTTCTATGTCCCCTTCCCAAGTGACAGGCACCGGGTCTAAGTGCTTCTCACACATCTTATTCCAACCCTAAGGGCTGTGAGTACCGTCCTTCTCTCTAGTTTACCGACGAGGACGCTGAGGTCCAGAGAGGGCGAGTGACCCACCCAAGGGCTTGCAGCGAAGCAGGAGAAGAGCTGGGCTCCTGCTCCAATGTCTAACCAAGAGCCCAGTGCGGGCAGCGGGGGCCCAGGTCCTTGGCTCTGCCGTTACACTCCCTTCCCTCTCTGAGCCTCAGTGTCCCCATCTGTTTAATGGGATCCTAACCACCTTCCCTGCTCCTGGGGCCATGCGAGTGCAGGGGAGACGCGTGGTTACTCTACAAGGTCTGTGGGCGGAGCATCTGGGGGCCCTGCGCCCCAGGGGAGTCCTAACACAGGGGAGAGGCTCCTTTCAAGCTTAAGCAGTTCCAGGGGCAGATTAGTGCAGAGGGACCAGCACAGGGGTCCCCTCCTGTCCTGTCCGAGGCAGAGCTCAGACCTGACCCTCCGCTCTCCCCATTCAGAGAAGGCAAGCATAGGAGAAAGAGCACAGACGTGGAGTCGTAAAACTCTGACTTTGGATCCTGGCTCTACTACTCATCAACATGTGACTTTGAACAGGAAGCTCCACTTCCCCAAGCCTCAGTGTCTCCATCTATGAAATGGAGACAATAATAGTGCCCCGAGAGGCTGTAGAAGACGAGGAAGGTCAGGGGCTGATTTCTGTGGTGTGTTGTAGCTATTCTCGCCAGTGATATTTAGGGCAGAAGGAAAGACCACCAGACCTGGGTGGCACTTCCTCTAGGCCTGAGGGCGCTGGGTAATGATTAGATACCTAGGGCTTCCCCAGGCAGCGAGGAATCAGAGAGAAGCCCAGCCCTGCCTGGCCAACTGCTGACTTGGAGCAGGTCTCCACTCTCTAAGCATCAAATCCCCACCTCTAGAACTGCCCAGGAAACCCTATTTCCTGGGCGGTGCGCAATCCCAGGAACCTTAGCCAGGGACCCTGGGAGCTCAGCATTGCGTGTGGGGTGAGAGGCGCATGGGAATCCTGTGAGACCCAGCATCATTGGGGTCCCCTCTCAACATCCATTGGCACCACTGCCCATATATGGGGGAATCTCAGGGAGGTGATACAAAGCAAGCAGCCCACAGGCACTGGCCCCCGAGCTCCCAGGGAAAGGGGTCTGAAGCGGGTGGGGGATCCATCCACATGTTGATCCCCCTCTTGCCTCCTAGTCTGGCTGGAAGAGACGGGGTCATGTCCGGAGGATGGAGAAATAGACCCTGAAGCCTGAGAAGGAAGAACAGGTCTGGGATTTGTTGGCTCTGGCTCTGGCTCTGGTCATCCCTCGTTCCACGTGTCCCCGGTGCGATGTAGCCGCCTGGGACAGAAGTGCTGAGTAAGCCGGATGGGAGAGTGATTTCAGCACCTGACCAGGAGAAGTGTGGCAAGATGAGCCAGGGACCAGCCCTGCACGCTTGCAGACTACACATTCTTGCTGACCCCAGGGCCATGGTGATGGCCATCAGGGTGCCAGGGAGAGGCTCTCTTCTGGACACACACACACTCCCTGCACCCTGGACCACGCAGACGGTGCTCAGGAGATCAGCACACACAAGAACTTCTTGGAAAGGAGTGGCTACATTTTTTACAAGTTGTTTTACAGATCTCAAAACAGTCCAAAAGTGATTTATAATTTTTTTTGCATTATAAATAAAGATCCTCTGTAACGAATGGTAAACCCTGCTTCTTGGTTGGGCGGAGGAGATGGAGCACACCGGACACAGAGGTGGGATTAAGAGAGTCGGTTGTCATGGAGGCCTGGCTGGCAATGAGCCTTTGGATGGTCTTGGGTCCCACTGAACTGCAGAGCACTATGTGGGCCTGGGCATGGCCAAGGGCATGGCGCATAAGTCACACAGACCTGGTTTGAGTCCCAGCTCCTTGCCTGCCAGCTGTGGAATCTTGGTAAGACATCTCTAGGATGGGAGGTAATGGTTTGTTTTGTTTTTCTAATTTATTAATTTTTTATTGCATTTATTAGGGTGATATTGGTTACTAAAAATTGCATAAGTTTCAGGTATACAGTTCTACAAGTCATCACCTGTACATGGTACTGTGTGTTTATCAACCCAAGTCAATCTCCTTCCATCACCATTTATTCCCGTTTACCCTCTTCTACCGCCCTCCACGCCACCCCTTCTCTGGCGATCACCATACTGTTGTCCATGGTTATGTATTTTTTTTAAAGAACATCAAATTGTTGGTGTTCCCCTCTCCCCATAGACTGTTCTAATCATGACACGAGTGTTTCTGTTCGTTTTCTTTGGTTTTCATCCAAGCTGTGTGGCTTATCCTGGCTTTGGTTTGTCCACTGTCGGAGTTGGGTTCTCCCAGGAGCAGAGGGGGGGGGCCATGGCTTTGGGAGCAAGGAGTCTGTCTGGCAGGTGATCCTGGAGTACACGGGTGGAGGACAGGCCAGTGCACTTCCGGGATGCCCAAGACCAGGCTCAGATTCAATAACTTGCTAGAAGGACTCAACTAAAAAAGAAAAACCCATTATAGTTGTGGTTATGGTTTATTACAGCAAAAGGATGCAGAGCAAAATCAGCAAGGGGAAGAAGCCCAACAGGTGGGGTCCAGGAGAGACCAGGCAGGCGTGAGCAGCCAGGAAAGGCACACCCAAACAGCACGCACTCCTCCCAGCACCGATGGCGACACTCGCACCCTAGGTGGCGCCTGCCAGGGACACTCACCTGAGTCTTGGTGTCCTGAGTTTTCACTGGGGGTTGGTCAGGTAGACATGTCTGACCAGCCCCGTGGTGGCCTCAGGGGTCAGGCTGATACCACATGACCCAGACCCCACCTTGTAGGTTGTAGATGGTCCAGGGAAGCAGAGACACTCCTATCAGGCAGGGCAGTCCAAGCTTTAGAGGTCACCTCTCTAGAACCACGGGCAGAGGTCAGCTCTCTGGGCACCATTCTTTCTTCACTGCAAAGAATTGAGGCCGGGAAGGGAAGGAGCCGTAGGAGGTCTGGAGCCAGTCAACCTCCTCACACACTGGACTGTTGAGTGCCTGGATTGTATGATGGGCCCCACAGTCAGGGCCTGCTCCATGGGCCTGCGATGGACATGATCCAACAGGACCCACTCTCAGAAGGACCCACTCTCAGAAGGACCCACTCTCTGCCATTGCTGCCTAGAAATTCTTTCTTTTTTTAATATATTTTATTGATTTTTTACAGGGAAGAAGGGAGAGAGATAGAGAGCTAGAAACATCGATGAGAGAGAAACATCGATCAGATGCCTCCTGCACACCCCCTACTGGGGATGTGCCTGCAACCAAGGTACATGCCCTTGACCGGAATTGAACCTGGAACCTTTCAGTCCTCAGGCAGATGCTCTATGCACTGAGCCAAACCGGTTACGGCCCTAGAAATTCTTAATCCTTGTTGAACAAGGGCCTGAATGTTCATTTTGCACTGGGTCCCTGAATGATACAGGGGTCCTGCTTCCTACAGAGGCACACACAGCTCTCGACGGGAGCGATGCCACAGGCACGTGGTAAGAAGAGCCTGTGGGTTGGGAGATGTGGCCATCTCTGGAACCACAGTCCGCCACCCATTCATGCAGTTTCTGTCTCTGGAATGCCTTTGCTGCCTTTTACCAGCCCAGTCTCTTGGCAAAGCCGGGTCCATTGCCACCTGATGCTGCTCCCACTGGGCCCTGTAATTAAAGTCTTCTGTCCTCTGGTTCCCACAGCACCCTCTCCTCTCCTGGGGCAGGACTCCCTTCCATCCTATATAATAAAAGCCTCATATGCAAATTGTCCCCTGGGTGTGATCGGGAATTAGACTGCTCACTATGATGTGCACTGACCACCAGGGGGCAGCGCGGAACAGGGTGGGCATTGGTGACGTGGCACTGGCAGCAGGAGGTGCTGCTGCCTGATGGGCCAGAGGAAAGCCGGATCACAGCGGGATGGTGGAGCACATGAGCAGGTGGTGCCAAGGTGGTGCCAAGGTGGTGTGAGCGGCCCAATCGCCAGCAGACACAACCAGTGTCAGCGGGGGGCGGGGCCACCGCCTGACTCCCAGGCGCTGAGGGAGAAAGGGCAAATAGCAATATTAAAATATTTCTTCTAATTATTTTCCTTTCAATGTGCACGAATCCGTGCACGGGGCTACTAGTTCTTTCATAATCACTGATGTGCAAGTCATCAGAGGAAGGAAGGGGTGCCCATCAGCTGGGGCTCAGGACCTAGGGCTGATACACCCACACTCAAGCCCCGGGCACCCTCACACACGACCCTTAGAAAATAAAGCTTCTGCGTCCGGGACGCGGCCCCACACACCAGTTCCCAGCTCTCACACTGCAGAGGTGCTCAGGATTTGTATTTGTTCAGCCCGCCTATTGCTTGCTGTGTGCAGGCCTGTTCCAAGCACTTTATGTGTATTTAACTCATGAACCTGTGGCGTCGTGGATTCGTTTTCTTTTCGCTGTGGACTAAGCAGCCCGCCTCTGCCATAGACTGAGCGTGTGTGTCCCCCACAAACACGTGAAGACATGGCCATCTCTGAACCAGGAAGCGGGCCCTCACCAGACACCACATCTGCCGGTGCCTTGATCTTCGACTTCCAGCCTCCGGAACTGGAAACAGTTTCTGTTTGTGAGCCACCCAGTCTGTGGTATTCTGTTACGGCCGCCCAAGGGACTAAGGCACCCCACCCTCCACACTCAGTGGCTCGGAACAACAAGCAGTGACCTCTCACTCGCCAGGCTCTGGCCGGGCCAGGGCCCTGCTGAGTGGCTGCCGGGCGTTGGGCTTTGTCAGGCTCTAGTTGGGTTCAAATCTGCTTCATGTGTCTCCTCACTTTGTGGCCAGCGGCTACCAGAGCACGTTCCCTTGGAGCAGGCGCCGGGCCAGGCAAGCGTGCTCACAGCTTCTGCTCATGACCTGTGGCCCCGTCCTCTTCCCTCTGGAACCCGGGGGGGGGGGGGGATGCTGGGCCTCAGGGCTGGGGCTGGGTGCTCACTCTGATGCCTGGCTCCGTCCACATCTCCCTGGGCACTGCTCAGAGGCCTCCAGCCCCCTCAGCAACCTGCCGTGGCTCATCACCGCTTCATCCAGGCTTTTAGTGCCCATGGCAACAGGAAGACCAGGCGGGAGGCCAGCCTGAGGCTGACAGGACACGGGCCTGGCTGTCTCACAGGGGCCTCTAGAATGTTGGCAGTCACGCTGGTGTTCGAGAGGCTGTGCATGGGAAGATCCACCAGGCCCACCGGAGCCACCAACCTGGGGGGCGTTGTGTTCTACGCGAACTTGACCCTTCATTAAAGGTCAGGGTGCCGTCTGGGTGGGGGTGGGGGCCTCTGTGGGGCTGGTCTAGAAAGGCGATTTATCTTGACCTCAAAGCATGGCTCTTTGATTCTTATTTCCTGAGTCAGTTCCTCCATTTTAATACATCCTGGGGGGATGGTTACTAATGTCTGCAGCTTATTTTTCATTTATTTTTAATGCCAAAGCTGCACATACTGATTAAATCCAACAATAAAACGTTTTGTAAATGGTTCCCCCCAAAAGTGGGGAGGAGGGGGGGAGTAGTGGAGCAGGGGCTGCAGTAAATGGCAACTAAAGAGGAAACGGATGGATGGATGGACATTCGCAGCTCTGGCTGCTGACAAAGCCCGTCACCCCTCACCCTGGTGTGTCCCAGAGATGCTCCCAGTTTCCAGGAGGCCAGCAATGTCCGATCTGAGACGTGGGAGCCACGCTATATGCTTGCAGGAGGGAAGGCTGGGAGGGGACAAAAGTGTGAAAACAGATGGAAATGTAATTTTTTAATGACAGCAGCAGATGGCAAAAAGACACAAGAGTGTGTTCGCACCATGTCGGAGCCACTTGAGAGCACCATGCGGCTGGCATGATGGCTCCCCTGCCAAACCCTGGAGGCCAGTGAGCTGCAGCAAGGAGCCTGCAGGCCCTCCAGGGAGGGGAAGGTGTGCTGCCAGGCTGTGTGGGGCCACAGATAGGTGGGGAGATACCTGTGGCCACCTGGGTGGGGCCCAGCAGCATCTCGAACCTGGCTTTCCTAGACACAGGCAGGCAGTCGCCGGTCTCTGGTTTCAGACAACCCCTCCTGATGGTCCCCATGCCGCTGTCCTAGCTCAGGTCATCGCCACTGCTCACCTGGACTTCTCACAACCTCCCATCTAAGGTGAGTCCCCTGCTGCTGGACTGTTGTATTTCTGAGTGCAGAGCTATTCATGTCACTCCTCCACCTGCAACCCAGAAGTGGCGTCCTCCCAGACACACAGGAGCCTGCCTGTAAGCACACTCTTGGCCCCTCCTTGTGTTGCCAATTTATTAAAAGCAAATAAGCCAATTAAGTGGAGACTATTAAAGAACTTTAAATGAGAGGGGAGGGAGAGAGAGAGAGAGAGAGAGAGAGAAGAGAGAAGTGAGAAAGGTTTACAAAGCAGGCCCTAGAGAGCTGGCCACTGCATGTCTTTCTTGCTTCACCTCTCACCACACTCAATGGAGATGATAATGCCTCCTGGGGCAGCCATGAGCAAAAGAAACCTCTCCTGCCCTGGCCAGGTAGCTCAGTTGGTTAGTGTGTCCTCCCCATATGCCAATCTTGTGGGTTTGATCCCCGATCAGGGCACATACAAGAATCAACCAATGAATGCATAACTAAGTGGAACAACAAATTGATGCTTCTCTCTCTCTCTCTCTCTCTCTCTCTCTCTCTCTCTCTCTCTCTCGTCAATGAAGAAAAATTAAAAAGAAAGAAACAGCTCCTGCTGAGAGTAGGAGCCACCACCTGCCATGTTGGCACAGCTGAGAAGCTAATGGACTCTAGGGGATGATGACATTCAGAATAGGTACAGCCCAAACCCATCGGAGCTACCAAGGTCAGTCCTGCCAGAGGCCACGTTATCACCTCCACATTAGAGACTAGACTCAGGCAGGGGCTCAAGTCGCAGCGGAGCTGTGGCTCCTGGCCCCTTGGAGCCCTGGGGGGGGGGGGGGGTAGTGAGGGAGGCATTCATGTCCTGTTAGCAGAGCCCTGCTCTGAACCACACCTGGCATATTCCAGCTGAGGCCAGGCAAGGAGGTCACCCAGGAGGTGTTTTGCATTCTGCATTTCTCTCCTGCTGCCCACACTGTAATTCAAGCAGCTTCTTAGATGGGTGACACCACTAGCTGCAAGTCAGTGCTTTCCCTGAGGTCACCCCCTCCCCCACCACCACCACAGGGGAGAGGCTGGACTCCGTTTATCAGAGCAGTGGCTCTCCACCCAGGCCTGAGCCCCACTTCAGGGGTTCTGACTCCTCGGGTCCAGGGGTGGCCCAGCATTGGGTAGATGAGTCTCTTGCACAGGCAGGGCTGAGAGTCTGTGGAGCTTCTCACCCACCTCCTCAATTCTTCACTGTCATTCATCGGTTTCTGTGGGGGTGCATCGGCGGGCTGCTGGCCCAACGTCAAATGCAGGAGGAAATGACCCTTCAGAGGACCCCGGCCCCCCATCAGTCCTATTGCAAATGCTCCATTTCCACGTGCGGCCAAGTCTACCGGCTGGGAAGAAACTGAGTATTTCATCATTGCAGAAAGGCCCCCTGCCTGCACATCAGAAGGCCGCGTTGCTGGCTCACTTTGGAGCACTGTTCTGTGTGACCAAAAGTAGTTATGCAGCCAACTACCCTGAAGAGGGCAATAGGTTCACATTTTGGGGGGCGTATTAGGTTTCCAGGGGAGCCTGGGAAGGCTTTTGAAAATAAACTTATTCTTGGTAAGGAAAGCTTTAGAGTTAAAAAAAAAAGTTGCCAAGATAGTACAGCAGGTTCTCGTATACTGCCCACCCAGTGTTAATCGTATGCTGCTCTGGTACATTTGTCACAATTAGGGAACCAATTTTTATACATTATTATTAATTAAAGTCCATACTTGCTTCCCATTTCCTCAGTTTTCCCCTAATGTCTTTTTTTTGCTCTGGGATCTCATCCAGGATCCCACATGACACTGAGTCGTCATGAATTCTTAGGCTCCTCTGGGCCGTGAGTTTTTGACTCTCCTTGTTTTGGATGACCTTGACAGGTTTTTGTTTTTTTTGAGAGAAAGAGAGAGAGAAAAAAAACCCATCGATTTGTTTTTCCACATATTTATGCATCCTTTGGTTGATTCTTATATGTGCCCTGACCCGGAATCAAACCCACAACCTTGGGGTGTCAGGATGATGCTCCAACCAACTGAGCTACCCAGCCAGGGCGACCTTGACACTTTTGAGAAGTGCTGGTCAGGTGTTTTGTAGAAAATCCCTCAGTTGGGATTTGTCTGATGTTTTTCTCAGGATCAGACTGCGGTTGTAGGTTTGGGAGGTAAAGTGCCCTCTTCATCCATGATATTAAAGGTGTATGCTGTGACCTTGGCTTATCACTGCTGTTGACCTTGATGACCTGCCTAAGGTCATGTTGATTAGGTTTCTTCACTGTCAAGTTACTCTGTTTTCCCGTTTCCATCCTGTTCTCTTTGGAAGGAAGTTGCTCTGGGCAGCCCACACTTTAGGAGTGGGGTGTTATGCTCCACGTTTTCCCCCCCTAAATATATTTTTATTGATTTCAGAGAGGAAGAGAGAGGGAGAGAGAGAGAGAGATAGAAACATCAATGATGAGAAAGAATCATTGATAGGCTGCCTCCCACACACTCCCCACTGGTGATCAGCCCACAACCCGGGCATGTGCCCTGACCAGGAATCAAACTGTCACCTCCTGGTTCGTAGGTCAACTGAGCCACACCGGCTGGCAATGCTCCACCTTCTTGAAGGCTGGGCATCTATATACATCATCTGGAATTTTTTGGCATGAAGGATTTGTCCCTTCACCCCATTAATTTTATCTTCAACTCTTAATTCATTACCACATGGGGCATTCTAGCCCTGCAGGGGAGGCAATACTTACAGCAGGAAATAATGGTATGAGGGCCTGTCCCCCGCTCTCAAGTAGCAACCCCACTTCCATCATTCTCCCCTCCCTTGTTTTCCTCTTGTCTGTTTGCGTCTCAGTACCGCCCGCCCCTACTTTAAGAGCCAGGCATGAGGCTGGATCCTGGGAATGGCTCAGAGCTGGGCTGGATTGGAGCAGCTGCTACCCTCCCCAGGTTTCCCCACTATAAACACCTCCTGGGGAGCATGTTAAGTGTGTGGTTTCTGAGTTAGAAAGTCTGAGCCTAGAGCTCAGGGAAGGGCATTGTAAATACAGCTTTGTTGAGGAATAATCCACCCTTTTAAAGTGTACACTTCCGCGGTTTTTAGTATATTTATAGAGCGTGCAACCACCACCACTATCTAATTCCAGAACATTTCCACCACCCCAAAAAGAAACCCCATCCCCATTCACAGTCACTCCCATTTCTCTCTCCCCCGGCCCTGGCAACCACTCATTTCCTTTCTGTCTCTGCAGATTTGCCTATTCTAGACAGTTCATATATGTGGAATCATACATGGTTTTGGTGATTGGCCTCTTTCACTTGGTATAATGTTTTCAAGGCTCACCCACATTGTAGCAGGCATCAGTGCTTCGTTCCCGTTTATGGCTAAATAACATTCCACAGCACGTATAGACCATATTTTGTTTATCCATCCCTCAGTTGATGACATTTGGGTCATTTCCACCTTTGGGCTGTTGCAAATCATGCTGCTATGAAAGGAAAGTCATTTAACAAGTCTTCCAAGGGACCCTGATGTACACTCAAGTTTGAGACTCTAAGACACCGTTTTGCAGTGTGCAATGCTGCACACTGTCTCCTGCTCCCCCAGCATCCCAGTGGGGTCAGCAGCAGCACTGCCTGCACATTACAGACAAGGGCACCAGGACTCAGGTGATGTGGACACTGGGCTCTGCCTGCTCTCCTGCTCACCCTGCTGTGGCCTCTCTGAACCTCGGCTTTCCCACCAGCTCCTTTCCTTTGCTCTTTTACAGGCTGCAAAAAGCCTGCAGGGAAGCCTCGCCAGCTTTGGAACACAAATATTTGCCAGTGAAGAAAACATTCTCCCATCAATCAAAACCCAGACAAGTTGGCACACACTCTCTGCAGATGTCTGAAGGAGCTTCTATTTCAGGAGGGGCCAGGTGGCCCAAAGCTTCTCCCCCTCCCTAAACACTCCAGGCTCCTTCTCTTCCTACCTCTTCTGCAGATGAGGAAACTGAGGTCAGAATGGTCACTTGCCCTGGGTCACACAGCCTCCAGAGGCTCTTCCATTTATTTCCTTTGAAAGTTTGTCTGAATACATGACACACAATGACAGTAATCTCCAAGTCCGCAAATGACAATTTCCCTTGCAGATAAACAACAGACATAGTGTTCCATGCCATGTGAGTGGGCAGAACTTAATATAGTCTTATTTCATCTTCCCAGCAACCCTAAATGGGGCAGTTTCAGGGGGCTTAGAGAGTAAAGCATGGGGTTATCTGGAGTGGGACAGCTTTACTGCCAGGATACAGAACCCTGGAATACTCCTGTATCCTATGCTTTTTCTCAGGGCTGAATGAGCAGGATTTCAAATTCAAATCCAGCCCACTGCCTGTCCCCACCAGTCCTGCACTGGCTCCCTTACCTCCCTGGAAGCTTTCCTGGCCTATTAGAATCCCATCAGAATTCCCTTGGCTCTGGTTAAAATTCAACTTTCTGGTCCCATCCAACCTCTGAAACACAATTCTCCAGGAGTGTGCATATTAACTCAGAATCTTCTAGAGCAGGGGTTCTCAACCTGTGGGTTGCGACCCCTTTGGGGGTCGAATGACCCTTTCACAGGGGTCGCCTAAGACCATCGGAAAACACATAATAATTACATATTGTTTTTGTGATTAATCACTATGCTTTAATTATGTCCAATTTGTAACAATGAAATTGGGGGTCACCACAACATGAGGAACTATATTGGGGGTCGTGGCATCAGGAAGGTTGAGAACCACTGTCTAGGGCAGTGGTTCTCAACCTTGGCTGCACATTAGAATCACCTGGGAATCTTTTTAAAATGCTGATTTCTGGGCCCCATCCTCCGGAAATTCTGTTTCTTTGTTATGGGGTGGGGCCACAACATTAGTAACAAAGAAACAGAATTTCCGGAGGATGGGGCCCAGAAATCAGGATTTTAAAAAGATTCCCAGGTGATTCTAATGTGCAGCCAAGGTTGAGAACCACTGGTCTAGGCCGCTAGGGGATTCTGACACACGGGGAGATTGAGGACCAGTGTTATTAAATTTCACACAAGCCCACTGTATAGAGGGCACCTGTTCAACAAACAGATGAGCACATCAATACATACTTGATGCAGCCTGCAAACTTGCCCCTTCATAAGCTTCACCTGGGTTGCTTGCCAACTTGCAGGTTCGGAGCCCTTCCCCCGCAGTTTCTGAATTGGAAGATGGGGTGTAGGGGGGGAATCTACATTTTTAAAGATTTTTTAACCAATGTGTATGCAGAGGTCAGAAGATTGTGAAATGAAAGGAAACGCCTTCCCTCACTCTCATGGGGTCGGGCTGTTTCAGGTGATGCTGTGACCCAGGAGTAAGGCGGGTAGGCGGCCAGGGCGCGCGAAGGAACACAGGAGCGTGGTGCTGCTAGCTAGCTAGACGCTGAAAGGCAGGCAGGCAGGCACGCACCAGGTGGGGCGTAGGGTCTGTGACCCGGGAGAGGGCGTGGCCGCCCCACGGGAGTGGGCGTGGCCATGCCTGTGAGCGAGGGGGCGGGGCCGGCGCCGGGACACAAGAGGGGCGGGATGAGCGCTTAGCCTCGTTCAAGCTCGCCAATCCGCGGGCTCGTAGCAGCCGCTCTCTCCGCCTCCCGCCGCTCGCGGAGAGCGCCGAGTTGCTATTGGTCGGATACGGCCTCTTCCGGCCGAGGGGCGGGCTCCGCGCGGTGGCGGGAAAGCGGCGCCCCGGCACTTAAGGGACGCTGAGGGGTAGCGGCTGGTTCCGCTATGGATGCGGCCGAGGTGGAGTTTCTGGCGGAGAAGGAGCTGGTGACCATTATCCCGAACTTCAGTCTGGACAAGATCTACCTCATCGGGGTAAGGGTGCGCCGGGCATTTGCCTCAGGAACTGGCGTCTGCGGATGGCGACTCGCCCTGCTCTGCTCCCACGTCTCGGGTGGGAAGCCGGGCGGCGGACTCCAGCCCGCGGGCCCTGCGTGGACGGGGTGGGGCGAGGTTCGGAGCCGGGAGACGTGGGCGGGGGAGCCCCTGGAGGTCGCCCGCGCCTCCCAGGTGTTCCTGGGCGGCCTCCCCGCGGCGCTTCGGGAACTGGGCTCAGGTGGGCCGCCAGGTGCGGCAGCCCCACCGCGCGAGGGCGGGCGTGGGCTGCCTCCCGCGCCGCGTGACCACCGGGCGTGCGTTTGTGTCTGGAGGTCCGGGAATGCCTGAGCTCTGCCTCGCCTTACCGGGGTTTGCTTCCTCCGGCAGGGGGACCTGGGGCCCTTTAACCCTGGCCTGCCGGTGCAAGTGCCTCTGTGGCTGGCGATTAACCTGAAGCAAAGACAGAAGTGCCGGTTGCTTCCCCCGGAGTGGATGGATGTGGGTAAGGACGCGGGTGCCCGGGTTCCGCAATGACGCCATGACCCACTGACCAGCTGAAACCAATGGCTCCAGGTTCACGCCTTAGAGCCAGCTGACCGCTTTTACCAGGGCCCTGTCAGTTTGGGGTGTGTATACCGCTTTTAGTTCAGATTTTGTGTTTAAAGCTATTTCACCTTGCTTTAAAATTTAAAAGTATTATAAGGCCTTAAAATAAACATTTTAATTTAAATATATACGTAGTAGAGGCCTGATGCACAAAATTCATGCAAGAGTAGGCCTTCTTTCCCGGGGCTGCTGGCACCGGCTTCGTTAGGAAGGTCGTCTGGAAGGACGTCGGGAAGGATATCCCGTCTAATTAGCATATTATACTTTTATTATTATAGATATAGACTGGCATGTTGAGCAAAGTTGTTAATCTTACATTATAGAAAATGCATGAAAATAATCCCTACAAGGGAATATTATTCAGCCATATAAAGGAATGTGGATGGACCTTGAAAATCTTATGCTCTCTGAAAAGAACACGCAAAGACCCTATTTGTAACATTCCATTTATATGAACTATCCAGAACAGGCAAATCCACAGAGACAAAATAAATTAGTACTTACCTAGGGATAGGGGTATGGAGGAGATGGAGGGATTGTGGCGGGGGGTCCTTTTTGGGGCAATGAAAATGTTGCCCAACTATGAATATACTAAAAACCATTGAATTGTATACTTTAAGTGGGTAAATTGTGTAGTACGTTAATTATGCCTCAATAAAGTTGTTAGGGAAACGAAAATAATGCATCGAAGATGCAGGCCGACTTGACCCTGACTTTATCCTTTGCGGTCTTTTTTCCCATCTCAAAGATGTGAGTGGCTCATTATCGCAAATAGTCGTAATTTTATTGGGGTGGTGGTGGTGGTCATAGGCATGCCTGTAGAATTTGAAAAGCCATACCTGATTTTGATCGCCCCCTCCCCTTGGGAATCACTTGGGGATACTTGCCTCCTAGAAGCAAGGACACGTTCAGCCAGACTCTCACATGCAGTTAAGAAAGACTGGGCATTCCCGCCTCACTCCTGGTCCTATGGGGTGAGTGGCCCTGGAGGTCCTGAAACATCGTGGGAAACCCCAGTTCCTCTGCTTTGATGGGCCTTTTTAGTCCCAGCAGGCCTGGCTCTGTTAGGGCTGCACCCCCTGAAAGCTTCTCATTTAGGATCAGCGCTGGCAGCTTTGGCCCACGTAAGCCCCAGCCCTCGCTGCTTCCTAGTCCTGGGCCCTATGTGGTGAGAGGAGTGACACGTCATAGTCGACACTGCCCAGGAGCCAACTGCTCTCTGATTCTCCCACCACGTGGTTCCACCTGTTCTTGGACTTCATGTAAATGGTATCATCTAGTACTATGTCAGTTTTGGTCTCTGGCTTCTTATCAGTATAATGTCTTTGAGATTCACCGCTGTTGCAAGTGCCATTACACTCTTTTATTGCTGAGTGGTGTTCCGCTGTGTGAGTATGCCACAGTATGTTCACCCATTCTGATGGTGGATAGTTGGGTTACTTCCCGTTTTTGGCCATTGTGAATATGGCTGCTATGACTAATCTTGTCCAAGTCTTTTTGTGGATATGTTTTTATTTCTCTTGGGTAAGTAAATACCTCGAGGGGTGGAATTGCAGGGTCATGGACAGACTGTGCTTAGTTTGGTAAGAAACTGCCGGTGCTCCACAGGGGTTGAGCCATTATTATAACCCCACCAGGATTGTTCAAGAGTTTCCAGTGTTCCATACCCTGGCCAACATTGGAATTGCAGGGTTTGAACAGAGGTGTTTCATACTCTGGTTTAGATTTTAAAAAAGAAAAGAGTGAATAGTCTGTGCAAAGAATAAGTGTGTGGGGAGAGAGCAGTAGAGAGTTACCCAGGCTAGAGCTGGGAGTGGCTGGAGCAGCTGATTGAGGTGGGCAGTGGTGGTTGGAGTTTAGGCATAGTTTGAAGGAAGAATCAGCAGGATTGCTGACGGACTAGCCAAGGGGTATGAGAGAGAAGAGTTAATTAAAGATTAGCACCAGGGTTGTTGGCTTGAGCTCCGGAAGGAAATGGAGTTGTTTTCTTAGATGGGGAAGACTGCAGGAGCAGTGTGTGGGCTAAAGTTGACCCTAGGAGTGGAGTTTGAACATCTTACCCTGGAGGTGCCTGATAGAAATCCACGTGGAAATAATATGGGCAGTAGGGTATTTGAGTCAGGAATTCAGAGGAGGGACTGATCTGGGGATGTGAATTTGTCATGAGCACATAGATGATATTTAATGAGGCAGGAAGAGATCATATGGGACGTGGGTTTAGGTGAGCCCTGCACCAGTGTTGAGAGGTCAGGAAGGCCAGAAAGAATTGATGAGATGAGAACTCTGGTGTTCGAGAAGCTAAACTAATACACTCCAAGGGAGAGGATTGATCCTCGTCAGATGTGGAGGCTGAGACATAGCCCTTGGGTTTGGCCCAGTGGAGGATGTGGGCCTTGGTGGACTATGTTGGTGGAGGGGTAGGATAGACACACATCTGAGTGGTTAGGGAGGGGAAGTTAATGCCAATGTCAGACAGCTCAAAGTTTTGTGTAAAGGGCATGATAAATGGTTGGTAGCTGGGGAAAGACTTGGTGTCAGGGGAGGGTTTTCTTTTTCTTTAAAACACACATGTTTTTATTGATTTCAAAGAGGAAGGGAGAGGGAGAGAAAGAAACACTGATCAGCTGCCTCCTGCGTGGCACCTACTAGGGATCGAATCCACAACCCTGGCATGTGCCCCGACTGGGAATCGAACCTGTGACTACTTGGTGCATGGGATGACATTCAACCAACCGAGTCACACTGGCCAGGGCAGGTTTTCTTTTTTTTAAAATATATTTTATTGATTTTTTACAGAGAGGAAGGGAGTGGGATAGAAAGGAAACATTGATGAGAGAGAAACATCGATCAGCTGCCTCCTGCACACCCCCACTAGGGATGTGCCTGCAACCAAGGTACATGCCCCTGACCAGAATCGAACCCGGGACCCCTCAGTCCGCAGCCAAACCGGCTAGGGCAGGTTTTCTTTTTAAGATGGGAGAGGTTGCAGCATGTTTGATGGAATGTCACATAGTAAGGAGAAACCATGATCATTCAAGAGTGAGAGACCGATGCTGCAGTGGTGATCTGTGCAGGTGAGAGGAGGGTCCAGTGCATACCTGGAAGGCTGGCCCTTGTGTATCAGGACAGACACAGGGAAGTTAGGAAGATGTGGTGACAGGAGCATGTGGGCACTCAGCAAGGCAGTGGCTGGGGCAGTGAGATGAGGAGAGAAGGCATGGAGAGGGTGGGCATGATCAAAAGTGAGAGGGTGAATGGATCAGGGGAGTTTCATAGGATTGCAAGATAATACCAAGGGCCCCTTGGAGATGGGTGGTCAGTCCTTTAAAGTGTCTCCACAGCATAGTCGTGTCTCTGTGTATCCCTTAGGCACAGTGGGCAGTTCAGATTTAGGACTGGAAGTTTTCTCAGGCTATTAATTGCGGACCAGTTTTATTGCTAGCTTTACCCAGTGACCAGATACGTTTCTATTGAACGAGTACAAAAAATGTTTTACATAAATGTTAAAGGCACGCTTTAAAATTAAATACCCATTGCATTTTGAAGTTATTATTACATGTTCTTACAAGCTAATATCTTTTTAATATCGTGATTGGCCACAAGTCTTAGAACAGAAAACACGAGAATTCTCGTGATCTGTCCGCAATGTGTTAAGTCAGAGAGAGAAACATCAAGGATGAGAATCATTGATTGGCCATCTCCTGCATGCCCTCCACCGGGGACTCAATCCGCAACCCCGCATGTGCCCTGACTGGTAATTGAAGCATGATTCCTGGTTCATAGGTCAACACTCAACCACTGAGCCACACTGGCAGGGTCCAAAAACTGTTTTTAATGTATTTGTCAGTTGATCGAATAGGTAATATAGGCAGTTGGTAAATTGGGTTTTAAAAAAACATTTTGGTTATGGTGATGGTAAAATGTATTCATTTCTAAATTTCAGAAAAGTTGGAAAAGATTAGGGATCATGAACGAATGGAAGAAACTTTTACCCCTATGCCTAGCCCTTACTACATGGAGCTGACCAAACTCCTGTTAAATCAGTAAGTAATCTCACTGAGAGCCCACGTGTTCATGGTTCTCATCCCTTAATCCCTGCCTTTCCTTTTTTATTTCACTCTCATTACCAAGGTAAGTGATATTCCTGTCCACTTAGTTCCTCGGGTCAGTAATCCAGGAGTCCATTCACACTGCCTGAAGTCTCTCCCTTCCTCATTTTTCCTTTTCTCCACCCTTCCCTCTCCTAGTAAATCCCTTGGTTCTTTTCATTTTATCTCTTAACTACAGGCCTGGTGCACAAATTCATGCACTGGTGGGGTCCCTCGATCTGGCCTGTGGGGATTGGGCCAAAACTGGCTCTCTGACATCCCCCGAGTGGTCCTGGATTGCAAGAGGGCGCAGGCCAGGCCAAGGGACCCCACCGGTGCACGATTGGCGCCTGGGAGGGACCACGGGAGCACTCCAGGCCGTGTCTGGCCTGTCTTGCCCAGTCCTGATTGGCCAGACCCCAGCAGCAAGCTAACCTACTGGTTGGAGCATCTGCCCCCTGGTGGTCAGTGTGCATCATAGCGATTGATCAAACAGTCAAGTGAACAGTCGGACACTTAGCATATTAGGCTTTTATTATATAGGACTAGAGGCCTGGTGCACAAAAATTTGTGCACTCGGGGGGGAGTGGGGTCCCTCAGCCCGGCCTGTGCCCTCTCGCAGTCTGGGACCCCTCGGGAGATAACGACCTGCTGGCTTAGGCCTGCTCCCGGGTGGCAGAGGGCAGGCCCAATCCCTAGGTGCAGCCCCTGGTCAGGCTCAGAGCAGGGCCGATTGGGGAGTTGGGGCACCGGCCCCTGTCATGCACAGAGCAGGGCGGATTGGGAGGTTGCGATGCCACCCTCAGTCACGCACAGGGTAGGGCCGATTGGGGGGTTGCGGCACCGCCCCCTGTCACACTCAAGGCAGGGTCGATGGGGAGGTTGCGGCGCCACCCCCTGTCATGCACAGAGCAGGGCCAATCAGGGGTTTGGGGCGCTGCCCCCTGTCACTCACAGAGCAGGGCCCATCAAGGGGGTTGGGGCTCCGTACACTGTCACACACAGAGCAGGGCCGTTCAGGGAGTTGGGGAGCTCCCCCCTGTCACTCAAAGAGTAGGGCCGATAGGGGAGTTGGGGCACCGCCCTCTGTCACACACAGAGTAGGGCGGATCAAGGGGTTGGGGCGCTGCCCTCTATCACCCACAGAGTAGGGCCGATCAGGGGGTTGGGGCGCCGCCACTGTCACACTCAGCGCAGGGCCGATGGGGAGGTTATGGCTCTACCCCATCACACACAGAGCAGGGCCCATGGGGTGGGGTTGGGGCGCCGCACCCTGTCACACACAGAGCTGCAGGGCGATCAGGGGGTTGGGGAGCTCCCCCCTATCAGGCACAGAGCAGGACTGATCAGGGGGTTGGGGCGCCTTCCCCTGTCACGAACAGAGCAGGGCGGATAGGGAGGTTGTGGCCCCGCCCCCTGTCACACACAGAGCCTCAGGGTGATCAGGGGGCTTGGGCACTGCCCCCTGTCACGCTGATCCCGGTGCTGGGAGGCCTCGCAGCTCCGCTGATCCCGGTGCTGGGAGGCATATTACCCTTTTACTATATAGGATAGAGGCCTGGTGCACGGGTGGGGGCCAGCTGGTTTGCCCTGAAGGGTGTCCTGGATCAGGGTGGGGGTCCCCACTGGGGTGCCTGGCCAGCCTGGGTGAGGGGATGATGGCTGTTTGCAGTTGGTCACACACCCTTCAGGGTGGGGGTCCCCACTGGGGTGCCTGGCTAGCCTGGGTGAGGGCTGAGGGCTGTTTTCAGGCTGGCGGGTGACTGAAGCTCCCAACCGCTCCTTTTTTTCTTTTTTTTTAATTCTGGGCCAGCTTTAGCTCTGGCTCCAGCTCTGAGGCCTCTGCTGCTGAAAGCAGGTATCTGGTTTGTTTGGGTTCTATAATTGAAACACTGTATCAACTTCAGCTCTGAGATCCCGGCTGGCTGAAAGCAGGTTTCTGGGGTTTTGTTTAGCTTCTATATTTGTAACAATGTTTCAAACTGCAAGCTCAGAGGCCGGCAGCGGCAGGCAGGGAACGTTGGATTCTTCCGTCACTGAAGCAAGCAAGCCTCATGTTAGCTTCAAGCTGCCTGGCTGCCGGCCGCCATCTTGGCTGGCAGTTAATTTGCATATCGCCCTGATTAGCCAATGGGAAGGGTAGCAGACGTACGGCTAATTACCATGTTTCTCTTTTATTAGATAGGATTATCACTTGACATTTGAACCCAGTATGAGCCTCCATCATTTCCAGCAGTAGCCTTTATCTTAACTATAAATATGTTTTATTACTAGAGCTTTACCCCTTTTTATTCTTTGGTTATGTGCATTTGAGTTCTTGCATGTCTGTCACATGAATGGCCAGAGGACTCACATTTGCCTCTGATCCTGAACTATAAGAAAAGCCCACTAGTGGCAGAAATGTGCTGTAGTAAATTGTTTCCCTACATCCAATTCTGGTTCCACATCAGCTCCTAATGCACTCTCCACATTGCAGCCAGAATGGCCCTTTAAAGGTGAAGCTGCCAGCCCTGACCGGTTTGGCTCAGTGGATAGAGCATTGGCCTGTGGACTCAAGGGTCCCAGGTTCAATTCCGGTCAAGGGCATGTACCTTGGTTGCGGGCACATCCCCAGTAGGGGGTGTGCAGGAGGCAGCTGATTGATGTTTCTCTCTCATTGATGTTTCTAGCTCTCTATCCTTCTTCCTTCCTCTCTATAAAAAGTCAATAAAATATATTTAAAAAAAATAAAGGTGAAGCTGCCATATGATTCTCCTACTCCTTGGAGAGCCTTTCCAGGGTTTAGTCTAAAGTCCTAATCATGGTATTCAAAGCACTGCATAGGCTGGTTTTCTTCCTTCTCTCATAACTCTCTTACAGTTCTCCCCGCTGACTCTAAATTCCAGCTCACTTTGACTTCTTTTACTTCTTTATACATACCAAGGTCCTCACCTCAGGGCTTTGCATATACTGTACCCTGTGCTAGTAAGTTCATCTGTTCCCTGCTCCCTCCTTTGGTTTAGACTAACAGGTACTCCCTTCCTGTCCTACGTGTCATCCTGGCATCTCTGTACACCTCCATAGCATTTGTCAGTTAAAATTTTTTAATCCCTTGACTGGCTATGCTCTTCCCCCCACCCCCAGTTCTAATGAGCAGGGACTGTGTCTTCTGTGTATTAGCACAATGCCTGGTGCTCACATGTTTGTGGAAGGAAGGGAGGGAAGGATGAGGGAGGGAGGGAATCGGTGGAGGAGGCAGGAAAGTGGATCATTTTGCTTGGGACATACTTAGAATGTAATTTTCAAAGTGTACAGCTTTTGATGCCTTTTAATTGATGGATTCAAGAGTAGAACTAGAACAAAACTTGGGGAGCTGTAGAGTAAGCTCTATTTTTGGATGCAAATGAAAATTCAAGGTACATAACACAGATTTGGTCCTTCAGTTCATATGAGGCTGCAGTTCACAGCTTACTAAGCATTAACTAGGTAGTGATAATGGGCTTGAGTTTCTGGTTTAGTGGGGGAGAGATGTGACCCTGTTACCCAGTGGTTACACTGCAGTGTGATAAATGCCGTTCAGAGTATGTTGGGATGCAACCCTAATGCCTGGTGGTATCAGAGAAGGGATCTTGGGCTGGAAAGATCAGGGAAAATCTGGGGAGAAGGCAGAGGTGTGAAAGGACATGGTGTGTTTGGCTAACAGAGCTATTGGGACACATGCAGACTGTATGCGGTGGGAGAGCTGAGGCTTTTCTGTTGGAGGCCCCAGGAGGGTGTTCAAGAAGGAGTGTGCCACCTATGGATCTGAGAAAGGCTGCTGTGGCAGTGGGGAGAGCGACTCGGAGTGGAGAATCGGGAAGCAGAGGCCCGTTCCGTATATTATGTATGCAGTTCTTATTGAAACTCTTGTCTTAGAATTATTTAGAATTCATTTAGCTGAGGGACTTAATTGTACCTTTGTTCTGCAGTTCAAGGAGCTGGGTTCTTTGTTCTTTACTGCTGTTCAGAGCAAAGGATCCAGATGTTTGGGCTTTAAGTAAAATCCACTACATAAACTTTATACCACTGATTATCCATCTACTAATCTTGAGCTAATTTTAGCATGTGAAGAGGTCATTTCCAGCTTATCCTAGAATGCCTGGTGATGATGATGTGAGCTTCTGCTTTTATCTTCTAGTTTGTCTTTTCCTTCAAAGATTAGTTTAAAAAACCTCACACAGGAAGACTGACCATCTCTCTCTGACTCCAAGTCAAACTTTTACCCAGAATTCATTATGTAAAATGTGCTCAGGTTATGCTAATTTGCAATTTCTTCTGTGATTTTTGTAAATGTATTTTTGTTTTCTCTGTAGAGTAGGCCAATGTCTACTCTTCAGGACTTTTGCGAGGATAGAAGTATTGTGTAGTGCTGAGCACATGGCAGGCATAGAGTTGCTGTCTTTCCCTGGTGGGTTGTAAGCCCTTGGGTAACCGATGAGGTATGAGCAATAGAAGTCATGACCTCTGAACCAGCCTTGAAGCAAATCCATTCTAGATGGAAATTCTATAGCACAGAGCACTCAATTATCCTGAGACACAGGATGGCCAACGTAGAGTTTAGTCTCTTATTATTTTACGGAACAGAAGTCCTTGTGCCACTGCCCGCCAGGGGACAGGTTACATGAGCGTAACTGTGGGTCATGGCTGAATTTTCTTAGCACCACGCTTAACTGCTAGGAATCCTTACATTTTAAAATTGAAAACAAAGCAAAACAAGATCTGAGTCTAGGACAGTGTGTGTATTTTACCTGAACCCAAGCAACCTTTTTCTTTTTAAAGCCACTTTTAGCTGGATATTGCTTTAGTTTACTGAGTGCTTCCTAATGCAATTTATTTGTTTCCTTTAGTGCTTCAGACAACATTCCAAAAGCAGATGAGATCCGCACCCTGATCAAGGATGTGTGGGACACTCGCATAGCCAAACTCCGGGTATCTGCTGACAGCTTTGTGAGGCAGCAGGAGGCACATGCGAAGGTAGGTGTACTGCTGAGGGATTTCCGACAGCATTCTGCCTGCGTAGGCTCTCACAAGCAGGAATTACTGGCTGTGCTTTTAAAAATTATTGGTTTCTTATTTTTTGTTCAGTAGATTTTTTACTTTTTCTCAATCAGAAACTTCTCAACCAACACTGTTTTCTCCTGCATTTTAGCTGGATAATTTGACCTTGATGGAGATCAACACCAGCGGGGCATTCCTCACACAAGCTCTCAATCACATGTACAAACTCCGTACAAACCTGCAACCTTCTGAAAGTGCCCAGTCTCAGGACTTCTAGAGAATGACCTTTGATTTGTAAAGGCCTTGTGTCTGCTGGCATGAGGCTTACCGGGTAATGTGTGAGTGCTCAGGACATGATAGAGGTACTCAGTGCTGGGTTCCTAGAACCATTTGAATGTAAGAAAAACGTGCAATGAAGCAAAGAATGGATTCATAACATTGTTGGAAAGCAACAGGTTATGTTTAGTTCTTAAGATATTCATTAATTCCACATCTGTCTCTAGAGGCCAACTGCTCCTTTATGGAGGAAAGAAAAAGCTTCAACAAACAAGCCATTCTCCCTAGCACGGTCTCAGGTCTCCTGCACGGAGCTGTTATGTGTGGGTGAGTCTTCATGTTGCTTTGTAAAGACAGATACAAATGGCGATGGGGCCCTAGGACTTCGTTGTTTTGATATGGATCTTTTTAGCTGAATTTAAATCTAGAGATTGCTCACATAGAGGATGACAGATGGTGGCTTGTGATGCCGACAGGGGTTGATCTCAGCCAGGGGTGGGGAACCTTTTTTCTGCCAAGGGCCGTTTGAATATTTATAACATCATTTGCAGGCCATACAAAATTATCAACTTAAAAATCAGCCTGCTCTATTTGGTCAAACATTTAATTAACACCCCTAATGCCTTGGTAGGGCCAGACCAAATGATTTTGAGTGCCTTATAAGGCCCACAGGCTAGATGTTCCCCACCCCTGATACAGAATAAAGATGGAATCAACCCAATCTGTTGGGTTTATTTTTTCCTGCTTAAGCCATGTGGCTAAAATGATAATGATAGACCAAACTGAGGTGTGTAGCAGGTTGTAAACTTCAAACACTCTGGTTGTCTCTTGTTATCTTTGCTATTTCTGGTTACAGTTTAAAGGGCTGCTTTAAAAGCTAACCATGATATTTGAGTATGTGAGGGGAGCACAGTGCTAAGAAGAGTTGGGCCTATAACACTGCTCTTGATGGGTTTTAGGGTAAGATGGTCATAGGTAGCAGTGGCTCAAAGAAGGGTAAATTCTAAGAGAAAAAATTCAAATACAGCGTTTTGGAATTGCTAAATTGCTCATAGAAATTTTATTGCCCTGAAAGGGGAAAAGATTATCTAGAGCAGCAGTTTTCAACCATTTTCATTTCATGGCACACATAAACACGTAATTACTAAAATTCTGCGGCACACCAAAAAAAACTATCTTTTGCCAATCTGACCAAAAAGAATAGGTATAATTTTGATTCATTCACACTGTTGACAGCTATTGTGTTGGCTACTGCCATTTTTTATTTGACAATCTAAGGGAAAAGAGGTCAGTGACCCTGACTAAATAGTCAGGTATTCCATGTTTAAAAAAATGCTTGTGGCACACCGGTTGAAAACCGCTGGTCTAGAATCATACAATGAGTGCTAGTTTCTGTAACCTGGTGATTTTCGACTGTCACATGCTATCTCAAGGGCTTTTTGAAGAGTGTATGTGATCAGCTGAGCCTGGAAGAGACCTGCTGGTATCTGCTCTTCAGTGTTTAAAGTCCAAACTTACTTCAGGTTTCTCCATTCCTCATTGCTATCCATCTAGATGTCCCTCCAACAAGCAGCTGATGGTTGTTTGAACATGGAAGGGCCAGGCACAGAGGGATTAGGATACAGAAGACTTGTTTTTATCAGTTAAGGTGACTGTTAAGAGCAGTGGTTGACAACTGGTGGTCCGTGAGGTCTGAAAGGTTGGCAACCGCTGGCTTAGAGGACCGCTTTCATATGACAGGACTTGCCTTTTCTTGTCAGTTTTACTCAGAGACCTTCTGATTTTAATCCGGGGAATCTTCTTGAATGAAGCCACCTTATTGTGAAGGGTCAGGAATCCTGTGTAGCTCAGATCAGCCCCTAATACCTTTCTCCTAAAACCTGACTGAGGTACATTGGATCTGTCTTCACATTTTACCTGTAAAGCTGTATAGTTGTTGAGCATTAAAAAAAAAAAAAAAAAAAAAATTTGGTCTTTTTATTATAGCATAAAAGAGATTTTCCTCTTAACATGATTTAGGAAGATTTTATTTTTTTTGGATGTTGTCAGAAATTACAGCAATATATTCATAAATACCTAATTACTACATTCAACAAATAATATTACAATACAATTAATTCAAACAAGTACACTTAGAACAGGTTTAATTTCACAGCATCTAAACTGCCCCCAGAGTGACCGAGGCACTGTTCCTCCTCCCTCCCATGTACTGGTTTACTGTTCTAGCAATTAAACACAGGGTACATACAAAGTAACACAACCAATTAGCATGGTCTTCCTCAGGTCTAGGCAGAGTTAAGGAGTTTAAGTTAAGTGCTGGATCAAAAGTTGGGGACAGGCTACTGCAAGTAGTAAGAAAGTCAATAGCTTGGTTACTTGAAAGAGTATAGGGATTGCTGCTAAATGGCTAATATACACTTATTTAAGAGTAACAGAATCGGCTTGTGCTGATCATCTCCATCTTGTGGTGGATCCTTGGAATTTTCTACACGTTAAAAAACACATGGCTCAGGGGGAAAGGGAGTATCTTGATGTAATGCTTGAGATTAGGCAGCCTTTAGGAAATACCGTTCCATGTACAAACGTAAGATTTCTTGTGTTATAATTCTTCACTGCTGAATATTCTTTGAATTTCCTTAAGGGTATTATCTAATAGAATGTTAATGCCAATTTAGTGTTTTATTTCCTTTAGAATGTAGACTAAAACTGTTGAAAACCCTACCTTGGCCATTTATGTTAGGCAATGGATTATATCATGAAATGTTTTCATTGTCAGTTTGGCTCTGATTATATGAAACAGAGAACCAATGCATTTTCAAATGATCAGGTATGTAGATCCAAGTTTTGAGGAACGCTCTTGGTTTGTCCCTAAATATTTGATTAAATGCGAAGCTGGGGATTCGGCTTTGGAAGGTGTCCCTCACAAGTTTAACAAAACAGCCGTCTCCTGCCGGTGCTGTGGGAAGCACATGAGGCCGTGGAGGACTGACACAGGTTGCAAAATCAATTCTAGAGCAAATTCGGTGTTCTTCTGAGCTGTGTCTTTTAAACTCAGTGTGATATAGCTGAACAAAATCTTCAGAGAGCGCATATTTGCCCATTTTTAAGCTCAAACTGAAAAGAAAAATTAAATGAGATGAAAATGTGTCTTAAGATTTTAGAACTAATTACTGGATGGAAAAACCATTATTGGGCACTGTGTCTTAGTGGTGCAATTGTTTTCAAAAGACACTTTACCTTTTTCTTAGTTCATTATGCTGCCTTCTCTGGTGTGTATTTATACTCTCTGATTGTCATATTACTTCTCAAGCCCAAGAATACGCAGAGATCTCTAGAGGTGGGTGGGAGTCCGGTGTGACGGAGTGACAGACGCTCAAGTGCAGGGTGAGAGTGGCGTTTTCAATGGGAAGAAGGAAAAGCAGTTGTTCCTAGCGCAGGGACGTCCTCCCTGACAACTAAACAAACCCCAAGGGAGCTCCCCTGGGCTGGAGGAGGAATGGGGCTCTGCTTTTCTTTCCCATCAAGTTATTAGATCTACATTTTTCTTTTTCTAAGCCAAGGCCATTACCAAAGCTGATCAGCAAAATTACTAGTACTCAGACATTCTGTGATGGCGAAGGAGGACTGGGAGTGAAGTGCTAAGATGTAGCTCTTAAGCTTTCAGACCAGAAGCAGCAAGCAGATTTTAAAGAGAGAAATTCAGTGACATTTTGCCCTGATTGTTGGCAATAGAGTTCCCTCTAAACACCTGTCCCCACCTGTGGAACATGTTGATCTCTCAATGTCTTTGCAGGGGAGGCCACAGAACAGCCCTTAGATCTCGTCAAATCGTTTCTGTGGAGAGGAAGGCGCTTGTTGACTGCTGATAATACTGGCGGCACTTTTTGTCTGAGTTTGCTAATAACTGGAAGATTCTTGGCAGACATACAAAGCAAACTGTGTGGGAACAGATAAAGCGACACAATGCCATCTGCCAGCAAGCTGTTCTGCACAGCTAAGGTCTGGGGCTGAGGGTGCGGCCACTGATCACAGTGAGTAGCCTTCATGAAGGTCAGCCAGCCCTTCCCCTGGGTAAAGGGGAGGCGTGATCACACTCAGACCTCCTCCCATTCCCTCTCCCCTGGCAGACCAACCACTGGCTGCTTTAGCCTCTGGTTCAAGCCCATTCAGGCAAGAGATACTTGCTTGATCTATTATACCCTGCCTGAGTGAGCAGTTAACTGGGACAAGAAGGAAAAATTTCCCCATTGCTTTGCACTGATCTGATTATCTTTCTAGCTGCTCCTGTGCTTGTCACAGTCAGTTCAAAAGGAGGAGAAGTTCAGCTCAGACATTGTTTATCCTTTATCCTACTTTTAGGCTTTTACAAAGCTTTGCATCTAAATAAAGCCTCTAGAGTTTCTACTTTGCACCTGTTCTCAGACTGCTGTAAGACACCTTAGAATGCTATCACAAACTGCTCACTTCCTGAAAGGTTCTTTTGCAAAAAGCCCCATGTCTGTAGGTGCATGCATAGGTGCACACCCAGTATGTCTTGTTCACCACAGACTAGCCCCTCCTCACTGATAGCAACTAGGTATAACTGCTATTTGCTGTCCAGAGCTGGGGGGAGAGGGTAGAGAAGGAGGTAAGAAGTAACACATGGCTTTCTACATCATTTTCTGGTGCAACTCAAAAATGAAGTGATCGCATAGGCGCCAGTGGTAAGCTCTTTTACTTTTCTTCGTCTTTAATTTTTAAAAACACTTCAATATTTAATGTCCTGACCAGCAGCAGTACAAACACTAAAAGCAAGTTTGTTGGGTTTTTTTTTTTTTGCCCAGAAAAAAAACACAAAACACAAAACCCCAAAACAGGAAAACAAACAAAAATCCCCCAAAACCACATATTAAAAATGGCAGGCCTTTTATAACAATAATTAAAGTAATAAAAACATACAAAACTTTGTTTTTTAATATATATACACAGTACAAGGCTGAAGCACCTTTGACTTTTCTCTCAAAATTTGTTTGTATGAAAACACCCCCCACTGCAGCAACAATTTGGTGGGTGTGCATATATGTATACATAGAGCTCTGTACACTCCCCCCCACCCCATGGAGTAATAAAAAAGGTACCTTCAGTTTGTCAATTTGCTTTATCTTTAGGTGAGAGCTTTTCCAGGGAAAAGCCTGCTATTGGTGAGACTTTTAGTACTGTTGCTTTGAAGAAAATTTTGCAGAAAAGTAACCAAAACAAATAAGCCCTTCACTTAAAATGCACCCCACCTTCATTCAGCTGAAGCAGGTCTCAGTCCTGGGGAGGCGAGACCGACCCTCTGCTGCAGCAAAAGCAAACTTGGGTCTTCAGGCATAGTAATATGGCAACACAAGAAATAGAACACAAGCAGTTTGATCCAATCTTATGCACCCAGGGGCTATAAATGATAAAAGTTTTAGTGTTGGTAACGGAGCCTTCATTTTCAGATTTTAAAACGGTGACATGGGGAAAGAAATAAAATTGCCTTTTAAAAAAATATATGGGCGATGTCCTACATTGGTTGCTCGCTGAATTACAAAGGTGATTCAGTTGCATTGAAGTCAAGGTGAGTTCGTTCTTTTTCTGGAGTCTGGAATCCTTTGCTTCATGCATGGCACATTCTTTATTATTTTTTTTTAAGCTTCAAACCTCCCAGTGAAAAATATTAAATATTCAAGGTAATAAAATAGATAATATTTCTATACTATAGGTTCGGCCTAGTGCAAGGGAAACCGTCACCTAGGATATCCCTTAAAGTAACCCCTAGGCCAATGCAATGCAGGCAATGCAAGGCACTTCCGGAAGTGATCCAGTTCCGCCTGGATTCGCTCCCTTTCTGAGACAATCTTCTGTTTCTGGCTCCTCAATTCCTGCAGAGAGAGATTTGCATTAAGCAAACTGGTTTCACGGAACTGTATGTGATGCAGAAACGTGCTGGAGGCCACTTTGAAAACCTCCTCCTTCCAGTTCAGTGTTCTAACAGCGCCTCTGGGGGCAGGCTGAACTGGTTCTTCCTAAGTCTTGGGTTCTCACAATACCTGCTCTCATGGAACCAGTGTCCACTGTTGTCTCAGCTTCGACCCCGAGCTTTAAAAATTAAAACCTTCACTGCGTAGGAGTGGCTAAGATGTGCAGACCTGATCTGAGATAAGCCCCACGTCCCCACTGGGAGGAAGCCCTTGGGGCTTGCCAAATGTCATAGCTGGATGACCTGTTGGGCCGGGCTGCAAAGAGGAAGGAGGTGGTTTGTTTTCCTTAATAACTTTACTCCAGTAAAATCCTTTTTCCTTAGCAAATCACAGCAGGGGAGACTGACAAAGGCAATAATTCCCCAAAAGGAATATTGCATCTTCATTCTTCCAGGATCAACATTCTGCAAATTAGTGATGCCTCCCTCCTTGGCTAGGGTAATCAACTGAGCCTTGAACGTCTTCCCTAGGACTATAAGCTTTAAACTCTTAAGAGCAGGACTGTCCCTCAAAACTTGTCTGTATGGCTAATCTTGAACCCAAAGGTTAAACAAAAGAAGCACAGTGTGTTTTAAGAAAACCTCCTCTGGAGCTGATTTTCATTCCTTTTCTCGTGTGTGGCGACCCAAGACTCACCGCCATGCTGTGGGAGAGCTGTTCCGCTGTGAGACTGAGGCTGTAGTGCTGGGCCTCCAGCCGTCTGCACTGCGTCTGCAACACCTGCCGCTCCAGATTTTGCTCTGAAAAGACAAGCGCTGTTGATGTATTTTCTGTGTACAGGGATCACAGACTATGCGATTGTTTTCCCTCTCATGCAGCCAGTATAGTACTCTCCTTGGGACCATAAGGCTCCAAGTTCTTGGTATCATGCTGGTAAATATGTCAGTGTTACTAAATTAAATCCAGCCCAGTGGAATCAAAGGATCGAGCATCGAAAGGCAATTTAAGGGATACAGATTAAGAAATTAAGGGTAAATTTATGGCCTTAAGGTACATTTTTCAAAAAGAAAGATAAAAAATATTGGTGTTAGTCTTGGAAGTTTTTAAGCTGGTAGAAACAGCCAGAATAAACCTAGAAATTCAAAGTGGAGTTCGAATTAGTAAAATGAAATCTGCTCTTCTGAAAGATTCCAGGCCTGCTTTTAACAGAAGAGTGACTTCAAACTTGCAAGGGTAAATCCCTGCATCACACAAAGTATTTCCAAGAATAAAAACCAGGGAAGGCTGCCAGACTAATTTTATAGAAACTAGGACAGTTTCAGCAAAATAAATACAATAAAATTAGCACCTAATACCACTTCAGTAGATTTAAAACCTTAAAAGAAGTAACAAGTTAAATTCAGCAAGGAGGAAATGACATTAGAAAACAAAAGTAGGGTCATCATCTCAATGGGTACAGAATCTGCATTAGTTAAACCTTTGACGATCATATACCATAAGCTCAGCAGCAAATGAGATGCTAAATGGACCACTTCTAAAGTTTCACAAGACAAGAGCCCAGTTAGTGTGCCTCTAATTCAATGGCTTAGAGGTTCTAGGAAATGCAATATGAGAAAAAGTTAAACACTCAAAAGGAAAGAACTAAACTTAACCTGCAAAAGGTCTGATTATCTGATTGCCTAAGGAAGAAGGGCTAACAAAAATTAAAAACCCACAATATCACAGTGGTAACTAAATCTAATAAAAGTAAACTACTCATGGAGAAAAGTCAGCAAAATTTATTTAGTATAATTCACTATCCTATTCATAAGTGGAGTAATATCACTATTAAAGATGTCAATTCTTCCCAAATCTGTGAATTCAATTGGGCGGAACAAATAAGGTGATCCTAAAATTCACCGGGGAAAGCCAAGGGCCTAGAACAGCTGAGCTGTTAGAGAAGAACAAGTCAGGGTGAGTTACTCCTGACAACAGAGCGCTGCAAAGATATGGTATGACACAGGGACGGGCCAGGACCCCAACGGGTGGAGCAGAACAGCACCAGAGAGACCTGGGCACAGGAGAGGATGCTGCATGATGGGCATGCCCAGAGGGAAGAGGCGTCCTGGAAACCACCAGGATAATTGGTTGTCCAGGCGGGAAAGATGAGGTTATATTTCTACCTTATTTCTTCTTTTTTTAAAAATATATTTTATTGATTTTTTACAGAGAGGAAGGGAGAGAGATAGAGAGTCAGAAACATGGATGAGAGAGAAACATCGATCAGCTGCCTCCTGCACATCCCCCACTGGGGATGTGCCCGCAACCCAGGTACATGCCCTTGACCGGAATCCAACCTGGGACCTTTCAGTCCGCAGGCCGACGCTCTGTCCACTGAGCCAAACCGGTTTCGGCTCTACCTTATTTCTTACACAGAAGTGAATTCTAGGCATAAGAGAAGCAGAATGTGAATACTTTCAGAAGGAAATGCAGAATATGTCCTTGGAGGTAGGGAAGGAATTCCCAAACAAGTCACCAATAAACATCAACCCAGAAAAAGTGGATTCACCTCACTCCATTGAAGTAAATATAATGCTATACATTGCTTCTGGATACATACGTATGTACTTAAGAGCAATAGGCAAGAAGTGATGGACACATTCAAATAAAGGATTCCATTTGAAGGAGGAAACGGAATGAACAGTAGGAATTGATACTCTGGTTGTCCCTTTGTTAGTCTGTCTCTGACTTTTCAAAGTATTTGAAATGATTATGCTATTCCTAATCAAATGTTTATGTTTACAACATAGTAATACTCGATAAAACTTGTGTGATATGGAAATGAATTACTTAGGAGGTGGCAGCCTGGGTTTTGCATTTCTCATGTCAGCAGGACAGAGACCAGGAAGGAGCTCAGTGCCTGCCAGTGCTCTGCTCCTCGTCCTTCCTGGGAGTCCACCTGCCTGCTTCACTGGAGGGAAAGGCTGGGCTCCTCCACTTCCCCTACATCAAGTTCACAGCACACAGTCTCTAACTAAGCTGGAAGGGGCCTCTGCAGGCATCTCAAGGAAAATGAGGTGCAGAGAAGGGCGGTTGTGTGCTGGAAGCAATGCCAGAGCTCCACCAGCGTGCAAGCCTGTGACCCCCGCACTCGGTACACGAGACCGGTGTGGGAGGGTGTGCCCACAGGATGTGTTCCACCAGGCAGGGGTGGAGTGTGCACCCATAGTTGAGAATAAAACATTCTGGTGGCTGATGGGCTTGCTTCCCTGCACAAAAAGGACTGGCCTGAGAGGGAAAGTGCCGCCAGCATTGAGACACTTCGAATGCAAGGCAGGCTCACACAGGGATCAGGCCTGGCTATTCAGAACTCAGCTAAATTAAGGAGCTTTGCATTTTCTAGGACCCTTGTACGTAGCTCTGGTGAGAATGGTCTCAAGTTTGCCCATGAGGAATTACCACATGTCCCTGCCCCACGTGGAATAAGCCTGGGCACCTACAGAAGCCTGAGGAACAGTTCTTAAAATGGGCAAAATGGAGGAAAATTCACCTTCTAGTATTAGCATCTAGTGCCCCAGGAAATCTGCCAGTACTGTCCCTTAGAAACTGTCCCTAATGCTGGCAGTGAAGTCCTGCACTGATTGGTCTATTAAACTTTCACTGACTTTCTTTACTGGGCCCTCATTCTACTCCTCCCTCCCCTTTGTACCTTCTATATGTTCCTGGTAAGCTTCAAAAATTGCCTCAATCCCTTGCCACTTGCGCCTGGGGGGTTCCTCATCATCCTCTTCTCCATCCTCCTCCTCTTCCTCCTCTTCTGAGTCCTGGTCCGTCTCCTGTGTGAGGAGGCCCTTCCTCACGGCTGGGGGCTCCTGCTGCCCGTTGTGCTGGGGCAGAGGGAGCCGGCTTGAGGACTGCAGCTCAGGAATGTTGTAGTGGATGGACGTGTCAACTTTGTGGTTCTGCTCTGCAGACAGCACGGCTACATTCCCTGGGGAGGAGAGTGGAAATGAAATACAGCAAACCCTGTTCTCCAATAATCAGTGACTCTCACCAAAATTTGGGAGAGTGAATATGGAGGCTCACATGAGGTGTTAGCACAACCATTAGATCACAAAGTGCTCACCAGGCCCACTGGGTCTAGTATTCAAGGATGGGGAGATTTCCAGGTGAGTCTGTATGGGGACACTGGGGAAACCCTCAGCTGTGGGACACGTGGACCCTATTTTGCCAGAAAGCCACCCCACCTGGCGTTACTAAAAGAAGTGCCTCTACTAAACTCAGGTGGCATCACGTTAAGTTTTCTCCAAGTGTGGTCCCCGCCCGGTGACATCACTCGAGCACCAGCTGGAAGTGGAGACTCTCGGGCCCCACCCAGACCTGCTGAGGCGGATTCTGCCTTTGACGACCTCCCCAGGTGCCTCCTGAACACTGATGTGCCAGAGGGGCGCACCCAGGGCGGGCAGCCGCCTTACCTTTGTGCTTCTGGAGGGCCTTCTGGGTGGACTGCAGCACGGACTCGTGGAACTGATGTGCAAACTCCTCTGCCATGAAGGGCTCCCACGACTTGCTCTTCCCATTGACGCTGTGGGACAGGGGCACGGGAATGTCCTTGGGGGCGGGGCCCCTGATGTAATGCATCATGCTCAGGTTCTTCTTGCCCCCAGGGGCCTCATTCAGCCTGGCCTTCTCGCTGCTGGCAGGAGTCAGCTCCTGGACTCGAGACAGTTCCTGTGGCCGGAGCTGCTCCAGTCTCCCAGGCTCTGTGGCCTTTGGGACGTCAGACAGGGAAGCAGCAATACCCACCGGCTTTTCCATATCCAGAGAGGCTGGCTGCGTGGCTGGTTCTTTTAGAGACAGAAAGCGAGGAAAATATTAAGAGCTGCAAGAGACCAGGCGGGCCCTGACCTCTAGGGCTTACACTTAACAAGACCTAGTACAAAGGACCAAGACTCAGAGCCGTTTAATTAAATGTCAGTGCACAGGTGTGGCCTGAGGACGGGGTGTGGTAGCAGCAAGTCCATCCTTGGAAGGTGCCCCAGGAAGGCATCTGGGAAGAAAAGGAATCTGAAGGAAGAAGCGAGTCACTTCAGGTCATCCAAAAGGCAAGAAGTTATGTAGTCCGACCCGACCCGACCCGACAAGAAAGACTGCGTTAGGAGTTAAGGACAGGGCTGGATAATAAAGATCTGCTCCACTCAGCAGCACCGCAATCAAAGCCATAAGAGAGAGAAGGTGTGAAAGCAGATGCTGGAAAGGCCTGGAAGCCAGAATGAGCAAGAAAGACGCAGGAGAGTGCCAAGGAAGGGCAGACAGCAGCAGCAGAGCCGAAGCAGAGGTGCCGAGACCTGGGACACAGGGCTTCGGTAGCCTGGGCCACCCCTGGTCTGACGGACGGTGGCTACAACTACAGTGACCGCCAGAAGCCCGGACCCTCCCCTTCACTCTCTGAGCCCTGACTTCAGCTCTCATGTTCTGGCCTGAGGAGATCCTTCGCCATCATGGAGGAAGCTTGTACGAGACAGAGAGGGAGAAGCATACTCTGTCTCCAGGAGGAAAGATTCATGATGAAGACCTTGAGCAGTCGCTTCTGACCCTGGGCAGCCCACAGGACGGTCCTGGGCAGTGGCGGATGGGGCCGTTCTTCCCGCCCTGGGCCTTACCGCTCAGGGAGACAGCAGGACTGTCCCTCGGAGAGTTTCTGAGAGGGTCTGCCACTGCCGCTGACAGTGCCTTCTGCTTCATGGCATGGAGCATTTCGACAAGTTTCTCTTTGTCTATGAGAAAAGCAGCCTGAGATTAACAAGACAGTTGCATTATTTCTGAGAGGGAAGGGGGGCGGATTCTAGCCCAGGCTGCGACTGGCAGGTGCAAGTCCTTTAACCAAGAAAAAACACAAAGCTGGCACCACTGGGACAGGTGGTGTTTAAAGGAAGAAACCTTGGTGTCAGAGTGAGCCCAGATGCCTCAGCTTTCCCTGCGGAACATTTCAGAGGTTTTCCAAAAATAGCTGTGTGTGTGGTGATGACAGCTATGCGACAAAATGGGGAGCTGTGATCTCCCACGGTAACTTCCGAGGATGCATTCTTATTTAAGACAAAAATGTTGGCCCCAACACAATGAAGCAACCCCTGGAAGCGCAGGCTGCTCTCAGGCGCGTTCTCTTCCCCCTCCTCCTCCTGGCATCAATTCCCACGACGGCTGCCCCGTATGGAAAAGGAAGACTCCTGTGATGTTCGATGCCACGAATTCCTGTTGCAGTGGCACTTCTTGGTGAGACTTAAAAGGTTTCCTCTAGAATAAGTCAGGGAAAAAGACACTTTCCACGACAGAACTGTGCATGTTCCCAGAGACTTGTGCTGCTCATCACATGTCCCTGCCCCTTCGAGGTGAAAGTGAGAATTCCAGCTTGTTGGCTAAAGACAAAAAGTAAATGCTACACCCCAACAGCGAAGTAAGTAGAAGCAACTAAATGACCAACACACTTTTGCTTTCTTTTTGACTTCCTTCCAGAGAGAGGTGACAGGTATCAGCAAGGGGGACGTGGAAATGCGCAAACGAGCACCCCAGACAGGCCAAGCTCTCACGTCAACCAATATCCCGGCACTAAGCGAGCGTGTGGGGGCAGATCAAGGAAGCGGACATCCCCAGAAAGCGTTCACACCACACCATGTCTTCCACACCACGTGTTCCAGCCCCAAGCGTCAGTCCCAACAGGGCCGATCTGGAAGCACCTTTCAGGGCAAGCTGCCCACTCACAATGCGCGTCGGCTCTGCCGGCGGCCACAGGCCACCCAAGCCTCCTGCCATCAGAGACGAAGCCCAGTGGCCATGCCGGTGGCCCAGCAAGAGGAAACGCCCGGCCATGAGCCTGGCGTGCTCTGCCACAGGAGGAAGCACTGTGCCTTGTACCAACAGGGTCGCTAAACCTGCCTTCTCAAGGGACAAGTGACAAGAGCAGCTTTACAGACAGAACAAAATACTCGCAAGTTCCTCTTCCACTCCAGATGAAATGGAAAAACAGGCTGCGAGTGGGACAATTTGAGTTCAGATGGAAGAAGGCGGAGACAGTGGGGCCGGTCTGCTTGCTGCTTCCTTGGGGAGCCCAAAGGCGGTAAGAGCGCCTCGGGCCAAAGTGTTTTCAGGTTCTGCCTGGAACGTGGGTCCTGGACGTCCCCAGGAGCCTATGAACCCCACCTGCTTCTCCTGAAGCTCCTAGTGAGCCCCGCCCCCAAAAGGCCCAGGCGAGGCCCTACCTTTCCTCTTCTCGGCACTGATGTGGGTCAAGTTGAAGATGGTCAGGAACTTCTTCTTCTCTTCGAAGTTGGGGCTGTTGTTCATCTCGTCGGGACTATAGCGGGTGAACAGGGCCAGTCTCGGTGACGGTGTCTGCCGCTTGTTCTGAATCGTCGGGGGCGATGGGCTTCTCTCTCTCAGCATCCGCCGCCGCTTCCTCCGCTTCTGGGTCAGCAGCTCCTCCTTCTGCTGTTGGGTGGTCAAGCCAAAAAGTTGCAAAAACTCTAGCTTCTAGATTGGGAAAGAAAACAAATGAGTTTGAAACCACCAGCGGTGGTGTGACTGCACTGTCCCAGGGGTCCCTCCTGGGGTCCCCCAAGCCCATGTACCATGGCCAACTCTGTGCTGGGCCTCAGAGGGGGACCCTGATAGCACGCCCAGGCACCTGCAGTCTGTGGGGACTGGAGGAGCGAGGGAGAGCCCAGCAAATGTGGGGTCTACTGGGACAGTGGGAAAGCCAAGAGGCAGGCGCTAATGTGGGCACGTAGCCTGACCGCAGTGATGAGGCCCGATACCTCGGAGGATGTATCCAGTTTGAGGGGCGGCTGCTCGGCCACGCAGCGGAGATGGGCCCTGACCTCCTCTTCGTCACTCTCATCATAGGAGTCATCCAGGTCGTAGTAGTATCCTGGTGACAAGAACAGCTGTATTTAGCTGGGCAAGGACACTCCGTTCTCTAGTGGATGGACATGGGGGCAGGCATCCCTGTGATCTTTGTGCAGACCCACCCATCAGGCCAGGCCCTGCTGGCCCTTTTAGTACCCTGAAACCTCGACTGCTTTCAATCCAGGTGAAAATGTGCATTAGCCCCGAGGCCTAGAACTTGTTCAGGAATGGCAGGCAGGGGCAGCAGGCAGGCACCAGGCTTGGCTTAGACCCACAGCCCCCAAGTGGCCAGGCAATTCCTGGGCTGACACATCCCCAGCAGGGGACCCTTCGTCACACAGGACTGGGGCTGTGTCCATGGCAACCCAAGACTGTTTATGCACATCAGCTCACTCCTGCTGTGGCCATCTGGGTCCATTACCCAGGAGGGGACACGCACACTCAGATCCCGTTGTCTCAAAGGCACAGAGCATGCACACAAACTCAATGTGCAGAGAAGAGCAGCAGAATCCCTGCACCCAGGGGCTCCCCACTCTTCCTTCACAAGGTGGATAGTGGAGAACGTCCTTCTTGGGCCCTCAGTCTCGCCTAGACCAACCACCTGGGAAGTCTCGGCCTCGGCCCCAGCTTCTGGCTAAGAGACTGAATACAACCCGCATAGGACCCCACTTTCCAGCAAGAGACGAGAAACTGGTCTGGGGCCTCTGGCCCCTCCTGGTCACATGGGGGTTGCAGGTGGAGACAGTCATTCTCACCCTGCTCACCTGTTCTCCTTGGCTCTTTGGGGAGCTCAGGGCGCTGCTGGCTGAGCCCCCCAACCCCACAGGAGCAGGAAAGAGGTGGCCAGACTTCCCGCTTTCACCCTGCCCAGGCCTGAATGCCTGCAATTGATGGTAGCTATCTATACCAACCCCTGCTGGGCTCAATAGCCTCCTCCCCTGTTATGATGGACTATTAATATTTAAAACTGCCTTATTAGCCTCTGTTCATCATTTATTAATCATGCATTTCTGTGGAACCGTCTTTACAGACAGGCTTTGATTTGGCTTTTTGGGACAATTTGCATTTCAGCAAGACAGGCAAAGGCCCTGGGTCTATCTCCCAGCAGAGGTATCAGGTAGCTACACAGAAGCCAGTGCCCTTGCTCCCTGGAGCTGCTAAACCCCGAGCGGGAGGCAGGGGTGGTAGGAGGGGCTGAGTGGCGCGCACTACGGCTCTCTAGTCCCGGGAGGTCAGACGCCACCCAGGGAGACCGGACCTTTCTCCTGGGCCTCCCGCCGCCTGCGCTCTTCCAGGTCCAGCTTGCTGACCAGCCTCCGGCGCTGCTGCAGGAACTCATCATAGATGTAGGCAGGGTCAGAGCCGCGTGGTGCCGGGGGCCGGTAGGGTGAGCCCGGCTTCAGGGGTCCAGGGAGTTCCCCAAAGGGGGGTGGCTGGGTGAGGGAGGCCCGCTGCTGGCCCAGGATGGTCTGGGTGGACTTCTCAAGCTCAGCCAAGAAGGGCCCAGGCCCGTGAGGAAAGGCCTGTTGCTCCAGGCTCCCTGACTCCCGTGGAGGCGGCTGGTACTTGTCCAGGGGCGTGGCCTCGCGCTTCCGGGGCCCTTCCTCCACCTTTTCTGGGCCGTAGACCCGTTCCACCTTCACCAGCGGGACTGCCGCCTGCCGGCCGGGCTCGAACAGGGCAGGGTGGCTGTGCAGAGGGTGGCTCTCGGGGGCCCGCCGTGTCTCCAGGGTGCTGTCCATCAGGGACACCGGGTTCCAGAGGGCCGTGGGCACGGAGTGGTGCTGGGGCTTGGGCGAGATGAGGGGCGGGGGCCCGCCAAAGTGCTGCGGGGGGTCTCGGCTCCCCGGCTCATGACGGTTTGGTCCCGGCCTGGGGAGTGAACAGACCAAGCCGTTAGTCATGAGAATGGGCATGCCAGCCACCCAGCCATGGGTCTCCCAGGCTGCCTGCCAGGGCCCGGGTGTAATAGGCAGCTTCAGAGATGGCCCAGACGGAGCCCCCTTCGAGAGCCAGGCGCTAGAGGAGTGCAGAGGCCTCCTTCTCTAAGCCACCTGGCCAGGGCCTGGAGGGAAGGACGCAGCTTCCACTCCTCACCTGAGTGCTGGCTGTTTCCCAAGATTCCACTTCCTCTCCAAACAACTTGAGGCAAGTGTGTGTAGACCTGCTTTTGTAAAGACACGGAGGCTGGGGCTGGGTGGGTGGACTCTGCTTGCTGAGGGCACAGAGATGGTCCCAGGCCCAGGCCAGACCCTCTTTCGATCTGGTTTCTCACCCAAAACCTAACAATAGCTCATTCTATTCCACCAATTCCTGAATTCCTATCACCTCCCATAAGGACAGATCCTCATCTTTGTTTTCCACAGGAATCCCATTACACAGAGCAAAAAGACAGGACTCTGGTGCCAAAAGGGTGACCCTGCTCTTGGTACCCACCTCCCGATATGCCAAGCAGTGGGCAGATAACAGAGGGTGGGCTGGCTGCCTTCACGGTGGCCTTAACTCCTCTCTCCACACTGTCCTTGCAGAAAACAGTAAGAGAGAAAGAGACCCGCTTCCAGGGCTGCCCAGCCCAGTGACAGGGTGGGGGTGGGGGGAGAAAGACCTCACAGCCAGGGTGGGCCTGAGCCACTGCTGACCCCCAGTGGTTCCCGTGAGAACTGCAGCAGCCCCACATGGCCCTGAAGCAGGAGCTGGGCTGGGCCTGACCAGGATGTCCATCGGACCAAGCAGCTTTGCCACGCAGTCCTTCTAAATGACTCTTTCCGTCATGCATTTAAACAAGATCCAACAAAAGGCTACTTGGTGGTGGTTTTTCCAAAGTATCTATTTTTTAAGGGAAGTGCTATGCTGCCCAGGAGACCAGGGCAAGGAGAGGAGGGGATGGAAGGGGCAGAGGCAGAGGGCACTGCAGGTACATGACCAGACTGTCAGGTCTCTCCCTGCCTGGCCAAGTAAGGAGACGTTTCACCACTGCCGAAAAGCCCCCTCCTAGTTCCTCCGGGGTGGGACTCAGACTGGGAGAGGTCCCTGATGCCGCCGTAGCACCTCTGATCGGCAGAGTACAAAAGGGAACCGCAGCAAGCTGTGTGTCCTTAGGCAAACAGCAAAGGAATAAAGCCCATTAGCAGAATAAATATTTCAAGCGCCAGAGCCAAGCACCGAATGGTTTTCTAGCTCTGAGCACAAGGGCTGGTCAGAATGTCAAATTCATGCTGTCGTAAGGCTGAGCGTGCCACCTGCTGCCGTGGGGACCTTGAGGCCGGGTGAGAGCTGGGAGCCCTGAGGTGGAGGCCACTCCCGCTGGAGCCCTGACAGCTGCACCCGGAGGTTGGGGCCCTGAGCTGAGGAAGATGCCTGAGGGAACCAGCACTCCGGATTTTACCAGGAACAGGAACCTGTGCTGGCTGCTCTCCCAGTCCCCTGGCTGAGAGGGGAGTTAGAGGAGCAGAAAGCAGCTCGAAAACTGACAGGACTCAGCCTCTCTGTGGCCTCAGGGAAACAGGGACGTGAGCAGCAGAGAGCAGGCCTGAGGCTGCGGGAAAACCCGGCCAGGGGTCAGCCCCAGTTCACTCCCAGTCACACCCAATTGGCCAAGCGAATCCCCTCGCTGGCCCAGTCAACTCTGGATGTTGAGGCAGGGCTGCTGGATGGGCCAGCCAAGCCCAGGACTCAGTAAGAAAATGTCAGCCAAAAGCTGTTGGAAAGAGGGAGGGAGCAAGGGGACATTTAAATGCCTAGACACCCGAGTGCTTCCTATTCCAGGGCAGCACGAGCTGGAAGGATGCTCAGAAGTCTCCCTGCCCAACTCCTTTGTGCCCTGCTGAGGAAACTGAGGCCAGAGAAGGGGGCAGAATCTGGGGTCCCCGAGTCCCTAAGCCCGGCCGACAGGGCTCCAGAGGTTCGGCGGGTTCTCCAACTCCGAGTTGGAAGGAACCCTGGAGAGATGGGGAGAAGGTGGGACAACAGATGACGGCCAGACAGACAGGTGGAAGCAAGGAGGCCTGGGGGCAGCTATGAGAGGGGGCACTGGGGCCAAGGTCACAAGTGTCAGCAGGCAGGGCCAGAGACAAGCAAAAGTGCCTCCGGGGAGTTCTTTCACAATGGGCCCAGGAAATGGGTGTTTCGTTACAGAAGCAAAAATTAATTTTTTACTTAAAAATTGAAAGTGGTCCCTTTCTCAGCCACTTGAAAACAGAGGAAGATAGAAAGAATAGCCTACAATGATCAGTTAAAGCATCTCCCTAGTGCTCTCGAAATGCCACGCAGATCCCTGCTCTGGACCCTGGCTTGGGGGGCTATGTTCCTCAGGGACAGGGAGCCTCTGAGCACCTCCTCTCCCTCCTCAGAGTCTGCGTTTCCTCGTGGGCAGACAGCAGTTAGAACATGAAAACGAAATGCAGTGAGTGAAGGCACTCAGCAGGATGCTGGGTAAATGTGACAAATGCCCCTCCCCATGCCCCCTGACCCAGTGAGCCCTACCTGGTGCTCTCGGGCCTGTGCTCGGGCTCCGTGGGCACTGGGGGCCGGCCTATGTCCAGGTGCTGCTCTAGCACCTGCTGCCGGAACTCCGACACCTGCGACTGCCGGTCCTCCTTCTCCTGCCGCAGTCGCCGCTGCCGCGCCACCCACTTCTCCTCCTCATTGGTGCGCTGGATGAGCAGGGCCGTGGCGGCGCTGCTGCCCGGCAGAGAGAAGATGCCGTGGTTGGAGAGAAGGCTGGGCATGGTGTGATGGGGGCTGGGTGCCGGGTGCAAGGGGTGCTGCACAGGCTTGGGCGCCTGCAGGCCCGCGTCCTTCAGCTTCTCTGTGGGAGGAGAGAGGCCGTCACATCACAGCAGGATCCCCCACGCCAGGCCCAGGTGGCTCCTGCCTCTTTCTCTCTTGAACCGGACTGCCCAGGACCAAGACAACCAGAAAGGGCCTTGTGGATGCTTTGAGGAAGCATGCCTTGTCCCACGGGAAAGGTGGCCGCTGGCAGGTGCTGCTCCCACCCAGCCCAGGGCCAACCGACCTGAAGCGGGTGCTGGCAGGCACACGCTGGCTCACCAGAGCAGACTGTCATAGTTTTATAAATCATGCAAGCCGGTTGTTAAATAAACCCTTACTGAAAGTTAGATACATCCTATCTAATAAAGAGGGAATATGCTAACTGGCCCTCACGCCATCGCAAAGATGGCAGTGCCCACAGCCAATAAGGACGGAATATGCTAATTGACTGTCCCACCCTCAAAGATGGCGACGCCCACAGCCACAAGATGGCCAGCAGTGGAGGGCAGTTGGTGGCAATCAGGCCAGCAGGGGAGCAGTTAGGTGTTGATCAGGCTGGCAGGGGAGTGGTTAGGGGGTGATCAGGCTGGCAGGGGAGTGGTTAGGGGGGTGATCAGGCTGGCAGGGGAGTGGTTAGGGTGTGATCAGGCTGGCAGGCAGAAGCAGTTAGGCATTGATCAGGCCAGCAGGGGAGTGGTTAGGGGGTGATCAGGCTGGCAGGGGAGTGGTTAGGGGGTGATCAGGCTGGCAGGCAGAAGCAGTTAGGGGCAATCAGGCAGGCAGACAGGCCAGCAGTTGGGAGCCAGCAGTCCTGGACTGTGAGAGGGGTCCCAGATTGGAGAGGGTGCAGGCTGGGCTGAGGGATACCCCCCCCCCCCAGTGCATGAATTTCGTGCACTGGGCCTCTAGTATGCTTATAATGAAATAAAATGTTAAACCAGCCATGGTGGGAGTCTACAGCATGGAGTTGGCAGAAGCTACAGAGTCAGGCCTGCCCCTTGGAGAGCTGTCAGCACCTGCCAGCACACCCCTGCAGCCAGCCCACCTCCGGGGGCCGAGGTCTGTCCCTCGGGCTCACCACCCTGTGTACCTGCTCGGGTTGGGGTCAGCTGCTCCGCGGACTTGACCCGCTCCTCTGAGGTGTGGCCACGCAGCCCGTGCAGCTCAGCCACCGGCAGGAAGGCCGGCTCCAGGGCCTTGGCGGCCAGCAGCTCCTTCTCCCGGGCCCGCTGCTCGCGCTGGCGCTCCAGCTCCCGCTCCCGCTCCTTCTCGCGCTCGCGTTCCAGCTCCTTCTCCCGCTCGCGCTCCTTCTCCCTCTCCCGCTCGCGCTCCTTCTCCCGCTCGCGGTCAGCCTCCCGTTCCCGTTCCCGTTCCCTTTCCCGTTCACGCTCACGCTCACGCCGCAGCTCCTCATCCATCTGCAGCCTGTGGGAGCGGAAAGGGAGCCTGAGCTCCACTGTGAAGGGACCAGGACAGCCCACTGACAGAATTCCCAGATGTGAGGACCTGACAGCCACGCCCGAGGTTTCCATGGGAACCCAGCATTCTAACCTGCAGAGCGCGGGCGTTAGGAACCCATGTAAGACGTGAGTTATGTACTAACGCCCGAGGCCTCGCTGAGAGCTCCTGCCAGAAGGCGGTGCTCCCAACAGTCGCCAGAAGCACCAGCGGTCACTGTCCCGTTTACAGGCGAGGTGACTAAGGACAGGAGTGGCTGAGGAGCCACCTAGCCACAAAGCGGCCAAGCCAGGCCCCCGTCTCGGGCGTAGCTCCGCTCTGCCACGGGGGCCGGGGCAGCTGGCCTGGGACGTGACTTACCTCTCGGCGCTGAGGCTGGACATCCGCTCCGAGTGCAGTGCCGCCAGGGACGAGTGGGACAGCTCCGGGGGGTAGCGGACCCCGGAGAGGTGAAGGTGCATGGCCGAGGGGTGCAGCGGAGGCAGGGAGCCGGGGGTGGGGATGGGGTAGAAGGGGGACCGCAGGGCGGATAGGCAGTAGGAGTCATCCATCCTGTGCCAAGAAGACAGGCCAGTGAACACCAAAGTTAAAGGGATAAAGGCTGACCCCACAGCCTCCACAAAGGCCCAGCTGAGGCACATCCATGGCCAGCACCGAAGCCCCCCGACACAGGCCCCTGGATGCCGACAGCCTGGGGCACCAAGGCCCTGCCTGCCACCCAGAGGCTCAGCCGGGCCAGCACCTCCCCGGGTCTGACCAGCAGGCCCAGGTGGGCGGCAGCCTGAGCGTCACTACAGCCCCTGGGCTGGGCAGCGTCTACAGAGCGACCCCACCTTCCACTGGGTGGCACACAGCGGGGGAGCCCCTCTCTTCGCCATGGAACCTGGTGCTGCTTATCAGCAGTCCTGCCTGGGGAGCCACTGACAAAGGCAGGAAGAGGGGCATTTCCACCAGGGCAAACCCCGATGGCCAGTGTGGATGGGTGGGGGGCTGCCCCAGGCTCTCACTGGGAGTCAGGCCCCCAGGACATGAGAAACACAGTCCTGGCCAGGTTCCATTTTGCCATGAGCAGACCAGCCTGAGCCCGACTCAGTGGGGACCGTGGAGGGCGGGCTCGGACAGCTCACCTGAAGGCCGGGTGGGGGAAGGGGTGCGGAGTCAGGTAGCTGGGGTGGTAGTAGGCGGCAGCAGTGGCCGGGTCCAGGCCGAGGGGAGGTAGGGAGGACATGCGGAGGTCCTCGGCGGTGTGGTAGGGCCGGAAGCTCCTCAGGTAGTCCTCGGTCACCGTGCTGGGGGGCACCACGTGGTGCACAGGCCGCTGGAGGCTGCAGCAGGGACAGAGGGAGGAGATGAGCGGAGGGCCCGCTCCAGGCTGGGACAGGGGTCAGCCTCCCCTGCCACCACCTCCCTCAGAAGGACGAGTCTCCGGGGACGGGTTCCAGCTCTTGCTAACGAGATGCCGGTGCTGGCAGGAGGCCCAGGGCGCAGAGGTGGGCAGCCTGGCTCCTTGCCTGCCTGGCCCCTCGCTGTCTGCACCAGCAGGCACATGTCTGCTATCTGCAGCCCAGAGGCACCCCTGTCCCAGGAACCAGGACAGGGTGTAGGCAGAATGGGAGAGCCAGCCATCATCTCAGCATGGACATGGACAGCAGGCGCAGACCGGCTGCGGGCCCAGGGCTCAGCCACCATCTGGCGGTCCTCAGCCTCAGCTGGTGCAGGCTCCCGGCTCCCGGCTCAGCCCCAGGGACCCAGACCCTGAGCACTTGCAGCCACCCCAAGCCCCCAATCTGCACTTACTTGAGTGGTGGGAACCGGGAGTCCTGCACCACTGAGCTGGGGGAGATGCCAAAGGGATAGGGGGTGCTGAGCAGGTGGGAGGGAATGGCCGGGCCCCCCGCCTTCTCCTGGGGCAGTGGGGGCTCCACGATGAGGCGTTCTCGACCGCTGCTGCTGCCCCGAGAGCTGGTGTCCTGGGGGAGAGAGAGCAGTGGGTCAGGGTGGGGGTGGGGCGGGTGAGGGAGGGCCTCTGACAAGGACCAGCCGGTCGTCCTGCAGACTCACAGAACAGCCACAGGTGTAGTGCACGTTCTAGAAAAGTCCTTTCCTTAAGGTTTTCTACCCAAATCTGTGGTACACGCGGCGTTGGAAGCAGAAGGGTGAGAAGGGAAGACACGGGTCCCAATGAGGGACAGGTCTGCACTGAAACCCCCCTGGGGGGCCGTTCCCTCCTGGGTGCAATGGGGAAGGGCAGAGCCTCCCTCCAGGATTGCTGGGGGCACCACGACGAGCACCCAGTGTCCACGAGGGGACAGGCGCAGAGCAGGGGCTCCCCGCTCCGCACAAACACCCACACACTTCCAGCATGGACGTCCCACAGGCCACATTTGCTCTGAGCCAAACTTGAGGAGTGAGATGCGGCTGGTCCCCGCACCCGCTCTCCCAGGAAGTGAGCTCTGCAAGCAGCAGGCAGAGCAGAAGCAGGGGGCCCTGCCCGCTGATCTCAGATGCTCACAGGCATCCCCAGGGGCCAAGGCCTCGAGGTGCTGACGGCTGCGGGCCTGCCCCACAGACACTGTGACCCGAGGTGCCCACAGAGTGACTCAGCCTCAGGAAGATGGCGCTGCCCCGGAGAGCAACACCCCGAGCTGCTCCCCGCCAACCCCTGCGGTGGCCCTGGCACCAACCAGAACAGGAAGCTGCAGGGCCTCGACTGGCCAGACCTGCCTGGGGGCCCCCTCGCACACACAGAGGGGGGAGATGGCAATGGGCTGCAGCCCCACCTGCCCCAGACTCCTGGACAGAGAGAACGTGGAACCCAGGGACTGAGAGAAAGGGCTGGCCCAAGGCAGGAAGGGGGAGCAAGAGGCCTCTGCCAGGCGCCAGTGTGCCACCCAGCCAGAGAGGGGCGGTCTGCGCGCTTATCCAGGTGTCCAGCCCCAGGAACCACACCATCGAAGGTTCTGACTGCCTTGTGGTTTCTGTGGCTGAAAGGCAGCCGTGCAGCCAGGCTCAGAGAGCACTGGGAGCAGCCAGGGGCGCTCACTCGGGATCCGGGAGCAGCGCCACCGGGAGGGCTCCATCACTGAGCCCGCGCTTGGCTCCACTCCGCCTGCCCTGAGCTGCGGCCAGACTCCCGAGCCTGGTTCCTACCAGGCCTTCCTCCTCGTGGGCAGATCTGCACGATGTCAGGTCCGACCACTACTGACCAGACAGCAACGGGGCTCAGAGAAAGCAGGTGGCGCTCCCAGAGCACAAGCCCAAGTTCACCGACCCCAACCCACAGTGTTTCCACCTTGCCACAAAATGCCACACGCCCCGAAAACGAGGGAGGCCAAGACCCGCGGACTGTCTTGCTGAGCTGGCAGGCTGAGGAGCACATCCGGGAATGACCACTGGACACGTGGTGGCACGCCTGGACCCGAGGCCTGAACCCCAGGAAACCCCGACCCTTGATCCTCCAGCTGCTGCTCTCCCCGCTCTGCTGCCATCAGATCAGGAGGCGGAGGTGTCAAGCCCCGTTTATCTAACGACCCCCAGGCGGGCGGTGAGGGGCGGATCACCGCGGCTGCCCACCACCTTCGCACTGGCCGACGGGACCCCACGGGGCAGGCCCCTGACGGGGTGGCCGAGGCTCAGGAGAAGGGCCCACGCGTCCATCAGGCCTATTCCCCAAACAGGCCGGGCCAGGCAGCGCGCGCTCAGCCTCCGGAAGGCACAGCAGCGGTAATTAATTGAAGGAGACAGGCTGCTGATTGGAATTCCTAATGAGCAGCAACATCTGTTCCCGTCCCCGTGCGGCAGCGCCCTCGCCCGCCCCGCACCGCGAGGTCCTCCCGGGTTCACGAACTCTGGCTTGCCCTCCCCAGAAGGGTGTTCACGTGGTGGGTGTCAAGGATAGGACACACGCGCACCCGTGCCCTGGGTCAGTCGGAGCCCACAACTCCTGCCTCCCGGTTTTCCAGGGACTTCCATGCAGGGGCTGGCACCTGGTCTCGGGGTCCTCCAGTTGCCTTCGTGGGCAGTAGGGGGGCTCCTGGGTCACCTTAGGAGATGGCTTCTGTCTGGTCCTGGATGACCCCTTATATAACTGCCCTGTGCCTCAGTTTCCCCATCTGTCAAATGTGCCAACTGCAGTGCCAGCTCATAGAGCAGCAATGATGGTGCCCAGGTATAGACAGGAAATGGGTGAAGTATGGGGCAACGGGGGCTAGGGGGCGGCTCACACAGCACTGCACCACCAAGCCTACAGGCACCCCACTCCCAGCACTTCCGTCCACACTGAGGCTGAGGGGTCATCTCCAGGTTGGGCTTGCTGGTTCCCCCTCACACCCTCACCCTGCCGGGCACAGGGCCAGGCCAGCTGAAGTGCAAGGTCTGTCACGTGGAGGGACCACGTCCCTGCACCAACCAGCTCCAGGGGCCCACCCCTCCCGGGGGCCACCACGGAATAAAGCCTCCTTCCCCCTCCGGGGACAAAGCCCTGCTGAAAGGCAGCTGGGCCAGATGGCACCTTGCCCCGGCCTGGCCGAGACACACAAGGAGTCGGAGAGGCCAGGGGTGGAGGGGAAGGTGGCAGAGGGTGGGTTCAGCAGGCCAGACCCACATGCCTTCTGTCTGGCTGGTACCCTGCTGAGCTGAGCTTGTGACAGGCAGCTGGGAATGAGGTCACCTGGCTTGGAGGGCGCACAAGGGCTGCCCAGGGTGGGATGGGCCCAGACAGCAGTCCCCAACCCGGGCCAAGCCTAGGAGGCTCAGTTGCCACCCCAAGGCACCCTAAGAGTGCCGGCTGGGCTCCCCCTGCTGTCCCCGGCAGCCAGGCACGCATCGAGGAGCATCTGTGGGCAGCTTTTATTTCTGCATCACGGCTGCATGGCTGCAGGCGCAGCTGTAGCGATGAAAGAAAAGACGAATGAGGGGGAGGCAGGGAGGGAGGCAAATCCTTCATTCTCTGGTGATTAGAGAGGCTTCCAGTCAGACAGACAGGACATGCCCTGTTAGCTTTAAAATAGACGATTTTTCATTTCATCTGTCCCTTCCACGCTCCGAAAACCTGGGGAATCTGAGTGACCCCAGCGAAGGGGCCCAGAGCCCCCCGGCCCCCCACCACGCAGGAGGTCCCCCGTGACTCCTGGCTACACTTTAGGAAGCTGCTCCTCTCTCCGGCCCTCAGCCTCTCCCTGAGCCCCCTCACCAGAAGGATTGCATTCTCCCCGAGCCTTTGTGCTGAGCTGATGAGCCATACATCAGCCGCTAATCCAGCTCCCTTCCTCCGCCTCCCTGCGGCATTAGTGTTTCATTACCCGCCAATGGCTGGAGCAGATCTATGGCCCGGCCCTCTCTCTGGGGTTAGCACATGTTTCTGGGCGCGGAGCCGGGGAGGGGCCTGCAGCGGAAGGGACTGTTTACAAGGCGCCCTGGGTCCCGGTGGGTGGGAAGATGCCCCTCTTGGGTGGGAGCAAAGGGGACACTTGGGGCTGTGGCAGCCGTCACCAGCCAGGGACACAACAGGACGCAGAGACCACCTGGACCCGAGTGAGTTAGGGGAGAGGCGAGGAGCCGCAGCTGTTTGAGCCAGGTGGCTGGGCCGGAGGTCAAGGCTGACCGCCAGGTGGCCACCAGAGAGGCTCTGGGAAAGACCCCCTGTCCTCCCTCAAACCAGGACTAGGGGGCAGCTGTGGCTGCTCCGAACCCCTCTGGCCAGAATCTGCCTACCAGCCCCACCCTGACCCTCAGTCTCCAAGCTGCGCACAGGGTGGCGCGAACGAACCACATCAAGGCAGCAGCTTCTAGGCAGTCACAGCACAGGGGGCCTTGTGGGGGCAAGGCAGGGCCACACCCGGGGGTCCCAGGCCACAGCTGTGTCCATGGGTGCCTTGGGGACCCTCCCTGTAGGTCAGGGCCTGCCTGGTGGGTGCCACCCCCACCCTCCGGGGCAGAAAACAAGACGGAGCCTGATGACGCTGATGCCCACCCCCTCCCCGCAGAGCAGCGCTGGGATGGGGCGAAGTGGGAGTCCCCCCTCCCCGCTGCTTTCTTTGTGGTTTAATTAGTATTTCCAAGTGGTGCCATCCCTCAGGGAGCTTGGCAGGAGAATCCAGGAGAAGCACAGTGACAGTGTTCTTAATTAGGAAGGGCTCCTGGGGCTGGGAGCACCAGGTGTGGGGGGAGAGCAGGTGGGAGGGGTCAGCCCTGGGCCACCAGCTCCGTCTGCACAGGCAGGTCACCTGGCAGCGGCCACACACGTGTTGGGAAGGGCCGCCTTGACGGGTGCCAACAGTTAGGATAGAAACACAAAAATGTGACGTGAAAATGTCGGCTGGCTTTTCCATTTCAATTCCTTGTTTGAGCAACAGGTAATAATAATAACTATTGTTTAGCAAGCGCCGGTGATATGCAAACACCATTTAAGCACTTCACGTGGGGCTACGGGTGGAATTATATTATGTCCCCCCACATTCATGTGGGAACCCCAGCCCCCAGGACCTCAGAATGTGCCCGTATTTGGAGATCGGGCCTTTAAAGATGCGGTGAGGTTAAATGAGGTCATCAGGGTGGGCCCTGACCCAACATGACTGGTGTCCTTATAAGAAAGGATTAGGACACAGCCGTGCACAGAGGGCGAAGACACAGGGAGAAGACGCTGTGACAGGCCAGGGAGAGGCCCCCGGAGAAGCCAGCCCCCCGACAACCTGATGGCAGACTCCCAGCTCCAGAACCGCGAGGACACCTGGAAGCGCCCGTGTGTGGTGCTGGGGGGTGGCAGCTGGAGGAAAATCACACCCACGAATGGACTTACTTTGCATGGACCCCCCTGGTAGGTTCTGTGTCACCTCATTTTGCAGAGAAGACAGAGGCCCAGGAGAGCAGGGGTTTGGGAGTGAGGGATTTGAACCCCGCAATCCAGTCCTCCCCTGTGGAAGGCCACCTTCCCACACCTGGGGCCTGTGGTCACCCCCACCACGTGCCCCGGGCACTCACCTGCCGGCTCTCGCTCCTCCAGACGCCATTGACGGTCTTGGTAGGGGCGATGGTCACCACGGGGGGCGTGCTAGGGACGCTGTGGCCCCCGGGGGGGACGATGATGGGGCCCATGGGCACGCGCTTGGGCGTGCTGGCAGGGGAGCTGTGATTGGTGGCTGGAGAGGACACAGGGGACGACTCACTGCTCAGTGAAGACCCTGAAAGAGAAGGACACAGCCTCAGCGTGGAGCAAGCCAGGTCAGCGCCAGGCTCAGGCTTCCAGCCCCATCTCAGACCCAGACCTCATCCGAGAGCCGTGAACAGCAGCACCCAGACCCCCAGGCTTTATCGCATCACAGCCAAGATTCAAGTAGTGCCGGGCATCAGGCAGGCGAGGGCACACCTGTCCCACCACTGGCACTGTGCACGCAGCCGCCCCACGGCATGGCCACAGGGTTGCCTGAGCGTGGGCGGCTGTGTGTTCTGCTGGCCAGGGGTGCAGAGCTGGCACCTGAACGCTTCTTGTATGGATTCTGGGTATCAGCCTTGGTCTGGGTAGATCTGGCATAAAGGCTGCTGCTGACAGTCCTAAGTAGCAGCCTGGGGATGCCCATCTCACATCCGGACTCAAAGGGCAAACGCTGACCCCTCTAAGGGTGTACAATTGGGCACCTCTGTCTCTAAGAGCCCCACTTGGGGCACCTGCAGCCCCGAGGCGGCGGCGGAAGCAGGTGTCAGCACCGACCTCCCCTTCTGGAAGGAGAAATCCCATCAGCTTCCAGGCATCCCCCCCGAATCTGTTCAGAGCTTGTGTCGGCCCCAGGGACACCGGTCTCCACACTATCTCCAGTGGCCACTCTCGTGTTACCAAATAAACCCTCAGCTTAGAGGGCGGCCCACGGCGCACGGGCTCGCAGACGATCGCAGCTGCCAAGGTATCACTGAGATGAAGGAATTACCGTGGTTCACTCCCTTCCGACCCAGAGGCCCCGACCAGCCCAGTGCGGCCTCAGTGACGTGATCAGGAGGCAGAGTGGCCTCAGAGAGGAGGCCCCACGGACAGACAGAGCTCGGCCCTGAGCAAGGTGCTCCCGCCCGGGCCTCTTCCGTGTGGCTCCTCCCTCGCATTGTGCGCAGCCTGCACGACTGTACGGGGCAGCCCTACAGGGAGACGCCCAGTCCAGCCAGACCTGCCCCCCCCCCAGCCCACAGGCTGTGCCCCAAGAGCTGCCCAGCTCAGCAACCCTGGAACAATGCCAGGCCAGGAGGCCCCCACTCCCAGCTCCCACCCGTCAGTGCCCGGCCGGATGGGCAGTGAGGAGTCATGTGGGGGATGCTGTCCCCATTCTCCAGATGGACCAGGCAACCACGGCCCACACCCTAACATTTGGCAACCCCCAGTTGCCTGTGCCAAGCCCTGGAACCAAGCACGGGGTTTAGATCCCAGCTCTGCCCCCACCAGCGGGGGCAAGCTCCCAGCCTCCTGCCAGGGGACAGCCAACAGGGCAGGACGGGAGCGGCCTTGCTTCCTGCAGGGAGGCCTCCGAGGTTCTGAAACAAGCTGGGGCTGGCCCAGCGGCTCCCGGGGGTCGGGGGGCTGCCGTCCACTCTGACAGCCAATGGGGGAAATCCTGGTGGTAAGTTGGGAGGGTATGGCACCCAGACCCTCACCAGGTTTGTGCAACTCTGGGAAACAGCCTGCGTCTCCTCAGGCTCTGTTATCTGCCCAGGGCCTGGCCTGGCATCCTGCTCCTGGGTCTGTACCTGGCACAATAGGGCTGGCGTCCACCAAAGTGGCGTCAGGATAGAGCAGGCACAGAGGGCAGGAAGCAGCCAGAGCCTCAGGCACAGAGGGAGTCACAGCAACACCACCGAGTGAAGATGAAAACGAGAAACGCAGCTACAGGGTCTGAATGCAGTTGTACCTGCTGTCCACTCCCCCCCAGCCCCCCCCCCCGAGAGGGGCGGGGCCTCACTGTTTCCGGCCTGTGGTTCACTCTGCAAAGTCCTCTCACTGGACGCTTATGGTCTGTGCACTCTTTTGTAGGTATTTATCCTATATAATAAAAGCCTAATGTGCAAATCGACCGAACGGCAGAAAGACCAGTGGAACGACCGGTTGCTATGACATGCACTGACCACCAGGGGGCAGACACTCAACGCAGGAGCTGCCCCCAGCCTGCAGGCCCCAGGCCAGCCAAGGCGGGTGCCAGTGGGGGGTTCCCCGTTCGCCCCACAGATTGACCCTGATCGCCGACCAGGCCTAGGGACCCTACCCGTGCATGAATTTCGTGCTCTGGGCCTCTAGTATTTGGATAAAAAGCCCATTTAAATTTTTTGGAAAAATACAAAATACTAGGCAGGGATCTTGCTCTTTAAAAAAGGAATTTCCATGGAATCTCTACCAATCTCCTTTTCCTGGTTTGTGGCATCTTTATTGAGATATGACTCCCACACCAAAGAACTCCCCATATCAAGTTTGTGGATTCAGTGGTTTTTAGTATATTCACAACCGTGCAACCATTACCACAATCAATTCTAGAAAGTTCTCTTTACCCCCAAAAGAAACTCCCTACCCATTAGCACTCTCCCCTCCCCGCAGCCCCTGGCAACTACCGATGTGCTCTCTGTCCCCATGGATTTACCTATGCTGGACATTGCATGTAAATGGGACCACACGACATGCAGCCTTTTGTGTCGGCTTCTCTCACTGAGCATGTTTTTATGGTTCACCCCACTGCACCCTGTCAGGCCTGCATCCTTTTCATGGCTGAATAATATTCCACTGTATGAAGGGACCCCATTTTCTTGATCCATCATCATCAACAGATGGTTGGGAGTATCACCTTGTGAGTGGTGTTGATGTGACCACTGCGCATCAAGCCTCAGATACTTGGCTGCCCGAAGGACCTACTGTGCGCCCAGCTTGCACTCTGGGCGACCCTGTCTAAACTCTACCTGTGAACGGAGGGAGGGTGGATATTCATGCTCTGGAGCCAAAAATGTAAAGAAATAAAACAAACACACCAAGAGCCCACCCCTGCATCAAGGCAGAGGCTGCAGCTGCCCGGAGGCCAAGTTGGGGTCAAAGGCCGGATAGACTGTTGTCCTGCAGGGCTTAGGGAAGAGGAGACCAGACACCTTGAGCCCATCCTGCACCAGCTTCTGGGCCTCAGGGAGGGAGGCGCCTACATTCCCCCTGGGGAGCAGGAGCACCCGACAGCCCAGGGGATTGTGGAACTGCCTGGGGAGACTCAGGGCCACCTGGCCTCTGCCCGCTCTCTTCCCTGCACACCACCCTACATCATTAGTCTCCAGATTAGCCTCCTTTCTAAGAATGAGGAAGCTGGGGGTGGGGGGCGCCTGGGAGGCCATCACAATTAGTGCCTAATCCCTTGGGGCCGGGCTGTCAGTAGCCAGCGGAACACGCCATCGATCCCTGACCACGCACCCGCCAATTAGCGAGCGGCCACCCGACCCTGTTCTCTGGGCGGCGGCAGGGCCGTGATCGCTGTAATTAACTGGAGGCATGCGGCGGGAGGCAGGGGACGCAGGCGGATTGGAGATGACAAGAGGCAGAGCACTCAGTGTCACCTCTGCTGCCTGACTTCGAGGATTAGCGCCTCGGGCCGCCTGGGCACATGTAATTAACAGCTGAGACCCCAAAGATGCCACAAGGGGAGGGGAGGGAGGCCTGGAAACAAAGCTGAGACACTGCAGTAGCCCTGTCAGCTCTCCTCGACGTGCACTTCACCAGCCACGCAAACAACTACTGAGCACCAACTGCATGCCCTTAACAAGGATCTCTGTGTCACTAAGGACCGCCCTGGCTTGGGACACTGTAGGGTGCAGAGGGCAAGAACTGGTCGCAGTCACACCAAATAGCCCTTGTCCACCCCAGGCCTGAGCCTGCACTGAGTCAGGCTGCCTAGCTTGGGGGCGTGACAGAGGAGAGAAGATGACGGTGACCACCTGATCTTTCTCTAAAAAAGGACCATGGGGACACCATCCTGAGAGGCACGTGGGGCTGGCGGGCAGCACTGCATGGGCAGCTCGGAAGCCAGCAGGAGGCAGCTGCTGCCGATTTTCCAGTGAGCAGCAGAGCAGCACGGGTCCCTTCCGGCTGAGCTGCCCAAGTGCAGGCCTGACCTGAGACCCAGAGCCGGGGGGGAGGGAGCCGGGGGACCCTCAGTGCTCTGCCTGCCCGGCCCCTCCGCTCTCCCGTTTCTGCGTCTGTTCTGGTCTCTGGGCCGACCTTACGCAGTGAGAGCTTTGTCAGGCCGTCACGACCCTGGGGACACCATGACCCTGGCTGCCACCGGTGGATGCGGGGCCGAGTGAGCCCTCGGCCTGGTGTGGGCAGCGGACCCGCTGGGAGACAGCCCCCCACAAGCCCCTCTCCCTCAGGCTGCTCCTTCGCCGGCCCCAGCCCCACCCAGGATGTAGGAACCCTGGCCTGGTGGCCTCATGCCATTTGGACCCGGAAAGGGGTCTGGCCATCGATCAGCCGGACCCCTTCATGTGTGAGGTCCAAAGGGGCGGTGGGGCCCGAAGGCAGCCTCCCGGCCAGCAGGCAGCGGAGTGGGACGGACACCGGACCGGACTGTCCCAGTTTGGGTTCTGCCTCCTTTCCCTGAAAGGTCCCCACGGAAACGGGAACAGTGGACCCTGAATGGAAGTCCACCCTGTGCCGGTGGGAACGGGAGCGTGGGGTCAGCGAGGTGAAGTCCCCGTCAAAAGCACAGGGTAGTGGGGATGGGGTGGGAACCCTCTGGGCTCACAGCAGGCCTGGCCCAGAGGGGACACCGGGCACAGGACACTCCCACCTGCCACCTGGAGCTTCTCCGCTGGCTGGGAGGGGAGGGGGACAGGCGGAGTCCCCACTCTACTCCACGGCCACCAGCACGTTCCTGCACCTGACTTACTGTCATGTGACTGTCACTAAACCCAAATCAGCAAGCGTGAGATGCAGATCTTTACCACCAAATGCATTTCCAGGGGCCAATGCCTTGCTGGTGAGCAGGACTGGAAGGCCAGCAGGCCCCTGAATTGAGGGGCAATGCTGCTGTGTTAGGGTGCAGACGCCGAGAGGGGTACACCAGGGAGGCAAGGGAAGAGGGGCGAGGAGGCAGAGGGGGCTCAGGGCGACAGGGAAAGTCACTGTTGCATCATCACGGCCAGGGGAGGCCAACGCTCTTGCTATCCAGACCTGGTATCACCCGCCAGTCCACTGCCCTGCTCGCCTCCCCCAGCTCCCCTGCCTCCCTCCCATCTCGCCGGCGCTCAGCTCCCAGGCACGCCCGCTGCCCCTTCCCAGGGCTGCGTTTTCCCCGGTGCGGCCTCCCTCGCCCACCTGCCTCCAGAATCCCAGCCCAGCAGACAGAAGAGAAGGGAGAGGCGCCGAGGGCACCCCTGCCGGAGCTCACACCTGTGCAGAGACAGATGGGGCTGAAGACACCCACAGGGAGATGCCACCTCGCCAAGCCTGCCAGCCGCACGGCTGACACACACGCGCGAGCGGCGAGGGTGCCAGGCGGGATCTCTCCTCCCCGTGTGCTCTGTGGCAGCAGCAAGGAGAGGCCCCTCGGGCTGGCTGAGCGATGGGCACGCGGAGGCAGTCACAGCCCCAACCGCAAACAGCGGGAGGGAGGGCGCTCCCAGCCCTGGGACTCCGGGGCCGGACCTTGGTTCCAGGCGGCCCCAGGGGCTCAATGGTAACTGGACCCGCCTGCAAAGCCGGGTACAAGACGAGGCAGATAGCCAACTGACACTGGGGAAGGAAGCTGGCTGGGGACCCAGCGTTCGGGGCTCTGGACCTGAACGACAGCTAGAAATTCAAGTCCAGCTGCCACCATCGCCACCCTTGTCAACCTCCTGATGTCTGATCCAGAGAAAGCCGTGGTAGCTTGGTCATTTCTCTCACAGGCAACAAAACCGGTGCCTGTACTCAGTGCAGATGCCACGGGGTGAGCCCGCTCGCCCGTCCCACAGGCTCAGGGTGGCCACGTCACGTGCCCGACGCGGACGCGATCCGCTGGAAGACGCCATGGGACGTGGATGGGCCCACATGGCTTCAGAGCCCACCCTTGCTCGCTCCACTGCGCCCAGCACCTGGCCACAAAGAAGGCCCCCAGGCCACAGCTGCCGGAGGAGATCCCACGCCCACAGCCGAGCCCCAGGCGCTCTCCAGGGGCCGAGGAGCCGTGTGCTGTGACCATCAGCCTCTGCAAGACGTGCAGGGACAGGAGTGGATGAGTTGGGATTGGCCTGATGTGCCCCCGGATATGCACAGGCCCCGGGTGTCTCGGGCACCTGCCCCAGTGGCTGAGGACGGTGGGCCCTCGGCTATGCAGCCCCAGCTCTCAGCAGCCAGCGCAGCAGCCCCACGGGAAGTGCCTCAGCGGCGGAGGCGAGCAGATTGCCACACAGCTTGTGAAAGCCGCCCTGTCACGCTCCGGACGGCGGGGACACAGGCTACCAGACTCGCCCTCTGTGGGGTGCAGAGGGGAAGGGTCAGGCTGAGGAAGCTCCTAGGGCAGGGCAGAGCGAGCAGCTATCAGACCCCAGCCAGGGCCAGGCAGGCCCAAAGGGTGAACAAACTGTCTCGCGCCCTCACTCAGCCGTTCAGCAAGCACCTCCAAGCCCACGGGCCGGCTGGGGACACCGCAGGCCCTGCCAGCCCTGGAGGAGGCTGAGAGGGCCACGACCTGTGACGGGTCTTGGGACTCCTTGCCTGGGCCTCATTCCAAGGCCCAAACTGGGGCTTCAGACACCTATGGGGGGCATGGTTTCTGTCCAGAAGAGGTTCTAGGAGGGGGCCTGGCAAGGGGGGAGGCCAGCCCAAGGCTGGAACTGGCCTAGCAGCTTCCAGGGCGGAGGAAAGGCCGAGTGGCCCCGGAGACATCGCTTTGACGGGCAGGGCAACGAGGGACGGGCTCCAGTAGCTGATGACAGACATCAGGGGCACTGCCTGCGTGACACCTCAGTCCAAGGTGGGGCCCCTTGGCCTGCCACTGACAAAGGGTCCCCTGGGTGCATTGGGGTCAGACTCAGACTTGGGATTTAGACCCAAACCTGTAGCCTGAGGCTCCTTCCAAAATGTGGTGTGGCTTGGTCACTCCGTGGGCCCCTTTCTCCCAAGGAGTAAAGACCAGGGACTTGGGGAAGGAAAGAGGCCGCCCTGGGCCTGGACTACCCCATGCCATCGGCACAGGCAGGACCAGCTGTGGCGGCAATGGCTGACCCCAGCCCGGCCAGGCTCTGCCTCTCACTGCGGCCAGCCCGAGACCCGGGCCCAGCTGCCAGTGTCCAGGAGCACCCCCCCCCCCAAATGGAGGCACCTCCTTCCCAGGCCCCTCCCAGGGAGGCCCTCAAGCCCCAGGCTGGGCTTCTGGAGGGGGAGGGGGCAGAGGAGAGGGTGGTGGCATTAGTGGTGGGGGTGGGGGTAGAGAGAAACTGGTGGCCCTCATTCGTACCACACAGCTGCTATGCCTGGCGCTAGCGTGTTCCCGCTGAATCATCAGAATCCATGAGGTAGATGCTATCCTCGTCCTGAGAAAAGACAGAGGTGAGGTGACAGGGCCAGGGTCGCACAGCCAGGACGTGAACCAGAATCCACTAATCGCCCGATAGCACCCGCCCCGGGGTGGGTAAAGGGTCAGGCGGTCCAGGCATCCGGCCCCTAGGGATGGGCGCCGGGCCACACTGGCCACAGGGGACTGATCAGGCCGGTTCTGCTGCAATGGAAAGAATGCGTTTGGGAGTCTCGGGACAGATAAGGTTCCCCACGGAGGGGCGACTCCCCGCAGCCTCTCTCCGGCCTTTCTCCGGCAGAGCAGGCGCAGAGCACAGATTACTGCCTCTGAACTGGAGCTTTAAACCGCACCCGCGAGAAAGGCATTACGAGCCAGAGAAGCAGGGGGGACAGCTTGGTCCGCGGCTCAAATTAAGATGACACGTCCACAGCGGGGGAGGGGTGCGGGGAGGTCAAAGGTGAACCGGATGCGCTCCAGGCTGGGACAGGCAGTCGGACAGCCTGGGGCTGACAAAGCCAAAGCCAGTCAGCTTTCCATGGGCCTGCGGGGTGGGGCGGGGCGGGCGGGGGCCTGTGCAGGTCTGGAAGCGGCTCTGGCTCCAGCACCTCTGCCTGCGGGGATGGTGCTGTTGGGAGGCGACCATGGGGTCCTGAGCCACCTCAATCCCCAGGTGCTGAGATGCCAGCACTTCCGGGAGTATGAGGGCCCCTACCCCACTGTCCAGGGCGCCCCCTCAGAGACAAGAGGCCTGGCCTGGTGGGAGAAACAGCAGGTGGCAGTGTCCTGTGACACAAGTCCTCTCTGCTGATGATTTGGGAAGCTTCAAGCTCGATGATGTCGTCCACCAACAAAACAGAGAACAGAGGCCAGGGCTACGCTGAGCACGGGGTGGGAGGGTGGGCGGCAGCATGTAGCCAGCGCTCAATAAACATCACTGCTGCGACTAAGGAGGGAACGGGGGTGTGTGCCACCCAGCCCAGGGGCGCCGTGTCACGGGAAGGCACGAAGTCCTGCATTGCACCGTGGAGGGGCTGGAAGGCAGCGCATGGCTGTGACCCACAGGGCCAGCACCCCCATGGCGGAGTGGCGGCCAATGCGTCCCGGGTTCTTTTAGGGGTGACGAAAATGTGCTGGAACTAATGGTGATGGTCACAGAACTCTGAATACACGAAACATCAGAGCTGTACCCTCGCAGTGGTTCTCAACCTTCCTAATGCCACGACCCTTTAATACGGTTCCGCATGTTGTGGTGACCCCCAACCATAAAATTATTTTTGTTGCTACTTCATGACTGTAATTTTGCTACTGTTATGAATCGTAATGTCAATATCTGATATGCTATATGTGTTTTCCGATGGTCGCGACCCACAGGTTGAGAACCGCTGCAGGGTGACTTTTATCTTAAAAAATGAACAAGTCTGATCCCTCGCCCACTGCCAAGCCTACCCAAAGTCCCCTGGCTGTCCGGTTAGGGAGGAGAGGCAGAGCAGGGGAGCTGGGCCATGCTGCGCCTGGATCCCTGTGCCTCGCTGCCCCCGGCTTCCAGAAGCTGCCCCCTCTTTTCCCCCACCCCCTCCAGGGAGGCACGGACTACTGAGAGCTCTTCAGGGGGGCACAGGGGCCTCCTTCCCTACTGAGGTCGCCGCTCAGGCCGGTGGTCCTCACCCTGCTCTCCAGACACTCGGAAAGCCAGCAGCAGCAGCTTACAACCCGACCTCTCTGGCCTGGGCTTCTCCGGCTGCGCCATGGACCAACTTGGGCTGCCAGCCACTTCTGCAGACGGAGACCAGAGCAAGGGTGACTCCGTGAGAAAATGAGGCCGGGCATGGGGTATGACCCAGAGAAGGTACCATAGGGTCACTAAGCGTCTCATTTCTTTACATCGAGGCCCCGACTAGGGCTGCCCAGGTGGAGGATTGCAAACTGAGCTCATTGCGATGGCTTCAAGCACTCCACTTTGCTCATGGCTGCCACAGCCAGGTACAAGGTGACGAGACCCAGGCACACACACATCAGAGCACCCTGGGGTCCACATACTGCTCCAAGGTCCACAGATGCCGAGCCCCACCCGACTTCAGCTTTCCCAGCAGAACAAGGGGAACAGCATCAGGAAGCCAGCGGCAGACACCACGCTGTGACGACGGTAAGAGCTCAGGCCAGCGTGGGTCACCTTCTACCGACACTTCCCAGGGCGTCACACAAAACACCCGGCTGTAGCCACAGAGCCTGACCCGCGTCAGCAGCACACTTTGTTCCCAGCCACTCACCGGCTGCCTCCTGGGCCGCCACTCACGCCAGACGCTGGGCCAGCCTAGGGCCTTGGCGAGGAGCCAAAGAGCCATTGCGGCAGCTCCTGCTCCCTGCCTACACGTGGGCCCGCATCTGCAGGCCGCTCCACCACCTGCCTTGGCAAGGAGGGGCGTGTGCCCTTTCGTTGCCACATCCTCTGCAGATGTGGGGTGTCACTCTGGGACTCGAGCCCGGCGGGCCGGGAGTGGACACAGCTGCTCGCTGAAGCCCTGACACTCGGGGTGACTCAGCCCAGGCGGGACCAGCGTCCTCCCACACGCTGCTTTGAAAGCCACGCCAGCCGTTCCTTTGTCTTCTGGAACGCTCTTAGAGAAGACAGCCAAAGCAGGGAGCTGCTGGGCAAACTCTGCCCCAGGGGCTTCTCACAGGCTCTGAGGAGACCCCGAGCCTCAATTTCAGGTATGTGCACGGCTCCCCGGGCGCCCTGCAGCCTGCCTGGCTGTCTCGTCTGGGGCCTCACTGGGTCCAGGCAGAGAGCTCAGCTCGCTGCCTCCTCTGGGCGCCTGCTCTTCAGCTGGGCGGTGCACTGCGACCCCAGGCAGCCAGGCCTCTTGACACTGACCCTGTCATGTCCTCAGAAGTGGCCATGGGGTCCCCAGGCCGGCGTGGAGGATGAGGAGGGGTGTGCATGCAGCGACGTGGACGGTCTGCTGGTAGCTGCACTGCCCAAGTGGATGGAGCAGCCCTCAGCGAGTGGACGTGAAAGCAGGCCCCAGTGGTCCTCCCTCCTGGGCCAATGCCATCCTGTCCATCAATTCTAAGCTCATCCCCCCCCCCACATCCTCCTCCATCCCAAAACCGGGTAGTACAAGGGGCCTGGAAAGAGACGAGATCCCAGAACTAAAGAACCCCCAGCAAGCCCAGGTCAGGGCAACTGTCTGTTCCACTGAGCTGAGGCCACAGAGCCCACAGGAACCGACACAGCTCCTTCCTGCACACGTGTTTCCTGGGCGCCCCTGATGGCCCTGGAACCCAGATGCCAAGTCTTGGGCCTTTGGGGCGAGGCAGACGACAGGCAGAGGCACCCAGAGTACCCACTTTCTCTGCCCCAGATGTGGGCTCCCGCCTCCTAGCGGTAAGTCCAGAGGGTGTCTAAGAGGCCTGCACCAGAACCCGCATGGGCCCAGGTCTCCCGGCAGCTCGGTGAAAACCGCCCCTTCCCCCACTCGTCGAACCAGCTGCCCTTGCCCACGAATAACACGGGCCAGCAGGACGCTCATCCTGAGGAGTGCCCGAAGCCAGAGGCACCGAGAGCCTCAGGGTTCAAACAACAAGAGGGAAGCTCAGAGAGGGTCCGCGTTTGACAATGTCACGCAGCACGTCACTGCCTCAAAGACACCAGGAGCTAGGGCTCTGGACCGCTCGGGGACACCAACCCCTGTCCATGCCACCGAGCAACCCCTGCTTCAGTGAGGTGGGGAGCTGCCCCAGAAACCCTGTTCCAGGATCTTTCAAGTTTCCAGAGCCTGTTCCCTGACACACTGCGATGGGTATCAGAGCCTGGAGCCACATGGCTCTCTAGGGACAGGTGACCTGGGGAGTGGGCTCCCAGGGGCTCCAGGGAGGCGGGTCAGGGCTCAGCACTCCCGAGGCCACTCGGGGCTCCGGTGGCCCAGTAGGTCCACCTTCCTCAGCCGGGTGCACATCCCACCACCGACCCCCCCACGGTGGCTCCTGGACCCAAGAAAGGACAGAGGCAGGACAGAGCGAAAGCAGAAGCCAAGCAGAGGTGCCCGTGGCTGGGTGGGCGCGCTGTCCGGGCAGGGGTCCGGGAGGGCCTGCAGCTCACGGTGCTGCTCCCACCAGACAGACCAGCACAAGAAAACCAAGCGGGGACTGGAGCCCTGGCTCCTGCTGGTGGGACCAGCTGCTTCCCGGGCCGCCCCAGGAGCGGAGCGGCCTGGCAGGAAGGCTCGGGGGCTCCTCTCCCTCCCTCGGTCGTGGCCTGGCGTGCGCCTCTTACCTCTGGGCTCCTCTGCCTGTTTGGCGAGCTTGCGCAGCGCAGCGGCAAAGCTGGAAGACGGCGCGGCCTGGGCCGACAGCGCGCTGCTGGTGGCAGGGCTGCCGCTGGGCACCAGGGCGCCATTGAGCGGCGAGGGGGTGAGGGGGTTGACGGTGGCGGTGGTCCTGGTCGTGGTGGAAAGCATTCCTAGTGAAGGGGACTTGGGCTCATGGCTCATGCCTGAAACAGGAAGAGAAGAACCAGAGGTCACCCAGAGAGCAGGAGGCCAGCACCAGAGCGGGGTCCGGGGCTCAGGGGTCTGGCCAGCAGGGGCATGCAGGGAGCAGCCTGGGTGGCCCCAGAGGATAGGCAGGCAGAGCAGACAGAGCCAGTGCTGCAGAGAGAATGGGCTGCGAGTCCAGCCAGTGGCCCCGAGGGCCCAGGGACACCCCCACCCGCCTGGATCCATAATGAAAGAACAAGGTATGCGCCCAGGACCCCAATGGCTCGACCTGCACCATCCTACAACCTTGCCAGGGTCACTGGGTAGGCCTGGGAGAATGCGACAGCCTCAGAAATCATCCCAGACCAGGCCTGGGGGAGGGAGACTGAGGCAAGGGGAAGGGCCAGCCCGACTAACAGTGATAATGAGGACAAGCAGGCCAGCAACTCACGGTTAACCTTTCTGACAGGCCTCTGGCACAACTAGTGAGGCCGGCACTGCTACCGTCCCCATTTTAGAAAAATGGAAACAGAGGCTCAGACAGTACAGACCCGGTATCTGACTGAGCATGGGGGCCCCATAGAGGCAGGCCCCCAAGACCAGTGCACCCACTTCCCCTGAACACACATCCCGGAGAGCCAGGCCATGCTGGTGCCCTCGGTCCCCTGCTGGGCAGGGAAAGATCTTGGGGGCGCGGGCCAGCGCACGGAGGTGGCAGGTGGCTGGAGGCCTTATTTGTCGCCACCATGCCCTCCTGAGTCCCGAAGCCACCCAGGGATCCTGAATGGTCTCCAGCTGAGGAGGTGCCTCCGAGAACAGGCTGTGGAGGATGGGCCGCGTCAGCGGTGGAGGGAGAAGTGGGGGACAGAGCACAGCGAACAGGCCCCGCTCCCTCACCAGGCGCAGGCCCGGCCTGGAGAAGCTCAAGATTCAGAACTGCAGATCTAACCGTCATCGGCGGGGAAACCCCCTCCCCACAGGGGGCCAGGGCCAGGCCACACTGGCCAAGGAGCTGCCGCCCACCAGGGTGACCTCCGACGCCATGCGGGAGGACTTGGCCAACTAATCACAGGCCCGGCCTTTCCAGTCCCATTCAAGTGTCAGCGAGGAGGCGGAACCTCCCCTGCCCTGCACGCCCCATCAATCAGGCCCAGCTCCGTCTTGGGCGGGAGAGGATGCCATAAATAAGTTCTCCGTGAACATTTCCTGCCTCTGGGGCCACCTGCCCAGGCCCAGTCCCTGCTCCCTCGCTGCGGTGCAATTCCAGGGCGTAAATCGAGGCCGCGGCCTCGGAGCTGGCAGGGGCAACAGGTCATGCGCAGGAAGGAGCAAATTACCCTCTAACCCCCAGACAGAGGCCTGGGAAGGCCGCGGGGTCGTCTAGGGAGGGGGCTCTTGGCATCATGGGCGTGGGGGTGGGGCAAGCACAACCACAGAAATCCAAGAACACAACAGGGCAGGAGCATGGGAGCAGCCCTCCCCCCCGCCCCCCACCCCGCCCCAGGCTGTGATCCCCCGACCCAGAGCCCACCTCACCTCTGCAGGGTTCTGTGTCAAGTCTAAACGTGTCTGACTGGAACCTGCTTCCATGCCCCCACCCCCAATGCGGCCAGTTGAGCACAGGGGTCCCCCACAGGGGCAGGCCCCCAAGACCAGCCCACCCACTTCCCCTGAACCCATGCCCTAACCCTGAGCCCCAGAGAGCCAGGCCATGCTGGTGCCATCAGTCCCCGCTGGGCAGGAAAAATGTCTCGGCGAGGGCCGGGTGCATGGCGGTGGCAGTGGGGCGGGGGAAGCAGCTGACGCATAAAAGACAATATTGAGGCAGGCGCAAGCTCGAGGGAACACCATTCTTTCGGGTGAGGGCTTGTACTTCGGGAACAAAGGACCCCCTCAAGAGCCCCTGTGCCCACAGCCAGCAGGCTGGCTTCCCAGCTGCCGGCGGGTCACGTGGGCAGCAGTGCCCACGGCAGCAGCCCCACTGAATCGCCCAGGCACCGACCTGCGGCTGACCCCTGGTGTCCTCCTCTTTCTGGAAGGGCGGGGGAGGGGTGGGGAGAGGGAGCCACATGTCCAGTCACCTAGAACTCAGCAGAGAAACCCAAGAACCGGGGTCCCTGCCCCTGGCAGCCTGATGGCCAGAAAGCACAGGTTCTGACAAGAGTCCCTTCTCAGCCAACCTGGCGCCCAGCCAGCCACTCAAGGACCAGTGAGCACATGGGCAACGTGCTCCGGAAGCTTGGCCCCAGGCTGCCTTTAGTGTCCTTTCCCCCCTCCCATGGCCAGCAGGGACAGAGGATGGGAGGTGCGGCCAAGGCCACGAGTCAGCAGAAAGCAGCAGCCTGGAGGTAAGGGCTCAGCACTGACTCAGCGGCCAGGCGCCTGGGGCTTTAACCTGGCCCTGCAGCCCTTAGGCAAGTCACTCCACCACTCTGAGCCTCAATCCCCTGGTCTGTAGAATGGAGATAAGGAGAAAGTCCACCTCGTTGAGGTTAGTCCCGGAGGGACTCAAGGAGCTAATTTATGTGCCGGGCTCAGAGCAGGGCAGGCACATACCAAGGATGGCTTGTTATTATACAGCCCATCAGCCAACTGGGGCAAAAACCCTGCTCCTAGGTCCGGACGGGTCTGGGGTCTGGCCAAGGCCACGCAGGTCAGGCTCAGCAAACCAGGACAGAGGCTGCCTACTGCCCCACCTGGGGCTTCGAGGGGCAGAGGTGAGGCGGTGTCAGAAGTCTGTGCACTGCTTACGGTGGGGACCCCAACGCTACCCCTCCTCCTGCTGCTGCCTTCCCCAGGCCTTGGGGACAGCCAGGCCCAGCCTGGCATGCAGGCCTCGGGCAGAGGGCCAGTGCCATGACCCTGAGCGGGCAGCAGCGGCAGCTGAAGGCTGACACCCAGGACACCGGGGACCAGAGCTCTTGTCCTTCTGCCCACAGGGGACACCGAGATGTGTCCCCACACACAAGCGCTGATGTGGGCAGTCCACAAGTCCTCAGGGTCCTGCTCAGCACCCACTCTCAATGCACCAACTGGGGGGTTGTCTCCAGATGCTAAGTGGCATAAGATGGAGGCCTGCCCGTCTGGGGCCCCAGGCAGGGCCTCAAGTTCACCAGGTCCTGACAAGGAGCTCAGAGGAAGGGCACTACCAGGGCGGCTTGGCAGATGAGGTGCGTGAGGAGGGACCCTAGGGCTCCCTCACCCAGGGGACATCTCAGCAACCTCAGAGGCCACACAGATCCTCGGGGCACCTCTCAGGAGAGCCCGGGAGAGGCCGCAGCCCCAGAGCCACCACTTACCATCCCTCCCTGTGCCCACTCCTCACGGCCTCAGGCATCGCTCAGAGGCCAGCAGCGTGCAAGTGGGGAAAGTAAAGCCAGGAGCTATCTGAACGCTGGTGAAGGCCATACAGACGGCTCAAGGCCACACCGTTGAGCGGCACATCTGGGACTTGAACCCCGTTTCTTGGGCTCAGACACAGCATTCTAACCACTCATGACACCACCTGCCCAGTCTGAGACCTAACGGTGAAGTCTGACCGAAGGTGCAAACACGCACCCTGAGCTAAAGTACCTTTCACCACAGTAGCTCGCCTGATAGTTTCGCTTTCTGAGGTTTCGGTTCCCTCCGATCACTTGAGCTGAGGGTGGTCAGCGGCCACGCTGTGAGGATGCTCAAGCAGCCTGCGGAGAATCCGTGTTTCAGGGAGCCACGCCCTCCCTATAGCTGTGTGAGGTGCCGTCCCGGCAGCTGCTCCTCCAGCCCCCGTCAAGCCTCCGAACACACAAAGGCCCAGGGAACAGCTCGATGACAGCCTCACTGCGGACTGAGCCAGAACCGCCAGCTGAGCTGCTCCCGGGCCCCTGGCTGTTTTTAAGTTTGGGATAGTTTGCTATGCAGCATCCGTTGAGTGTCACTGCCTACCTGTCTCATCAAGGCCCACCCTCTCAATCTGTCCCTATCTCCCTTCTTTCTTGAACCCCAAGAAGTTCAACCATCTGATCGTCTGACCATTATGCTGTATATCTGAAGCTAAAATAAGATAATATTGAATATCAGCTGTAATGGAAAAAGAGGTCCAACCATCTGCAAAGAATTACTATGCGCCTTTATCCAGAGTCCTCTCTGATGCCATCAATCACCCCTTCCCCCCGCCCCACTCTTTAGAGATGTGGCCACCTCTTTAAATCCCAAATACCCTAAGACAAAGGAGTCTTTGTGCCCATTCTACAGGCTTGGATCGAAGGGTTAACATGATCAGCAGCAGACCGGTTACTCACACCCAGCACCTACATCCCACTTACAAGGTCAGGGCCCAGATCCAGACCCATTCTGGGGCTGAGAGAGGGGCCGGCTCTGCCCTGCCCGGGAGCCCACCCCGCATGTACACTGCCACGACAGACAGGGAGGAGGAGCTGGGAGGCGAGGACGGGCAGTGTAACTGTTGCACCTCCCAATGACCAGTCCCAGAGGCCGGGGAGCAGATGTGAGGTCACTGCCCAGTAGCCGTGTGACAGGCTGGCCAGCTGGCAACTCGGGTGAACATGCTGTGACTGCCAGCTGCCAGTGCTGGGCAGGATGGCACAGAGGTGCTGGATGGGCAGGTGGTGCCACAGGGCAAATCCCAGGCCAGACCCCAAAATGTCTCATGTCCCTTATGGCCAGTGGTGGGTATCTTCAGTTGGCAGCAAGAGGAGCAAATCTCTTTTTGATCCTTTTTAAACTCTCTCTGTTCTAGTATTTCTGCAGTGAACCAGGTTTTCAAAACACGGGGGCCCTCAAAGAGATGGAGACCTGCCTGCATGAAGTTGGCACAGCCAACAGGAGCATGGGGGTGTCCCCGACGGGGGCCGCCAGCCAGCCAGGTGCAGAAGCCAAGGAAACTGGGGTGTCCCTGCTGGAACTGGAACCCAAACCCTCACCTACAGCCCCCCAGGACAGCCAGGTCTGCCTCTCCTTCCTCTCCTGGGTCAGCCACCACCTGAATGTCATCAAGTTCCCGCTGGCATCCGGACAGTGACACCCCTCCTCCCCATCTTCAGACAAAGCCTGGCACCTGCTCCCCAAACCCGGCCAGTGGCCTGTGTCCCCATGTATAGCCCCCTTGGGTTCCTGGGGGGTCCCCCATAGCCAGTGTCCCTGCCATGGTGTCAGCCATGGGCTCCAAGAGCTATGAGCCAGGAAAGCTGCTCTGCTGATGTCAGGTCACTTAAAATAGAATTCCAAATGAGCAGCTTCATTAGGCATCTAAAATTAGCATTCCTCCTCAGCATGTGTGCCTCAGCAGGGGGTCCGGGGGACACACGCCGGATGGCAGCTCCCTCACACCTAGGACAGAAAGCCCAGGCCAAACTGGGGGGGCCCACAGACCCTGGGTCACCCTGGACCTGCTGTGGACTGACGGCTCTGAGAACCTCCCACTCCTTCCTTAGTGCAGGCCGGGGGTCACTCAGGGCTGCTTGCTGCGCTTCCCCCCAGGTCCTGCCCAGAGAGGTGGACCTGCCTCCCACACACAGCTGTTGTCTGGCTGAGGCCAGGCACTGTGGCTGTGGAGGCCCAGGGGTGGGTGGAGGGGAGCCTGGGGGCGGCCCCTGCACCCTTAGGAAGCCCTGGGGCGCCTACTCCCCCTGCCCTCATTAGAGAGGTATTTATTAACTTCTGCCGCTTCTGGCCATTGACTGAATTCTTGTCTACATTATCAGCTCATGTAAATTCATTATCCTAACAGCTGGGAATGAGCTCGGCTGTGCGAAGGCCAATGATGGATGAGGGCTGGGGCTGGGGGCGCCCGGGGAGGCAGGGCCGGCTCCTCTCTGCCTTGTACAAGCTCTCCCGACACTTCTGACTCCGCAGGAGAATGAGCTGGTTTCCGTGGCCTCCTGGGGCCTTCTCATTTGCATCACAGGCTGGTGTCTCTAGACGGGGCCTCCTGCCCCCCTCAGCTGTGCCCTCTCCACAGGAGAAAAGAGCCAGCACAGCCAGACCCCCAGAGGCAAAATCCAACAGCTCCTGGGCCCCTTCAAGCACCCAGGACCCCTCCAACCCCCTCCAACCGTTCTGAGTCCCAGCTTTCTGCCCCCGCCCCCCCCGCCCCCCGGACCTTTCTAGGGCCGGCCCAACAGAGCCCAGAACCCACGTGCTTTTGCCAGAGGCTGAGGCGAGCAGAGGGAAAGCCCCCGGGCTAGCAGCACCCACAGGCGACCAGGCCGCCACTCCACGGAGGGCGAGGGTCTGGAGAGGCAGGACGGCCCGCCCAGTCTTGGAACCTGGGGGAGGCGTTGGCCGCTGCTCCCTCTAACGAACTGTGGTGTCTTTAATCAATACTTGTTTCTCTCCTCTGCCTGCGTTTTTAACAGGACCAGAAGCGGCACAAAGCTTAAAAAAAATAGAAGGGTACAAAAGAAAGGAAGATCCAAGAGTGAGGGGCGGGCCTGCTGGAACCCCCGGGCGTTTTCCTGGAACCCACCTTGCCCTGTGTTCTACAGAACAGACCCCGCGGGGGGCACGCTGTCCGAGGCTCCCGACAGCCGGGGTTTAAAACGCGGAGGCGGCCCCCCCCCCACCATTGACCGGGGGCCGCTCCTGCTCCCTCCGCCACCCCACAGTGGAGGAGCCTTATTAATCAGCACTCAGCCTCCCTCTCTCCCTCCCTCCCGGCCTCCCGTGGACCCCATAATTACCACTTCCTTTCATCCCTGCTCTTCCCGGCTCCAGACCTCAGGCCTGCTCCCTCCATGCTCTGTAATTACAAGCTAATAGCTGAGATGAATTTTCTGCTGGCTCCCGGTTCAAGCACCAATCCGCCCCTGCCCCTGACGGCTCCCCCTGGGGTAATTACACCCCGCGAGGCTGGGCCCAGCGGGGGCTTCACTTTCGGGCCGGTGCGCAATCTGGACTTGCATTCTCTAATCACCCCTCTTGGTAATTTTTCATTACCGCAGAAAGAAATGTTTGTGAACAAATAGAGGGCGTCCCCCCCTGGCTCGGGGCCCCTGTGCCCCCACCTAAAGGGGGATGCTTCTGCAGCCGTAAGGCCGGGGCACCCCGTACAGACCAGGCAGGAGGCTGTGCGGTGCCACGTGACCTCAGGAGCATGAGTGGCTTCATAATAAATTCATTATTGTATTTGCCTTCGGGTGCTCCGCGCTCACTCGCACGAAACAATTTTTCTTGGGGGTGGGGGCGGAGTCGGGAGAGCGGGGAAGGTCCTCTTGCTCCCGGATGCACAGGGGTGGCCTGCCGAGGCCTTCATGTTCCTTTTCTACTGAGGACACCCCCTCAGGCTGTAGGTGTCTAAGGGGATGGGGGCCTTTTTCTTGCCCTGAGTCCCTGACCTGGAATTACTCCCCAAGGCTAATGCCCCGAGTAGCTGGCAGGCTGAGCCAAGGCCCTCCACGACTGCTGGGGCAGGGGAAGGCCCAGCAGATGGCCTGGATCCTGACCTGGAACAAGAGAGAAGGACCCAGAGAACATAAGAGGGGGAGGAGGAAGAGGAAAGAAGGGAGGGGGAGGGCGGAGGGGGAGGGGGCGGAGAAAGGAGGGAGGTGGAGAGAGAAAAGGGAGGGAGGCCAGTCTGTGTGTCTGCATGGGACCCTGGCCCAGGAGTGAAATGAATAACAAGGCCGTTCATTTTACAACAAGGTTGCCATCCTCCCTGTGGCGCAGACCTGTCACTCAGCAGCATTTATTAAGTCACTACAGATGCTGAAGGCAGGAGCTTGTGAGCAGACAGTGTCTGCCAGACCCTAATCAATGAGAATGGGAGCCCACCTCCAGGAGCAAGGCCACCCCCCCAGAGCGGGCGCCACAGGGTGAGCTGTTCGCAAAGCCAATTCTGGGGTCACCAGGGAACCGTGAGTGGGTTTGGCCCAGGCCCCAGGATGCCCTCACAGCTGCAACAAATGGGGGTTGATGGGGGCAACATTTGAGCTTTCGGGAGAGACCCCTAGGGTGTCACTCAATGTGAGTGTACCCGTGGGAGGGGGGAGAAGGAGAGGGGCAGGCAGAGGAGGGAAGGGCAGATCCACAGGTCTCAGGCCCCAGGCGGCTTCACGGTGGGAGGTGTCCTGGGTAGGAGCCACAAAGTGGGCGGCAATGACAGTGATGGGCACAGGGTTGGCGCCCAGGGCAGCCTGCCCGCTGCCAGAGGCCTCCAAGGACAGCCTAGGGGTTGAGGTTCAAGGCCACAGATGACTGGGAGTCCCAGAGGTTCCGGTGGAGGCGAAGGGTGGAAGTCAGGCAACAGATGGCAGCGACATTTGACAGATTATTCTAAGCTGTTGCGTCTGGAGAAGCCTGGGCAGGACAGATGAAGGGCTCAGAGCAGCGCGGGGATGGCAGGGCCATCCTGGGAGGGGTGGGAAGAGGCAGAAACCCGCAGCCACTGGGGACTGGAAGGGCCTGCAGCCTCGAGGAAGAGAACAATAAAGATAAGAAAAGGCTGAGAGACCAGGTCATTGTTGCAGCCCAGCATCCTGAACCCCCGGGAGCCATTCCCTGGGAGCCATTCCCTGACAACAGTTGCTCATTCTGGAACACTTTGCCCCGAGCATCAGCCACCCTCCATAATAAGGCCATGAACAGACCCCAGCAGACGGGGGTCAGGCAAGCTACCCAGAGTCACACTGCTGAACCCAGAGAGCCAAGAACTGATCCCAGTTGGCCCGATTCCCACCCGTCCATCACCCCTGCATCTAACGTGCTGGGTTCAGCGGTCCCAGGGCCAAGGAGCCCCCAACCATGAGTGTATCCTGCCTCTTACCCCACTCTACAGAGGGGTAAACCAAGGCTGGGAGAGAGAGGGCCACACCCTTGTCTAAGGTGGCATGCTAAGAGGCTGAGGAGCCGGGATGGGAACCCAGTTTTCCTTGCTGAACTAGAATTGTCCTTTTAAAAATGAGAGGACATTGGAAAGGACCCCCCACCCGCCCCTACACACACCGAGGGCAGACCCCAGTCCTGTGAGAGCGCCCACCTATGCACTGCCCCCAGTTTACAGGTGGCACCAGTGAGAATTAGAGATGACACAAAGCCAGGCAGTAAGATGAAGACCTGGCCGTGGGACCCCCCCCCGCCCCGCCCCCCCGATCCCCACATTCCTGCCTCAATCCATGCTGGAGCCACAGAAGGCCTAGGACACAACCTGGCAGTGACCCGGTGTGAGCTTGTGGCACCTGAGCTAACCAGGCCACCTCCAAGCAGAGCCTCGCTCACAAAGAAGCCCTTTCAGTGACTCCGGAGGTGCGGAGTGCAGGAAGCGGGTGGGGGTGGGGGGGTCAAAGGTGTCCAATGCAGACGAGAGGTCCCAAGGGAGAGGAGCCCAACCTGGCCAGGAGGTGGACACTGAATGTCTCCCAGTTACCACAGAGCTGCTGGCAGGCCAGGGCCAGCAGGTAGGGAAGCAGGCCAGGAGGGCAGGGGCCGAGGGCAGGGGCCGGGGCCAGGTCCTCACTATAACCTGACTGGCCAGTCCCAGGCCCCCCACTTCTTGCTTTTTCCCTGCAGAGGAGGCTGGGCCCAGGAATCGGAGTTCAAACAGCTCCTGCCCGACCCTCTGAAAGAAGCCATTCTAGCGGAGAGCAGTGCAGTGTACCTGTCGGAAGAGCACTGTGCCTCTGATACTGAGTGCAGGCTGACAGACGCTGTCTGTGGCTGTGTGGCGGGGCATTCTCCACCTGGCTCCCAGCCCTCAGGTGCTCAGCGGCAGAACAGGGACCAGCATGCACACCAGCCACATCCTCACAGGTGACGAGACTCAACGTGGAAAAGGGTGCCGTCTGCATCCCTGTTCGGGCAGCTGGGAGCTTTAGAATCCCAAGGGCAGGCACCCCCAGGAGTGAGGCGGGGACTGGATCACTGGTCAGAAAACCTGCCAGAGATCCATTTGCTGCCTGACCCCTACTAGGCTTCTCGGCAGGGACGTCAGGTCACTGAATGGCCCAGCCCCCGTTTCTAGTATTCCAGAGCGGGGAGACCAGCCGGGAGAAGGCAGGGAAGGCTCAGCGGGCCTCCCTTTACCCACAGATCTTTTTTTATTTGGCCTGAAGTGATGTTGTTTAAGTGCAAATCAATGGAAAACATTTTAAAACAGAAAATTTCAAGTTAAAATGAAGATTTCCAGTTTCTCTTGAAAAATCAGAAACCACAAAACCATGACCTGGAGAGTGGCAGTTGTCCCTTAGTCTGTCCCTAGGTTTCCAGCCCCGCCACTCCCTAGCACCTCTGCCGGTCTGCCTGCTCAATGCCAGGCGGCCTCGCCAGCTCCGAAACCCTTCGTGGGCTCAGGCAATGAGCAGCAGCTGGAGGAACTTAATACACTACACCAGCCGGGACCCTCAGCTCACATGTCAACACCCGAATTCAGTCCAGATTCAGGAGGAAGAGGTCATCACCTCCACCCTCAGCCTTGGGGGTGAGGTCCATCAGGCGGGAGGCCGTGCTCCTGGCACGTGCCAAGCACAGGTGGGTGTCGCCTGAATCAAAGCCAGTTCACTCAGCCCGGCCAGCATGGCTCAGTGGTTGGGCACCGACCTATGAACCAGGAGGTCACGGTTCGATTCCCAGCCATGCATGGCACATGCCCGGGTTGTGAGCTCGATCCCCAGTGGGGGTCCTGCAGGAGGCAGCAAATCAATGATTCTCTCCCATCATTGATGTTTCTATCTATCTCTCCTCCCCGCCTATCTGAAATTAGTAAAGAAGAATATATATATATATATATTTTTTTTAAGGCAGTTCATTCAAGCAAGGACCGAACTCAAATTATAAAATGGTTTTTGCTTTTGCCAAAAGATCCATTCTCAAGATGGTTTGCAGACCAGACCTCTCACCAGAAAAATACTCCTACTGAATTAATTCTGTATATAGTTTTACTAAGTTCACAGAAGCCCACCTGTAAACCCCATGGATATGTGAGGCATCCATGAACCCAGGTTACAGACTCCTATAACATGGATTCTTTACATATCAAACCCCGAGTATTAACACCCTCTCCTAACATGTTCTGCCCAGGCTGAGTGCATACAGGGTATCAAAGGTAAGATTCAGAAAACTCTAAGTTTTCATGATGTTTCTTCACCTGGGCTCATCTACCGTCTTCAAAGCCCTGGGTACTGTGCCCACATCAGTAACTGTCCCACTAAAGAAAAACCAACTACGCTCTAGCCAAAACGGGCTGCGGAACAGAGCCATCCCGGCAAAGCTTGCATAACAGACACAAACGATGAGTTGTGAGCTCCTTAGTCCCAACTGTGCCACAGGCCCAGCAGGCTGGTCAGTCACCTTCTTCTGGCCACAACAGTCTGTCACCAGTTGCCAAGGTCTAAATAATTCTGGACTCTGCTCAAAAATAAACAAACACCCCCCTTTAGCTCCAACTGGGAACTTGTAAGGTTCCAGTAACACTGGCAGGATGTTCAGATCCGAAAGCGGTCTCACAGGTGCCGCTCCAGGAGGTGTAACCAAATGCTCTCGGATCATACCTCAGAGCTACCCAGTCCACCCCAAGACCTGCTGTGGATGCAAAAAAGGCCTCAAGCACGGAACTTACTGGATGCAGGGGTTTCTTCCCTCTTGGAATCCGTGGAGGCCCCATTAGCCAGCATGGGGCAGGTCAATAAAGGTCTGGGGGACTGGCTGCGGGTGGGCAGGCAATGCATCCCCACAACTGCTCCTGGAGCACCCGGCAGCTTCCTCAAGCCTTCCCACCTGCTTCTCTTCTCCGAACCCGTGAACCTGCCCACGCGGGCCTGTGAGGGGCGTTGCCACCAATGGTACAGACACCGTTGGTAGCTGTGAAACGAAAGCCTGAAGTCCACGGAGGGCCCTGGCTGCAGAAACCCTGGCACCCCACTGACACCCCACCAGACACAGGGCAGCCGGGGAGAGGAACACAGTTCTACCAGATCCAACTGGGGAACCAGCTAGTTAGTTAAAATGCACTCCCTGTGTCTGTCAAGCTCAGGGTCTGGCATCCCCACTAAGGAGCCCTTCTTAGTCTTATAAAGTTCTGTAAGGCATATATTTAGGCCTAACTTTTTGCAACAGGCTGTTTTCACTTATATGTTAAAAAAAAAAAAAAAAAGAGGCCTGAGGGTCAGTCTCCAAAACACAACCTCAGCCCACACCTTGGCTCCCCATGAGGGCCCATGCAGGGTCCAGGAGAAATTCTTTAAGAGCCGGAGGCCGAGGGCAGAGTGGGGCCAATGTGGAGCCTCAGTTCTGTCCCCATACCCTGGTCAGGTGGCAGGGGATGATCAGAGCCCCTCATCCTCTGCGCGGAAGTCCCTCCAGTGATCCCATCTGACCAATTTGGGACACTAGTCAGTTTTACCCGTATTTAACTTTGTGAGCATAGCAGCGGCCATGTCTCGTGAGTCCTCATATAGTAAAAGTGAGTAGGGAAAAGCCACACATCACAGGCAAAAAAGTTACAAAACTGCACTCCAAGAACAGGGGGAATTCAGTAGGATGAATCCACTCATCCCTTGGTTTTCCATTCTCTCTCTCCTGCTACCAGCTGTCTGACTTCAGGCAGGAAGAGGAGCCCCATGGGACCCCCATTTCTCCTAGCTAGTGGCTATGGGGATGATCCTGACCTTGAAAGTCAGACCCATCTCAAGGGCGGATGAAACAGGGAGTGAGGCTACCACCTCCGGAGTATACACAACAGCCCGGCACCTCTAGGGACAGAGAGGGACATGCCCACCCCGTCACTATATCCCGAGGACAACTCAACCCAGATCAAGACCTGCCCTGGCCTATACAGCCACACCCTGGCACTGCATCACACGAAGGCATTTGTCCCTCTAGTTACCAAAGGGCTGAGTGGCATGTCAGGGTGCCCAGGACCTCAGGAGTGAAGACTGCAGTTAGTACGAAGAGGTGTCTGTCTGCCCCTGCCGGCAGGCCTCCCCCCCTCTTCGGCTTGACACACAGATTTCCCTTCAGGACGGCTTAACCTGTCCCACATCAATACTGCCCTGACCAACGCTCATGATCAATTTCTTTTATTGTTGCCGGTGGCCACACACCTACACTCTGAGCACAGGAAGGGCAGAGCTGGGGGAGGGGCAGTCACGTGAAAAAGTGCCTCCCTCCTCCCAGACCCAGGGTGCAACCACCAAGGTGGCTGGAAAAGGTATGTGTGCACGGGCACGTGCAAGCGTGTTTGCACATGTATGGTTTTGAGACCCTGGCAGCAGGGGAGGCCCCAGCAGGGGCTTATTTGGCACCTTGAGCCTTTGGGTCTTGGTGGGAAAAGTGGCAGCAGCCCCTCCCCACTCCAACACTGCAAGGTGCAGGGTCAGGGGCACGGGTAGTCTTCTGGGATTTTTAAGTTAAAGTCCCAGGATAGTAGAGTCACGGAGGACAAGGATGAACTGTCAGCCCTCCACATTGGCAGACCCGAACCCATGAATGCAGAGAAGGCCTCTATCCCCATCGTACAGATGGGACACAGCTGGGAGGATTGTTCCGGCAGGAGGGTCTATGTCATCATTTGTCCCTGCGGGATGCCCCCACCCAGCTCTGGCAGCCTCAAGGCCACTACAACGTGCAATTCCTCATGCACATGTCAAGTTCTCCAGCTGGAGGAACCGGTTCCAGAATCAGAAGGCCTGGCCAGCACGCCAGACAGACACAGAAGCCACCCATCCAAATATAACTCTGCACTTGAAGGCCCTTTAAGAAAGGCTTCGGCTCACCTGGGCCAGGTAAGCAGCATTACCGTCAGGCTTTTACCTCCAGTTCATACAAAGGCCAGAGCCATCCAGTGACCTGGCAATGGGTTGTGGGTAATCAGAAGTCTCCATGCCCACTGTGTTTTTCCACAGCCTCCCCTAGCTAAGCGAGGGTGCCTGGTCGCAAGGGGATGTTTACTCTAGCTCACTGGATTGCCCCAATCAATTCTGGGGTAAAAAGGGCAGATTCTGGCTTCCCAGGTGAGAAACCACTTACGCCTCCCCAGAGCAAAAGGCCCTTGTAGCTCAGCTTCTGACTGCAGTCACCTGGGGCGGGGGCTTATAAATACAGACACCTGTGCCCCACCCCCTAAAAATTCAAGCCTAATTGGTCACAAGTCCAGCCTGGCCTGGGGTTCCCCAGGTGATTTTGAAGTACAGCCAAGAATAAACACTCCTTTCTCAGTTAAAAGTCACCTGTCAGAAACCCCCAAACCCCACTGGAGCCCCACAAAGCCTCAGGTTCAGCCAGCTCTCCTTTTTTCCACAGATGCTCGCTTGCAAACCCTCTGCCCTCCCCTTACCGCCCTCCCACTTTCCTTTCAGTAGCTCCCCGCCCCCCCCCCCAACTTGAACTTGGGAACCTGCTCAGAGCACCAGGAAGGGAGGGCTGGGACAGGGACCCCTGGGATTTGGAGCTGACTGGAAAATTCCAGATAGAGAAGCAGCTTGAGCAAGGACGTGGCCAGGACCACGAGTCTGAAGGCCTGTGGTTTCACCCGGCAGGCGCAAGCGAAAAGGCTGGTGGGGGCAGAAGCTGCAGACTGGAGATTAAAGTGCCCCAGGACAGTTCTGGCAGGTGTGCAAAGGGCCACCCTGGACACACTCCTGTGTTATCTGTCTGTACACCTCCCAGCAGCCAGTGCAGACTGGGCTCATAGGAGGCACTCGATAAATTCTCACCGACAACAACACTCTGAAACGTCATCTCCCGCCTGTGGCCACAGCTGGGGAGAAAGACCAGCACGGGGAAGTGAAGCCAGCGACCCACATGCTTTCCGCAAGAGGGGAGAAATTCAAGCTAGAAGGGTGGTCTTCAGCGCAGTGATCGCACTGAAATGTCACCCAAAATGTGGGTCCCTGCAGGTTAAAAACACAGCTCTCCTGGCACCAGGGGAGGGGGTAGGTGGCCTCAGGCGGCCCTGTGGCTTGGAGACTGCTGTGTTGCCATAACAGAGGCAATTAACGTGCTACCACCCAACCCCAGCCTGGTGTGGACTTCAAGTAACCCAGGCCGGGGACTCCAAGCCTTCAGATGGGGCCAGGAAAAACCGGCCTTGCTAGCTGACTCCACAAGCCCCTACGAGTTCCTGGGGCAAGCAGAGAGGCAGCAGCCACGTCTTGCTCACCTTCGTTCTTTTGGCAAAGTAGGTAGGAGCTGTCAGTACCACCCCTTGAGTAGGGGCCAGGGCCCAGAGGCCCCTCCTCTTTCAGAGCAGGGGAAGGGGAACACCTCAGAGGGCTGGGGAGGTCTCCAGCTTGGAGATGCAGGCCACAGGTCGGCCACAGAGAGGTGCTAGATAGACTCTGCTCCGGTTCATCTGGCCAGACGTGCTGAGCCCAGAGGCAGGCGGCTTCTACGCTGAAACCACAAGGCTCTCTTCGACCTGTTTGTAGCTCCTGAACTTCCCCCAGAGACAGGGAAGTCATTGGCAGCTAGAGGCCTGCCCGGGCGGACAGTTTTGCAAAGGTCATTGGAGCTCCCAAAGGAGCCCAATTCTTGCTGTGAGCTCTGGCGCTGGCCCCCCTGCGCCTGGGCCTCAGTTTGCTCATCTGTCAGGGGACTGGTTCTAGGCCCAGTCTGTGCATTAGAGTCACCTGGGGAGCTTTGAGAACATCCCCTCTGGCTTAACTAGGTTTGGGGAGATGTGGTCACCGGCCGTTTCAGAAAACCAAGCTGGGGGATCTATAAACCCTTTTCAACACTGACAAGCTAGGATTCTGAAAGCTGTCGCCTACAGGTCAGGACGTGTGCTGTGGAGAACAGCCTGTTGCCTTGTTCGGAAACTGGCCCCACAGATATGACTGTGACTGGAACCAGGACAGGCCGCCTAAGGTGGGGCTGACCCCAGGTCCCACCTGGCTGCTCACCGGCCCCAGGGCTCACAGAAAGACAACTACCAAGTGTCAAAACTCTGGCTGGTTCTAGCTGCCCCCTTTCCCCTCCTTGATGCAGCCTTCTCCTTCCAGACAAAGCGACAAAAGTCCCCCCTCTCCCCTCCCCCCCACCCGCAGAGGCCATCAGCGCCCCACACCCCCTCCCCCCAGAGCTCAGGGCTTCGCTGGTCCAGGCCGTTGTGACTTATCAGTGTAGTTGCTTTGGTAGAGACAGCCTCCTAGGTGCTTCCTAGTCCTCCTGGGCGGGGTGGCAACTCCCCAGCGCAGAGAGCAGCTGGGATGACACACAGCTGCCAGTCGGAGCCCGCACCCTGGGCCCCCTCACCTGTGGCGTGGCCGGGCTGAGTCAGGTGGCAGCCTGTGCCTCAGGTTCCGCCGTCCTTGCAGGTGGAGGTGGCCCGTAAACACAGGGTGAGCCACACTTTGCGTGCCCCAAGCTTAAGTAACATGGAGGGATGTCCAGAGACCGGCTGCTCACCTGCGCCCCCCTTCAGAGCAACCCCCCACCCCTTGCCTTTTAAGAATCCCAGGGGAGAAGGCCCAAGTAGCCAACTGGGTACATATCTCAGTGTCCCACCAAGACCTTCAGCCCCGCCATCCAGTCTCCTGGAAACTGAGGTAGGCCAGGAGCGTCCCACCCAGAGTCCACTAAGCCTTTTGTGCCAGCGCCTTTCACAAAAGGAGCCCTTTTTTTCATGTGGTGGTCCCGCTTTCTGTTTCCAAATCCTAACCTGTGTGGCCCCCCGGATAAGGCACTGCAGGGGTTAACAAGGGTTTAATGTATTTAGACGCACTCTGGAGACAAAGGCTAGTTTACAAACAAGAGCCAAATCGACTCAACACCGGCTGTATGCCACCACCCAGCTGGGGGCCGGCAGGTGCTCCGGGCCAGGCACACAGCCCTTAAAACGTAAAGGGCAGCGCTCCAGCAAGGGGCCCCCAGCCCACCACGTGAAGGGGGCCAGGGCCCTCCGCCCCATTAAGTGGGGGTGGGCCGCATCCCTCCCCCCAGCCAAGAAACCCTTTTCCCCACGACCTGAGCCTGGAGCCCAAGTGATCCCCTTCCCCCGCGCCCCCGCCCTCCCCAACCCGAAGCTCGGGAGGAGGAGGGGAGCGGGAGCCGGAAGGGGAAGGTGGGAGGGCAAGACCAACGCCCGCTCCGCCTCCACGAAGGGAATTTAATTAGCCTGCTGGAGAGGCAGGCGGGCGGCCGAGGAGGTGTCTCTGGTGCTGCAATATAATTGAATCGGCTCCACTCGGTCGGGCCGTTCGCCGCCCATCAGCACAGCCGCCGGCCCGGGAGGGCTGGGGGCGGGGAGGCGCATCCAGGCGGAGCAGGAAGGGCTGGGAAGGGAAAAAGGGCAGTGCGAGTGGGGGGCGGCGGATGCAATCACCCTCCCACCTCCGAGGCCGGGCAGCCATCTTCGGCGAGGGAAGGGGCAGGGAACCGCTCCAATGAGGCGGGGAGAAGGGAGGAGAAAAGTGGCCGTCCCGGGCGCGCCCTAGGGAGGCAGGGCGTGGGGGTCGGAGACCGGGAGGCTGCAGTCCCGCCCTCCAGGCGGTCTCCTCACTCCACGGCGAGGGGGAGGGGAGCCAGACAAAAACCTAAACCGCGAGGCCCCAGCCGGCGAACCGCTTCTCCCCCCGTACCCCCCTCCCCACACGCAGCCGCCGTCAGCACCTGCCGCGGGCCCCCCCTTGTCCCCTCCCCCGCCGCCGCCGCAAAGTTTTCACTCCGGCTCCCGAGTGTCGACAGCTCACCCACAGCCCTCCCGCCCCCCACAGCTACCCGCTCGCCCTTAGGCGCCCCTCACCGAACGCAGCCACCAAGCTTGCGCCCCGCGGTGGCCCGTGGCCCCGCCTGGAGCCAGGCCGCCCAGGCTACGACCCGCGGCGGGTGGGGGCCTCTGGTCGCCTGCCCGCCCGCTCCCTCTTATCAAGGCTCACACTCCAGGGGAAGTTGCCCGGGAGCCGTTGGCGGCCACCCCCGCGGAACCCGCAAACTTGGAGAGGAGACGCTAGGGGACGTGGGGAGACCCCCCCCACCCCCGCCCCCTGCCCTGCACGCTGCTCTCACCTTTCATACCAGGGCCCCGCAGCTCTGCCTCGGCTGACACATGCTGGAGCCACCGTCGTCCAGTGTTTGTCTAAACTGCTTATCTCACCCCGGGCTGCTCGGCGGCGGCGGCGGCGGCTCGGGCCGCTGGGGAGGTGGAGCTTCCGGGGCCCAGGCCAAGAAACACCTGCTGCTGTCGCGGCTGCCGAGGACACACCCAAGCACAACGCCGCCCACTCCCGGGCCACAGGCTCGCTCCCGGCTCCCTGACCTCAGCCAGCGGGAGGTGTCGGGTTTCAGCCGCAAACACATGCGCGCGCGCGCACCGACGGGCGCCGGGTACACTCGCGCGGGCGCACACCCCTCCCTAACCAGGCTGGCCAGGTGAGCCGAGGACACCAGCAGGTAGGGGAAGTGCCACCCTCAGGTTCCCGGGAGCCCCTGGCTCGACTGCTCAGAGATGTCCAAGACCAGCCACTGGGTTCCAGAAGTGGGGAGCAGTCACTTCCAACAAGCCCGCTGCTGGAGCAGAGCCCTTGCGGGTCTTGTGACTGCGTCCCCGGCGCCTAGAACAGTGCCTGGTACAATGGGCGAACGGATAAACTCACATGCTCTGCAGTGCAACTTTGGTGGCGTGTTGGCAAGGGGAGGGGCACAAGATAGGCTGGATACATTTATCCCCACCCCACCCCCAAATGCGTGACCTTGTTGCCCCACCATGAAAGGGTTGAATGTTCAAGAATTTGGCCTCTGCGCCTTACTCTCAAAATTCTAGGAACTACCCCCTCTCCTGTGTTTTTTTTAAAAAAATAATTTTTTAAATCATCACCCGAGTGTATTTCTTTCCCATTGATTTCTAGAGAAAGTGGAAGTGACGGAGGAGGGGGAGTAAGAAACATCCAGTCCAGACACATCAATGAGTTGTCTCCCGCAGGCGCCCCACCAGGGCTGGGGAACCCGCGAGGTTGCCCTTGTCCCGGGATCGAACCCGCGACTCTTAGGTCTGCGGGGGTCCGCGCTCTAACCATTGAGCAACCGGCCAGGGCACCCCCCCTCCCCGTCTTACGTAACTTTTGGGAAGGCCACAATGTCCTCGCGGCCGAAGAGTCCACGGAGGCGCCGCTCAACCAGAGGGATCATTAAGTAGCTGGGGTTGCGGTCAGAGGCGAGGCCGTCCGCCTCCAGAAACTGGCACGACCCACTGGGCCTCTGGCCCCAGCGCAGCACCTCCCTATTCCTGGCACCCCCGCACCCTACCTCACCCAGGCACTTGACAGACTGGAATGACTCAGGGAGCGTCCTGAAATTCCTAGGCACCCACAGGCGGCACAGCGGAAGACTGCGGGCCTCGGCCTCCCGGTCCCCGGACTCCGCCCCGCCCCCACCGTTGGCTAGCGCCGCCCGCGAGCTAGGAGTCCCCTCACCCCCATCCCCGCGCCGCCCGCGTCTCCAGGAAGCGCCTGGTTAATGCCGCAGACTTCCCGCGGCGATCCCGACCTCCGCGTATTCCAGCGCCCCGGGCTCTGACCCCGAGTGCGTCCGCAGCTCTCAGCGATGCTCCGATGCCCCCGGGTCTCCTCGTACAACCTCCTTTGAAAACCCTCTGATCTACAACTTTCATACTTTTAAGCTGGGAGACAAACAAGTACACCCCCGCCCCCCAAGCGGCCGCCCAAGCGCCGCGCTGCGGGTTTCAACTTTCCGCGCCCGGTGCCAGCCCGCGCTTCTGCCAGCCCCAAACCTGCCCCGGGACATGCCCGCGCCGCACTTGGCAGGAGCTCATGCTGCCGTCCCCGCGGGCCCAACCACCCCCGCTCTCCTCCCTCCCTCCCTCCCTCTCCCCGCGCCAGCCCGGATTGCGACGGGAGGGAGCGCTGGGCGCCTGCCACCCCCCATCCATCTGTTCCCGATGACGCTGGCGGGCCTGGAGCATTGGGGCCCAAGCCAGCGCGGTGCAGAACCCGCCGGCGTGCCCGTTGCTGGGCGAGGGGCAAGACCCTGACGGACGCACCCAAGCTGCCCACTTCCCTGGTCCACACCTTAGACCAAGTGCATGCTGGGGCACTTGGGAGTGGGGGCGCACACGGTCGGACTCCCGCCTTGCACAAGGCTCCTGGCCGACCACAAACGAAAAGGGAAACGGACTCGCGAGGCCGGACTGGGGGGCCGTTACTAGCTCCTACCTGCGGGCTCCGGCCAGCCCTGACCCGGCGCGGGAAGAGCGCTTCCCCTTCATCACCCACCTCGCTCTTTTGGGTCTTGGCCTTCTCTTGATGCTTTTATTTACCCACCACACGGTGTCTCCGCAGCGCGGCCTCCGGTAATTTATACCCTGCAATGGCCGGCAGATTCACCGCGGCCAGAGTGGAGGGGGAGGGGTGCCTCCATCCCCGCGGAGAGTCAAGGGGGGGGGAGGGGGGGAAGGATGGGAGGAAGACGTTGGGAGGCAATTCCTACTGCTAGGCTATTTCCTTAAAAACAAAATTAAAACCCTATGGGTCGTTTCCAATCCTCTCCAACCAGGACTACAGTTCGCGGGGGGGAGGGGAGTAACATGCAAATGAACAACTCGCACCTGGCCCGGTGTTTCCTCTTTGCCTTGTCCCCAGGTCAGTACACCTAGGCCCAACCTCCCCCCACCTGGACACGATGCTCCCACTTATCTCCTTTAATCCCTGGGGAGGCCTTGGTAGGGAGAGGAGTCGATTCTTCCACCTGTTTGAGGATGACCACAATGGCCAAGCAAGTTTGTGGGGCGGGGACGCTGCGGGTTATCATTTAGCTAATTTTTGGAGCTGGCAGATCCCTCCCTTCCTTGTAGACATCTGGTTCCACTGGATTGAGAGACGGGTGGTCGGATCCCGTTTCACAGTTGAGGAAATTGGGGCCGAGAGTTGCTCCAGGTCACGTGCGCACGGGTACCCAGGGAGCTGCCTGTGCCTGGAGCTGCTCACACCTGGAGTCTTCCCTACCCAGCTCGGCCGCCAGAGGCAGTGGGATGCTGCAGGAACCCCCAGCGACCGCTAGGGGGCATTAGCGAGCCGGTGTGCGCGCCTTGCCCAGAAAATGCTGGCGGCCACTGGCTGGCTGGCACAGGGGAGATGGATGACACTCACTGTCTGTACGCCAGGCCCAAGGAAATTAGTAATCCGGGAGCAAGGCCTCCGAGTTCAAGGGTGGGAATTGCTCCCCTGCAGCCCGCGCGCTCCTAGCTAACGAGGTTTGTAGCTTGACTCCTAATTTCCCTCAACTGGGGGCTCAGGCTGGCTGCCCTCCATTTCCCTCCAGGCATGTTCCTTCTCCTCTCTCCTCAGCAGCTCCCACCTTGCAGCTAGCCCTGAGTCCTTTCTGGTCAAAGCACTCTCTCCTGGACCTTCTCCCTCATTTCCATTTGCCTGGAAACCTGACAGAGAAACAAGGTTTTGGATGAAAGGGCAGGTGCTGGGGGGCCAGTCATACGGGGGGGCTGTGAGTACATCTCCAGGAGCAGGGACACCTGTTTACCAGGGTCCTGCTTCCTCTGTGCCAGAGGCAACAGGATGCTGGTACGTGCTTTCCCGCACCCCAGACCCCTACCATCCTGAGCTGTGCCTCCTAGAGCAGGAAGAAGTCATCCAAAAGCCCTCACCTGGCTCTGAGCACCTACCCAGGTGGACCCCTGCAAAATCCAGCCCCGCCTCCATGAGCCCTGGGACCTGTGAAACTTACAAGTCCTACATGATGAGAAAGCCCTCAGGATAAGCCCCCTTGGGAACTGAAAAAGGGGCCTCTGATATGTATGCCCAGAAAGGATCTGATTAGGGAGGCCTGTAACCAAGACGGAGGGCATGTAGTTTGCTCAACAAATGTGGACTCTGTTGGCAGGAGCCTTCCCAGATACAGAACTGAAAGTGCCAGGTTGGCCTCAGCTGCCCAAAAAGACTAGCAGTGGTTCTCAACCTTCCTAACGCCGCGACCCTTTAATACAGTTCCTCATGTTGTGGTGACCCCCAATGTCATTGTTACAAATTGAACATAATTAAAGCATAGTGATTAATCACAAAAACAATATGTAATTATATATGTGTTTTCTGATGGTCTTAGGCGACCCCTGTGAAAGGGTCATTCGACCCCCAAAGGGGTCGCGACCCACAGGTTGAGAACCGCTCGACTAGGGCAAGAGGCAGGAGGTGCTGACAGATGGGGCATTTAGAGGCAGCAAGAAAGACAGGTGATTTGGCGACTTAACCCATCACCACCACCACCACCTGGGCACCTACCTAACCAGGTGAGATTCGTAGGAGAGTAGACACTATCTGTGACTGTCCCCGCACTGAGTCCCAGTACAGGTGGGATGGGCCCTGGATACCCCAGGGAAGGGAATCCTGCGTCCTGCTCTTTATCCTCTGCGTCCTTTTGGGATTAGCAGGGCTCACAATCTGTGTTCTCCGCTCTCACTAGCTGTTCCTAGCACATAAGGACTGCACGTCACCTTTCCATCATGACCTCAGCCACTTCCTTCAGCACCTGGATCTGCAGATCAGCGCCAGGGACCTGGACTCCAGTGTGGGTAGGTAGGGAAGATCCCTTCTGCCATTTACCAGGCACCTGCCATGTGCCCAGGCTCTTCACCTCATGTCACTCCATCCTCAGAGGCCCTGCAAGGTGGCCGGCATGACCTCCATTACAAAGCCCAGTGAGGAGACCTGAAAAGGTAATTAACTGGCCCAGGACACACAAATTCGAGCCATGCCAGACCCAGACCCTGACTGTCCACCTATACCGGGCACCGACTCTAACAACTTGCTGCAGGTAGACCTGGTAGCGGTGTTACAGGTCTCAAAGCGTTTTCAGGTCTAAGACCCTCTTTGGGGAACATCTCCAGCAGCTGCCCCAGTGTCCGAAAATCATTCTCCCTTCTGGGGGATTGTGGGGATCCATCACTCAGAGCCTGGCACCCCCACATTTGCACAGCTCCTCTCTCTGAGTGGTCCACCCACTCCAAGGCTACCAGCCCCACCCAGGGGAGCCACATCCAGAGGGTAACCCCCCGCCCCCCAGAGCTGAGTGGCAGGGGGTCTGCCCAGTGCCCTCCTTCCTGCACAGCGGCCAAACCCCCACCACTTATATTCCTGGGTCCTCTTTCTCATTCCAGCAGCTATCAATGGCCCAGAAATCCTCTCCATTCTTCAAAGCTGGGCTTAAATCTTATCTCTTCCAAGAAGGTTTTTCCCATCCCGCCTCTGGAACTCATCTCTCCAGCTGCAGAGTCCCACTCTTAGATAGTGATCACACAGTGCTGTGGGTCCCACGGGTCTCAGATAATGGTGTGCGTGTGTGCGTGCATGTGAAATAGACTCCCAGGCCACCCGTCGGAGCTACTGTCTGGGTTCAACAAGCTGTGCGGGGGAGTGTCCGGGCTGCGCTGGGATTGTTGGAGCCCCAGGTTCCACCCACCCCCGTGAGTTAGTGGGTGCTCTAGTCTCATAGCTGTGACACAGCCCCAGCCACCAGGCAGAACTGCTGAATGGATACATGGAGGGAGAGAACCATGGCCGAGGGGAGAACAGAGACCCTCCCTCACGGGGCCTGCCCTCCTTGGGGAGGAGCCAGATCCTCCAGCAGGCTGGGGGCCACAGCCAGGCCTGGCACAGGGGTGGGGGGGTGGGGGGTACCCACACCTTCTCAGCCACTCTCCAGTAGCCAAGGTCACCTCCAGGGGAGCAGGCAAGGTTCAGGCCTGGCAATCCCTTGGATGAGGACACAGGCCTTTGCCTCTTAACCCCTGGCCGCCCCAACACTTCCTGCCCTTTCAGCACTGCTCCCAAGCTGCACCCAGCACCCAGCTGCACTCCTTTACAATCAGTTAACAGCTGTTTTGCATAGATTTTCAATTCTAATTGCCTTGCTTTGTGAGCACCGCTGAGCCGAGCCTGGGTGAATGGGGAAGCCGCAGCACGGCTAGAAAGCTGGCGGGAGGGGCGGAGGGAGACACTTTAGAGGCACTAAAAGGAAGTCAGTGTGTGCCAGGCCGGCTGCTCTTATTTTTTTTAAATAAGAAAAGAATTCCCCTGCCACTAACTGCCCCTGCCCCAGCTCCTGCCTCTCCCGTTGGAACCCGGAATCTGAAAGATACCCCCAACCTTGGGGGGGACGTCACCCACGCCCCTTTGACCCGGCTCCCCAACCCGCCCAACCTGCCCCGGCGCGGTACCCTGGGGGACAGCTTCCAGCTCTGGAACCACCACAGGGGCCTTTGCTTCCCTCCCCCGTCAGCCACTCCCCTCTCCGCCCCCCCCTCTGAGCCCCCCAGGCTCTCCAGTACCCTGATACAGGAAGCTAATTGGACAATAAAGTTGAGCAGCGAGGAAACGTGCTCTCTGGAGACAGCTGGCATCTATAAAAGAGAAATATTTGCATTTAAAACCTTTAAACTTTAAATGCAGGGCCAGGCCAAGGCTGGGAGAGTGTGGAGGGAAGGGGTGCAGCAGGGACTCCTGGGGGAGGTCGCACAAGCTGCTGGGGGTCCACAGAGACCCTGAGACGGTAGTTCTGGACATTCTGCCACCAGTGACCCCCACCCATGCCGGATTCCAGTCGGCCAACGCTAGCCTGGTGGCCTTGCCACGGGAGGTGCACAAACCCTCCCTAGCTCCCCGCCCACCTGGGGTCTCAGGTGTTCTGTAGGGTTCCCCAGATCTTTCCAAACTGAGCTTGAGGATCAGGGCCCCACACCCTCAGGGTGGCCTGGCTGAGCCCATGCCCATCCCCCTGCTGCCTGGGCAGAGCCCCAGGCCCCTCTCCACACACTGTCCCTCCCCCTGGCTGCTGGCTTCCGGAGGGAAGAGGCCCCTGGCTGACCTCTAGTGGCCCTGCTCCCTTGACCCCTTCCCGCCCCTTCCATAGTCAGCGCCACCCCACAGCGCCCAGAGGAGGAAATGGAGAAGTCTCCCGGCTTTCCAGGGCTCCCCGGACACCGCCTCCACGCTGCTCTCTGGGGTGAGGGGGCCGGGTTTTCATTTCCTCGCATGCCTAGTTCCCATTTTTCATATTGGAGAGAAACCTGGCTAAATTTCCCCACTGTCAACATTTGTGATGTAAAGTCAGCAGAGAATATGTCCCTAAGTGGTCTTATTTTGGCAGGGTTTTACGAAATCGCAGAGGACTCACAATCCTCAGCGAGAATCCCATGTTCCGGGCAGGCCTGCACGGAGCCGAGCGGAGCGGGATAACCGGCGTGGACTCCCGGCTCTGCCTTCCAGGGCAGGAGTGGAAAATTCCGGGGTGGGGTGGGGGTGGGGGCGGTGAGAACAGTGGCCCAAATCAAAGGGCACCCGTGTAATGTTCAACAATGTCAGCTAAGCAGAAACCATGCCAGAAACATCCCCTCTCCCAGTGTCACAGCAGGCCTTCTCTCCTTCTCAGGCTTCTGTCCCCATCTGGGAAATAGCCTGGCGGTCAAGGCCGAGATCAGCTGTGAAACCCAGTTTCATCTCACTCTTCCCCCTACAGCACCACCCTCTCCAGCCACTTCACGACTTCCACACCCTCGGCAGGCTTTCTCGCTATCTCTTCCTACACAAAACCGCCTGGCGTCTGCCTATTCACCTCATCCAATGACCATCCAGAAAGCAAATTTAAAACGCGGCTTCCGAGAGCCCACACTGCATTTGGGAGGGACAGTGTGGAGGGGAGAGGGTCTAAGGACAGGCCCCTGGGCGGAGCCTGCCTGACCACTGACCACCGCCTGGCTGTGCCAGCTGTTGAGCTGCAAGCCCCCGCCCCGCCCCCCCGCCCCTGTTTTAATGAGGCCCACCCAAGACAGTAGACTAGAAAGAGCCTTGCACAGTGCCTGGAACACAGTTGGAACTCAACAGAATTACTTCGATTTTGTGTGAGGAGGAAATGGATGGAGGGGCAGCAGCAAATAACAAGGTCTGTGAGGAAGCACTCATCAGCACCACAGCAGATGGGCAGGGAGGCCAGTCAGCACCGTCAGCACCGGGTGTCAGGGCCTGGCGCGAGGCGGCGCTGGACTGGTTTGCTCTCTCACATGTCCTCGAAGGAATGTCCTTCTGTCCCCTTCACGAGTCCCACGCACTTCAAGAAGCATGCCAGCACTGACCGGAGCCCCGTTCTGGTCCTACTGGCTGGACTCCTGCAGGTCCGTGTGCCCAGACAGAGGGGAGGAGAGCCAAAGGGAAGGACCCAGCAGGGACCAGTCTCTTGCTTGAGTCTTTAGTTTAATGTTGACAACATCCAGTCAGACTTCCCTCTCAGAGATGTGTCTTAAAAATTATCCAAGCAACCTGAACGTCCCCCACGGGTGAATGGCTACACAAATGTACGTCTATCCATACCCTGGGGTACTAGCCACTAAAAAGACCGAAGTCCTGATCCACAGTCCAATGTGGACAAACAGTGAGACCTGAAAACACAGGTCTACACAAGACCATGTACACGGAGGTTCATGGCAGCATGAGTCATAATCGCCCAAAGTGGAAACACTCCATCAACCGACAGTGGATTTAAGAAAACCGGTAGTCTATCCATGCAATGGAGTATTATTCAGCCATAAAAAGGAATGAAATACTGATCACGCTACAGAATGGATGAAGCCTGGAGACTGTATGCTGAGAGAAAGAGGCCAGACAAAAGACCACATACTGTATCATTCCATCCACAGAAAAGTCCAGAATAGATAAATGCGAAGAGACAGAGTAGATTAGTGGTTGCCGGGGCTGCAGGGAGGAAGGAACGGGGAGTGACTACTAATGGCTATGGGGTTTCCTTTTGGGGTGAGAACACGTTTGGGGCCAAGACAGAGGTGGCGGTTGTACAGCGCAGTGAATATGAAATACCACTGAGTTATTCACTTTAAAATGGCTAATTTCATGTTATGTGAACTTCACCTCAATGTTTAAAAAAGATCCAATCTGCCCTAGCTGGTTTGGCTCAGTGGATAGAGCGTCGGCCTACGGAATGAAGGGTCCCGGGTTCGATTCTGATCAAGGGCACATGCCTAGGTTGTGGGCTCGATCCCCAGTGAGGGGCGTGCAGAAGGTGGCCGATCAATGATTCTCTCTCATCATTGATGTTCCTATCTCTCTCTCTCCCTCTCCTTTCCTCTCTGCAATCAATACAAATATATTTAAAAAGATCCAATCTGCAGGCCCCTGCTTGTCCTGGGAGGGGTGGGGCAGGGCCTGAAGTTCCCCTGAGAGCCCCGAGCAGCGTCCCCTGGAAACCCCCTTTCACACCGCATTGCATTGCATTGCGGACTCGGGAACACTTTGAGAGAAACTAGTCATGTTCAAGCGAATTTTGCTTCCAGGGCATTTTCCACGCTCGGCCTCCCACTCCCTCACACACACACAGACGCACTCTGCTGTCTCTGTGGACCTGACCTCTGAGCCCTCCAGGTGGGGGTTGGCAGTGTCCCCACCCCCAAAGCTGCAGGCCATTTCTGCCCTCATCAACAGTTCTCTGGCTCCAGGGGGAGGGCAGGCCCTGGCCCTGTGAGCACGGAGCAGCTGGAGGTCATGACACCGAAAGGCACACACCTGTCTCTGAGCAGGGCTGCAGCCGGCTCCTGCCACCTGGCCACTGAGCTGGAAAGAGGCCAGCTGTGACCTAGGCAGGCCTGGGGGGCAGAGAGGGAGCAGGGGGTGGCACGGGGAAGCTAGGCCCCTTAGAAGTCATGGATGGCAGGGGAGCCCCCAACCCTGGGCCCCTGACCTGAAGCCAATGTGAACCCTTAGAGGGGTAAGGCAAGAGTGCCTCCACAGCCCTAACCGGTTTGGCTCAGTGGATGGAGCGTCGGCCTGCAGACTGAAGGGTCCCAGGTTCCATTCCGGTCAAGGGCATGTATCTTGGTTGCGGGAACATCCCCAGCAGGGGGTGTGCCGGAGGCAGCTGATTGATGGTTGTTTCTCTCTCATTGATGTTTCTAACTCTCTATCCCACTCCCTTCCTCTCTGTGAAAAATCAATAAAATATATTAAAAAAAAGAAAAAAAATGAATGCCTCCACAACCCTATGCCGCATCTACCACCACAGTGGGCATACTTCTGCCTCTGAGCCTGGACGCCTCGTGGACACAGAAATCTGGGGGCTCCCTCAACAGGGAACAGCCCTCCTTTATAAAAATTAACCAGGCATCCTCATGCTGGCTGAGGGGTTTTCCTCTTTCTTCCTGGTCTGTCAGTCAGCTCAGAGGGTACCCCGACCCAGGCCACCACAGACGGGCCACATGCCCAGGAGGGTACCCAGAGAGGCCAGGGGCAGCAAGTCACCCCAAGGTCCAGGACAGATCTGGGTGGGACCAGGCTGGGGCAAAGTCACAGGACCAGATATTTGAGCACCTCAGGCTGGCCAGGGCCCACGGGTCTCCATTTACACCCACACAAACTTGAAGGGATCCCCAGGAACTTGTTGGGGGGTCGCATCCCCCAATGTTCTTTGCATGATGAAAAGCCTTCAACGTTCTTTAAGTATCCAAGAGCCCTGAGGCGTGCACATACATACAGGCCTGCGATTTGCACACATTTGCATGGTGTTCCCACCCCCTCTCCTCCTGCCTTCAACCCACCGCCTCGGTGCCATGTGCCACATCTCCAGCCCTGGCAGCAGCTGGGGTCTGCTGAGTGCTTACTGTGTGCCAGGCATTTGAACCTAGGAATCCTCATCCCAGAACTGCATCCCAATTCTGCCCTCCGTCCCTAGCCCCGCTCCCATCCTTACTGCGCTCCTGACACATTTCTGTATTAAGTATCTACTGCGTATCATTAAAACCCTAAACTGCCACTTGGACAATCAAATCCCAGTTGCCTTTATGGCTCGCTGACTGGACAAGCAACACACAGACCAGCAGGCCCTGATGCGAGCAGAGGACTGTCCCTCACCTGGCCTGGCCCCCCTGCGAGGCCAGCAGGAGCGGCCTGGGACTAGAGGTTAGTTTGGGGACCTGGTCTCCTCTATCTCACGCACAAGGCTTCGAGGAGCCACTCACTCTGGCTCTTAGTGTATTTATGTCTTTAGAACTTGGTCTCCCAAATGGAAATAATCAAGGAGAAAGGATTACATTAAAAGCATCATTTTCACTGTTGGAAGTTCTTGTGCTGAGGTTTTGGCTGGCTGCCTTAAGATCCTCTGGGTGTCTGCAGGGCCCCAAGCTGAAGGTCAGCCTGGAGGCGCTGCTGGATGGTGCATCCCCTCTGTCAGTTTCTACCTGTTTGCTCCCAGAAGGGCCTTCGTTTTCGCTCCTGTGTGGCTCTTCGGGCCCCAGTCTGCTGAGCCCCCATCCAGAGGCACCTCCTACCCAGGGTGGCAGCCTCCTCCGAGCTCCAGCCTCCTAACTATGACCAAAGGCCCTTCTGCGGGCCCAGCCTCTGCTGCCGTGCCCTGGCTCTTGTGTCCCACTGTGACGGTGCCCCCCAAGGTCCTCAGTGCCCTCCACATCACCTTGTCTTCTCCTTTCCTTAAGTCTGCAACACCTGGCAGACCCCAGTGGCTGCACCGCCTCCTGCATCCCTTTCTGTGGGGCTGCTCCCCTCCGCCCCTCCTTCCCCATGGGGACAGGCTCCTCTCCTGTTTTAAGTCTCCCCCTTTGCCCCTCAAGTCTGCGCACTCCCATTTTTCCTGTCATGACTTGCAAACGCATGCACCAGCCACCCCCCCATTTCTAACCTCCCCCCACAGGCCATTCTAGAAGTGTCTGCTGGTCTCTTAGCCCCACAGGGCCCCTACCACCCTTCCCGGCTCTGCTGTGTCCTCCCACCCTCTCTTGACAGGTTAATTTAGATTAAGAGCCTCCCTCCTTATCTCTGCTCAGGCTGCACCTGATGCCAGGTGCAGACTCCCCAACCCTTCCCAAACCCTCTTTGTTTGCTGCATACCTCTTCCACCAGGCCCTGGCCTAAATTCCACCTCCTCCAGGTAGCCTTCCTGGCTGTGGCTCTGTGGCACTAAGCCTGCTGGTGAAGCTGGCCTTCGGCCTCCTGGGGGGGCGGGGGGGGGAGGGGTGACTTTAGCATTCTTTACTTTCTGCCCTGCACTCAGGGGGCCCAGCCACTGGTGGAGAGGAAACAAGCCTTGCTTCTTTCTGGACCTTCAGAAGCCCTTTCAGTGGTTCTCAACCTTCCCAATGCCGCGACCCTTCAATACAGTTCCTCATGTTGTGGTGACCCCCAATTTCACTGTTACAAATTGAACATAATGAAAGCAAAGTGATTAATCACAAAAACAATATGTAATTATCTATGTGTTTTCCGATGGTCTTAGGTGACCCCTGTGAAAGGGTCGTTCGAACCCCAAAGGGGTCGCGACCCACAGGCTGGCGACCCACAGGTTGAGAACCGCTGCCCTGGGAGGACACAAACCTTCATTGGCAACAAAGGCTGCTGCGTCCCCCGACCCCCAAATAAATCCAGCCAAAACCAGGATGCAGGAAGCGCCTGGAATGCGTGCTGGAGCCTCTCCTTTTGGAATGCCCAGTGGTTTTTCCCATCAGCCCTTACAGAGACCTTCATCTGCGATGCCACGCCAACCCCTCCCCCAGTGAGCGGCTAGAGTATTCTGCAAAGAGTCACCCGGAAAACAATGCTGGGTTTTTGTTTTGTTTTGTTTTAACGACTCCCTGATGATCTTAAGAGAAACACACAGGCACACCCGAGAGCCCTGCCAGCTCAGAACTCGGCCATCCCCACTCAACACCAACCTCTCACCCAGAGTTCAAAACAGTCTCCTCTCCCAGGAACGACAGTGACACAGAAGAAAGCTCTGGGCTGGCCCTCACCAACAACTCCGGATGACAGCTCCCTGCCCCTCCCCTTGGCCCACATAGTATAGGACTCCGGCTCCCTCCCTCCAGCACAGACCTGCCTGGCTAGCAATTTGAGCCCAGGGTTAGCACGGCCCAGCTCAGGAGTTCTATTCCTGGCTCGGCGGGCAAATTGCTTCATGACCTTGGGAATGTCCCCATGCTGCCTGACCCCACCTGTTGTTAATCCGAGGTGGAGGTGGCATGCACAGCAGGGCCTGCTGGAGGCCGCGTTGTTGTTTGGAGGCGACCCGTGTTTCTCTGGCCGCAGCACAGAGCTGGGGGAGGACATGCTTCCAACACCCCCGGAGCCCCTCCCTCGCAGGCACAGGGAGCTTGGGCGTGGTCCCAGCTCCAGATGCTCCTGAGGGGACCTTGTCCAGCACCAGCCAGACCACGGTCACAGGAGGGGGGACCGTCCCCCTAAACTATTTTATAGAGGGGCGAGTCTCAGAGCCCTGCCCGCAGGCTGGGGCGACAAGCTCACCTGTCTTACAGGTGACAAGCCTGTAAGCATCACAGATGGTCAGGGCTGGCTGGGCTCTTGGAGGAAGGAAGAGAAGGAGGAAGAGGGAGGGAGGGGCCTGCGCTCTAAGTGTTTCTCCAACTCCTCCGCTGCCTCCGCCCATTTCTGGCAGTTTCTCAGATGGAGAGCTGGCCAGAGAAGTGAAATGCGAGCGCCGGCTGTCAGTTGGCCAGGACAGATCTCGGACAGGAGGACAGGAGGACAGGAGGCCAGTTCTCAAGACTCATCCACTGTTCTTCCTATTAACCCCAACCTTGCCTCCACAAGAAGCACCTGGTTAAAACAGAGTGTCAGGGGCCACCCCCCGCCCCCATGTCCATCACCCACATTCTAACTTGGGGGGAGGTTGGGGTGGAGCCCAGGAATCGATATGGACAACAGGTGGCCACAGCCCCACTGAGGAGGGCCCTGGGGCTCACCCCTTCCCCATTATACCAGCTGGCTTTGTCATCTGACTTGTGGCATGATCCTCTTTTAAAAATTAATTTATTTCTTCCCTGCCTCTCTCCCCCAAAGAATTCGTGGCAACATTACCAGCCTCTGATGGAGGTGTGTTTATTATTTTACAGTTTCCTCAGGAAGCTCCGGGTAACTGGAAGGGGAATTATATTCAGAGAGAATTGGGTCCCCGGCGTAAGTCAACATTATTCATTTAACAACTTCTATCGGCACACGAGATGTGAGCGGGCCTCACCCAGAGACGTCCCCTGTGGTTCCTGGAAGATTTAATTCACAACATCCAAGAAAAATAATTAGGGGAGTAGGAGGATGGAGGGGTGGGGAGGGGCTTGGGGGCACCGCCTACTGCCAGGTTACCCCCAATCAGCATCGCGGCTTTGTCACTGATCTTGGGGCAGGTGGCTGGGCTGGCACGTCTCACTCCACACCTCACGTGGGCACGACACATATGAGTGGGCCCACTTGGGGGGGACTTTTGGAAGAACAGATCTCCAAAGTGGGACCAGCCAGGCCACCCCTCCTCTGCATGGGGAGCTGCCCCAGCCCCAGAGCATCCCTCTAGGGGGGGTTGCCCAGGGGCCCCTTCCCTGCCTGTTAGCCGGGACACACACTCCCCTAGCCTTGGCAGTCGTCCTCTGAGATGGCTGAGGGGGCCAGGGGCCATGTGAGGGGGTCTGGTGTCCCACTCAGCCGCTGGAGTGCTGGCCCTTTCTTCAGCATGTTGTAAATTACACCGGCAATTCCTGAAAGCGGTCACGAAACTGTCACACAGCACGGTCTGACGCGCAGGGGTGAATTCTAGTCGTTACACTCTCGTTTGCTGAATGACTGAATGAATGCACGCAGGAACGAGTGAACAAAGGACAACCTGCAGCAGCCGCGGTGGTCCAGGGGACGAGCTCAGCGGAAGGGACTGGAGAAAGGCAGTGAGTGAGGCCCTGCAGAAGGCCCCAGCCGGGCAACCTGGCCAGCCGAGGATCCCAGGTCCCCTGGAGCCCCCTGGGTTCACAGATGGGGCCTGGAACACGGATAATGAAGACCCCTCCAGCGAAGAGCAGATGGAGAAGCTGACGGCGGTGGGCAGGGAGATCTGAGGGTTCTAACCTCTGCCCACCTGCCCCGCCAGCCCCCTGGGACTGGGCCCAGGCCCGCCACAGCCAGCCTCCTGCCCTGGCTGTCAGGGCCACTGGACGAGCCTCGGGCAGGCCAGGTCTAGGGCAGCCCCTGCTGTTCCCTTCCTCCCCTACGCCCCTCTCCTCCCTCCCTTCCTTTTCTGCGAAGAAGTCAAATTTGCCACTCTGATGCATTAACCAAGCCGGGTAATGAACGGCGAGTGTGCGGTGCACCAGCTCAGGCAGAGGGAGAGAGAGACACGCAGGCCAGGCGGGACCCCAGCAACCGGGCAATTTTCCAGGCCCTGCTTCCGAGCCCCTCCATTCAACCCCCCTCCGCCGGCCCCTCCTCCAGCCCCCTCCCCACCCCCGTAAGAGAGAAGCAGCATGCCCTGTCATCAGAACCGCATTGTTCTGGCCAGAAGAAAAAACGGGTCCAGCAGATGGCAGGTGTAACAAAAGCAGCTTGCTGTGGCCAAACCAATTATTTATCTAATTATGATTTACCACTTAACCACATGATCTTTCTGCAGAGTTGTGGGCAATTAAAACCAGGGTGACTATGTGGATTATGCAAATGGGCTAGAGCCCAGCGAATAAAATTGGAGATTAGACATTCACACAGGCAGGAGCTGGCACAGGGCAGCCCTGGGGGGAGCAGAAGGGCCTGAGGGAGGGGAGACGAAGGGGGACAGGAAGGATGGGGAGCAGGAAGGAGAGAGAGAATGGAGGGGAAGGGGTAGGGGGCGAGAGGGAGGGAGGGGGTCTGGCTGTGGGAATGTACCGCCCCTCCTCAGGCTGCCAGGCTGCTCCTATGTGATGACATCAGGCCCCTGGGAGAGGGGAAGTCAAGGCTGGTGGCCCAACAGGGGCTGCAGAGAACCAGGCATCCGTAGGCCCTTGGGGGAGGCAGCCCTAGGGTGGCTGGAAGGCCATGGGCAGCCCCACTCCAGGTCTGTGAGGGGTGGCTGGGGAGTCAGGGGAAGGGGAGGGGAGGGGACTGGGCACCTCCGCTCAGGCCCTCTAATCCTGGCGACCTCCCCAAGGTTCCCGCGGCACAGCCCGTCTCAGCGCTCCGCAGTGAAGTCCTTCACTGTCTTCACCGCCACCTCTGAGACAGCAAGAAGTGGCCACGGTTTACAGATCAGGAAACCGAGGCTCAGTGAGGCTACGTTTCTTGCCGAGAGGCTGGTAGGGCTGGGTGTGGCTAGGCCAGGCCAACCTCAGAGCTGCGTAGCGCTCCCAGCTGCCAGGGCAGCTGCCTTGCTGGAGCGGGCGGGGCGGGGTGTTTCTGGCGGTCCCTGAGCCTGTCCCTCCCGAGGGTTGCCCTGGCTGGGCAGGAGGCTGTTGGCAGATCTGCCCAGCGAGGACAGGTCTGGTTAAGTAGATGGCAGCCATCAACAATGACCCACTAGATCAGGACTCGAGACACCCGGGGTCAGTCCCAGCTCCGGGATGGACCAAGAAGCTGAGTGTCCCCAGCCAGGTCACTTGGAATCTCTGGGCTCAGTCTCCGAACAAAGGGACTAGGTGAGGATTGCTCATTTCCCTGCAGCTATAAAAGTGCAGGTGACACTCATTAATATCCACATGCGATCCAGGTCTTCCCAGATGGCTGAGTGGGGGAAGGAGGGCCCTAGAGAGAGGTGGCCGGTGGAGGTGCTCTGAACCCACCACTCAAACTGGCTCCCTCTCTTACTAATAAAAGCAAAACCTTACAGAGTGCCCATGCCAGACCCGGCTCCCAAGGCTTGGGTGTCCTACCCTAAGCCTCCCAACAACCTTGTGAATCGCTGCTATTGTTCTCATTGACTGAGGCATGAAGAGGTTAAGTAGCCTGCCCAAAGTCACACCACTGGTCAATGGCAAAGCTGGGATTGTCATTCATTCATTCATTCATTCATTCATTCATTCATTCAACAGATATTTGAGCGGCTCCTGAAATGCCAACCTCTGGGCTGGATGTTAAACATAAAAACCAACCTAAGAGAAGGTCCCAACTCCAGGAGCTGCCTTCTGGTGCAGTGAGTGACCTTTTTGCATCCGTGTTTAAGCAGAGGAGGGGGCTAAGGTCAGAAATGTTCCTTCCATCCCACCCTGCAGGTGCCCGGAGCAACAGCCTCCCACAGACACACGGGCAGGTCCCTGTGATGCGGCCCGGGGGTCAGAAAGGGAAAACCACCCTCCTACCACCGCTCTTCTTCCCAGTGCAGCTGCACTGTCCAGGGTGTGGCCACGGCCACAGGTGCCACAAATTGAAATGGAAATAAATTAAACCAGGAAAACTTCACTTTCTCAGTCACACGAGTCACATTTTGAGTCCTCAATCCTCACCAATTCGGGCATCACAGATCTAGAACATTCTATCATGGTAAATGGACCTCAGGGATGCATACCCAGCACCCAGAGCAGTGCCTGGCTGTTCACTCGGGGAAGGAATGGATGGATGAAGTGCCTCTTCTAAGAACCAAGTGCTGTGTGAAGGAGCAGACAGGTCCTGGGGAGGTCTGAGTGCTCCCTGCACCGCTGCCAGCAGCCGGCTTCACTGACCCAGCCTGCCAAGGCCAGGCCAGGGCCCACCTCCATGCCGCGGCCCTGGGGGCACGGCTCCTGCCCCGCACAGCGGGGAGGCCCTTCCCACCGACAGCCAGCTCCGTGGCACTGGGAGGCCCGGGAGACCTTGCCCGGACCTCCCACCAGCGCCTGACCAGGCAAGGCGGCGGGAGGAGCGAGATGGCTCCCCTTACGAAGAAGCCAATTTCCTAACAAGACTCTGCGGCCCTTGGAACCAGGGGAGGAGTGAGGGACATCCTGGGGGTCCCAGACTCATCTCACATCTGTACTGTCCGTCCTCACCTGTCCTTTCCCAAGTCAGGCTCTCAGTTCCAATGTGTGTGTGTGTGTGTGTGTGTGTGTGTGTGTGTGTGTGTGTGTGTGTGTAGGGGGTTGGGGGTGGGGTGGGGGCAAGGGGAGGGGGCTTAGTAAGTTCAGGGGAAACTGGCAATTCCCAGGGCATCTCCAGGAGCCCTGGAATAAACCAGCCCAGGGCCCTGCACTTTGAGGTCAGGTGCTCTCTTGAGATCTGATGAAAGTAAGAGGCCTCCTGCTCAGATGGCCAGGATGACCCCAATTGTGCCATCAACCAGAGGGTCTTCACACACTGGGGAGAGCAAGGCAGAAAGGGCAGGCGGCTGGGACACTTCTCCAGCTGGGTCTCAGGTGGCCCCTGCGACCCAGGGTGTGACCTGGCTCTGGCCTCAAATACCAGGGCAAAGGGACTGTCCAAGGGCCTGGCTAAAGCCCTCACACCGTCCCCAGAAGGGCACCCAGCCTGGTACCATCCTCAGTCCGGTTCTGCGAACCTGTCCTGTCCCCCAAGAATACCATCCTAAGGCCCCTCACTGTCGAGCGGTGCAGTGTTATCCCACCGTACCCCTGCGGGCCCGGGGGATACCAGTGTCCCCATTTTACAGGCTGGAGAACAGGGGAAGAGGAAAAGCGAGGGCCACCGAGCCGGTGAAGGGGGGCCAGGGCGTGAACCCCGACCCGACCCTGAGGGCTGCTGCTTTCCACTGAGGAACAAGCAGCCAGACTCGGGTGCTTGTCCTCTGTGTTCCCCACATGCTGTCCACCCACCCACACACACGCACACACACCCCCCGTCACACTCACATACTGACAACCACACACTGTCACACACACACTTTCACATGCTCATTCACACGCCCACACATGCTGCTTCGTACGTGTTATTCCCCTGAGAATCGGTAAACAAACAGCAGGGGCCCACCCTTCCCCAGGGGCCAGGGAAACGGACGCACCAGGCTCTGGCCAGGCTCCCCCAGGGTTCTTCAGATGACCCGGCCCACCCACCCACCCAGGCCAGGCGTCTGGCCCACTGCCCTCTCTTTTGCACCCAATTGAATTGCACCCAATTCAGCCCATAAGCAGGTCTGCAGTTCAGTGGTGGCGGACATGGGCCTCCCCCACCCCCTCACCCCCGCCACAAACAGGGAGGGTGCTGCCTGACCTAGAAGCCACCCCCAGGAGGCACAGGACAGCATCCTGGGTATCTCGCCCTCAGGGCAGGCACTAGCAGCCTCCCAGCCCAAACCCTGAGATGAGACATCTGGGGCAGCCGCTCTTTCAGCTCTGGTGAGGAGGGTGGGGGCAGGGCGGAGGAGGGAGGAGAGGGGCGGCAGGGCACCCCGGAGGACAGGGGAAGGGAAGCCAGTGTCAGGGCAACTGTGCCCCTTCTTGAGCGACCGTGGTTTGGGGGAGGGTGTCACCGGGGCCCCCGGCCCTCCTGCTCCCCCGACCCGGGGCTCCCGTGACAAAGGCCGTCCTCCTCCAGGAAAGTGCGCGTATTAATAACAGCGGCGGCAGCTCTCCGCGCCTGCCCGAGTTGATAGGAGATTTATGCAGCCTGCACAGTCGGGAAATACAGAAGTATTCCTGATAATACTTCTTGTCCTAGCAAAGGTCACGGGCAGGGCCCATCAATCCCCAGGAATAAAGAAGGCCCCGTTTTGCTTGGTCTCCAGCGAAGGAGGGGAAGAGCCTTTTAATCGCCTCATTTGGAGAGCTGGCCGGGGTTGTATGTCATCCGAATTACAGATTCAGCATTAATTGACCAGATGTGGGGGGCTCTCCCAGGGCCCCGGAGGACCATAACGCTGTTCCCACACTGGTAATTAGCAGACGGAGCGGCCCAGGCGGAGGCACCGGCCCCCAGAGCACGCAGCAGGGAGGGGGGGGCGATGGGGGGACACTGGTCATCCACTGGGTGTGTGCTGTGTCCCCTCAAGTCCAGGGGCCAGAGGGGCTCAAAGGCCCACCCTCAATGCAGTTGCACGGAGGCCCCGGGGCCCTACTGGGGACGCTATGCCCTGAAAAGCGGGTGGAAGGGGCTCCTTTCTCCCTGGCAGCCGCCTGGGTCTACCCGCCCCCACCCCCCATGGGGAACTAAGAGGAATGCAACCAGTTGGGGAGAGGGGCGCCCCGTGAACAGCGGCTGGTGAGGACCATCCTGCCACCAGAGAGGTGGGCTCACCAGTTACCCTCCTGGCCGCTGGGAAGGGGGAGATGGAGAGGGAGGGGGACCGCCCCCTCTGTCCAGAGCCGGGGGATCACAGGTGACAGGTTACAGAGGGGCAGCTACAGGGGTGACATGAAGATATTGAACAATCTGTCCAGCAAGGCCAGAGGCCGAAGCAGGGTGGAGGCTGCCTGTCCTGCAAACCCTTAACTCGTTATCTGCCAGACATGCAGCCGTCTGGGGAGGGACCCAAGGGAGAAAGAACCCAGGAAGGCTTGGGTGGGGAAGGTGGGGACCAAGACCAAGTATGCCCAGCCTGGCAGTACTGTCTCCTTGGGCCCTGTGGGTCCTAACTGCCACCCCGCCCCCCACCTCTGCTCAGTGACGGGGTAAAACCAACCAGGGGCCTAACCTAAGCAGCCCCCACTGCACCCACGTGCACGGGAAGGTAGGAAGCACACAGGCTTGTCCCCAGGACCCCGGCAGGTGCATCCGCGTCCCCCCGCCCCCCCCCCTCGGAGCCCGACCACCCGGAGCCCCACATGCACACTGCCGCTCCATCAATTCCGCTGTAATGTATTTTATGAACATGCAGATGGCATGGCTAGGGCCAGGGGGAAGGCTCTACCTTGGGATAAGAAATTAACACTGGCAAATAGCAAATTTACTGCATGTATTTTCATTTTCCTAATACCAGCACCATCTGCTAGCAATTGGGGCTCCACACTGCTATTTTCCCCTTTATTTCTCCAGCACGCTCTTGTTTTATTTTTTTTCATTTTCTGCAGCGGAGCCCTCCAGCCACGGGCAGAAGTGGGGTTTAGTCATCCCACCAGAGCATCCAGGCTGTGACCAGGAGCCTGCAACCCCCACCCCGGCCAAGGGCACCTGTTTCCGTCCTCTCCAGGCAGTAAGTGGTGTAGGTGCCCTCCCAATTCCGTGCCCAGAGGGGTCACGCAAGCCCAAGGAGAGAGAGAGACTCCAACTTACACTCTGCACTGAGGCAGCTCAACAAAAACCAGCTGGACCCAGACCCCTGGCGGCTGTAGGCACGAGTTCTCCCTCGCTGCTTACTGGAATTATTTAAAACTAAAAAGTTAGCTCCGGTGCTCTCCCACCCCCGCCCCAGGCGGGAGAGTGATCTGGGGCAGGGGCCTCAGCAGGGCCGGGGACAGGAGTGGCTCACTTGCACAGAAGAGAGGGGGCAGGAGCTTGAAGGGTCCTTGCAACACAAGGAGAAAGCGGCCCCTTCGCAGGTCTCTGGCCAGGGTTCCATGCGCACAGTCTCAGAGGCGGGTAGAGGCGATGCTTTGCATATGTGAAGCCCTGGCAGGACAGTGGGCGTGAAGACAGAGCCCAGTGGGCCTGTGAGCACCTTTTGGGAGTAGCTCTGACTCTTGGCCATGTAGCTTGGTGGTGGGACAGCCAGTGTGGCCTGGCTCCCAGAGGGAGGGAATCCATCCTCCAGGGAGCCCCTGAAAGACGCACCCCCTGCCCCCCCCCCCCCCCGCCTCCCGCCAGGGCCAGCTGGTACAGAGCCCACAGGGAGGCAGGTGAGATCACAGAAAGAGCAGGCAGGAGAGGAGCCTGGGGGAAGGTCTCCCCTCTCCCAGCACTGGGACAACTGTCCTTGGCCGGAACCCTGAGCCGGAAGGACCTCTGGTCTAAGGCACTGGGCTGAACTGTAAGCCCTAACCCCCAGGACCTCAGAATGTAACCTCCTAGGGGAATAGGGTCCCTGCAGATGGAATTACTAGTTCAGAGGAGGTCATAGTGGAGTAGAGTGGGCCCAAGTCCCTTGTGACTGGGCCCTTATTGAAAAAATTAGGCGCAGACATACAGAGGGAGGATGATGTAGAGAGAAACAGAAGGCGCCGTCTGCAAGCCTAGGAGAGAGGCCTGGAACAGATCTTCCCTCACGGCCCTCGAGAGGAACCAACCCCACTGAGAGGCACCTTGACTGTGGACTCCTGCCTGGAGGGTGACACCATACAGTTCTGTTTCTAAGCCACACGGTTTGTGGCACTTTGTTATGGCAGCCCCAGGATGCCGATGCAGCGGACTGGCCCCTTTCTTGCCATCGGATTTGAAACCAATTAGCAGCTGGGTAAGCCTCGGGTTCCTCCCCTGTAAAATCTTACCCTACAGGTAATGGATGGGAAATTCATTGTTGATAGCACGGCTATCTGCTGTTCTAGACGCTTTACATTCAGTACTTGCAAAGCCTCAAATCCCACCATGGGCTAGGTTCTTCCATTCCCCCCAATTTACAGGCAAGGGAACTGAGGCACAGAGAGGCTGAGTAACTTGCCCAAGGTCACACAGGAGACACGTGGCAGAGCCAGGGGTGAACCCCAGCAGGCTCCCAGTCCGTGCTCCTTCCTGCAGGACCACGCCGCACCCCTGAGCCAGGAGAGGGGTAGCTCAGGGGCCGAAAGGACTGCTGCTGGTGTCGTCACCTCCAGCTTCCCAAAGAGGGACCTGAGGCCCAGGGAGGGGCCACATGGGAGGCGGGCAGCAGAGCCAGGACAGGCTCTCCTGATGCCTGACTTGGGCTGGAACAAGGTGAAAAAAAATATGGCCTTCCACTCCAACCCCAAATAAAGATACAGCTGGGCATGTATACCCCAAACTAACCATGTGCCAAAGCAAGAGATGGGAGCAACTGCCGCCAACACAGTGGGGAATCCTGCAGTCCTTGTGGTCCCTAAATGTGTCCCCTGGCACAGGTCCCCCACGCTGGGCTCCGTCCCTGCGTGTCCTGAAGATGCCCTTGGCTGCCATGCAGGAGGGCCTCTGAGAAGGGGAAAGGGAGAAGGAGAGCACCCCCCCCCCCCGGCAGACCAGGCCCTTTGGAGAGCCAGAGCAGCGGGGCAGAGCGCAGAGCATCCCGGACAGGCCTCTGATCTCCGCAGCCCTGGGGGACCAATGGGGAGAGACCTTTAGATCCCAGGATGCCAGCAGCACGCGGACAGCAGCACGCGGACTTGGCAGGCAGAGCTGCGAAGGACGGCACCCTGGAGGCTGCGCATTTTATTGTCCTGTCCTCCTAAGGCAACAGCAGGTGGAGGCCGGACGGCTCTCCCCTCTTTCATCAAACCACTCACGGTTCATCACACCTTAGCCCCAACGCCTTTGAAAAGATGCCCTGGAAATCTTTCTTTCCCATCAGCAAAAAGAAGGGGAGAGGATCCCACCCCACAAAAGATGAGCCCTTCTTGGCCTATCTTGGGTGGGCCTGTCACTAGTAACAGCCAGATCCTGTGGACCCCACTCTTATCTCCATGAGGGTCTGGGGCGGATGTGGGATGGGGGGAGGGGGGAGGGAAGAGGTAAGGCAGCCTCCACGTTGGCACAAGCTTCATTCAAACAGAACGCCCCCCACACCCAGGCTCAGCCAGCACGGCCCCCACCAACTTTTCCGGCCAGAGGGAAGCCAGAGCATGAGATTGGAGAATAAAATTTGATTTGAAAGAATTTTATTGCGCAGCCCAATGATGGCTTTAAATATTAAAAAGGCATAAAATGAAGGGGGAATGGAAAAGCAGTACCAAGTACCAGCCTCAGACGGCTTTTGCCAAATATACTGCCATCCGAGAAAGAATGTGCGTTTGGAGAGAAAAGGGCTGGGGGTGGGGGGGGTGGGGCGGGTTGTTCTGCCTCCCCGATCATCCTGCTTTGCAGACATTTTCAAAGCAGCATCCTGGATCTCCCAAACCTTACCCAGAGACAGGTAATACATTCATTATTGATGGATCAGTACCCAGAGCGTGTAAATTACTGAAACAAACACGGCATAATTAGGGCATTAGAGGGAGCGCGGAGGGAAGGCAGGGTATGCCGCGTTTGGCTGTGGCTTTCATCTTTGCAGGTGTTCATCTCGGTGGCAGCCAGCATCCCAGCCTGCTTACCATATGCACATCCCGACTAGCCAGTTCTCAGCTGGGAGGTCCACTGGGAACTCCCTCCTGCCCAAAAAGAGGGAGCCAGGGGCCCAGACAAGCCAGGCATCCTGGGGAACAAGTGGGGGGAGCACACACGTGCACGCACACACAGAGGCGTGCACACACAGGCACGCACACAAAGACCCCGGCCGGTCTGCAGGCTGTGCAGCTGGCGAGCCTGTGTCCCCATCCCCATGCATGCCCTCAGGATTTCATGACAAGAATGAAACTGATCAGGCAGCCTCCGTTCCATAATTAGGGCCAATTGAAGGAGACAAAGAAATCTATGGAGATCACAGTGGGAAGTGGTAGTGATGAACGCTGGCTTTGAAATAGCATTTTGTACTCACTGGACCATCACTGTCTTTACATAAAAGCTGCCTGCCTCCTTTCTCTCCCTCCCTCCCCTGGGGCAGAGGCGGCTGGCCAGGAGGCAGGCTCCAGACAACCCCCTCCACCAATTGCCTTTTCTGGGTCAGGCCTCATTTCTGGTGGCACAAGAAGGAAAATGGGGAGGGGGTTAGGCCTCCTTTTTTTGCGTGTTTTGGCAGTGGGAAAGGACAAAAGGCAGGCATGAAAAGCATGCTTTCTCCCAGATGCATCTGAATTAGAGGGATCTTGGGAAGGTGACTAACTTATTTTTTTCGGACAGGACCAGGCATGTGTGCGTGCACATGTGTGTGACTATGTAGCATGTGTGTGCATGGATAAGTATGACTGCAGTTGAATACATGTGTGTGGCTACACATGTGAGTGCAGGTGTGACCACATGTATGTGCGAGTGTGAGATGTGTGCATGTGTGTATGTATACGTGTGTTGGTGGGGTGCCAGGGGACTGAGAGCCTTACAGTCTAAGGAGTCCACAGGCCCTTTTAGATCTCACTTTACTTTATAAAAAGTTAGGACAACAAAACCCCCTGGTCCAGGACTGAGGGACCTTAGAGGCAGGCAGAGAAATGTGAAATTAGGGTGAAAGGGGGCTGCTGGAAGAACTGCCAACTTCAGGGCACATGTGGCCAAAGCTGGCCATGCTGGGCACACATCGTCACTGGTGGGGACTCTGGAAAGACACCCTGGCTGAGGACTGCTGCCCGATGCCCCGGCACAGCACAGGGAATGAGGGGTGGGGGTGTCGGAAGCCTGGGCCAGCCTCGCCCGCTGTCTTCTAGAATTCCAACTGGAGTCCCCCTGACACCATGCTCCCAAGGTGGCTGCAGGGCAGTGGGGCACACACGAGTTGGGAGGAATTAGGGGCTCCAGGAAGCGTCCCCAGCTGGCATCCCCACCGCTGTGCCAACCTGCTCCCGCACGCATGTGTGGCTTCCCTCCTCCTGCCCGCAGTAATCCTCCGACTTTACAGCAAATTATTAAAACTCACTTATATTTAATCTGCCTTCTGGAATTAATTGAATTTTTATGCTCAGCAAATGCCACAGTTTGTGCTGCCTCCCGATCGCTGGCTCGGAACAGCTAAATGACAAGGCAGCCGACCAACCGCAGGCTCTGCAGACGGGCTCTGGGGGTAAAAAGGCATTAAGAGGCAAGGGGGGAGCTGTGCAGAATGGCCTCTCCCCATCCCCAGCGCCCTGAACCGTGCAGAACAGAAGCTCAATTTATCAGTACGGGGAGGCCTGGGCTCAGGGCGCCCCTGGGCAGGTACATGGCGGGCAGTGCTCCCGAAGGCCCCCTAGAGACAGTGCAAGCCAGGAGGGACTCCTCCCTTAACCAAGGGGGTCCTCCTGGTTGGTTCTGGGCCAAAGAAGCTTCACCCTGCCCAAGTGACAGGGCTCTGGCCAGCCTCCAAAGAGGCCCGAAGAACACCATCTCCTTTCCTGCACTTGGCACTTGCAGCAGCCCCACACGTGGGGGCTTCCTGACCCCCCCTGAATCCCGGCCAATTTCTGCAGCAGAGTTCCACCCCGCAGGTGCCAAGGAGCCAAGGTCCCGGGGAATCCTGGCACGCTCCCTTCTTGCCGGGACACATTAATCCGGGGGTGCTGACACCTCGGGGAGCAGGGGCTGTGTTTGCAGAGCCCTGTTTGGGGTGCTAAGTGCATCCTCTTACATCTGCCAGGCTCAGAGTTCTAAGTGAGATGACACCAGGGCTCCCGCAGAAAAGGCTGTGTCTGCTCTCGCCCGCCCGCCCCTTCCCTGCTGATCTGTGCGGACAGCCCACTAATGGAAGGGAGGAGTGAGCACAGGACGCCAGGGCTGGTTTACAGACTTTGAGCAAAGTCTCCCACCCAACCCCAGGCATCCCCACCCTGATAGCATCCGCTTCCTAAATCTGACTGATCATCTACTCGGGGTGTGGGGCTTTGAGAAGTGCAGACCCAGGGCCTCAGATTTGCTGGGTGGTCGGGGACCTGGGGGGGGTGTATTTTTCAAACTTGGTTCGGATGCAGCCAGCTGGGTCTGGGAAGCTCAGCCAGTGACTCCTGCAACACTGGCGGGACTGGATCCCATCCCCTCTGCTTGAGGGAAGGGCCCATTGAATGAAGGTGAGAGGTGGGACCAATTCACCAACTTCAGTGTAGAAAGACCGGGCAGTCTACGAGCTCCCAGACTCACTGCGTTTAGTCCCTGTGATCAGACAGGAAGTGAAGCAGGGCTCAGTCCCACTGGACGGCCACAGTAGCTGGCGACGCCTGTCCCTGTCGCCTACATGCAGACGCACACACACTTCTATGAAGTTAGGGAACAAAGACCCCACAGGACCAGGCTCTCCAGCGACCTGCCTGGGTCCTTTCCCACAACAGTGGCTCAGACACAGGAGAGGGCCCACCATCCCGGCCCCTCCCAGCTCCCCCAATTCGAAGATGTATCCTGGCCTCCGTGAGTGCCATCCCACCCAGACTCAGCAGAGAGCTGGAGAGGCCCAGGCCTCTGGTCCCAGCCCCAGGCTCTGTGGGCTCCCAGGGCACTGCCCCCGGCCCAGCCAAGACAGCCTTGTGTCCATTCCTGAACATTCTGGACCCCCGCAATCTGCCACCAATGCTGTGAATGCCAAGTCCATCCACATGGAGGGGCCGGGCAAGGAGGCTTCATTTTCCCCTTAAGAGCTCCCCGCTCAGGGCACTGCCTGCATCTGCCCCCCACTCCAGTTCCTAATGGAGAACAGAGAGGGACTGGGAAGAGGAGAGGCCGCCATCCCGGCGACAGGTGTTCCACCAAATCCTTATTACAACTGTTCTCCAGGTCAGGCCCAGGTGGAGGCAGAGGCAGCTCCGCCCTCCCCGCCCCACAACACACACACACACACACACACACACACACACACACCCCACCTGGCAGGACACAGAGACATGCACAGGGTTATCTCCAGGCCTTAGTGCTGCCATAACAAAATACCACAAACAGCCTGGCTGGGCAGCTCAGTTGGTTAGAGCGTCATCCCGATACACCGGGTTGCAGGTTTGATCCCCAGTCAGGGCACATACAAGAATCAACAACGAATGCATGAGTAAGTGGAATAACAAATCGATGTCTCCCTCCCCCCTTCTCCCTTCCTCAAGTCAATAAATTTTTAAAAAAACTAGTAAAATTACTAAAAAACAAACTAACTCAAAAACCACATACTAGGGAGGGGGCTGAAACAACAGGCATTTGTTTTCTTCAGTTTGGAGGCAGGACTGGTGTCTGGGGAGGGCTCTCCCCTTAGAGGGCAGAGGCCACCACCTCTCTGTGTCCTCACGCAATGGGAAGAGGGAGCTCTCTGGTGTCGCTTCTCCTAAGGGCACTAATCCGATGGAATCAAGGCCGCACCCTTATGGCTTCCTTTAACCTTAATCCCGTAGGGGCAGAATCGGCAGGAGGACCCAAGTTCAACAGGGAGGCAGAGAGGCACTGCCCTGGGGTTCAGCCGCTGCCCAGCTTCCAGGGATTACCACCTGCTGCTCAAGGCCTTCTCGCATCTCTAAGGAGGGCCCCCAACGGCTCCTGCATACACTCCTTTCTTGTTTCCTCTGTCTGAGCTCATCTCTGTCTCCCTCTCACAATTTTTTCTACCGCGGGGCCGGAACACCAGTGCGGCCCCAAACTGCCTCCTGTTTGTCTTTGCTTCCCCAGGGCTTACAGAAGCTCTCCAAACATCTACAAAAGGGACATTTATAGCCAGGGGACCTGGCAACAGTAGTCCTGGAGCTGGGCCAAGTTTCAGCCACAGGGCCTTTGCACATGCCCTTCACACTGCCTGCTCTTCCCCCGGAAGCTTTGGAGGTGGCACCCTCACTCTCACCAAGGCTCCTACTCAAAGAGACCTCCCCAGGCTGTCCAGTCAAAACACCTCCATCCACCCATCCCCCACTCCCTCTCCCTGTTGTATCACTTCTCTGTTATCCCATCTGACAGGTGTCTTACTTATCTTGTCTATGGTCTACCCCCCCGCCCCCCACTACTATGTCGGGTCCAGGAGATCAGGAACCTTTTCCCACTTCGTTCAGTCCTGGATCCCCAGTGCCCAGCATACAGTAAATATTCAATAACTATTTACCCACGAAATGGAATGAGCTCCCCATCCATGGAGGTATTTAAGCTGAGCCTGGATGACCTTTCAGCGCCGGTTCTGACCTAAGACTTGGTAGTTCTGTGACTTTCTTCGTGGCCCAGACCACAGACAAACCTGCCACGGGAACCCTGGGCCAGCAGCTGAGATGGGGGTGTCCTCTGCACCTGGCTGAGGAATGGGCGGCCATGCCAGAAACCAACCCTTAGTGGGTCTCCCAAACCCCAGCCCCAGGTCGTGACACAGCAGGACCCTGCCAGACCCCTGATGTCCCCAGATCTCCAGGACATGTCACTTTGACCCTGGCCGCCATGCCCACAGCGACCCAGGCTCACAGCTGACACAGGCTGCCTGGCAACAGGGCCAGGCCGGATTATCATACATTAAGACATAATTACTCTGTGGAAATTTACAATACAAAGCACCCTTCCCAGCAAGTTGGCTTCAGAAGGATTCCAAGGATACAAAGGCTGCAGTGTCTGTGACTGCTGCCCCCCCTCACGCTGGCCCCCACCAGAATTTCAAAGGAAGTAGGTGGGTTAGATTTTTGTAAAAACCTCCATTCTACCCACAAAGCAGAAGCCCTGCCCAGGGGAGGGCTCTCTAGTTCTCTAAGCCCCACCCAAGAGGAGGGTCTTCCTGCCCCCCGGCTCCACCCCCTGGCCTACTCTGGTTCCCCGAGCCCAGGAGGTTGCAAACTGGCATCACCAGGCCCCCTCTTGGGCAGCCTACAGGCAGAGAGAACCACAAATGTGGAGTCACATACTGACTGTGAGCTGCAGGCATTTACTGAGCAGCTACTGCAGGCCGGCACTGCGTTAACACCAGGGCGCTCTGTGAACCAGACAGACCAGACCTCTCCCTGCTCTGGCAGAGCTTATAGTCAGTCCTGTTGGGAGACGATGAAATACACAAAAAATGCAAGTCAGCCCTAGCCGGTTTGGCTCAGTGGATACAGCGTTGGCCTGCGGACTGAAGGGTCCCAGGTTCGATTCCGGCCAAGGGCACATGTCTGGGTTGCAGGCTCCATCCCCAGTGGGGGGGCGTGTGCAGGAGGCAGCCGATCAATGATTCTCTCATTGATGTTTCTATCTCTCTCTCCCTCTCCCTTCCTCTCTGAAATCAATAAAGAAATATATTTTAAAAAAATGCAAGTCAGGTATGTGAAGAGCACAGGCGGGGGGGGGGGGGGGGGGAGGGGGTGGAGCAGTGTGTGTGAAGGTCCTGAGGGGACCCACCTGTGGTGAGGGTGTGGCGGGAGCACAGCGGTGCCATTAAGACTGCTTTTATTCTAAAGAGAGTTTGGGACAGGGGAGCCACCTGATCGGACTACAGGGTCGGCTTAGCCTGCAGTTCAGGGAATGGCAGGCCTGGGTTGATGTCCTGCTCCTCTCACTGGCGGGCAGTCAGCCCTCTAAGCCTCTGTTCCTCCCTGCAACATAAAACAGCACCAGTGACCACGGAACTTGCTGTGAAGAACAAAGGAGAGAACGTCAGCAACAGGGTGAGCACGCAAGGCAGGCGGTGGGGGAAAGCTCTCTGAGCCTCCGTTGGCCTGGCTTTAAAATGGGCACCAGTCCTGGCACAAAGGGACCACAGGCCAGGTAACTTGTGCCTTGTCTGTCATCTGGGAGCTGAGGTGCTTGGCTGTGGCCTCAAGTGACTTTACAGCTGGTCTACCCTGGGGCCACCCGCAGCCATACTATGGATCTTATCAACGGCATTAAGGTGAAAAAAACTGATTAGGGTTATTTATCCTCTGGCCATAAAACCCAGGGGCAGCTGTGCAGGAGCAGCTGTCCCAGCTACCCTCCCAGGTGTCAACAGTCCTGGGAGAGGCTCCTGCCAATCATCACAGCCCACTGGGTGCCAACAGGAGGGGGGCTGGGAGGAGTCGGCACTTATCTGAGGAATCACAGGGCCTTTCACCAGCCTCTTGGGCCCCAGGAGACCAAAGGCCGGCAGCCTCCCAACACCAGGTGGCTGACAGCTAAGAAAGAGAGGCTCAGAGAGGGGAAGGGACTCGCCCAGAGTCACACAGCACAGCACCAGCAATCTGACATCCGTGGTTGGTGCTAACCCCAGGCTCCCCTTAGTCTTGGGCTGCATGTGCCACTGCTGGGGGCTGGCCGTGCAGAGTCCTGAGCTGCCCCCAGGGAACAAAGCGAAGCGCAAACGGCCCTCCTGCCATGAGCAGTCGGCCCACTGGGCTTCTGATCAGCTTGCAAGGCTCAGCTGAGAATTACAAAGTGCTGGAGACCCCAGGGGCTGTGTGATAGGCCAGGAACAACCTTGAATCCCTGCCTTTATCCAATCTGCTGGGGGGACTCTGACTTCTCCCCCAAAATCTTGAGCAAAGGTAAAAGGAAGATCAGTTCCGACTCAAAGGCAGTGCCCGCAACTCGACTTGCCTGTTGAAGGGTTCCGCTCTCTGAGCTGGGTGATGTGGACCTGCCAAGTGACCCTAGACCTTTGTGCCACTGTCATAGCCCGGGCAGGTGACTTTGCCTCTCCGATCTCAACTCCTTCCTCTGTGAAATGAGATAATAATGAGATAATGCTGGGGTGGTGAGAGGACACGCTGGGCTAACAACTCAGCAGGGGACGTACAGTAGGTGCTCAGAGGTCCCCAGCTGCCAAGGCAGGGCTGGGGGCAGGAGGACGGGGTCCTCCCTACAGCCACCCCTCTCGCCTGCTCTGCTCTCTCTCACTGGCCCTCAGAGGGTCTTATGCCGGTGACGGCAGGTAGAAACGGAAGTGCCTTGAATGCACAGCCCACTTCTCTGGAGGCTCTTCGCCATGGTCCTGCTGTCCCTGTCCTGAGGCCCTCATCACTGGGCAGGCTGGCATCTCTGCCTCCACCATGTGTGACGGAAAGAACCTCAGAGGGGGGACTTGTGTCTGCGGCTAGCTGGGCTCCTGGCTGGCGGTGGAGCAGGTCATCCCACCTCCAGAACCTATGATTTTTTTCCAGGACACGCGGCTGGAGTGACAAAGCCGTGTCCACACAGGACCTGGCGTCAGGGAGGGGCCTGCTCAGTTGTATAAACTGGGCAGCTTTGCACAAAAGGGGTTGGGGATGCAGTGGAAGTCCAGTGACAAACCAGGGGCCCTGCCGCATGTCCCTGGGGTCGCAGTGGCCAAGCAGGGCAGAAGCATAGGTTCCCAAGGTCACACGGGTGTGGCCAAGGCAAGCCGGGAACCCAAGCTGCAACCCCAGGACACAGCTGCCATCAGCTCTCTTCCTACCTTAGGAAAGAGAGAAGCTTTAAAACTCTGTATCAGCCCTTGCTGGTATGGCTCAGTGGTTGAACATCGTCCAGTGCACCAAAAGGTCACCTGTTGGATTCCTGGCCAGGGCACATGCCTGGGTTGCAGGCTCGATCCCCAGTAGGGGGCGTGCAAGAGGCAGCCGGTGGATGTTTCTCACATTGATGTTTCTCTCTCTCTCAAATCAATAAAAAAAAAATTATTAAAACACACACACACACACACACACACACACAAACTCTATAGCAGGCATTAAAACTGCCTTCATACCCATCACATACCCCTGCGTCTTGGAACAGGGGCAGAAGCGTCTACTGGGGCTGAAGACATTCAGGTCAGCTCAAGACTCTGCGCATCCAGCCCCCCAGCACTGTGCATACACAGCCCAAGACTAAGGGTGTCCACAGAAAGAGGGCCAGGGCCCGGCTTCTGCTTGATTTAAAAGGCAACCTCTTTTTCATTCAAAGTCCTTTTCAGAAAGGCGAACTCTTTCTTCTTGGATTCATAAAACCCATTCATTTGTTTGCAAATTCCAGCTACATCTGAGACCACCTCCCTTCAGACGTGCCTTTCATTCTGGAATCCATGCGACTCAGACACATTCGGTAACGCTGTGTATTAAGGACATGCCATAAAAATAAATTGCATTGTAAAAGGGGCCCCTTAACAGACAACCTTGGCTCTGGGGTTAAATGTCTAATTTCATACTGTGATCCTCGGCGAGAGCAGATAAATCAAAGGACACGTGGGACCCGGACCTGCTCCCGCAGGACTGCAGTCTGGCACAGAGCAGGTTAAACAGGGCCTGGGGTAAGAAACCTCCTCCAGGTAGCCTACCCCCCCCAAACACACACATATCGCTGCTTTAATACTAGATTCCTTGGGACCAAATGCTCCCAAGACAGCTGTCAGACACATTAAAAAAATAGGAAGAAAACACACACACACACACACACACACACACGCGCGCACACACGAGGCAACGTACCAAATGCTAAAATATCATGAAAATTCAAACAGCGAAAACAAATATAACCATAAAAAAGACCGGAATCCTAGAAAAGCGATCTCTGCAATTAAGCAGTTTTCTGCTATATAGTGATAATCACCTAATTATACTATTAATGACAGTTCAACCTGCTTTGAAATAAAAGGACATTCTTCCATAACAGGATGCCAGCTGTTAGTTACAGATGTCAAACATCTTTAAAGTATTATTATTAAGGGGGGGACCAACACAAGGAACAAGTTCATATCCCCCCTCCATGATTAAAAACCCCCAGTAGCAGCCGTGTTGCTTTGCAGTGCCCGCGTGAGAAAGCGAGAGTGCCAAGGCCCAGGCAGGGGACAACACGAGGGCACGACTCCCTCGCCCACACCACACGCACTGGTGGCACCAGATGACTGAAAAGAGGGTCGGTATATATTGTTACAGCACCTTTAATTCCTCCCAGGGAAATAATCTCCGGAGCCAGGATGGTTATGCGGATAATGGAACTCCCTGCGGCTCCGCCAGAGCCCCCAGGAAAGCCCATTTCGCGGGGTTCCCGGTGCTGGAGAGCGGTTAGCTGCAGCCAGGTCTGGAAGAACTGCAGGTCACCCGCGGTGGCAGCAGCCCGCCCGCCCTGGACCCTGCAGACATATGCTTGGCTTATTCCTGCCAGTATTTCTTCCAACTGTGTGCGCCTTTGACATTCGGGAGCGCCAAGGTGTAATAAATATCCAACTTTGTCTTCTGACAATAGTCAGCCACATTTAATTAACTGGAGCGTAAAAAGCTGGGGAGGGGGGAGAGGGGACGCAGGGAGCAGCCACAGAGGGAGGGGATTAACCTTTTAAGCAAGCTGCAGGCTGCCAGGGCAAGGGGGCTGCTGCAGGCCTTGTCAGGAGGGAGCACTTTGATAAATCTAAAGGGGGGCCCTGGGGTTACATCCTCCCCCCAGCAGATCCTGATAACCTTGTGAGGCTAAGGAGGGCGGGGGGGGGGGGGGCGGGGAATGGCAGGTCTCCACGGTGGCAAGAACAAATGCCAGGCTGCCTCCCACTCAAGCTGCAGATGGGTGAGGAGGAGAGCCCTAGGGGCCCACCCTCTAGGAAGCACAAGAGAAACCCACCCAAACCTCAGCAGAGCTGGAAAGTGCTTTCATTCTTTTTTTTTTTTTTTTCCAATCTCCATTTTATTTAATGGCCCAGAAACCTTGTGGAAAGTGCTTTCTGAAAGAACATCTGCCATGTTCCCAAACCTGCTCGCCAGCGGGCTCCTGGTATCGTGGCTGAGGAGCCTTCCGAGGCCGAGGCGGGGCGGAGATGCCCAGAAAGGAAGTATGCAGTTTCAGGATCTCTTCTGTAAGGCCACTCGGTGGCCCCCTGACCCTGAGGCCGTGTCAGGATGAGCCAGGGGCAGGCAGCTTCGTGGACTTTGGCCACTGCTGACCTGTGGGGATTACGCCTGGGGTTTTAATGGGATAGAAGAGGCTATCTCAGAGGGCAGGAGAGGATTTGGCAGCTGCTAAAAGGCACAGAATGGTATCAGGAGGAGCTTTCCTCACTGTGCTCAAACTTGCTGTGTGACCCTGCATAAGTCACTTGCCCTCTCTGGGCTACAGCTAAGTAACCAATACTGGGATTTTCCCAGGCTGGATGCTCATAGGAGAGCTGAGGGAACGCATTCTCGAGGGCCATTTGTCCCGTTTACAACTTCCATGGCCGGCCCTCAATAGCTTCCTTTCTGTCCCACAAGAGCACAGGGGCCAGGCCAGCTCTGCACTAGCTGGACACCCTCCAAGAAAAACTCAGGCTCCAGGGCTGCGTGTCAGAACCAGAGAGGAGGCCTGGGTGCCTTCTCCCCCCATGTAGACCAGGCCTCTCCGAAACCAGCCCTCTGGGACCTGGGCTCCTGGGGCGAACTGATTCTGCCCTGGCCAAGGAGACAATGCTGTGTCTGCCCAAGTTGTCCAGAAAATCCCACCCATAGGAGGGTGGCAGAGGTCACCTTTGTGTCCCAGCCTTCACTCCTTTTTCTATGGGACTCCGCTCTGGAGAAATTTCCCTTGAATTCCCAGGAAGTTCCCCAGAATCACATGAAGGATGACATTTACAATGAGTCCATTCTGAGCCAAAGGAGAGAAAATGCTTCCCGGGCAGAGATGGGCAAAGCAAGTGCCGCTGCTCCGGCCTCCCCTGCTGAGATGGCCCTGGTGTTGCTCTTAATAACAGCAATGAAAAGTCTTCACTTAGCTCCTTAGTGTTTCCAATTAACACGTGTCACTTGATACAGAAAAACAGTAGATCTGAGGGACATGGCTCCATTTTACAGCTGTGAAAACTGAGGCTCAGGAAAACAATCTGGCAGCTACCCAAAAGTTTAAATGTAGAGTTATCATCTAATCCAGAAATTTTACTCTGAGGTATACACTCAAGAGAAATACAAACATACATCCACAGAAACACTTGTATATGAGTGTTTACAGCAGCATTATTCATAACGAGAGGCCCAGTGCACGAAATTTGTGCACTGATAGGGTCCCTAGCAGCTGCAGGCTGCTGGCCAGGTACTTCCTCCCTTCCCCTAGCCAGCCCCACCCCCTGGTGGAACTCCCGGACAAAGTCCAGGTGGAAGGGGCAATTTGCATACTATGCTTTTATTATATAGGGCTAGAAGCCCGGTGCACAAAATTCATGTACAGTGGTGGTAAGGGCGTCCCTCAGCCGGGCCTACACTCTCTCCAATTCAGGACCCCTTGGGGGATGTGTGACTGCAGGTTTAGGCCCGACCCCGCAGTCGGACATCCCTCTCGCAATCCAGGACCACGGGCTCCTAACTGCTCGCCTGCCTGCCTAATCACCCCTAACCACTCTGCCTGCTGGATCGCCCCTAACCGCCTCCACCTGCCAGCCTAATCCCCCTAACTCTGTGGTTCTCAACCTTCTGGACCTTTAAATACAGTTCCTCATGTTGTGACCCAACCATAAAATTATTTTCGTTGCTACTTCATAACTATAATGTTGCTACTGTTATGAATCGTAATATAAATATCTGATATGTAGGATGGTCTTAGATGACCCCTGTGAAAGGGTCGTTCCACTGCCAAAGGGGTCACGACCCACAGGTTGAGAACCACTGCCCTAACTGCTCTCCCCGATGGCCTGATTGCCTCCAACTGCTCTCCCCTGCCAGCCTATCGCCCCTAACTGCCTCTGCCTCAGCCCAGCCACCATGGCTTTGTCTGAAAGGACGTCCAGAAGGTCTCCGGAAGGTCTTCTGGTCTAATTAGCATATTACTCTTTTATTAGTATAGATAGGCAAAAAGTGGAAACAGCCCAAATGTCCATCAATTAAGAATGGATCAACGAAATGTGGTCCACCCATACAATGAAATATTATTCAGCCGTAGAAACGAATGAAGTCCCGATTCACCTACAACATGGGATGGACCTTGACAACATTATGCGAAGTGACAGAAGCCAGAAACAGACGACCACAAACAGTCTGTGGTGCAAACTCATATGAACTGCCCAGAACAAGTAAATCCATGGAGATGAAAAGCACATTAGTGGTTGTCCAGGGATTGGATAATGGAGTGAAATGGTGAGTGATTACGAATGGGTACAGTGTTGCTTCTGGGGTGAAAAACTGTCCTGGAGCTAGACAGGTGATGGTTGCACAACTTTGCGACTGAATTAAAAACCACTGAATTTCACTTTAAAGCGTGACTTTTATTGTGTATGAATTTTATCTCAATAATTTTTAAAAACCCAAGAGGGACTCAGAGAAATGAAAGGACCTGTGTGAGGTCAAACGCCGGCAGCCTCCATACTCGAGCAGGTATGCTTGCCTCTACGCTCTGTGTGTTTTGTGCCATGATATTGGGGTAGAGGGGCATGCAATGGAGAGGCTGGAACACAGGGAAGTCATATTGCCTTTGAAATCAGGACGTCGACATTCAAATCCTGGCTCTACCACTGCCTAGCTGTGTGTCCTTGGCAACTCACTTAACTTCTCTGGGCCCAGTTTCCTCTTCTGCAAATGGGGCTGGTGATAAGAGTACTTGTTTGACAGGGATTGTTAAGGTTGGATGAATCAATTCATATGGAGCCACTTAAACTCCTTGCTTGCGATTTCAGGCAACCCCATGAGCAGACCTGCCATGTCCAGACCCCCGCCTGTCTCTAACACAGTCAAAACCTCCTTTGGCCCTAGTGGGTTTGGCTCAGTGGATAGAGTATTGGCCTGCAGGCTGAAGTGTCCCAGGTTCGATTCTGATCAAGGGCACGATTCTGGTTTCAGGCTCGATCCCCACCTCCAGTTGGGGCACATGCAGGAGGTAACCCATCAATGTGTCCCTCTCACATTGATATTTCTATCTGTCTTCTCCCTCCCTTCCAATTTCTCTAAAACTCAATGGAAATATATCCTCGGGTGAGGATTAGCAAGCAAACAAACAAAAACACCCCCTCTTGCCTGGCTGGCTTGGCTTAGTGGTTGAGTGTTGACCGATGAACCAGGAAGTCAGGGTTCAATTCCCAGTCGGGACACCTGCCAGAGCTGCAGACTCGATCCCCAGTGGGGGATGTGCAGGAGGCAGCCAGTCAATGATTCTCTCTCATCACTGAGGTTTCTCTCCCCTTCTCCCTTCATCTCTCTGAAATCAATACACATATATATTTTAAACCTCCTCTTCAGTCCAAGTTCCCCCGGCATCCAGGCCTTTGCTTGTGTGGAATGCCTGACATGACAGGCCCCACGCCCCTTCCAGGACCACCACCCCCCTCCCCGGATGATTCACAGGTAGCTTATCCTGGATCTTCTCTCGCACTTGGAAGGTGTCACTGAGATCTTGAGATTGTGGGGACCCCTGAGGTTGGGGAAGCCCCTGGAAACTAAGGGAGACGAGCCGGGTTCCAGAACAGCTTCTATCAGGGTGGTGCTCCTGACAAATCACGTCTTCTGCCCTGGACAGTAAAGGGTGCCCTGTCCTCCTGGGCCTCCCAGGGTGTGCATGTGCATGTGCATGTGTGTGAGAGAGAGAAGCGGTTTGGAGGCACCCCGCTTCGGGAGATTATGTGTGTACACACATACACGCAGAGATCAGTAGGATTGTTCTCCAGCGACCACCAGGCCCCCAAATCCCATGCCATTTTACGACAGAAACCACTCTTTCCTTCGTCAAACTGTCACTTGGTGGTTTCTGGCCCCACCCCCATCCCCAGTCACTTCCCCATTTCACTGATGGGCACTGACACGGGCCCTCCAGCCTCCACACGTGTCGCTCACTTCCACCTCCTTCCTGGCACCACACGGCCAGCCAGACCTCCATAATGGCTCCGGCCCTACCTCGCCTGTTTGGGCTCTTGTCACCTGCGAACTGGCCCTCTGCTTCAGTTCTTCCTGCGTTTAGTGTAATGGGTGGGACAAGTCCTCGATCCAGGGGTTCCCTATGGCCTCAAACTCAGTGTGGTGGCCACCAGCCCCACACAGCAACCGAGCACTGGAAATGGGGCGCTTGTGTGACTGAGGAACGGAAGTTCTGATTTCGTTTCATTTTAATTTATTTAATTTTACGTTTCAATGGTCACATGTGGCTAGGTCTAGACCAGGGGTGGGGAATGTGCACCCCGAGGGCCGTACAAGGCCCAAGAAATCATTTGGTCTGGCCCTGCCAAGGTATTAGGGGTGAATTAATTAAACGTTTGGCCAAATGTAGCAGGCTAGTTTTTAAGTTGATAATTTTGTATGGCTTTCGAGCGATGTTATAAATATCCAAATGGCCCTTGACAGAAAAAAGTGTCCCCACTCCTTGTCTAGACCCTCACTACTCAAAGTGCAGCCTACAGACCAGCCACAGCAGTGCCACCCGGACCTGGGGAGGGTGCAGATGACCTCAGCAGCTTAAGGGAGGGAAAGTCCCCGTGTGGCTTGTCAGGCCCCACCTAGACCCACTTGAATCAAAACCTGCCCCTTCCAGTCCCAGGTCATTTGAGGGCACGGTACAGTTTGTGTCTCCTCCCTTCACACTTCCCCTATTTTCCCCTTTTCAAACCCACCAGCTCTTTAGAACCTGCTTCTCATACCACCTCCTGCAGGAAGCCCTCTCTGATTGTTCCAGCCAAATGGGAACTTCCCATCCTCTAAAGCCCCTAGAGCCATCTGCATCCTTCCAAAGCTCAGAAGCGTGTAGCCCACTCACGGCTGAGCCCTGCCCCTCCCCAGGTGGCCAGGAGTTGCCTGGAAGGCATAACCTGTGACTTACTTTCGATCCTCCTCTCAGCCCCTCCCAAGCCTGGCACCCTGAGCAGGTGCACGGGAATGCCCTGGCAGTTGCAGTTGCAAGAAGGCAACGTCTCTTTCCACACCGGGGCAAGGAGAACAAAATTGGTTGCGGGCTATTTGCTTTATTATTCCTTCCACTCGGCTTGCCCCACCGGTCTGACATGCTGCCTGCCTCTCTCCTAGCCTGAGCACCTGGGAGGTGACAGAGCCCCGAGTCAGAGGCATGAAACACCAGGATGAAAGGCGGGCAGGTGGAGTTATTGGTTTCAATAAGCCACGTAAAACCTCAGAAGCTTTTCACAAACCTCTCTGCAGGCAGGGATTAAGTGCCACCGCTTTCCACACAGCAGGTGTCAGTTCTCCAAGAGCCTGCTAACAGCCCACCTGCAGGACCCCAAAGACCCCCCCCGAATCACTGGTAAAGTTGGGCCGCGTGGGAGGCCTCTCTTCCCCCAGCGTGGTGGTCCCTCTCACAACCACACACTTGGCAGCCTCCCACGACTCTGGGCTCTGAGGATCTCTCTTGACGCCAAGGCCTCAAAGGCAGACACTGACCGAGTGCCAAGGCCATCCAGAACAGCTCCACCCTGGAGGCGGCCCCCAGAACCAGCCTGTGCGTCTGGGACGCACACAGCCGACACTGAATCCCATCTGGACACCCAGCCTGCCCGAGAGCCGTTTCTCTGTAAAGCTCACGGCAAGGAACAGTCAGTTCAGTCTGGGAGCCCAGGGCCACAGTTCTCTCTTGGCTGTAACCCCGGAAGCTGCCCGAAACCTCGATGTTCCGTGTCCTCCTCTGCTAGGCGGGGGATCGAAACCTCTGCCGCCACCCCCAGCGCTCAGGCAGGAAGTGGCCTCAGCTCCGCACCGAGGCCGTCTCCAGGGGCTGTGACACAAATGAGAGCAGGTGATAGCCCCGTCAAAACCCACAGGAGCCCGGCGCAGCTCGGAGGCCTTCCCCAACGGCAGGTCACGATGGCAGCAGGAACTGAAGTCATCAGTTCCCAAGAAGCAGGGAAAACGCACATTAACCCAAGACGCCCACTGCCAGCAAAGGCCCCTGTGCCTGGGAGGCCTGCCCCAGAGCTCTGATCCCCGAAGGAAATAAGATGACGATGACAATCACAATCACACTAACCACAATATCCCTAGCCGGTGAACACGGAGAACCTACTTTCACGGTCAGGAAACATAACCCTCTACACTTGAGCCATGAGTACACTGAGGCACAGCGGGTTTAAGTGACCTGTCTGAGATCTCACAAGAAGTGAATGGCTTCTGAGTTCATGAGCTCAACGACCACGCTGTGCTGCCTTATAAACCAAGAGCTAGGTTGGAAAGTCGCTGATTATCATAACCTAAAATCACCGAGGAGGGAAAGGCTAGTCAAAAGGGGGTTCGCCCACAAAGGCTTCCAGACTTTCGAGCTGGCATTCCAGGCAGGGGAAACGGCCTGTAGAGGAGAGGCAGAGGTCCGGCAGACAGGTGGGCAGGGCGCTGACTCCCAAGGAAGCTGGGTCCGTCAAGGAGGAGTGGACCCCAGCAGAACCACGCTGGAGATGCGAGCTTGCTATGTAGAGTAGGTTCATCAAAGGGGACCCTCCTCTCTATGGGGTCCCCGGTACTGAGCCGCAGGGGGATGGGGGCTTCCAGTCTTTCCAGGCAGGCATCACCCATCACCAGGAACTCCACAAAGCCAACAGTCTGCTGTGAAAGTTGGGGGCCAGGAAGCATCTGGCTAATACTCCCCGCTCTCAAGCAGGTCCCAGTATGGTCTCGATGCAACTGTGCTAGTGATTTGTGAGTTATCAGCCCCATCTCTGGACCAAGAAACCGAGGGAGAAGAGTGACAGGTTCCTCCTCCTGGGTAACTCGCCTGTATCTGGGTCATGAGTCTAGTTGGCTGCTCTAGCCACTGATCAACCCCCCCCCCCGCCCTCCCCCACCCTCCCCCACCCCGTGCTGAAGTCCAGATGAATATTCATGACCCTATCCAGTTCCACACTTTCATTTCTGGCACAAATTAATAATTTACCACAGAGTTTCATGAAAATCAGACATAGCTCATTAGCAGCACCCCAAAAGGCACTCTGGTCTTCCCACTGATTCTGGTGAGGGGCTGGACTTTCTTCATCGACAAGAAACAATGCCCTCAGTTTGAGAGAGAACCCCTGTCCGTACAGCACTGGCTGGTGAACCTGAAATCGGGGATCTCATTGCCAAGGGAGACCACCTGGCGGGAGCCTCCCCGCTGCCCCACCAGAGCACCAAGGCCTGTCTGTGCCTGCAGCCCCGCCACATACATCCTCAGGACCCTTCAGAAGCTGTGCCTGGAAAAGAACAGAATCTTCTCTGGTGAAGGCAAGGCCATTTTCTACCTGGAAATGGAGAGGGCAGGTGGGCGGGGTGTGTGTCACAGACCATTTTCCAAAGAGGCAACATCAACGCCGTCTCCATCCCTCATGCTCTCCTAACCCCTTGCTATGCCCCATCAAAAGGGAGAGCCTAGCTCCTCTCCAAGTGAACCCGGGAGGGCTGGCCCGCACTTGTAACGGACAGATCGTGGCATAGCGACACCAGGGGACTTCTGAGGTAGGTCCTACCAGGTCCTGTAGCTTCCTCCTCTTTGGAGCCCTGACCTGCCAAGTCAGAAGTACACGCTTCCCCGAGGCCACCATGGTGCGAAGAAGCCCAGCCACACGGAGGTGCTCGGACTGAGCGCCCAGCTGAGGTCGCAGCCAAGCGCCAGCCTCACCTCCTGTCTCCAATACCTTCGCTGAGGCCCCCGGCATCATGGCGCCGAGACCAGCCGGATCCCACCGACCCTTTCTGAATTCCTGCATCTGTGAGCACTATCAAATGACATTGTTTTATAACCACGCGTGCTTGTCTCCCTCCACCCCGGGGTGTCCTGGTCCCCTGCAGACCCACCCATGAGCCTGCAACTGCTCATCTGGCCTGCCTCCCCACGGGCAGGCAGTTACTGCTGAAGGAAAGAGTGGTTGAAATTTGCCTGTGAGCAAAACGTCCCTAAAGGGAAATGAAGAGGAGTGGGGGGTGACACCTTTGTCCCTGGGCCCTTAAGATCCAAGATAAAGGCTGATGATACTTTTGATACTCACTCCTCAGCGGTGAGACGCCTGTGTGAGCTGCCCCCCTCTCCACACAGCTGCTGGCCTGCTCACCTCGCCCAGGCCTTTCTCCACTGCTCTCCGGCAGGCAGCCCCACTGCGCCCCTCCAGTGAGTTCAATTAAGACCCAGGCATTATCTCCTCCTCCCCTTCCTTTATGTTCCCTGCCTGCCCCCCTTTCTCTTGTCAGATAATCACGGGAAACCAGCAAACGGTTGACACAGTTACCAAGACAACAGAAGTTAGGACTGTCGAGGAGGTCTGAAAGCTAATCCTAAATGAATTATAGGACAAGAGTGACAAGGGGGTGGGGACCAGTGTCGGGCAGCTTCAAAGCAGGCCCCAGTGTATGACACAAGGTGCTGTCTGCCTCGGGGTGCTGGCGGCAGGGTCTGTCACTTGCTTGAGGGTGACACTGGAGTCCTTTGGGGGGTGGGGTGGGGAGGTTGAAGAAGGAATTCATTAAAGTGAAACTCTCCACTGAAGATGGTGGGGCAATGACACCCGCCATTCACTTAGACTCAGGGGCGGGGGTTCACCCCATTCAGCTTTTATGACGTGGGGGGCAGTGGGAAAGGGGCCAGGATGATCTAATCAAGGCGATTCCATTTCTTCTTTACTTATTTAGAACTTGCCATCTTGTGACCAGGGCGCTGTGCACAGTCCCGCTGGCTGACAGCCATGTCGGGAGTCTGAGCAAATCGACCCTCACTGGCCTCCCAGCCTCATGGGCAATGTCTGCCTTGCCTCAGCCACCAACCCCCGTCAGGGAGGACTCAGCCAGGTCCCTCGGGAAGGGCCCCCTCTTCTGACACCAGCCCAGAATCCAGGACACGGGCAGCATGAAGCCCACAGCTGGGAACTATTAATCCAAACAGTAATCCAAGCTAATGGTCTACAGGGCTTGGCCTGGGTTTCCGCAGATTAACTCATCAAATGCTCACAACAATCCCAGGGGGGAGGCACTACTGGCTCCACTGAACAGACCGGGAAACTGAGGTCCAGAGAAGGTGAGTAACCTGCCCAGAGCCACACAGCCAATCAGGAGCAGAGGCAGGATAGAATCCAGTGCTCTTATTCTAGCCTCCTTGCTCCTAACCGGCACGGCAGCATCGGAGAAGTTTGTTGACCTTGACCCTGCACTGGCACCCCAGGAACCTTGGCCCATTACCCACCTCCCCCTGAAATACGGGCCTCGAGCCCCCACCTACCACTTCCTTTCTAGGGGACTTTTCCTGACTCTTCTCCTCCCTCCCTCCTTGGCCTGAGGCCTTACAGCAGTGGTTCTCAACCTTCCTAATGTCACGATCCTTTAATACAGTTCCTCATGTTGTGGTGACCCCAACCATAAAATTATTTTCGTTGCTACTTCATAACTGTAATTTTGCTACTGTTATGAATCGTTATGTAAACATCTTATATGCAGGATGTATTTTCATTGTTACAAATTGAACATAATGAAAGCACAGTGATTAATCACAAAAACAATATGTAATTATATACGTGGTTCCCGATGGTCTTAGGCGACCCCTGTGAAAGGGTCGTTCGACCCCCAAGGGGGTCGCGACCCACAGGTTGAGAACCACTGCCTTACAGGTATCTCACATCCCTGCTCTTTCACTCACCAAGGACTCCTCTAAAAGTTACAACCCCATTCTCAACTTCTTAGAGGCTCTGTCACCCCAGCTCAGTGTCTGCAGTCAGGCCAACGTGTTAGACCAGCTTTCACACTTGTGCGAGCATGAGAATCCCCTGGAGATGAGAATCCCCTGGAGGTGAGAATCCCCTGGAGATGAGAATCCCCTGGAGGGCTTGCGAGCACACAGACTGCGGGCCCCACGGACCCCACCACAGTCTCAAGAGGGTCCTGCGAATTTGCACCTCAAACAGCTCCAGCTTTGACCGATGCTGTTAGCCCAGGAACCCCAGTTTGGGAACCACCGAGGTGTTAGCCCACATTCAGCCTCCGCTCTCTCTACTCACCGTCCCAGGTCCTCAGCCCTGACAAGCGCTCATGCTCTCCCTCACAGACCCCGCGCTCAGAGGCCTCCTGCCCTAGCCCTCCTCCTGCAGGACCCCATCACTGTAAGGGGACCCTGAACTGCTTCCACGGGGGAGGCTGTTGGAGCCATCTTCCTAAAACAGACAGGACAGCCCATCTCTACCTCCAGGCTCCCACCCTCTCCCCACACTGCCAACCTGATCCAGCCTGTGGCCCCTCTCATCCGGGGTAATGACAGTAGCCTTCATGTTGGTCTCCCTGCTGGCCCCCTGACCACCTGGAATCTATCTCAGCCCTACAGCCAGACAACGGGCCCACTGGAGTGCAAGTCACAGCTCTCCCTCCTCTGCTTCCAGCTTTCCCATCTTATGTCCTACCCCTCTCCCCATGGCTCATACCCCTGCGGCCACAAGGGTACACAGACATCCTTGGGGCCTCAGGGCCTTTGTATATGCTTGACCCTCTGCCTGGGCACTTTCCCTCAGATCTTGTCAGGGCTAACACTTCCCTTTCTTCCAGTCTCCGGCCACCCTGGATAAAACAGCATCTGCCCACACTCCAGTGACCCCTGCTCTTCCCCCTCTCCTCTCCTCCAGAGCCTGCATTGTGGGACAAAGCTCAATGTGTTTATTGCTGCAACAGGTGCTCCACAGGAGCGCGGCCCTTGGGGGCTTTGCAGCTACATTTCCGTGTGCCTGGGCCAGTGCTCACATGTCATAAACACGTGTTGAATAATCAGATGGCTGCTTTAAAGCCCTGGATTCCTACCCGCTTACAACAGAATCAAATTCGTGTCAACGGCCTTCTGGCATTCAAGACCCTCCAGAATGTGACTCACACCCACCCATGGGCTTCATTTTCTACTCTGGCCAAGCTCTCCCCTCCCCCTAAAACTATCCTGCCTGCCTCTCCTGGGAGGCCCAGTGTGAAGGCCACCATCTCCCAGGGCCCTGGCCCAGCCCCCTGTGGGGATTAACTCTGTTTCCCACCAGCTGGGCCCTGTCTGCCCTGCCTGCGCTCGGAGGCCAAGGACAGGTCCTGATGCATCTGTCTGGCCTCCGGGGCCGGGCACAACGGGAGAAAGACCCAAGAGCCCACAGCTGCTGATGGCGAGTGATGCCGCTTCTGCTTGAGGTGCCGTCCTGGCTGCTGAGTGCCTGGAAGGGGCCCTGCTCAGACTCTTTCAAGGATGCACAGGCTTCAGAGCCCTGCCACTAGAGGGAGCTGCTGAGAAGCAGGGTGGAAGCAATGGCTCTGCTTCTCAAGTGCAGGTATAGCAAGGGTAAAGGAGGTCTCAGGTTTTCCCCCAGAGTAGGAAGGCCAGCTCCAATGTCACCTCCTTTCTGTGGCCTCTCGGACACCACCTCCACGACAACCTCAAACCCTATCATCCCCTCCTCTGCACTCCCAGAAAATTCTACACAGGGCCCTCAGCACCAGCATTTGTCACCTGGATTACTCAATCCACAACACCCCCAACAGGGCAGGATGGCCCAGCACCCAGCTTTCCACATGCCTGATGTGAACTTCACATGCTGAGTATTTTCAGAGTGGCTTCACTCTACTTGTTCATCCCTCCTTACTGTATTGCCTCCTTTCCCCAGAGCGCTCCTCGCTTCTAAGGCCCGTCACCAATGCCACCTCCTCTACGGAGCCTTCCTAGATTTCCTCCACCAAGGTAGTCCCGAGAGATCCCAGAGCAATCTGTCCTTGCTCATCTCCAGCCCTATTTGCTCCTGAAGCAACCTGAAGATAAGATACAGATCTCCTTCCCTGCTCCTGCCTGGTCAACACAGCACAAGGCCAGGCACCCTGTGAAGAAGGTGGGTGCTGCTACCTAGGAGGGGACAGATGTGTTTGTTCTGTGTCCCAGGAGCACGGAACTAGGTCAAATGCATGTGTGTGTTCTGTGTAAAAAGCAACATTCTGACAACCTATGGTGACATAACAGGTCTGTCAGGAAGGAGACGCCTAAGAGACCACCAAATCAAGAGAAGGGAAGGGGGGGTGGCCATCTGACCTCTGAGGTCCCTTCTGAGCCCAATGTTCCATGACTTCCCAACCCCACAGACCATTAAGCAAGTGGCCAATTGCCCATTGGGCAGCAGTCCAGGCCTGGTCAGAGGGCGCTTCCTGTCTCGCTGCGGGAAGGAGCGGGAGGAAGACAGGGCAGCACTGAGCCCTCAAGGTCATGGCTTCAGGTGCGGCCTGGCCTCAGGACACTATGGGGCTGAGAGCAGGGCCTGGCTTAACTCAAACCGGCCAGCCCCACCCCAACACTGCCCTCAGCTTCCACCACAGGTATAATGCAGGCTCAGGGCAACGATCAACCCCAGCCTGAGCTGTGGAGGGCCTGGCATTGGTGGGAAAAAGCCAGAAAAATGCATTTCTCCCTAAAGACTTGTAAAAAAATGCTCACTGATTTTTTTTCCCTTTTACCCCAAGCTTTCACAGCTCTAAATATGCCACACTTAGTAATTTTACGAGCAAACCAAGCTATACATCACACGGTTTTATGTTCCTAAATTAACAAAAAGACTTTAAATCTATATGGAGCTCTTTTAAAAAAAAAAAAGCACTGCATCTATTTTTATTCCCTCACCCCCAAATTCCCTCTTCCCTTCTAACGTACTCCCCCAGCCTCCACCCAAGCCTTCAGAATTTCTGATTGTGTAGCTAGACCACCAAGAAGAGGCAGTTCCAAATAGGGATGAAAAACTGCTTTGCAGAGGACCCCTAAGAGGGGAGTGCACTGCCCTTATAACTTAGGAGTTATAAAAGCCTGTTCCTGAGAAGTAGAGTATGACAGGATATACCCTAGGACAGTGGTCGGCAAACTGTGGCTCGCGAGCCACATGCAGCTCTTTGGCCCCTTGAGTGTGGCCACGAAGTTTCAATCGCACTGTACGTGCGCGCCCGCACGTGGTATTTTGTGGAAGAGCCACACTCAAGGGGCCGCAGTTTGCGGACCACTGCCCTAGGAGATGAAGAGGCCACATCTACCGACATAATCCTGCCAAAGTCTAAGGAAGAGAATTAGAAGTCAGCAAGGTCTCTGTCTTCTTAGGTGAAAAATGCCAGGGTAGACTAGATGGCTGAAAGGGCCCATTTGCACTTGACATTGGAGAGAAGGAAGCACAGTGGGGCTGCTCCATTCACACATGTCCACATCTGGGGGATGATGGACAAGTGACACGGAGCACTGGCCTTGGAACAGGAGCCCAAGTCCAGACACTTCCTCCCACCGCTGGCTCTGTCTCTGGGAGCTGGGTGGCCCTGGCCAGCTGCCCCTCCGACCCCCCCCCCCCCCACTTCCTCCTGCACAGAAGGAAGAGAACCATCCTTGCCTCATTCTAGGGCAGGAATCCAGGTATCCTAATGACTGTTTGCTCCGAGAGCTTAAAAGAAACTTCTGACTCCAAGAGTCAAGAAGATAAGGAGCAGGAAAGTTTCCAATGGGGTGATATCAGATTCCCACCCATGAAGTAAGAACAACACATTTAAGCAAGAAAAAAATCTTAATGAGAACCAAATTGAGCAGGGGGGTGGGAACCAGACCAGGCCCCTCGGAGAAGGGCTGGGCCGAAGCTGGGACAAAAGGGCTCCTGGCTTTCCCAGCCTGACAGATGGAAATGTGGCGGCCCCTCCCCATTTCTCAGGGGTATCGGAAGATTAATTAGTGACTGGCTGGAAAGTGCTAGATGAGCGCTGAAATGCTTGTCCCCGCTGAGTTTCTGAGCTGTAAATAAGCAGCTTTCTCAATCACAACTGAAATAGCAATGCTGTCCTTTTATCTGACTCGGATCCCATTAGGCCCAACCTGCTCCCAGAACTGGCCTGGGTGGTTCCGGAGCCCGCCCATGGCTGCGGGTTTCTTAGGACCCAGCAGCTTCCCAGGACCAGCTGGGCAGGAGCTAGGTCACAGCTGGCAACCGCTGACACCCCTCCTAGCTTCAGCTCCCCAAGTGACACCAGGGGACTTCAGAGCCAGCAGTGGGAGGTCAGGAGTTCGGGGTTCTGGCCTGTCCTCACCTTCACCTGCCTCTCTCACCCAGGTGGGCCTGACCAGAGACCCACACCCAGCCTCACACTGGGGCTTTCTGGAAACAATCTGGGGGGTTAAAAAAAAAATCTAGACAGCTCCCCACAGGCCGTCTGGGCCAAGGTTCACTTCTCAGAGGCACCTCAACTCCAGGCAGGGGAGGACCAATGTTCTCGAAAGCAGGTCAAAGACTGTGCAGAGACAGGCTCAGGCCAGGCTGACCCTTGGGAGGCAGCTGGGTAAAAGGGAAAATGTTCTGGGGAGACACAGTTTCTCCAAGAGCAGCCACCAACAGGCTGTGTGGCTTTGGGCCAAGCCCCAGCCCTCTCTGGGCCTCAGTTTCCTTACTGAAGATTCCCGCAGCGGACAGTCAATCCCTTGGGGAAATCAGGGTCATCCAGAGTTCAGCATGGGACTGGGGTGGGGTCAGCTGACAGCTGAGGAGTCCTCCCTCACGAACTCCAGGAACAAGATAAGGGGACCGGCAGGGCGCCACCGCCAACACCAACGGCCAATTCCCTCCCTCGCTCGTTCAACAAATATTTATTAAACAGGGACTTGGAGCCAGACTGCCTGGGGTCAGAGCCCGACTGCGGCGTTTACTGCCTGCCTGCATGACCTCAACCTCTGTGCCTCAGTTTCTTTAGCAAGTGGGATTACATTAACAGCATGTCTGGTCTGGAACAGGCACCATATAAGAAGTAGCTGATTCTTCCTCCTCATTATTTTTATTTTTAATATTGTTATTATTGGTCTGGCGCTGAGCCAAGAATGAAGGACACCACACACACACACACAGTCCCTGCCTGCCCTGGAGCTTGAAGTTTGGTGGAGTTCCGGAAAATGGGTAACTGGGCACGTGCACCGAGGAAAGTTTGGAGGATTAGAGACCCCACCCACCCACTGGTCCCAGCTCCCTTCACAAGAGCCCGTGCCTCCATCTCCTCACGTAGGAAGTGTTCCTGGCTGGATAACAATTCCCTCCGCCCCAACCAGTGAATGAACACACAGAGACTAGACACTGCTGTGAGGCCCAGGAGCCCAGTCTAAAGACCTGACTTCAAGTCCTGGCTCAGCCACTAAGAAGCCCATAATTCTCTGAAAATAATTCTGCCTTAATGATAATAATTACTCTAGTTATTGCTTGCTAAGCACTAACTTCGTCTTAGGCACTGTCCTCAGTGCCTTGCAAGGATTCACTCACTTAATCTCCTAACCAGAGGTCAGCAAACTTTCCCTGTCAAGGGCCAAGTAATAAATATTTTAGGCATGGCAGGCCTTATTGCAACCACTCAAGTTTGCTGTTGCAGCAGAAAGGCTGCCACACACAATGCATAAAAGAATGGGCGTGGCTGTGTGCCAATAAAACTTTATTTACAAGAACAGGCAGCAGGCCTCGGACGGCCAGCCCCTGCCTTACACTGATATTGAGGTCGATACAATTATGGATCCTACTTTACAAATGGGAAAATCAAGGCGCAAGCAGCTCAAGTCACCCAATGTCATGTCTTAGAAGAGTCAGAGTTGAACTTCAAACCTCCACTACCCAGCCTTAGTCCTGTCACCCGTCAAACAGGAAGAGCAGTGCCTGGTGCCAGCCTGACTGGGAACCGCCACGGGGCTAGCGACTGGACGGGCAGGTTCTGGGCCCTCACTCCCTGAAGTTAGAGACTCTGTGATGGGAGCTGGCCTTGGGGACAGGACCAGGTCCCAGAGGAGGGAGAGAACCTGGGCATCAGGTCTCCACAGGCAAGGCCCTGCCTTCCTGAGGCCACAGAGCCACAGCACCTGGGCTGGCCGGCATGGTGGGCAGCAGCCAGCTTCAGGTCCTAGCTCGCCACTTCCAAGCGGGGCAGGTCACTGAGCTCCTCTGAGCCTCACTTTCCCCCTCTGTGAAATGGACAGGCACCAGCACCTATCTCGGAGGGAGAGAGGGGTTTACAGGAGAAATTCCTGTGAAGCCCTGGCCAGGGGGGCAGACAGTGGTCAAGAGAAACAGGCCGCTCCTTTCACGATTACAGCTACTGCTCTGAGATGAGTTAACTGAAGCCCAAGAAGCAACAGTACTTGACCCTGGCTCTTCCCAGTCAAGCTTCTACACCAGTGATTTTCAACCGGTGTGCCGTGGCACAATGGTGTGCGCAAGATCTTTTAAAACACGCAATACCTGACTATTTAGTCAGGGGCATTGACGTCTTTTGCCTTAGATTAAAAAATGGCAAAGTCAACACACCAGTAGCCATCCATGTGAATGAATCACAATTATACCTATTTTTTTGTCAGATATGCAAAGGATGTATTTTTTGGTGTGCTGCAGAATTTTAGTAACTAGTGTGTGTGTGTGTGTGTGTGTGTGTGTTCCATGAGATAAAAAAAAAAGGTTGAAAATCACTGTTGTACACTATTATATCAAAATTATGAAGTCCAAAATCCTAGGAGGAGGATTAAAAAAGAGAAGACTCTAGTGGGGGACACACCTCCTGCTCCAGGCAGACACTGACTTAGGCCGCCCTGACCTTCCACACTCCTGACTTCTCCTGACCTCCCTGGGGTCCAGTCCTGCCGCTGAGGGTTTGTGCCAGCCAGGACGCCAGCCAGGGCTGATTTCCCTTAATTGCTTTGAATTTCCTAGCCTGACACTTCCTCCTTTTCTTATAGAGAGTCCCAGTGTAAATAGAAAATTGGTCGGTCACCTGATGAATAAATATGCGCCAGCAGCCACCCAAGGGCAGGTGAAGTGGGATGTAGATTACAAGCACCTGCGCTTTTAAGATGTCCTGTACTTTAGAAGATTCATTCTTGCCACAAACCTGTGCTGAGTGTCTACAAGGCAAGGCAAGCGTGTGGGGTGGGGGCTGGAGGGAGGTAGCGCTGCAGATAGAAAGAGGAAAGAACTGTCCCTGCTTTCCAACAGCTCAGCTCCCATGGATCAGGCTCCGAGCTGGGAAGGACTGGGCCCCGGGTTAGAACACAACCCTCCTGTCAATTGGGGATTCCAGCTCTAATTTGGATCAAATCAGCTAAGGGCAGTGTGTGTGTGTGTGTGTGTGTGTGTGTGTGTGTGTGTGTGTGTGTGTTGGGGGGGGGGGAGAGACAAATGCTGGATTTGCATTCAGGCAGTGAAGGCAAAAGAGATGAAGAAGAAAGTGGAGACCCTGAAAACTACTCTTCCTATAAAAGCGATGTGTAAACACTAAGCATGAAATGCAGACCTTGTCAGTTCCTGGAAAGGGCAGGGGACCTAAAACGGCCACAAAGAATCTCAGAAAGAGTAAGTGTCCACATTTCACACATAATAGAGAAAAGTCCTTCCTACTCCCCCGCCCCCCCTCCTCCTCTTGCACTCTCAACTTGGTGAAAATGCTTGCCCTAATTCAGGGCAGCCAGGGCCAGATCCAGCAAAGCTGGGTCCTGCCCAGGCCCATTCCTTCCCCCCACGCTCCAGGGACTCCAGGGCCTGTGGGAGCCTCAGCCAAAGTCACAGGGGCTTCTGAACACAAGGAAAGAACCAAAACCCAACACCAGGGCCATGTGCACCACGTTCCCCAGCAAAACAGTTCAGACACAAACCTCCACTGTGGCCCCTTCTGCAGAATTTTAAAAGCCCTAACAGGAGGAGCCCAGGAACCTCCCCTCTCCTCCCTACGGCACCCTAAGGTCTCCCCACCCCCAGATCCATGGGTGCTCTAACTTCCATAGGAACTGTGTCAATGCCCAGGAAAGATGAAAGAAAGTCGCAAATTAAGGAAGGGAAAATAAAAACAGTTCATTCCTAAAACAAGGTCGCACACAGACCTGCCTTCCTGACCTGCAGGTCACGTGGCCCTGCCGGGGGCAAGCCTGGTGAGTCACTCTGACCCCGACCCTGAGGGTCTGGAGGGGAGTGACAACAGGGCGGCGGGTGGGGCCCTGGTATCCCAGAGGCTCCCACCTCCCTCGCCAGAAACCCCTAGCTCGCCTGCTTCCCTTTAGCCTACATGTAATTATTTTTAAGGTTTCAAAGTTCAACTAAGGTGAATTCAAGAGAGGTTCCCCCAAACCCCCTGCTGTCACCCCCTCTGCTCCCCTTTGCGTTGCAAGCTCGACTTGCCCCGAAACAGAAAGTTACTGGGCAGGCTTCTGTCGGCGCGCAAGAAGGTTAGGAAAACAGGAAGCCACGCCAACCACCCTCCAGAGCTTCCCCCGGCCCCCTCCTCCGACCTCGGCAGGCACAGAACCTTCCAGGGAATCCCGGGCAGGAAGGGGGGCGGGTGCGCGCAGAGACCGCGCGCGGGGCTGGCTGGAAGGAGAGGAAAATACGCCGCGGGACTGAGGACGGGGGAGGGCGCATGCCACCCGATCGCGTCGGCCTGCAGGAAAGTAACTTCACACCCGCTGCTTAATTCACCTCGGAAGGTCTGAGTGCCCCGGCCGCTCGCTGCGCCGCCGCCGCCGCGGAGCCGGCTGCGGGCGGGCAGACAAAAGGAGCGAGACGCGCAACCCCCGGCAGCAGCTCGGTGGGGGTGGCGGGCGGGTGGGCGCTCCCCGCCGCACGTAGCACACACACCGCCGGCTGGACCGCGGCGGGAGCAGCCGGGCCGCGCGCGCCAGCCCGCGAGGGGCTCGGCAGGCCCACCGCGCTGACCCAGGCTCGGGGGAGTCTGGCGGGGGGGCGTTGGGTGGGGTGGCGGTCCGGGACGCGCCGGCGCCGCGCGGGACTCGGGGAGGCGCTCAGCTCACTTACCTGGTAAGTAATACAGAGGCGGCTTCAATCCAAACATGATTCAAATTAGAATTCCATAGTGGTCATAGAGGGATGAAGAAGGAAAAAAAAAACCTTAAAACCCAGCAATGAGACAAAAAGCGCCGTCCAAACCACGGCACTCAAAAATGTCCAAAACAATAAAAAAATAAAGGCAGAAGAGCGATCCCGACAGCGATTTTTTAAAAAAAATCAGTGTCTTTTTTCCCCTCCCCGCTTTTAGATGATCAAAATGCTGCCTCGGCCAGCACCCGGGCAGTTTCGGCCACCTTGGCCCTGGCAGATCCACAATGAGGTAATTGACGACCAAGCACGGGCCGGAGCCTCCGCGGCTGCCCGGTGTCTTCACCGCGTGTGTATTTTCTGCCTTTTGGACTTGAGATGCAAATAAAAAAAGGAGGGGGGCGCACGGCGGAGGGAAGCAGGCGGGAGAGCGGAGAGCAGCGCAAGAAAAATGGGGGGGGGGGAGTGAGGGTGATGAAATTGGGGGGTTAAGATCTTCAGGGATTACTCATTTGAAAGAAAGGAGAGAGAGAAGCAGCCCCCAAGACGTGCGAGTAGCAATCTCTCCTCCATTCAGCCCTTTGAATGTCAAGGGCGAGGGTCAAGGGACCTGTTTCCAACAGGGTTTCACGTTCAGAACCAGAAGGAAAAAGGAAGGGGGGGGTGGCAGGAGGGGGTATCTCTTGTTGCCAAGGAGAAATCGGCTTTGTTTTCGTTTCCCCTTAGCTACTGGGTGAAGAGGGGCGGGGTGGGGGGGGGGGAGAGAAGGAGGGGACCAGCGGGAGAGGGGAGAGGAGAAAATTAATACCCAAACAGCCAAGAAGTACCGAGGGGGAGATTTCTTCTCGTAAATAAAAGAGGCAGCGATTGCAAACAAGTCTCAGGCTGGAGGAGGCAGGCCGAGGAGCCGACTCCCCTCCCCCTCCGTCACCCCCCCCCCCCCCTTTTTGTTATCTCCTTGGCCCTGTGTCCCACCACTGACTCAGAGAGCAGGGGTGGGGGAAAGGAGGAGAAAGAACTCGCGGGGGGCCCGGGAGCCCGGGCAGAAGGAGCAGGAGAGCAGGGAGGCAAAAGCGCACGGCGGTGGAGAGCCCCTCGATCAATTTTCATGCAAGAATCATTATCGGTAAATTGGAAAGCTGGCTGCCTGACAGCAGATTTGTCTCCCCTAATGAAAGCGAAAGGGTAGGGGCGCAGCGGCGGGCGGTTGCAGACGGCGGAGGCTCCTTCCGTCTCTACGCGGCATCTTCCAAGTGCTCCATGCTTCGCAGGGCGATAATAATAGTTTCACTTGCGAGTTTACCCCCGCGCGGCCGCCCAGCCGGGCAGCAGACCCGGATCGGGGCGCCGAGAGCAGGACTACCCTCTCCAAGGCTGGCGAGGGTGCTTTTGCTGGCGGCGGGGTGCTCCCCTCTGCCCTAAAGCGGGGGCCGCTTGCAAACAGTGGGCGGCTGCGGGCGCTGCCGGTTCCCCCTCCGGCTGCCCAATTCCGCGCTCTGGCTGCCCGCCCGCCTGTCCTCCCTCCCTCCCCACCCACGTCTGACAGCTGCAGGAACGGGGAGTTCACTTGCCGCCAGGCCTGGGAAGAGGATCCCCAAACCTTACCGGGGGCTCTGGCCCGCCTTTTGTGAAACCCACAGGGGGGCTGCGGAAACGCATATGCCGGCGGGCCAGGGGTGTGCTCCTAAGGCCAATGGCTTCTCACCTTTTCCTCTCAACCCTCACTCCACACCTCACCCCTTAAAAATCCCTGTTGTAAGTGTAATCAAATGTTTGATACTATCTCCCACACTCTCCCTGCATAGGTGCATTATCAGATCCGGGAAGGCATGCTTCCAGGCAAATAAACCTAATAAATGCTATTACTGGGATTCTGCAAGCCCTGGCTGCACCATAGTAACAAGAGCCCTGGCTAATTTGGTTTAAGAAAACGATCAACTGCACAGAGTGTGTGTGAGTGAGTGTGGAGCCTGTATCTCTCCTCCCCACGCCGCCACTCTTTCACACCAGCTCAAGAAGGCCCCATGTGATAATTCCCCAAATCGAAGGGGAAAAAACCCTGCCGCCAAACGCCAAACCACATCCTGTGCACTCATTGTCCAGCCCAGCGATTTTAAAGAGACAGGATCCATTTACCCACGCAGGGCGCGCGCGCGCGCGCGCACACACACACACACACACACACACACACACACACACTCACACACACTTAAACGCTTGCCGCAAAGCTGCCTCTCGATGTGACAATTTATTTTCAAGCCCTTTTACCTTCGGAAGGGCCCCTGGGTGGCACAACCAGCGGAATCACGACTTGGTGACACTAAGGGGTCACCTTTTGACCCCAGATACAATCATCGTGGTTTGAGGAACAGACCTGAGCCAGCAGGTACACACGGTGGGGCACCGCGGTCACGCCAGGCTTGGGTCCCTGCCAACGCTTCCCAGCCACTGCGTAAATCAGGGGTCCCCAAGCGGCAGCCCGGGGTCCCAGCTAAACGCGGCGGCTTCAGATGACAATTGAACTCCCGGAATATGATACTCTAGAGAGCTCCGGAGAGCAAACTGGAGGAGATGTGGGTACCCGGAGTGCCTTCTGACCCCTCCGTGCCACTTACCAACACCCACCCACCCCCGCCTGAAAAATCCTAAATGGGCTGGGCGGAGCGCCCGGAGCCAAGGGAGGGGTGGCGCTCTTCGCCGCCGCCACCAACCGCTGGGTGGGTGCAGCTCGCAGGCAGCTGCGTTCTCAGCCGGCTGCGCCGCCGGGGGTGCGAGAAGCGGCTTTTAATCCCCTGCTGCGCCCCGCCCGCTGCCCTCTCCCCGCGGGCGGCGGAGCGCGCTCCGGCACCCTGGAGGATGCAGGGGCGGCTGACCTGGAGGAAGCGGGCCGCTCGGGGCCGCCCGCGCCGCCGCCAGCATCTGCCACTCAACCCCGCGCTGACCCTGAAGGTCGCGCCCGGCCCTCAGCGGCGGCGGCCCTTTGTTTCCGGGGCTGCGTGGCTGCGCGCTCGGCACTCCCCGCACCTCCCCCAGCGCCGGCGCCGGTTGCGGGCGGCAGCCTCGCGAGGGAGACTACGGCCTGTGCGGCGGGGTCGGGGTCCACACCTTCCCGCCCACCCCCGCCCGGGCCGGCCTCCGCTTCAACTCCACTCTCTCCTCCCACCCATTTATCACCCACTTATCACCCGTATACTTGATAATCTGCGCCCCTCTGGGAGTGGGGGGCACCAGGGCACGCAGCCCACCGCCAAGGTGCGCTACAGCCCACCCCCCTAACGCCTCATAAGGTCAGAAAAATTTCTGCTCCTACTTGAAAAAACCACAAAACTATTTTTTAAAGATCCCCAAACTATCACTTTCTGTTGTCATTCTTATATTGGTTTTTAATTCTCCAGGACTACACGAACAACAGTAGTAATTAATACTAAACCTTCTTCTACTGTATATGCTAATGGCAGGAGCCATAAAAATTAATTTGCAAACATGTCATTACACAATAGCTGTACAGGCAATAAGCCTGTAATTATGGGCCAATCACAGGCAGGGTACAGAGGGAGGGTGCTCCCCAATCTGCTGGGTACCCTCCTCCCCTGCTAAAGTGGGAAAGAGATGCCAAAAAGGGTCTGCCTTCTGGGAGCCACCTGTGGGGAATGCACCCAGCTCGGGGAGGGGGAGGTGGGGGGGTGAGTAAAAGGGGTCTCTAGTCTTGAGTTCCATTTGGCCTGGCTTCTGTGCAAGACCCCTGGAGACAACCACTCCCCAGCTGACCGGGATTGAAATTTGGGGAGGAGGGGCAGCCCTCGTAGAGGTCCCCGGCCTTGCTTGCTGGTGGTGGGTGGGTGGGTGAGGAGTGGGAGTCAAAGAAGAGGGGACCCCACCCTTTGGGCCAGCACTGGCTTATCTTTGCTGCTCTGTAAGTATTTCAATGCCTGCATCAAATTATCTCTAAGGGCTCAAGCCAAGCCCTACTTGCTTTTAGCCACGCCCTTGGGAAGGAGGTGAGCTGTAAGATTCTAGTAGTGATACCTAAGCCTCCTTAGGCCCAGGGTCTGGGAGGCTCAAAGTAGGTTAGTGACATTTCCTGGTGACAGGGACATTTGTAAAGGAGGAAAATATGAGATCCACTATGGGAGGGTGGCTGTACCACAGCTCCCGACCTGGTGCCAAAACAGCTGAAAAATATAAAGCAACCCTGCCATGCCAACCAGCCTGCTTAACGGCTGCCTCTCCACTGAATGGCTAGGTTGTTTGCCATAATGTGGCTGAACGGGGAGCTGGAAGGATTTTCCCTTTCCCACAGGCCCTTGTGGCTTGGCTGTAGTTTTTGGAACCCATCACTACGGCCATTCATTCCCAGGGGAGCCACTCCTCCTCTGAGGGTGCCTATGGCCTGGCTGGGGGTGGGAGGGACAGCCATTCTGGGTCACACCCCATCAGCTGCCAGATGCCCAGGTGAGAAGGGCAGGGCTCTTCTGAGGCTCTCGCACCACTGGAGTTCTTTGCAAGGACAGGATGTCTCTCTCCACCCCTGCTCTCTTAGAGCTCGGTTGAAAAATAATTCTCCTCCCTCTGGTGAGGAGTCGGACATTTAGAAAAGAGAGAGGCTGAGCCTCCAGTGCCCCTTCTTAAGGGTGGGACTAGAGGGCACACTGGGCCCTCAAACTCCCTGAGACCTCTGCCTATTCTGCACATCAACCCGGGGTCAGAGGGAAGCCCTGGACCATGATCTGGGCACAGTGGAAAGAAAGGCAAATCCATTTCATCTCCCATTGGGAAAACAAACTGGGAACTGGCTGTTTCCTAGGAGGCAGAACGGACCCCACCAGATCCTCACCCTGAAGATGCAGGAGGCCCCCTTTCCCATCCCTCCCAGCTGCTCCTTCCAAATGAGGGGCGGCAGACTCCCTCTAGTGGGGCTGCAGTTGCCACAGCACAGCCTGGAGGGCCAAGAGCATCAGCTGAACACAATAAAAATAGCCTCCTAGCACATGCTGAGGACACTGAGGCTGCAGGTCAGTCTGGGGTGCACAGCGGTGGGGCACCGGCTCCAGACTCTGTGTGCCCACTGGTGGCTGTCCAGGCTGGGCCGAGACCTCAACTTCTGGAGAGATCACTGCTCCCCAAGGATTCCAGGAAAGGAAGGAGAGGGGAGGCTGGGAGGCCACATGATTAGCCTGAAATGCCCCTTTGGGTCAGCCTCCCACTGCCCTCTTCAGGATAATCGTGCCAGCTGCTGCTTCCTGAGCGTTCAGTCTGTGCCAGTTGCTGTTCTAAGCATTTTTCACAGATAACTCACTGGATCCTCATGACAGCACTCTTCAAGGTCATCAGTAGGAGTTCCATTTTCTAGATGAGGCACAGAGAGGTCACGCACCTTGCTCAAGGACACACAGCCAGTAGGTGATAGATAGAGCTGGAGTTGGAACCTGAGCTGGTTCCAGAGTCCATGTTCATAGCCATCAGCTTGGAGTTGGACAGACCAGAGTTCAAATTCCAGCTGGGGCCCCTTTCCACTGTGTGCTCTCTGGCAATGACGTCACCATTTTTTAAAAAAATATATGTTATTGATTTTTTACAGAGAGGAAGGGAGAGAGGTAGAGAGGAAGGGAGAGAGATAGAGAGTTAGAAACATCGATGAGAGAGAAACATCGATCAGCTGCCTCCTGCACATCTCCTACTGGGGATATGCCCGCAACCCAGGTACATGCCCTTGACCGGAATCGAACCTGGGACCTTTCAGTCCGCAGGCCGACGCTCTATCCACTGAGCCAAACCGGTTTCGGCGACATCACCATTTTGAGCATTAGTTTTCTCACCGGGAAAACTAGATGAAATCACTCCTGCATTCCAGAAAGTCACAGGTGTGTAACCCCTCCAGTGGTGTGTAACCCCTCCATAAACAGAGCTGTAATTACTCCTGTGTTTTGGATAATGGTGACAATAGCAGCTACCATGGACCAGGCCTTCGCCCACCCCTGTTCCATCCTCTGGAACTTGTGCCCACCCCCAACAAGCAGAACTACAATGACCATCTCCTATTTTGTGCACGAGGACGCCGAGGCCTCAAGAAGTGAATCACTGACCCAAGGGCACACAGAGAGGGGACACCCCCATCCCCCTCCCCATCTGGTTCCAGGCCTTAGTCTGAGGTCAGAAGAGAAAGGGGGAAAACTCTGTTCGGTGACACCTCACGGTGACCTCTGGATACCCAGGTTTGGTTCCCATCTTTGTGTGGTGTTTACTTTTGCTTTCCTATTACCCAGTGGTTCCAGGATGCACCCCACCCAGGGCGTGCTGTCCTGTCTCAGGGGTCTACCCAGGTCTCCTGGGTCTTCCTCCATCTGCACTTGTGTAGTGGGTTGAATGGTGGCCCACCAAAACATTTGTCCACCTGGAACCTGTGACTACGACCTTATTTTGAAAAGGTGTCTGTACAGATGTAATTGAGTTAAGGACCTCAAGCTGAGATCATCCTGGATTATCAGGGTGGGCCTTAAATCTATTGACAAGTATCCTTAGAAAAGACACACAAGGGGGGGAAAGGCCAAGTGAAGAGAAAGACAATGATGCAGCCAGAAGTCAAGCAATGCCTGGAGCCACCAGGAGCTGGAAGAGGCAGGAAGGATCTCTCCTAGGGCCTTCAGAGGATGCATGGTGGCCCTACAGACACCTCATTTCAGATTTCTGGCCTCCAGAACTGGAAAAGACTAAATTTCTGATGTTTTAAGCCACCCAGTTTGTAGTAATTTGTTACAGCAGCCGCAGGAAACTAATACATCCTGTCACCTCTGTAAAAATGGAATACCCTCTGTCCTGCCAACCCAGGTAGGCCCTGGGCGTTGCCCAAGGCTGGACGACATGGCCATGGGCCAGCAAGGTCAATCTCTGTAGCAAGGGTTTGTGTGTTCAAGCTGCCCATCCTCCATGAAGCGTAAGTCAACACTCCACTGGGATGGGAGGCTTTCCTGTGACCTGCCTAGCCTCTCACCTCCTTCCCCTCATCCTGTAACCCACATTTGCTGGCTGGGGTTTGGGCAGCAGCATGGGCTGCAGGAGGTCATCGGGTGTGGCCATCTGCTCGAGGGAATGGCCCACCTGGCCAGATCAACCTATGAACGGAGGGTTCTGCTGACCTTCTGCGTCCGGACCCTGCATGAGCCTTCCTTTTCTCCCTCCAGGTCTGCCCACCTGACAGCAGCTCCCAGGATGACCTGGAGTCCACGTGTAGAAGACGCAGCTCCCCAATCAACTATCTAAATCAGGGGTCCTCAAACTTTTTAAACAGGGGGTCAGTTCATTGTCCCTCAGACCGTTGGAGGGCTGGACTATAGTTTAAAAAAAAACTATGAACAAATTCCTATGCACACTGCACATATCTTATTTTGAAGTAAAAAAACCAAATGGGAACAAATACAATATTTGTATTAGCATGTGGCCATAGTTTGAGGACCCCTGATCTAAATGTTGAGAGCAGAGGCCTCTCCACCAATTATGTATTATGTGGGCACGTGATTGAGAAAGACCTATGTGTATCTTCTATTGAGTATGTATAAAGTGTAACTTCTAGAATGACGAGCCTCTTTGTTACAGCAGCCAGTGTTCGTTTCACACACCTACCAACAGGACCCTTTTTACAGATGTGTGCTTAACTCCTAGCACTGCGCTGGATGCTTGAAGTACATTTATCTTATTTCATCCTCACAACAAAAGCAAGTCTGTTGTTATCCCCACTTTTCAGATGAGCAAACTGAGATCCAGATGTTAAATGACTTGCCCAAGGTCACCCAGTAGGAGGGAAAGAAGAAGATTTAAACTGAGACCCTGCATTTTAAACTGCTTTCTATATGCCCCCCTCACCTCCCTCCTGTAGAAGCTGGCCAAGAGGCTTTAACAGACAAACAAAAACCCAGGAAGGGCAAGAACATGGCATGTCGCAGTCTACACATAGAATGGACCTGCAGTTCGGGGTCTGCCGCAGGAGCGGGCTGTTGGCAAGCTCAGGATTTGGGAACTCTTCAAAATAATGGCTTTTCAAGGCACAAGCAGTGATATGGTCAAAGGGTTTCCTTCCCGTGCGCTGCACGAATGCCCGAGAAATCAGGCATCTGGGACTGCCGGGGCCACACAGCTCATGGCTGGAAAGGGCCCCTCCGACTGTCCTCGCGTGCCTCCTGGGACGCAGGCGGCCACTTTTGGAGGCAACCTCTCCATAATCTCAGACAGCTCTGCTTGTCAAGGTTCTGCTTTGTGCAGAGCCAACACTGGCCTGGCACACCGCTGTCGAAAAGTATTGAGGACGGTCTCCCGGGAGAGAGAAAATACAGGTGTCGATGCAGCTCCCACAATCCCGGACAGGCAAGGCGGCACCTTCCGTGGGTGCAGTGACAGCCCGTGTGTGGCCTGCCTGCTCAGATCCTGCTCTAGGCCACTGCCCTGCTCTGCTGCCTGGGGCGAGCCGACGAGGCTTTCTTCTCCCCTGCCTGTGCCTACACGCAGGGGACCAGGCGGAGGCTGTTCAAGGGAACCAGGCATTTGTGAACAGCCCTTCCCGCTGCTGGCTGCTGGTGTCTGCGGGGTCATAATTACCGTTTGTGGATGACACACAGATCTCCCTGTCTACCCCTGGGCCTAACTGCTTCAGGTCTGTGTAGCCCTCTGGCCAACAAGATGTGGTTCTTAAAAGGTGGCTTCGTGCCTGTTTTTTCCTCTCATGCTGGGCACTGGGCTTCAGTGTGACAGAATCAGAGTGGGGAGCCTAGGGCCCCCTTTTATTCTTCTTCTGCCTTTACCATGCAAAGAAATCCTGGGTCAACCCTGACACTTCCCTGCTTTCCACGTGTCCCTTGCCCACGCTCTCTCTGCTGGCCTAAGAGCTGCCCTCTATGTGTCCTCCAGTGGGTCATGCCTGAACAGAAGGGGTTCCTGACATGTCCTTAACACAGATGTTCTCCCCAGAGCGTAGCTCCTCTGTCAGGTCGTTTTGAAAGCATGGATGTGGCAGGGATTTCTTACCCCGGCAGGATTAACTCTTAGGGCCAGATAATTCTTTGATGTGCTGGCTGCCCTGTGCACTGTAGGATGTTTAGCAGCAGCCCTGACCTTGACCCACTGGATGCCAGGAGCAACCCCAATTGTGACCATGCAAATATCTCCAGACATGGCCAAACTCCCCCTAAGAGAAGAGGGGGGGACAAAATTGCCCCCATTAAGAGCACAGTAATTTTCAACCTTTTTCACCCATCTGCACACACCAAAAAATACATCTTTTATAGATCTGACAAAACAAAGCAAAAAAAGATATAATTTTGACTTATTCACACCAGATGGCTATTGTTGTATTGGCTGTTGTCATTTTTTTTTATTTATTTGACAATCGAAGGGAAAAGATGTCAGTGCCCTGACTAGTCAGGTATTGCACGTTTTAAAGACTCTTGCGGCACACCATGTGCCTGCTACGGCACACCGGCTGATCATCGCTGATGTAGCATAAAGGATCCAGCCAGTATGCTGAGCGACTGAGTTTTAGACCTAGTTCTACCATTGGCCTTGGATAAACACCTGCCCTCTCTTGGCCCCAATTTTACCATATAAAAAATTAGAGGGGATGAATAAAGGTGCTGTGTTTTCCCAGTTGTCTCTGATTCTCTGGCGCTGCTTAGAAAATCAGTGGTTCCAAAGTGGGGATGAGCTTATCATTCAGGAAAGAATCCGGTGGCGTTGCATTGCTCGTACGGAAAAAAGGGGGAGGGGCCAACATGTTAGGTGGGCCACCTTACTGCTTTGGGCCTCTCAGTGTCTCTCTCTTTTCTCCATAGTCTTTCTTCTCTCCAACCTAAACAGAACCTGTTCTGGGAAAAGTATCAGCCAATTACATTCTAGTATGATTTAGCCCCACCCACCGTACTCCCTTCATAGAACCAAGGCTGTGGCCCAGGTTGAAGCCATCTCATGGCTAACTGGAACCGCTCTAGGATGCATTTGGGAAAAGCAGGACAAAAGAGCCATTCTGCCCACTTGGGCTAAAACGGTGGTTTCAATTTCATAACATCATGTGATGTGGTGAACTTCCGGGTGCCCTTTGTTAACAGTCCGTTTCAACAGCTGCCATGGGGGAGGAAGCAGCATCAGTCAAGAGTTGGAGCTGGGAGGAGTTATGTGGCTCAGATGAACTGTGATAAAGAGATGGGTCCAGCTCAGCCAGCATGGCTCAGTGGTTGAGCATCGACCTATGAACCAGGAGGTCTTGGATAAATTCCCAGTCAGGGCATATTGCAGGCTCGATCCCCAGTGTGGGGTGTACAGGAGGCAGCTGATCAATGATTCTTTCTCATCATTGACGTTTCTATCTCTTTCTCTCCCTCTCCCTTCATCTCTGAAATCAATACAATTAAAAAAAAATAAAAAAGGTGGGTCCAGTCGGGCCACTAACAAGCCAGGTGCCGAGTGGCCAGGTCCCCAAGGCTTCATAACCATCAGTTGACTGACAGCACCTGGCAAGCACCAGCTTGTGTTGAGCTGAACAGAGCACCATGGCTGGAACATTCTCAGTTGGTGACCACAATCCTGACCCATGTGCCCCAAGGCCAGGATTTCCGGTTGTTTGTGGGAGTGGATTATCCTAGAATCAGCTCTGCTTCAGCTTTTAATTGGGAGGTGGGATGACTGTTCCTGGGGTGGGGAGCATACACCTGTGCAGCTCAGTAGAGTGGGAGGCCTGTGGGCTTGGGAGAGGATGCTGGGTCCCAGCACAGCTTCACCCACACGGCAGGCACAGCATAACCATGGCCTTCTCTGGCCTTCAGTCTCCTCCTGGGTAGGATGCTCGGACTAAATGATCCCCCAGGCCTTCCAGCTCCACAGCCCATGATTAATAAAACTCAGACACACCATCTGCTCACTCTGACATTTAAGAAACAGAACAGGTTTCCAAAGAGAAAGCTGCCCTGTGCAGCTCGCTTTTCCTCCTTCGCCTGCTGATGGAGGGTGGGTTCACACTCTCCCTGCACCCCAGTCCTGACTTTGAAAAATCTTGACATATATGCATACAATCACACACACAGCTATCTCCCTCCAGCCCATCAAAGGTCACAAATGTGGGGGGGAGGGGGTGGTGGAGCTGGCTGATGCTCTAGTAAAACTCTGAACTAACGGACCCCATTCTGGGCCTCGCACCCTCCACCCAGGGGGACAAGGCATGCATCTGATAACATGTCCCCAGACTTCACCGCTCAGCGGCGCTGATTCGTCTTTCCCACTTGACCAGCTCTTCCTCAGTGGTGGCAGTGAGAACTGCTGCCTCCTTTACAGATGGGAAGGCTGAACTCCAGAAGTGAAAGGTCAGGCCCAAGGTCACACCAATGACAAGCAGGGAGGCAGGGATGTCACCCTTGGCAGAGGACATGCATGTGGAGCATTCTGTGCGGCGTGAGGCAAGTTCCCACAGCACTGCTCATCAACATGCCTTCCCGCGGCTCTGTCCTACGGATGGCCCTTTATTGAAGGGACCTCATCTCTAACAAAAGGTGCTAAAGAAACAGGGTCTCAGGCCCCCTCTGCTGCCAGGTACAGAACTTGGACTCTGTGCCATGTTGCTGGCCCGGATGTGTCCATCAAGTGGCTTACAATGGCAAGTACTTGGGGCCAGGACAAAACGTGGGAGGTGGGGCAGACATGCTGAGCCAGGTGAGACCCAGCCAAACTCCAGAACTGGTTTTAACTTTGCCCAAGAGCTGGACCTGGGGGGTGGGGGCATGGTCAGACCTGTGATGCCTGAGAAGCAGCCAGGGGTCCAAATAGGCCTGCGCTGTGACTCCCTCCAACTGCCCAGGTCCTGCCTCCAGCTGGGCCCCTGGCCCAGGATCTGGCATTCCGTGTTGGCTGAGTCCTAGGAGACCTCCACTTAAGCTGCCCTCTTGCTGCCAGTGGCCCTGGTGGAGTCAACTGGTTTCAGACTCTTTCTCTACTATTCTCTCCCAAATGCTGGACGTGGCTGCCTGCCCCAGAACTGACCACCGGACACAGTGGCTCCCTGCCACTCTCCATGCAAAACATGGACGTTCTTCTCACGCTCTGCCCCCTGCCCCCTCTGCTCCTCCCACACCACCCTGCTCGGAGAAGTGGACTGGACTTCCCGTTTCTCATAATGGCCTGTAAAATCAACCCAAAAACTTGAATAAAAATATTCCAAGTCCTGGCTAGGTGGCTCAGTTGGCTGGAGTGTCATCTGTACGCCAAAAAGGTCATGGGTTCAATTCCCAGTCAGGGCACATACCCCGGCTATGGGTTTGATCACCCATTGGGGCTCGTACAGGAGGCAACTGATCAGTGTTTCCCTAACATAACCTTGGGTGAGGATTAATAAAACATATACCCTTCTTCTTAAAAGGGCCAAGAGCTGACAAGACTATAAGGAATCACCAGGCCAAAAGGAACAGGGAAACCGGAACCCCTGGTGCTGAGCTAGCACAAAGGCCACATTGACCCCAAGGGCATCACCTATGGAGAGAGTAAAATTTGAGCGTCCGTTTTTAAGGCATTGAAGATCAAGGGGGACAGAAAGAAAAGCCTGGGGCCTCTGTACAAGTTGGGGATCTAATAGGAGACCTTTCCCATAATAAGCTTGGACCCCAGAGAACTACCCAGTCAAGCAGGGTGAAAGTGAGGGGGAGCCAGCCAGCCCTTGTACAGAAGCACAGCCAGGTTGCAGTTCTAGTGCTGCCCTAGGAACATCAAGTCCTGAACTGGATTAAGAAGTTTCCAAAGTGATAGTGTCTCTAGGCACCAGCCAGAAACAAATACAAGTCCTCTCGAAGGAAAGCACCATCATCCTGGGCTTTGAATTATGTCAGCAAAATCCCCCCACTCCCCCAAATATAATGGCCAGCACTCAGTTGAAGATAACCAGGCACATGAGAAATCCATACTTCCTGGTTGAAAGTCAACAGTAACAACAGCCAATACAAGCAGACCTGCAACGACTCCAGAGATGGAAATTATCGAAGCGTCTACAACTCTGCCAGCTTGGATAAACAAATGAAAGACCAGCCTGAAGGAATCTGCAGAGAAGAGGAAACCATAACAAGAGAAGCAGCACAGTCTAACATCTCACCAGAATGTAATCTCCACGAGGGCTTCTCTCTTTTCACCACTGTGTTCCCTAGAACCACGCCCAGTCCACAGTAGGAGCTCAGTAGATATTTGTAGGCTCATTAAACAAACACACTGGACTTGAGACCTTCAGGCAGGTGAGCACTGATCAGTCTGTCCCAGGTAACCCTGGTGAATCATTCTACTCAGTGAGAAGATAGGTGAGAGGAGGTGATTAACCCCAAATTTCCCTTCAACGTGACATTTCTCTGTGCAAAGGCAGGCGTTAATGAATAAACAAACCCAGCCACAGAACGGCTTCCACAGTGGAAAAAAAACAACTCAGAGGTGTAATGACTACTGTAGAAAGCTGAATCCTTTAGGCCAAAACAAGCCCCCACCCACCGCTATAATTTTGAGTTATCCGTTCTTTATTACGACTCATGGCCTTGGCTCTCAAAGCCTCTACCAGGGATTCTTTCTGTGGGGGCAATTTTGGTGCCTGCAATTAGCTGAACAGGCATCTTTTGTCCCTGCGAAAGCACTCAATTGCAGGTGTAATTAGGTTCCCTCACCCCTGAAATCTGCAGAGAGCCGCCCGCCTTGACTAACTGCACCCACAATTAAGTGCTTACGGGCATGTGGCTGGAGCCGGCAAACATGTGCACGCGGCTAATAGCGGGGGCACCGAACAGGCTTTCAAAAATAGACACTGTGTTGGAGAAATCCAGCCTTTTTGCATTTGTTGTTCAAACGGCTCTGTCCAGCTGGGAATAATGAGAAAAGACAAACACTCCAATTAGGCTAGGTCCATACATAAATAAACCACACAGCTCCTTAATTAAGCCACTTACAGGACCGGGCAAGGCTGCGAGAAGGAAGGAGCCAGGCCACGCTGGGGACGCCATTTCGGCCAAGGTGGCAGAGCCAGGTGGGAGGTCTGGATCCACCAGGGTGGGCTGTTGGCCACTTCTGTCCAGGGACACTGGTGGGCCTGGGCAGACCTGGGGCCCAAGGAGGGTTGGTGGGGGTGGGGAGGGGTCCCCAGACGCCACCCCCCCCAGGGCAAAAGGGAGGTTAGGTTAGGGAAGGCAGTTAAAGTGGCTGAAATTCTGCATCCACAGGCCTGCACTGTAGGGTGGAGCCTGCCTCCTTTGTCCTTTCCCACAAGCTGGCTCAGCCTGGCACATGACCTCTTCATCTGCTCTGTCCTCCTTTGTCCCCCGGGTCTGGGAGGGTGAAGTCCCAAATCAAACCCCCTGCCTGCTCCCAAGGCCGGCTCCCTCAAAGCGCCTCCAGCTGAGACGCAGACCCATGCCCAGCTTCCCCAGCTGCAAACTTGTACCCATGCCGGGCAGACATGCAGTTAAAAATAAATAAGGGACACATGTGGCCAGGGATGAGACCAGTATATGCCAGGGGGTAAATGGCCAGGAGAGGGCTGCCTCCCACCCCAACATACACTTTCTGAAGTCCCTGCCACGATGCCCATATTGTTTCTCAACAATAAAACCCCGCGGATTATAGTCTCAGTAATCAGGCGAGGAAGAAAAGCTGCCTGCTCCCCACACCCTGGTAGAGCTACTGAAAGCTACTAGCCTTTTGCAGAGCTCAGCAGTCCTGGCGGGAAGTAAAGGGCAAAGGGAATATTTAGATAATTAAAAACCCATTGCTGACAGGCCAGCCTGGCAGCCACAGGTGGCTCCAGGGTGGACCAGCAACGGTTCAGATTGGCCCCTGTGCCTTCTCTCCACCCTTCCAGCTGTGGCGGAGGGAGATGAGAGGCCTGGAAGGTAGGCAGGTGACTTCTAGAAAATTCTACCCTGAGAGGAATCAGGCTCAAGCCTGGGATTCTGGCTCCACGATCCCTGTAAGATGGCCCCCTGGCCCTGACTCTCTGCCTCCCCTCCACTCCAGCTGCAACAGCCTCCCATGGCCTCTTCCTGAACTGGCTGTGCCCTTTGCCTGGAACTCTTACCCCAGGTATCCGCAGGGCTCCCTCCATCCCTCCCTCCACTCATCACCTCCTCAGGAAGATCCTCCCTGACTGCCCAGGCAAAACGTGCTGCACACAGCCCTCCCCAGCCACCCCAGCCCCTCATCTAACGGTGGGGTTCCTGTGGCACTTAATCCCTGAATTCACTTACACCTGACAGTTTTCTTGTCTGGCTCATCTTTCTCTATGCTGCTTCACTGGGCTTCTCCACCACTGGGGCAGTGCCTCTGTGGCAGCTGCCCACAGCGGGGACTCAGTGCTGAGAAGTGAATGAAGGAATGATGCCCAGATTGGATACAAAGCAACCCAGGGCACAGCCTCGGAAGGGGGGCCGGGTAACAATCCACTCTGGGAATGTGGTTCTGGAAGCTTCTGAGGAGCGGGGTCCCTGCTGCATGGGAGCTGCAGTTGGAAGGTGTCCCTACCTGCAGCCCTCCCCCTGCTTTCAGGCCCCAGGTCTGTCTGGCTGGCAGTCTGTGACTTCTCACTTAGCCTTTCAATATTTAAAGCTTGACTTGGTGCCAAGAATCACTGAACTCCCAGGAGCAGAACCTCACTCCTCCTCCTGCCTCTCCTCCTGCCTCCTCCATCTGACACCCTCCCCGCCCCCCCCCCCCCCCCCACTCTGAGCAGAGGCCTGTGAAAACCAAAACCAAGACCAGTTCCTCTTCACTAAGGCCAGGCCTCAGTGACCTATTGTCATGGGGACAGGAGAGCATGGGCCACTGCGCTGCACAGATAACCTGAAGCCCAGTTGTAGGCCCTGTGTCATCTGAGCAAATGCTGCCTGGACCTGCTGCGCCTCCGCTGAGCAGGCTTGCGTTCCAGCCCTCCTTCATCCCCCGCCTCTGCCGTAAAGGGCTTACTGGTAAAGGGCCTTCCCGCCCAGCGATGGGCGAAGGGGTGGTCCTGCCCCGCCTGTTGGGATGGTCCTGCTGGCTGGAGGTGTGCTGACTGCTACAGGCCTCTCTCATCTCTCTCGTCTCCAAACTCCTGGAGAGTGTGTCCCACACACAGCACATTCCGTCCCTCTCCAGCCACCCATCATGCCAGGTCATGAGTTTCTGGAACCTTCCCCTATTGTGACTGAGGAACAGTGTTGACAGTGGTGCTCCCTCAGCCTGTGGGGTGGCTGAGCCAGCCAGGCCTGCTTCTCCTTGGTGGCCCGAACTGTACACCCTTCCTCTCAAGCCCCCTTTCCCTGGTCCCTGCAAGGTGGTGTTGGATCACTTCTTGGATGCAGGAACAGGTGAGCGGGGCCATTCCAGGCCAGGCAGCCTCCTCGGAGGGGTGGGAGCCTGGGAGCTGGATGCCCCAGGTTCAAAACCTCCTGCCACTGAGGGCCTGTGACCTCTCTGTACCTCAGATTCCTCCCAGACCTGAGTGTGGCAGATGGAGCTACTACCTGCAAAGTGGAGAACACTCCAGACCTCTAGTGAGGCCCTCACATTCCATTATGTGTCAGGCGTGGCGACAGGTCCCTGCCTAAGGTCAACACCACGAGGGGATGCATGTCTGGCAAGTGGCAGACACCTTGGAGACACCCCCTTGCCTGGGAATGGAGGCGGCTCAGCCCACCGGCGTCAGGAAGGGGCCTGCCTCTCCCACCCCGAGGAGCCAACTCCATCAGCAGTAAACCAAGAGAGGGTTTTGCTTCTCCTTTTCGAAGCAGCCCAGATCTAAACCTTGTCAGCCCACTTCCCTAAAGGAAACGAGCGAGTGAGGCCCCACTGAGAACTCAGAATTTTCTGGCCTTCAGCCTAACCCACGGACGCCTGGCCGGTGACCAGGCCAATCCTACTAATCCTTGGCAGTTGCAGGGCCTCCCTCCTCGGGACACTTCCCCCTTAGACATCCCCTACAAGTTCCTGAGTCTCTTTCTCATGGCCTTCAGGGTCTGACCTTGTCATGATCCCCTCTTGCCCTCACTGTCCTGCTGACCCATCCCTTACTGTATCTTCCATCTTTGAGTCTCACAGCCCAGGCCTGGGGCCTGGTATACAGAGGCACCCAATGAATGTTTGCCTGGTATACAGCAGGTGCTCACTAAATGCCTATCAGAAGACCACAGGAAGCAGAGATAGGGCTGTGCCTCTGAGGCCCAGAGCCCAAATCTGAGGGAATTTGGAAAGCTGATCCTTCAGGCCCTATATTACAAGTAAGCCCAGTGGGGATGTGGAGGAGGGGAGGAGGGAGGAGGGGGTGGAGGGTGGGGGGTGGTTCCCCAGGGGCCCCAGGCTAGGGGCTGATTTGGTTTGGTCTCTCAGCTCCTGGGCTTGGGGCTGGACCACATGTAGCACCAGATTATTGAGGGTCCCGCCCACTTCTGCTTTCACCCAAACCACCCAGCTGTCTTCCTCTTATCAGCGAACCGTCCCACCCAGAGGCCTGTGGTGGCTTTGTTTGTGTTTACCCTTCCCTCCAGGGAGCCCTGATGAGGCCAACCTTTACCCTTTGCTGCTTCAAGGGTTAGCCTGGAAAATCTTCCCGTTAACGGGGCCTGGGGCTTCTGGATAATTCCCTCATCCACCCCCAGTCTGGTGAGTGGAGAAGGAAGCCTGGTTCCCCATTTGAGAGACCCCTTCCCCAGGCCATGCTGTGGCCCCGTGTGGCGGGGGCAGTGCTCGGCTGGAAGGCAGGTCTGGACGCCGGTGGGCCTCCAGAGGAAGCCGTGCGTGTGACTAGCTCCTTGCTGTCTTGTCATCTTGGTGCCATCAAGCAGGAGCCATGGACACAGGGCAAGTCTTGCTGTTCCTGGTCTCCATGCCTGGACCCCTTCGGGGCTCAAGGGGAGGCCTGGCTCAGGTTGCTGCTCAGAGGGGCTCGGGCTGCATGCAGACGTGGGGGTCCTGTACTGTCAGTTCCAAGAAACACTGCGTACCCTGGCTCTCTAGGTCACGCTCCCTAATTCTTCATCCACAGGGCAGTCCCGACTATCTGTCCATCAGCAAACGAATCCACAATTCTGCCGGATCCCACGAAAGAGCATTGCTCAGTAATGAAAACTACGGACACACGTGACCTCTGGATGAATGTCACAGACGGACCGTCGAGCGGAGACAGCCAGACAGAACAGCACACACTGTGACTCCATTTCCAGGAAGTTCCAGAGCAGGCAAACTCCCCTCGTTACCTCGGAGGAACGGACAGCAGGGGCTCCGACAGGTGCTGGTACACTGCGCTCACAGCAGCACTGCTCACAATAGCCAGAGCATGGAAGAGCTCAAGTGCCCGTCGACAGAGGAATGGAAAACAAGACGTGGTCTGTATACACATGGACTATGATTCAGCTTTAAAAAGGGATGAAGCACTGACACAGGCGACGACATGGATGGACCTTGAGGACGTTATGCTGGTGAAATTAGCCCATCCCAAAAGGACAAATTCTGTAGGGGTCCACTCATAAGAGGTCTCTAGAGCAGTCAACTTCACAGAGACAGAAAGGACGATGGTGGCTGCCAGGGGCTCGGGGAGGGAGGAGGGCAGTTAGCGGAGAAAGGTGGTGGTGAATGTACTTAATGAATTTCACCGTAATTTAAAGAAATAAAAATAACAAAAACTAACCTAGCGTGATGGAAAGCAGAGCAGTGGCCACCTGACTGGGGTGGAGAGAAGACTGGGAAGATACACCAGGGAAGGAACTTTCTGGAGTGATAGCATCCGTGTCAAAAGCCAGTGAGCAGAGCTCTTAAAATGTCTGCATTTTACTGAGTGCAAACTACACCTCCATAAAGTTGATTTTAAAGGTATAAAAAAACCAACAACTCTGAACACTCTCTTTCAGCAGGCTATGTACAAATTGTTCTTATGGACCCATATATTCATAACCTCTCCACTATAAAGTATATGCAAAAGAGATTTTTAAATATTTGAAAAACAGAGTTCTAGCATATTCTTCCTGTTAATGGGTTGCTGTGTCCCCCACTTTGGAAGAAGGGGGTCACTTTGGAAGACATTATGTGGGAAATGCCCCACACATATAAGAATGGATGTGAAGCCGCCTCCCAAAATACCCTCCCAAAGTATGCCCACATTCAAGAGAGCTCAGAGTCCGAGACCAGAATGGGTGCAACCTACCTTCCCTGGGGGTGGGGGGTGGGGGGGTGGGAGTTGGGGTGCTCAGTCTCTGCCCAGGTTGCAGCTGTAAGCAATGCTGGGGCTCATCCCAGACAGGTGGTAGGTGGAGAGATCTGGGCGGGAGCCCCACTTCAAGAGGCAAGACGGGGCAGCAATAAGAATGAGGGTCCGGAGCAAGAGTCCCCAGTTCAAATCCCATCCCACCACTGTTTAGCTGCGTGGCCTGCAGCAGGGCCCGCTATGCCTCAGTTTTCCCATATATAAAGTGGGGATGGTACTCCCTCGAGGGTGGTTGTGAGAATGAAAAGCTAATATACAAAGCCTTAGAGCTCACTCACTCTCTCTCTGGTCACCATCTCCTCCCTCTGCCCACCTCAATCCAGCTCCTTCTCCCCCAAGCTCCATGGGGCATCCAAGAAGTCTCTGCAACCTTCTCTACAGCCCAAGTTCAAGTCCACAGGCGGGTCTGTGTTTATCCTCAATTCATCCTTTTCCTGCCCTGGGCCCAGCACCTGGCTCCTCCCTGGGCCCATTGTCTCAGGACGTAGGGCCATCCGGTCTGTCCTGGGGGAGAACAAGGGAGCCCCCCGCCCCCATTTCCTTACAACCTCTCAGCTGGGACTCCAAGTCCTTAACCCAGCCCTTGGTCAAATAAACACAACTGCACACAAAAGACATCCCAGCAAGAGCCTGAGCAGTGAAGGGTGGGAGGGGCGGGCAGGGCGCAGCTCCCAGGGCATTCTGCTTAAGATGCCAAAGGGACCATCCTTGGCTGCTGGTGCTGCCACCCCACCAGCCCTTGCATTCCTGGGACCTGGAGCCCATTCAGAATAGTTTTTTTGTGTTTTTTTTTAAGCCGAGGGCCTCCTTGATCACTCCTTTCTCCCTCCCCTACCCAAACCCACCCCAAGGCCTCCGCAGTCCCAGCACACACTGCTCCCTCTGTATACAGACAGTCTGTGCTCATTCTGGCACGAGAGCCAGGATCTGTGCCAAGTAAGAGCTGCCCCCTGACCCAGTTAATAAACGAACAGGGGTCAGAAGCTCCCCACTGGCGGCCCCTGGACAACTGGCCCCTCACCCGAGGTGGCCTACGGTGCACCTGATACCCCCCACCCCAGGACTGTAGGGACAAGGGAGGAGATCCTCCACCATCTCTCAGGGGTCCCCAGCAGGGCTGAGCTCCAGCTGGGGAGCTCAGTTTGATGACACCCCTTCTATCAGCTCCTGCGCTGGTGTCTGCTGGGATCAACTCCCAAATAAAACCTCTGCCCCCAAGTCCTGACTCCAGACAACCCAACTCAGCCAATGGCAAACAAATGCCAACAGCATCACTGTGTGTGGGTCAGCCAGGTGACAAACCCCACAGGCCCAGGGACAGTTCATGCCCTCCAGGCAATGGGGGAGAGGCCAGAGCGCACAGGGCCCGATGGGAGAGGCAGAGGACAGGGACAGAATGGCCCACACTTGGACTTCACGCTCCCGCCTGCTTCTGATGGGTTTGCATTTTCTCTCCTCAGATTCCAACTATTTCCAAAGGCACTGCCTACCACGGTGGTGGCTGTAATTGTTTCCTCTCTATTCGATCCATTAACGGGAACTCAGATCCACAGGCTGGCTGCTCGCTGAGGCTTCAGGTAGCAATTTTCCATTTGTGTTTCAAATTTTAATGAACGTGCCTGTCCCCTGGGCTCTCAACGTGGGGCTGTAATCCTCGAGCAGCGGGTCGGAGGCGTGCCACCCAAGGCTGGGCTCCAAGGGGATTTCTACAAGGGCCTGCTTTCTCCAAGGAATAGCTCCGACGAAAAATGTTCCTCGCTGCAGCAGCCAGCCGGCCCCCACCGCCCCTCCCTGCTGGCTCGGTGTTGAGCAGGCTGCAAATCATAAGATTATTATTTCTTTCCGCCATCCCCAAAGTATCCTATATCCCAAGATGGAGAGGAAAGTTCAGCTCTGATAAGATTGCATCACCAGGGAGGAGATAGATTCTCGCCCCTGCTCCCTCTGCCTCCGGCTAACATAATTCCTTTCTGATCTTACCCAGGGCATCCAGTCAGGCTGGGAGGCAAACGGGATAATCCATTTTAGAGAGATTGATCAATATCCTTAGGAGCCTTTTAAATGGTTCCACAGGCTTCTAGGAGCCAAGGCAGACAGCTGAGCTGGAAATTTGGGGGTCAGGGGTGACAGGAGGGCAGGCACAAGCCTTAGGGATTTCCTGACAGTCCTCTCATTTCCTACCAGACTTCAAGAGCTGGTTCCAATTGGGGCAAGGAGGCGGGGTGCTTATGGGCAGGTTGCACACTGGGCCAAAGGGACTGGCAGGCTGAGGTCTAGTGGGCCCTGCACTCATGACACCAGTGCCTGGAGCCAACAGGAGGACACGTGTCCCTCCCAACACGAGCAGGGGCTGCTCAGCTCCCACCAACAGGTGCCCTGGGGGACTATAGACCCAGTGTAAGCAGAGACTACATATATATATACTAGTATGATAAAAGCGTAATATGCTAATTAGACAGGACAGACGAACGACCTTCCGGATGAAGGCCGAGGCAAGCCACTGTGGCTGCGAGGGCCGAGCCCCTTGCATGAATTTCATGCATTGGGCCTCTAGTATATACATAATTGATTTCAAAAAGAGGACGGGAGAGGGAGAGAGATATAGAAACATCAATGATGAGAGAGAGTTATTGACTGGCTGCCTCCTGCATGCCCCCCACTGGGGATGGAGCCTGCAACCCAGGCATGCACTTGACCAGGAATCGAACCGTGACCTCCTGATTCATACCATAGCCAACCACTGAGCTACGCCGGCTGGGCCAGAGCTTCAGACTTTTTAAGAGAAGCTAGAAATCTGGGCTTTAAAAGAAAACCTACTGGTTTTTAAATATTGGCAATAAATTTTTTTAATAATTTAAACTGCTGTGTGGGGACCAAGTAAAACACAGCTGCAGGCCCAGTAGTATGCTGTCCAAGGTCTTTCACCAGCCCCAACCAGGAGGTTCTGTTTCTTCTCCCAGACCTCCTACCCCTCTGCTGAAATGTCCCAACAGCCTGACCCTCTCTTCTATCATACCCCCAACACCATCCACCTGCCTGTCAGCTCCACCTTCAAACCAGGTTTATAATTGCACTCCATCTCATCCAGTCCACAATTGCCTGGACTACTGCAGTACCTCCTTCCTGGTCTTCTGCTCCACCCTCGCCCCCTGCAGTCTATTCTTGGTACAGCAGCCTGAGGAGGTCAGTAAAAGGCCAGGCAGATAAGTCTCCTCACAGAACCCTCAATGGCTCCCATCTCATTTTGAGTGAAAGCCAAGCTCCTACAACCATCTCTGGGATCTTGTACTCTCTGCCCTCTGCCTACCTCCTCTCCCCCTTGCACTTGCCCTTCCCTTGTAATCTGTGTTACCTCTTCTGTCAGACATTCAATCCACATGATTGATTTCAGAGAGGAAGGAAGAGGGAGAGAGAGAGAGAGAAACATCAATGATGAGAGAGAATCATTGATTGGCTGCCTCCTGCATGCTTCCCACTGGGGATCGAGCCCACAACCTGGGACATGTGCCCCTGACTGGAATCAAACCCGGGCCCCATCAGTCTGCAGGCCGACGCTCTAACCACTGGGCCAAACCAGCGAGGGTACCATGAAGGAACGCTTTAAAATCATGCAGAACAAGCCGCATAAACTGGGTCTGCCCGTGGTCAGCTTCTTCTGGACTCTGCTAAAGGGTATGAATAAGGCTTTCTCTGACCACCCCACTTGGCTGCCTCCAGCTCCCTTACCCTGTTACATTCTCTCCATGTCACTTTTCACCACCAAACCTACTGCTTATTTATCTGTTTGTTTCTTATCTGCGGACTTGACTAGACCATACACTCCATGAGGGTAGGGATTTTAGTCTGTCTGACTCACCAATTGCTGTGTGCTCAGGCTAGAACAGCACTAAATGGATGACTGTCTCCCCATTGCCTTCAGAGTCTCTGCAAGCTGCTTAGCACGATGCTCAAGGCCCCTCACATCTTTATCCTTCTCTCCAGCTGTATCCCCAGTTCTCCCTCCATGATGAGCCACCTGCAGCATGCTCAGCACAGTTTTAGGCACATACTCTTCACTTTTCCCAGAATGAATGCCCTCCCCTCCCGCTTACCAAGCGAACTCCTATTCATCCTTTAAAACCCAGTGAGGAAATCCCCTATTTAGGAAACATTCCCGGACTTGGTCCCCATTCCCAACTACAGTCAATCCTCCTTCCGCTCTCGCTCCCATATCTGCTCACGTTGGCATTTACAGCCTTCGCGTCTGTCAGGGCAGAGTCTATGCCTGTGCTTCACAGTCAGCCCGCTGCTGTCCAACCAAGCTCCCCACCACGTCCCACCCAGGGCAGCTGGTCATCCCAGAATTGTGCTGAGCCACAATCCCTCCCCAGGACGGCCTGATTTGGGAGTGGAAGGAAAGGAGGTGCCTTCCGGAGGGTTTCTATGCTCCCCAGCACTGAGTGAACCCCTTCTCTGAGATGCCAGTGATACTGGGAGGGAGGGTCAGGAGCCTGGCTGCTGGCCCCAGCTCTGGACATGATGCCCTCATACTCACCTCATCCCACCTGCTCACCTGGGGCCAGCTCCTCCCTCACCCTCTCTGGGAGTGTCTGTCTCATAGCAAATCTTTCGCCTCAGTTTTGTCCTTTCCGCTTCCCTCTCCCATTACCGGGGCAGCACCTTTCCCATAAGTCATTTGCCAAGAGGACAAGTGGCTTCCCCCAGTGCCTTCCATGCGCATGAGCGCACCTGTGCACAGGTGAAGGGGGGGGCGCAGGGGGAGGGGGGAGCCACCGGGAGCCTGGGCATCTGTCTGGCTATAACTTGCCTGGCTTGAAGAGCCTCCTCCTGTTCCAGGAAGAGGAGAGGGTCAGGGCCTCAACCGGATTCACCTGGGAGAGGGTCTCACCCCTCCCCCAATTCTAGCCACACCCCTCCCCAAATCCCTGCACCGCCTGACAATATTTTTATAACACTGTTTTGGCACGTCTTCTGTGAACTTAATTTAACATTCATATTGCTGCTACTTAATTAAATAGATGAACTCATTTTACATTTACAAGTCTTAATTCATCCTGAACAAAATTGGCCGTGTTTAGTTCTTTATACACCAGCAGCTCCCTGGAACAAATGGTGGCCTTTTCGAGTTAACGGCGGGGACAGGTTAAAAGCTAATTATGGGCTCTGGTCGCCTGTGTGAGAGAGAGCGGACATCTTTATCCATCATCAGGAGTGAACGGAGGGGCCTCCGAGTTCCCTTTCCCAGCCCAGCCGGGCTGGCAGGCCCTGCGTCCACCTGGAGGAGGGTAAGCTCCCAGCCTCTCCCCCTCCTAACTTCTGCCTCCACCTGGGGCAACTCCTTCTGTCCCCACCCACCACCTCTCTCTCCTGGGGAGCTTCTGCCCTCCCTGGACACCTCCACCACTAGACAGGGGCTCTGCCAGTCTGTCTGGGCCATAACAGGTCTGTTTGTACTTCCCGCCCTAAGCAGTCTGAGAATGGGGCTGGCAGTCTGCACTTTATAGCTCCCTAAGAGCTCGGGTTGGCATGGTGGAGGCGGGGCCCAGGCTGCTTGGGGGGTCCCTATCTCATGGGTCAGGGCAAGGGGTCACCCAGCTACCCGCAGGGGAGTGCCCGAAATAGCAGGCACGCAATACATGTAGCAGATGTTAGTATGGTTCCTAGCTTGGTGCTGGGCCCAGGGTGGGGAGCCAAGTCCAGCCGGCAAATTGGAAGTCAGGTTATCAACTGCTCTGGCTAGGGAGAGAGAGCGAGGCTTGGGGTCCAGACTGTCCATGCCCTGGAGCCAGGCTCTGGGGGACAGAGGGAAAGTCGTATCGTCCTGGAACCCTGGGTGGAGATGTCCGGCAAGTCACCACCCTTCTCACTCCCAGCAGAGTCAACCAAGCAAATCCGAGGCAGCCAGTGGGTGGGTGGGTGGGTGGGGGGGGGGAGGCGGGGGAGGCAGACGAGAGCTTGCGGGGCTTCACCTCTTGCTGCACGCCAGCCCCCAGGTCCCAGGTCTCACAGTGAGGTTTACTGGTGGTGAGACACCCAGCACGCATCCCTCCGGGGCCATGCTGATTTAAGCCTCACAGCAACCCTGTGTGGGCAGAGACTGTTCCTAGCCCCGGTTTCTGAGCCCAGAGAGGTAGCCTGCCCAGGGTCACACAGCTAGCAACCGGAGATGAGATTTGAACCCAGACATTCTAGGGGCAAAGTCCACCGTCTAACCACAAACACGCAGCCCCTCGAGGAACGAACAGAGCCTCCAGAGGTGCGTGACTGCGTCTGGGCTCCGCTGGGGACTCCAGCTGCCCCCCCCCCCAGGCATGTGGACAGTGCCCCGCACACCACAAGGAGCCGACTCCCCCAAAGGAAAGCGTGCTGACCTATCATGAGCATCCATCATTGGCCAGGAGGGATGAAACTATGAAACGAGGACGTCTGGTGTCGGCCCGGCCCCTCCCTCCTTCTCAGCCCCCAGGATCCCCTGAACACCGCAGGCAGCTGGGCCCAGGCTGATGGCCGCCTCTCCTACACAGCCGTCCTGCCCCTAGCTGAGCGAGCCACCCTCTGCCCTCTGCCCCCGGGGTGGGTGAGGGGAGCAAATCCTAGTGGAGGGGCCATCTGTGCCCCTGAGGTGGTTGTCTCACCAGCCTCAGATGGAGAGAAGTGTGACCGGGGCCCAGCTGTGGGCCGGGGTGTGGTGTACCACCAATGGCGCCCCCAGGACTCAGCCCCCCGAGAGGCTGCTGCCCCCAGCCCACTGGCCCGGGGCTCCACGCAGAGGCCAGCAGGCTGCTGACGCAACCTCCAGGGCTGGTTGCAGACGGAGCAGCCAGATCGCCCAGGGGAGCTGGTTGTTTGTTCTGAGATGGGAGAGCAGGCTTCCTCGTTAGCTTTGGCCCTGCAGTGGATTCGGCAATGGCAGCCTCTGGCGCCTCAGGGGGCCGTGGAGGAGCCCCGAAATGCCTGGCCCAGGCTCTGGCTGTCCTGGACATGCCCTGTGGTGGGGGCTGGCTGCCTCAGTTTCTCCAGCATGTGAATGCCCTGCCCCTGCCTCTCACAGACACAGATGTCCTGCGGCCATCAGACCTCCATGGGGGAAGGTGGCTAGCCCTTCTGCCCCCCAGGCTTCCCAGACTAGAAACCACTTCAACATACCTGGCATCCTGGCCCCTGCCAGCGAGCCACATGGCACAGCCTGCCCCGCCTGCCCCTCCTGCCCTGCCCTGCCCGGTTCTCTGCCCCAGATTTTGTCCACCAGCCTCACTTCCTCCGAGGAACCACCCATCCTCCAGCCCCTCCCACCCAGGACACGAGGCGTCTCAAACAGGGGCCCAGCCTCAGCACCACCAGGGCAGCCCTGCACCCCATCTGGCAGCCCCCACAATCACTGGCCACACGAATATTTTTGAGGGCTTCTGATGTGCCAGAAGCATCTTTAAATACAGGTCATCGCGTCCCGTGTTTCACAAGCCACACAGCCAGCAAGAGGCACTACTGCGATCGGGTCCCAGGGGAATCTGGTCTCAAGGCCTGAGCACTAACCATGCCTCCTGCCCCTGCATCTCCTCCTCTGCTGACCAGGGGCACAGACCCACCAACCCACTGGCCAGAGAAGGCAGGCCCCCTGCAGGGCTGAGCAGGCTTGAGACTGTGGATGCCCCACCCCCGGGGGAAATGCCCAGGATGTGGTAGGAAACCGGGGGGGGGGGGGGGGGGGGGGGCTTCTCATGGGCTCCTAATCCAGGTACTCAGGTATGAGGGAAACAGTGTCACCCCTGAAAGGCCCCAGGCCCTTTTCACTGGGCAGGGAAACAGAGTTAGCAACCTGGCCCTGCCCTTGGCAAGCATCGTCTTGGAGGCCTGGCCCCAGGCTCAGTCTGGGGCTGTTTATATCCAGCATCCGGTCCTGGAGGCCCACCCACCTTTACTGTGCTGTCCCTAGCTGTGAGCAGCTGACAGTGGTGAACGTTTGGAATTCTCCCTTCTCCCGGTGTCCGGGGACCCTGTGGGATGGCACCTGGAACTCCTGGAAGGTTTTTGGGCGCAGGTGGCTAAGAGTGAGGGGCCCCATCTCCTGCCTTATTGCCTCTCCTTGGAATTGCATCAGCCCCAGCCCCCAGGGTTGGGAGCCAAAGGAGGGGTGAAACATCGGGGGATTCCCCAACCCCGCTTCCTTCCCTGGCCCCCATTCTGGCTCCTTAATCAATCCCTGGAGACGCTCCCCACCAGCTCCTCCCACCCAGAGGCTATTTCATCAGACAGTCAAGAAATTTTTACCCAGCACCTTCCTGAGGTCAGAGATGGGGTTTTAACAAAAGCAGAAGACAGAGCTGTACTAGAGGTGCCCCGCCCGCACACACACACCCAGGTCCCCTGTGGTTGGAACCCTCCCTTCTCCGTGGTTGGAAGAACCACCCCCCTGTGAGCTCGCACATGATGCCAAGGAAGTGCTCAGGACGGTGCCTCCAGAGCCAGAGCCCAGGACCCTTGCGGCTCCCACGGCTACTGCCTGAAATACACCACGTGGATGCACACGCAGGGACCCGAGGTGGCAGTGAGCCCCGTGGACTGAGGCCAGGAAGCTTTCCTTCTATCGGGGAGGGAGTCCCGCTGACCCAGGAAGGAAGATAGGCAGGGACTAGCCAGGCAGAGGGGAGGGAGGGCTGCACCCTCGGGTGCTGCGATGAGGGGGGCCTGGGGCCGTGCTCATCTGTTACACCTGTTGACGCCCCTGACCTCAGCCCAGGGGCCGGTGTGGTGAAGGGCCCCCCTGTCGGGGAAGGCCAGCCCCATCATTTTCTCTTTTGCAACTGACCTTAACGGTGGGAGGAGAGGATAAATGGATGAGCCACTTCCTGGCAGATCTCACAATTCACCCCGGGCCTGTGGGAGGTGGAGGGGAGGCGCTGCTCATTCCGTTCAGCAGGCGTCTACTAAGGCCAGAGGCACAGGGGGACTGATGGCTGCCTGACCAAATCCTTCCAGCTGCCACCCTCCCAGGCACCATCAGGCATCCCCTGTCGCAAATGGGGAAACGGAGCCTCAGAGGGGGAGAAGCCTCCCCGTGGCCATGCCGGCCTGGCTTCCAAATGTCCTCCCCGCACAGGGCTCCTGGAAATTTTAGGAGGCCCTGGAGAGCCTCCACGGGCAGGGGGCCAAGGGCCCGCGCCGCCGCCGCTTTCACTAGCTGGAGGATGCCACTCAGTCCTGTGAGTCGTGCCCGGTTTCTCGTTGGCACATACAGGCCCGGGAACACTTGGCATTGCCAGGGCCCTCATTAGCAGAGGATCTTAAAACAGTATGTGGAAACCCTGAAAGACCCCCTGGGCTGAGCGCCAGCAGGCTCCGGGTTTTACGGGGTGAGAACATTGAGACAGAGACAGCCTCGCTGGGGCGGGTGGCTGAAGCCCACAGCCAGCTCCCTGCCCCCAACACCTCCCTCCTTCTCTTGCAGGGGTGGGGCTGGAAACCCCTCCCACCTGCGCAGAGGCTGAGGAACAGGGAGGCTACACACACACACACACACACACACACACACACACACACACACACACACACGTTTCTGAATGCAATGGCAGGACGCCAGAGTGGGAAGGGAGTTTTGGGGACGCGACTACATAGGAGAAACTGAGGTCCACAGGTTCCCACACATGCTCAGAACTAGTTTGCAGCAGGTAAGGCTGGGCCTGGAACCCAGGCCTCTCCACGTCCATAGGCCCAAATCTGGGCAGGATTCTGCACCCGCAGGAGGGAGGGCCCAGGGAGTATCCAGGGAGGCTGGCCGAGGGGGACAGCACAGGACCCAGAGCAGGAGGCTCTAGCTCTTTCAAGGTGAGCCCGGGGTGAAGGGTAGGTGTATGGTCGTTCTTCAGGTTTAAATGTCTAAGTCTAGACAGAAAACCAGTACCCAGGTCTGGGCCCAGTGCCCCCCGCCCTCTGCCCACTGCCCTGGGGCCCCAGTAAGCATCACTGGACTGCCATCAGCCGTCAGTGGGTCAGAAACCTCCTGGTCAGGGCAGAAGGGCAGCCCCAGGTCAGTTTCTGCTGTAACCGTGTTAACCTGGAGGCCTTCCTGAAGACCCCAGACTCACTCCCCAAGCCTCCCAATTCTGGAGTGAAGACCTTTTGTCCAGTCTCTCTGCTAGTCACTACCCAGAGGCGCTGGTCATCTGTCCAGAGGCCTTAAGGGGCCAGAGTCCCTCCCCTCTGCTCTCAGGCCCTGCAACAATACCCCTTCCTCTCCTCCCTCCCAGAACCCCACCCACCTTACCCACAGAGCTCCTCCATGTCTTCCCTTGGGGGTCCCAGTCTCCCTGGGCACCAGAAAGGCCAGAGCACAAAGCATGGGGGTCACCAGGGACAGGCCCTGCCTCATTCCTCACCTACAACCAGGCTTCTGGAGCCCCAGACCACCGTCTCAGGAAGAAAGGGGAGCACGCGGGGCACTGCGGTCATGAAGAGGATGACAAAGACGGTAACTGTGAGAAGGTCAAAGCTGGGAACACTGACAGAGCCCACCCCATCCTGGACACAACCTGGGTCTCATCGAGCCTCACAACAACTCTATGAGCCAGTTGCCTCATCATCCCAATTGCTCGAGGGGAAACTGAGGACCACAAAAAGGGAAATGGTCTGCGCTCAGACACAGGGAGGCCTGAGATTGATCCACACAGGCGGGCCAGTCCTATGGCAGGGAGACCAGCCCCCCGAGCGGCCAGCACTGCCCACCAGGGTGGCCCCGAGCCATGTGTGAACACTCATTTCCATCGATTGGCATTAAATGACATCCCAAGTCCTGGTCTCACGAGTCACATTGTAAGTGATCAATAACCACACGTGGCTGGTGGCTGTTGTGCTGCACGGTGCGGGTTTAGAACATTGCGTCATCAGAGGAAGGTCTACGGAGGGAGACAGGGCTGTATGGGGGCTCCTCCCTGGGGTTCCAGCCCCCCCACCGTGGCCTCGGACTGGAAACAGGAACCGGTGTTTCCTGAGGACTTGCGTGACCCGTCCTGGTGCAAAGACCAGGTTCTCTATTCTCACAACCACCGGGCTGGGCAGGCGCCCGCATGGCGCCAGGTGTGCCCTTCACTGCACGGATTGAGGAGCGCCAGAAACGGACTGATGGACAGACAGACGGGGAGAAAGACCCCGGGCAAGCTGGGAGACCAGACCCGTACTTCCTGGCTGAGCATCTCAGGTGGGTGGGGCGAGTCTCATGACAGGTCCTTTTTATACCACGTGGGCTCCAAGCACAGCCCAACCCCCTAAGAGTGCGCTCTGCACACAGAGCAACTGCAGACCAGGTCACACACACCAAGTTTGGCTTTGCGACGACTTTGAACCTCATCCCAGAATGGTGTGTTACCCCCACTTTACAGCAGGGGAAACTGAGTCTCAGAGAGGGCAACAGCTGGCCTGAGGGGGAGTTGGGACTGGAGCCTGCACATGGCCACCCTGAGCTTTCCTGTGCAGCCTGGTGTTGGCTCCCAGCTGTGTGACCTTGGCCAAACCATTTCCCCTCTCCTTGCCTCAGTTTCCCCCGGTATAAAAGGCCGATGGTCACATTTGGCCACAAAGTTAATAAGGTGACATGGACAAAGCAGGCAGCACAGTCCTGTCCACGTGGTCAGTGTACTGTTGCCAGTGTCCGTGGTTCCTTCCATGACCACTGCTATGGGCAGCCCCGTACCATCCCTGGTGAGCATCCCCATTGCCCAGAGACCCCACACCCTCCCCGGACCCTCGCACCCCGTGAGAACAAAACCCACCGTCATTCCCAAAGCCCCCTGCACATGCCAGGGCAGCCGCCCCAGGTCACCCTGGTCCGGGAAGCACAGACGCCCAGGTGGCCAGGGACAGCGGGCATAGCCGGCGGCCTCTGCAGGGGAGAGATAACCCGGCTGGCATGCCTGCTGTGCTGGCTCCAGCTCACAGCGTCCAACATTGTTTTGCAGACTGGGGGCCCTGTCTCTGACGCCTGCTCAGGGGGATGGTGGCAGGAACTGACAGGGAGGCAGAGTAGAGAGACAGGCCCTCACAAAGAGCGCGTCCCCTGTAAGTGGAGATAAACCTTGGGGGGAGAAAGGAGCGCTAAATCAGTTGTAGAGCAGATGTACCACATGCTGACAGGGCAAATGTGCGGCCTTTCACGGCCACTCCGCGCTCACCCGCCGTTATTCATGGCCGCGCCGGCGCTTTATCTCCCGCACATGATGGGCGGCCAAGAGGCAGACGCTTGCTCCTGCCTGCGCGGGGCTCCCTCGGAAAATATTAATATGTAAATGTCACTCTCCGAAGACCAGAAATGAAATGGAATGACCGGCTGGAAGATGCTCTGCTGGCAAGATAAAAAAAAGAAAGGAAAAAAGAGAGCTGCTCCGAGCTGGAGGCCAGAGGGCTGGCTTAGGAGAGGGGGGATGGGAGGGGCTGGGAGCAGAGGATTTTTGGGGAGGGCATCAGCCATTTCCTTTCGGAGGCACATGGCTTCAGTGTCAGGCTGAGAGCAGGGGAGGGGGAGCTCTGGGCTGCAGCCCCATGTGAGGATGTCTTTACCGGGTCCCAAGACAAATAGCACAGATGCTAAGGGGTACTGGGCTTCCATTCGGTGCCTGGAATCTTCTGGAAGTTTTTATGCACATAAGCTCTTCCAGGCACTGCCAGCCCCACAGCCCCATTTCCCAGACGAGGAAACCATGGCACAGGGAGGGTCAGTGGCTGGGCCAGAGCGTTAACCCTAGTGCTGTCTCTGGGCCTCGGGGGTCTCCGCTTCCTCCTGCTCCAGGAGTGAGCACATGACGGGACCTGTGCCCGCCAGGCTCGTGTGCAATGATCTGTCTGCAGGAGGGACCATGGGTTTTGCTCTGAGGATGTTCTGGCAGGAGGGAGGGATCTGAGTGAAGACAGGTGATGCCCACCTGGCAGCTTCCCACAGGACAGGGCTGGCACCCTGCGGCCTCCCTTCCCAGCCATGGGGCATATCATTTCTCCTCCCCTGTCTTCTCTGCATCCAGTCCCTGATGGCCCCCTCCTCCTATCCCATGTGCCCAGTGGTAAGAGAGCTGGGCCCGGAGTGTGAGTCCTGGGAGCTGGGTGGGGGATACCCACTAGCCACAGAACCAGCAGGATGGCAAGTTGGCTTAAGGTCTTGACAGAAGATATGGGAGGAAAGTAGCCCCTAATACTTTGGGGGTGTCTAGAAGGCCCTGCCAACATATGCTGGGGGCCCCCCTGGAACCCACCCAGAGAGGGTCGCTGTGGGCTTTAATGGTCCCCTGCCCCACCTGACTGGGTCCTCAGAGCCCAGCTCTACACAGCTGACCACAGTGCACCCTGGAAGAACACAGGGTCATCCCTGGCCCCGGCCTGCTCAGGTAACCCCCCCCCACCCCCACCCCCCACATACATTGAAAATGCCGCCCTGAGCAAAGGCAGGTGTGAGCTGGAAGCAGCCTCAGGCCCTTCTTTCAGAGGCTGCTGCCTCCTCTCACAGCCCCACCCGCCTGCCAGCTGCCAGAGCTCATCAGCAAACTCCAGGGTGACCCCAGGCCACGAGCTAACAGGAGCAGTTGTATTTCTTCCCTGCAACGCCAGCTCGCTGCTACTTAACCCTGTCAAGCAGGAGTCTACAGAAGACCTGCAAGAGGGGCACAGGAGGCAGTGTGGGTTGAGACCAGGCGGCCCCTGGCTCCTGGGCACGCTCCAGGCTGGTGCAAAGGCCCCTGGGACAGGGACAGGCACAGGGACAGGCACAGGGCAGAGGCAGGCAGCGCCTGCAGATGGAAACTGTGACTTCAGGAAGCTGGAATGCTGCTTGGGAAATATCAATGCTCATTCGTCAATGGGAGGCACCCTGGGAGCAGAGGGAGGAGTGTGTGCACACACAAGCACACATGTGCAAGTGCACACGTGTGCCCACACACATGAGCACACAGACATACACATGTGCACACAAGCATATATGTACACACAAACACACTCAGATGCATACCTGACCCACCTACCCACCCATGCTCACAAACATGCACACAGATATACATACACAAACATACACATATACTCACTCATGCATTTACATATGTGCACACATACATAAATGCACACACACCGGTGCCCACATGCCCTGGCATACAAACATGTGTGTGCACATGCATACGCACATCCTTGCCAAGCCTCTGACTGACTAACTCTGACCTGGCTCCCAGGATCCCTGCAAGCCTCAGGGCAGACACAGGCAGAGGAGGGAGGGGGAAGGAGCAGCTGCTGGGGGAGGGGGTGCTGGGGACTAGGCCTTGTAGTCTGGCCTTGAGAAATCTCCATCCCATATGATGGATTCTGGCAGAGGGGCCCTTCCCAGGAACAATGGGCTGGAGTCTCTGGGTTCTGTGGGAGCCTGTGTGTGAGGAGTTTGGGCAAGAGAAAGGTGTAGCGTGTGAGAGAAATGGGGCTTGGCAACCTCTCAGGGGACAGTGCCAAACCTCCAGTGGGCGCAGCTCCTGGCAGGGCCAGGCCAAGGGGCTGCAAAGCCAGGCCTGCCCACCCCTCCCCAGGCCTGGCTGCCTTCTTTCCTTCTCCAAGAGCTGCCGTGGGGTGGGGGAGGCTCAAGGGCAGGGGTTACCCTGGGGGGGAGGGGGATTCAGAGGGCACAAGGGAGAGAAGGGGATTCTCATGACCAAGAATGGGAGCAGCAGTTGGGTCTATTCCCAGGGAAGTCCCAGGGGCTCATGGCCAGAGTGGAGGTAGGGGGAGGGGGCAGTGACGAGGGAAAAGGAAGGAGAAAAGGGAAGGGGGAGAGGAGAGAGGGAGGGGAAGGAGGTGGAGAGAACAGGGATGGGGTCAGAGGGCAGAGAAGAGAGGCAGGGGGAGGGGGAGGGGAGGAAGAGAGGGAGGAGAGGGGCCCAGTGGGCAGAGGATGCTGGGAGGTGTTAGGAGCAGCAGCCCTGCCCTCAGCATCCTAGAGAGCCCCTGGTTCCCTGCCCACAGCTTTCCAGGGCTCTTGATAGCCCTGGCCACACTCTGGAGTCACCTTTGGACCTTGAGGGTCTTTTGCTTTTTGGGGAGCCCCCAGGGATTCCAACATGTGCTAGTTCTCAAAGTGGGGTCCCCACACACCCAGCAGCATCACCTAGGAGCAGAAATGCAGATTCCAGGCCCTCCCCCAGACCTGTGTTTTACTCCACCATCCGTGGTGGGTGGGGGGGTCCCAAGCTCAGGAGAGGGTGGGACCAACCGACCGACCCCGCACCCCAACCCCCACCTGGGATGTGCACCCTGGGGCCTCCAGGAGCGAGGGGAGAAGAGTGCCGGGCAGGACAGGGTGGGAGTCCACGGGGGAGGAAGGCCCTTCTGTCTCCTGGAGGAGTGATGGCGCCTGGGAGGCACAGGGGATGTGGTCAAGCTGGGGTCGGGGAGGGAAGAGGAGGGACAGCTGTAGAGCAAAGCAGCTCCTTTGTCCTGAGAAGGCAGGCCGGCCAGGGCACAGAGGTGTCCCAAGGCTTCAGCGGTCCTCAAGGTGGCCCCCCACTGAATGCTGGGGTTTAGGGTCAGGACTTTCTGAAGGTCCTGGCCCTCGACCTGCCCAACTGTCCCCATGCTGGAAGGGGACAGGTGAGACTGAGGTCCCTCTGTCCTCCCCCATCTTGCAAGATTTGTAATTAAATTAGCGTTCAGTCTCTGCCGGCATCACACAGCTGATCAGCCCACCTCCATTGCTGGGTGATGGGAGCACTTTGATATCCGGCTGGACTCTAATGCGTGTGGTGTGAGGGACCCTAATTTATTACGCGCTGGTAATTGATGTTTACACAAAGCAGCTCTTACAGCTACTCAAAGTAGGAGATGAAAAGCAATCAATCAGCCATTTGCCTCAAAAGAGAGGGAGAAAATACCACACATATCAAAAGCAACCCCCCCAAATACTGAGAAGGGGCTGGATTAGCACACTGACACTTTGAAGCTTGGGGTTCCAAACGCACAGACAAATGGTGATTGCAAGGATGTGGGGAAATCATCACCAGGCTGCCTGTGGCCCTGGGCCCTGGGTGGGGCGGGGTCTGGGTCCCCCTGGAAGAACCAGCCTGCAGCGTGGGATGCTGCCCTGTGGCCCAACAGCCTTCCCTCAGCCGCCTGGCAACTCACCTGCTCTGATTCCTTCCTGGTCACCTGTCTGTTCCCCCTGGGCCACAGGAATGTGGCTCCAGGCCCAAGTTCGGTTTTGAGGGGGCCCTGCTGAGCCCCAGCGTGACTCCAGGGCGGAGTGAGACCCTCCTGAACCCTTGCTTCATGGCTGAGGTGTAAGGATCCTCACGGTGGGGCTGAGCCAGGCTGGGGACACAGGCACAGTGCTGAGACACAGTGGAGAAGGCCACATGACCACAGAGGCAGAGACTGGAGGGATGTGGTCAGGGCCAAGGAGCACCAGCCGTCGCCGGGAGCTGGGGGAATCAAGGAAGGACCCTCCCCTGGACCTCCACAGGGAGCACAGCCCTGCCCACTCCTGACATCACCCCAGGGACACTGATTTCCGGTTTCTGGCCTGCAGAGCCACGAGAGAATAAGTTTGTGCTGCTTTAGCCCACCGAGTCCGGGCCGTTTGTTGTGGCAGCCACAGTAAGCGCACGCGGCATCTGGTACTGTTTAATACAACATATAGATAAGCAGGGCAGGGGACAGACAGGCAGCATGGAGGTCACCCTCCCCCAGCAGCTGAGTCTGGGTCTCTGTGGGTACTGGGAGCTGCGAATTGGGGTGGTATCTAGGGGGGGAGTGGTGGAGAGAGTGGACGTGATATGCGGGTGGGAGAGAATGCAGCCAGGTGCCAGGTGAAGTCAAGGTGTGGGCAGGGCTGTGCTCCGAATGGAGGCTCCAGGGGAGGGTCCTTCCAGCTCCCAGGGCCTATAGGTGCTCCTTGGCCACCTCCCTCCAGTCTCCGCCTCCGTGGTCACGTGGCCTTCTCCACTTGTGTCTCAGATCTCTCTCTGCCGCTCTCTCTCTCTCTCTCTCTCTCTCTCTCTCTCTCTCTCTTTTACTGATTTTAGAGAGATGGAAATGTCAGTGAGAAACATCAATATCGATCGTCTGCCTCCTGCACCGCCCCTACTGGGATCGAGCCTGAAACCTGGGTGCCCTGACCGGGAATCAAACTGGCGACCTCTTGGTGCAACCTCTTGGTGAATGGGTCAGCCTCAACCACTGAGCCACACCAGCTGAAACTAGGCTCTGCCTCTCTCTTATAAGGACACTTGTGATTGCAGGGCCCATCTGGATAACCCAAGGCACTCTCACCTCACGATCCTTACGTTAATCACACCTGCCAACACCCCTTTTCCGAATCGGACCGCATCTGCAAGTTGCAGGCATTAGGGCATGGACACGTCTTTTGGGGGGCACTTTTCAGCCTGCCACACCTATGAAGGGAAAATGGAGCTAGGTTCCTGCTTCTTTATGTCCAGCGAAGACGACCCCGGAAGCCTGTCGCTCACCCGGCAGCCCTTACATCTGTCTGATCCTTCCTGAGTGCCAGGCGCTGTTCAGAGCGTTGGGGACGTGGCAGTAAAGAGAACAGAGCGATCCCTGTCGTCACGGAGCTCACGCGTATATGTGGTTAAAGAGTGACCAAGGCAAAGGGAAACAAATAGAGCCAGGAGAGGAATTCGGCTCTGTTGGTCAACCTCATGGAGCAGCTGACTTTTGGACAAAGGCCTGAAGGAGTGGGAGCGGGAGCAGCAGCAGGAGCAGCAGCAGGAGCGGGAGTGCGGAGATCTCGGGGAGAACATTCCAGCCGGAAGGCAGGTGCACAGCCCCACAGGCTGAGTGTGCCTGGTGGTTCACAGAACAGCAGGAGCCGCGTGGCTGGAGTGAAGCAGATGAAGGGGGGTCGGAGGTGGATTCAGGAGGGAGTAGGAGCCCAAAGGGCTGCGTAGTTCTCACCGGGGCTCTGACTTTTGCACCCGTGGAGTGGGAGCTGTGGGAGGACGGCCACACTTGGGGGCCCGCCTCCCTGACCAAGGCTGGGTTTCCCCCCTCCCTTCCAGTGTTTTCTTCCAGCGGGGACCATCAGAGGCAGCCCAGCCCTTGCTGAGTATCCAGCTTCCGGTGCCAAGCACGGCCACCAGCTGTGGTGTGTGTGCCCTCGTGCAGGCGGGCTGTGCAGGCTACACACACACACACACACACACACACACACACACACACACACCCCTCGCTGGTCCAGTCCGGGGCTGGGGTGAGCCTGGGCAAGTGCAGTGTGCCTGCTGGAGCTGCAGCCCCATTAAGAATTTATCAGCCCAGAGGGAAGAAGTCTTTAGTTCTGGGTCTCCCATGGTGGGGTCTGCGACAATAGCAAAACTTGGCTTCTGGGAATAAAATGGAAATTCAGGCCCTGGAGTATAATGAAAAGCCGGCGCACAGGCATTTCCCTCTGAGTAGGGCTGAAAGGCCCCCTAATGACGGGAGAGCTGGGGGACAGGTGGGGGCGCCAGGGGACCCCAGCACAAGCACACAAGATGGTGGCCGCGTTGGAGGCGCTCCCCCCACCCCCCAGAGCCCCACCTGCTCAGGGCTGCCTGGCCTAATAAACCCTCTCTCTTTGGAGTCACATTCGAAGCGGTTCCAACAGGGAGCCATACGTCACCAAATCCAGCAAAAATTTGTGCTAAATTGAATCAATCCATCTTGGAAATGGCTCTTGTCAGGTTCTGTCAGAGAGACCGTCTGCAGGGGACGGAGAGATCAGGAGGGGCAATCAGGACGTGGGGGCTGGGGGGCTCGAATCTTAACACCTCAAAGCCTCCTGCAGGCTGTGGTTGGGGGAGGAGGGGCTGGCACTCGCCCACAAGTCCTTGTGAAGGAGGCCCGCTGCAAGCTGTGTGTGCATGGGGGTTGGGGGGGGGGGCAGACAGGTGGCAGAGGCGTCAGGCTGGCAGTGGGCCCCACCCCGCAGCCTGGCCGGTCTGCGTTGTTCTACCTTAGCTGGAGCCTCCTCATGTCTCAGTTCAGTGGAATTCCACAATTATTAGGCACCCACTCGACACCAGGTAAGCTGACGGCAGGGGAGGGCCTGGGCAAAGCCAGCCAAGTGGAACTCAGTCAGACCCGGGGCTGCAGGACTCGGGGTTTGGGAGCAGCCAGGGACTGGAGCCAAGGTGCCCCCTTGAGTGGGCAGCTGAGGAAGGTGGTCCCTTCAGGAGGGCTGTGGCCGTGCCCTGGCCTGGGGAGGCCCTTGGCCTCCTCCTTGGTGACATGCGTCTCCCCTTGTTCACCATGGTTTCGGGCATCGGGCTCGACCTCTGGAGCTCTGGGCTCCTGAGATGAACAAGACGTGCGTTCACCCAGCCAGGCCCTGCCTGCTGTTCTGAGCGAGGCCCAGGTGGCCTCAGGAGCTGTTAGAGCGCGAGGCTCAGGGCCTCCAGGTCCCACCGGCACGACCTCCCCAGAACCAGAACTCTCCCCATCTCTTCCCAAAGTCCGGCTCGCAGACTGGTCCACGTCCAAGGTCCAACCTGTTGGCCAGCTTCGATTCCACATGTGCCCACACAAAGCCTCGCTCCCACCACGCAGGCAGGCCACATTCCCCAGCTCATGAAAAGCCCTGCTGGGTCCAGCCTTCCAGCCTTCATCCGTGCTGTACCCCTCCCCACAGTGACCCCCCTATCTTACTGAGGTCATCCCAACCCCCTCTTTCCTTCAGGTCCTGGCTCAAGTCTCTGTTCCCTGCTGTGGCCATCTCCCCCCAACTCCAATCCCTACCATCAGATCTAATGCATCCCAACCCGCCAGCACTCAGCGTGTGCCTGTCGCCGAGTGTCAGCTCCCTGAGGTCACAGACCCGTCATGCACATCATAGTCCCCAGAGGATGCAGCACAGGCAGGCATGCAGATGTTTATGAACCGTTCTTCTGAATATCAAGTTCAGGGGTGCCAGGATGCAAGGAAAAGACAAAAAACACGATTGAGTTCCTGCAAATTTCACTCCGTGGATAAAAGCCAAGCAAGAAATCAACTCTCCTCAGCACATCAAGTTTGCAGGGTGACGTCTTTGCTTCGGGGCTGTGTTTCTGAGTAACTGTTGCCCTGTGTCCGTGAAGCAGCTGCCGGAAGACTCAGCAGTCAAGCCTGCCCCAGGCATGCCCAGCCAGACCACGTCTCCTCCTGCAGGCAGCCCACCTGCAAAGCCCCCAATGGCTGTCCCCCTCCTGAGCTGTCTCTGCTTCTCCCAGCTTGCCCCAGCTCGTGCTGAAATCACTGCACGATGAGGCAGAAGCCACCCAGGATATGTCACTTTGGAACATCACTAGTTTTGAAAAATTGCCTCATGGGATTAGAAGTCGGGGCAGTGACTACACTAGGGAGACAGTGGCCAACCAGGGACCCAAGGGACTTCTGGGAGCTGACCAGGCTCCGTTTCTTATCTCGGTGCTGGTACACAGGGAGCTCAGCTTGTAAACACAATGAGGGGTACACTTCTATATACTTTCTGGTGACTATCATACTTCAAAGGCAATTGGGAAAAATGGCACCTTTTATGAGCGGAATTGTCCTCCCTTAAATCCATACATTGAAGTCCAAACCCCAGGACCTCAGAATGTGACTGGATCTGGAGGCAGGGCCTTTAAGAGGTGATTCAGTTAAACGAAGTAATCAGGGCGGGTCCTCATTCAAGAAGAGGCCTCAGGAGAAACCAACCCTGCTGACACCTTGATCTCAGACTTCCTGCGTCCAGATGGTGAGAAAGTTAGTCTCTGGGGCTTAAGCTGCCTGGTGCACAGCCCTGCCAAGTGTGCAGCAGCCATTTGCTGAGCAGGAGTAGCCCCCTGGTTTCCACTGGGAAGCCCAGCCATGCCCAGCTGCCCCCATACCCTCAGCCCAGCAGCCTCAGAAGTGTGTGTGTGTGTGTGTGTGTGTGTGTGTGTGTAGGGGGGTGGTGGGTGGTGGGAAGAGATGGCCAGGGTTTGGCTTCTTGAGTTGTTTTCCCTCTGAGTCACCACAACCCCCAAACTCAATTTCCAAACCGGATACCAACTAAGCGGAATGCGGAGGCCAGAGAGCTACAGAGGGATTTATTAGCAGGCAGAGGAAGACAAAAGCAATCTCGCCTGACACAAATATAGATGAATACGTGTATAGGAAACCCACAGACTGGCAAATTAAAACGTGGTTCGGGCTGGCGAGTGTCGAGGACGCCGGCTGATGGATCTTCCCAGCCAGACAGCCAGGCCAACCAAATATGTCACCATGACACGCTCTGGCAAAACTCTACCCCCTAGGGAAGGAAGAAGAAAAGCCCCCCAGCCAAGCAGGGCTGTGGATTCCAAGTTTGGAGGATAGTGTCATGTAGATCTGGTCTGTGACTGGAGGAAAGGGGGTGCTGGCACAAGAAACTTGGGCCCGTGGGGAGGGCGGGAGGCTGGACGGGGGTGGGGGGGGGCGATGCGGGGCTTCTGCTGCTCCCTCTCACTGAGCTGTTGGGCTCAGGACAGCAAAGCCATCCCTGCCTGCCTCTCCCAGCACATGGCAGGAGCTCTCATAGCTGATGAATGAATGAATGACATGATGCCCGAAGAGCTCAGCACAGGGCCAGGCACACGGCTAGTGAAGGTTAACTGCCACGATCCGTATTCCTGCACCACCACACCTCCCAGGTTCAAAACCGCACGGACATCCATGATTTCCACCTAAAACAGTGGTTCTCAACCTTCTGGCCCTTTAAATACAGTTCCTCGTGTTGTGACCCAACCATAAAATTATTTTCGTTGCTACTTCATAACTGTAATGTTGCTACTGTTACGAATCGTAATGTAAATATCTGATATGCAGGATGGTCTTAGGCAACCCCTGTGAAAGAGTCGTTCGACCACCTAAGGGGTCGCGACCCACAGGTTGAGAACCGCTGGCCTAAAAGAAAACACCCGGCCCCTGAGAATGGCGCCCCAGGCTCTTCCCACCTGGGCCAACCTCCTGTTCCAGCCTTCCACCCTCCTGTCACACCGGCTGCTCCAGGGGTCTCTGTGATGCCCGCCAGACCCTGCCCTGCCCTTCCCACTCCTTCCTTTGCTGGTCTCATCCCCTTTTCCTGGAATAACCTTCCCTCCCTCCTCTGCTGGGACCCACCGTATGCCCCTGGGCTGAGCGCAGACCCCGGCCATCGGCACAGTCCGCCCTCCGCGTCCACACAGAGGGGCTGCTTCCTCCCCCGCGTCCCACGGAGCCCTGCCATCCCATAAAGCTGCCACACGTGGCTATTTACATTAAAATACTAAAATGAAATAAAGTGACAAATTCAGTTCCTGGGTCCCACTGGCCACATTTCAATGCTCAGGAGCCAGGGGTGGCTGGTGGTGACCACATCGGACTGTGCAAACAGAACATTTCCCCTCCCCGCAGGAAGTTCTGCCGGACGGTGCTGCCGCAGGCGAGGCTAAGGTGCGTGCGGGAGAGGCCCATCCCCTGCCCACCTGCATCGCCCTGCTCTCTGCGGCCCAGCCCCTGGCACCAGCCTTCCCTCGGGCGGGCGCCTCGCAAGTCACGCAAGGCTCTCTGTGCTCAGTGGCAGGTCTGGACTCCAACAGTGAGCGAGCCCAGGGGGCCTGTCTATCCACAGACACGAGGATGGAGGGGTACAGAGCAAACATTAAAAATCAGGATCCCAAGGAGAGTTGTGTGTGTGTGTGTGTGTGTGTGTGAGGCATGTGTGTGTATGTGTGTGTGTGTGTGCATGTGGGTATGTATATAAGCAGGTGCAGACAGGTGTGTTTATGTCCAGGTGCGTGTGCAGGTGGGACATTTGTGTGTGCATGTGGGGGGCACCGGTGTGAGCACGTGTGTGTGTACTGGTGGGTGGATGGGTGGGTACAGAAAGAATTCTCCATCCAGCGATTGAATATCTGTATATTCTGTTCAAAACGTCATCTTCCTAAATGCTTCATTTATGTAACCAACAACCCCAGGATGATGCCCAACAGAGAGGGAGAGCCAGGCTGAGGCTCCCTGGCCCAGGGCCCACCCGACCTACCTCGGCACCCTTGTTCTGGGACGTTAAAATCCCCGACTCTTTAAGTCAGTTCGAGTCAAGGCTTTCTGTTACCTGCAGCCTCAGGCACTGGGCAGATGGATTTACTATAAATTTGTCTAAGTGGCCACACTCACTAGTTAATGCACTCATCCTGAGCCCAGACCCCCAAGACCCCACCCACTGACCACGTTCTCCAGACGCACATTAGCACGGCAGTCACATCACCGTAAGCGGACAGCATGCATCTGTGCAACAACCGTGATCGCTGTGGTCAGGCTGGCCTGCACCCTGCACTTTGGGAAACCAGGCCTCCTGGGCCCCGGAGGCCTTTGCAAACCTCCTAACTGTACGAGGAAAGGGGGCAGAAGGGCATCAGGCGGCTTGGACACACTCAGCCCAACAGGGTCTACAAACCGTCACGTGCTGTTCTACCACCCACCCTTCCGGAGCCCAGGCTTTGAGAGTGGCCACCCGGGGAGGATCCAGGTTCCTTCCCACTGAGGTGCCCTCTGGTGAGCTGGGCGCCCGCTCTGCCCACCATCCCTTCAGCCCTCCCGCCCGGATCAGTGTTACGCGTGGTCTGGAAGAGACGTGTGGGCAGCGTGGTGGGAGGGAGGGGCTGCTATGAAGGAAGGAGGCAGGGCTTTCTGCAGGGTCAGCAGTCCAGATCCCCTTCGAGACCACAGCCACACCTGACCCTGCCTCCTAATGAAGGGACGGAGAAGGTGACCATCCATCTTTCACGCTGCTGGTCCTAATAAGCATCAGCGAATTCCCCAAACTGCCTGCTTCCCGCCCTGGCGTGATATGTTATTTACCTGCAGCTAATAGGTTCATGGGTAATGATAGTCTTGTATCAAATGACGGCCGTTCGGCTCCTGACAGTTTTAAAGACCAGTCTCGGGGACACTACAGTTTCTAATTACAGGGTCTGTCACCTGTGAGGTTCAGTTCAACACCACTCCTTCTCCCGCGGGTGACACTTCTGTCCAGATAGGAAATTTAAGCTCGGCTGCGACAGTTAAGGTTAAAAATACTGCGCAGTACGAGGCAAGGGATCATAATTTGGGTCGCTGCCTTGTTTAATTAATTGGACTGCGGCGATCTGCACTCTGCGGGCCATAATTACAGGCAGGGCGAGAGGCCCGCTCCCCCTCGCCGTGTCTTACAGCTGTAATTTCACGGGGGCTCTGACCTGGCTCGGAGCAGGGACCCAGAGTTCCTTGAAGGAGCGTGGTACTCCACTAGACAGCGCCCACGACGGGGGAGCAGGGGAGCTGGGCAGGCCAGTGCGGGGGCAGCTGCAGGCCGGGCGCTTGCTCTTCCTAGCTGGGTGCTGCCTCCCCCGGGGTCACCCTGGCAGACAATGTGGTGATAAAAACAAGTGACCCTTGGATGTCAGAGAAAGCCACAGGGAGGAGAGAATCATGGACCCAGACATTTCCAGCTCCTCGGTCAGTGGCTTCTATGTCTCGCTGTCTGCACACGGGCCAGGCCAGCTCAGAGCACGGGGCCTCTGCATGTTCCCGCTGTCCCCAATACCCTCCCCAGAGGCTGCATGGCTTCCCTCCCCTTTGTTCAGGGGCCAGCTTTGTTTGTTGACTCCTCGGAGGGGACATGCCCCGACCTCTTTATCCGGTCACCCAGCCCAGCCCAGCCCTGTATCCTCCCCTTTTCACTTCATGCCCATCTGAGTCTCATCTTCCATGAGGCTCAGGCCTGGCCTGTCTTGGAATGAGTGGTTCTTTATCACTCTACTTCCTGGTTTCAGTCCCCCAGAGCCACCACCTGTCTCCGTTCCAGGCTGATCTTGTTAAAGCTTCAAGGAGATCCACCCCCCACCCCCCCGCCCTCCTGCCATGGACAGTTAGGCTGGATGTGGCCCCTCCCTGCTCCACAAACATTCCAGGTGTGTGACCTTGTCCATGGGTCAGGAGTGGCCTCACCTCTGACCACTTAGCACTCCTCCCCCACCTTCTTTCAGAGTTTGAGGCTTGCACATAACCTCGAGGACAGAGGACCAACAGTGAGGACAGCGGACAGGCTGAGAACCAGACCATAACCTGGACACCTCAGCTCTGGCCGGCCCCAGTGCCAACTGATTGCATGGAAGGCCAGGTTCCCTCAGGCTCTCTCTCTGCCTCGGCAGGTGCAAAAGTTAACAGCAGGGGCCAGACGGCGCTCTGCTTGGACATCAAGTGCCACAATCCTGCCGAGCCTCGGTTTTCCTCATCTATAAAATGGGAATGATCCTATTTTCCCCTACTCAGGGCAGCAGTTTGTAGGAGCAGATGAACTAAAACACATGAAGTACTTAGAAAACACTGACTGGATGACTCATGTGGTTCCTTTACCCAGGAAGTCAGGAAGGGTCAGGGTGACCTCCGGGTGGCTGCCAAGGTCAAAATCTGTGATGCATATCCAGGTCCTCATAACCACAGGGCACAAGGCTTCAATGTGGTTCTTCTGAACCCCAGCCCTCAGCCTCCAAGCCCACATGCTTATTTGCCCCTCTGGCTGCCCTTGCTGTGGGCTGCCTTCCCTCAGGCTCAGAGTCTGCAGAGTACCCACCCTCTTCCCACTGTCCCCCACTTCATCCCTTCCCCACCTCCTGGGATCTTCCTGCCAGAAGCGATGAGTGTGGCGCATTCACTCAGCTCATGGATGATTTTTATGAACACTGAGCAGGGCCTGTGCCAGGTGCTCCCCCCACTGCTGAAGGTCAGTCACCTTTCCCACCCTCCACGTCCCTCGTGCCCAACCCCATCCCCACCCCCAGCTCAAGCAGCCCTTCATCGAGGAGAGCTCTGCCAGGGCCTGATGGAAATTCAGAAATAAAACTACTCGTCTGAGGGAACCTAAACTCCAAAGGCAGGAGAAGGAGGGGAGGAGGGACCACGCACTCCTGGAACACCACGTCGGGGATGGTCCCGTTCCCGCCCATGTGCAGAGGGGGCGGCATAGGTCAGCAGGCAACCCGCCGCTGAGGCTCTCACCCAAGAGGAGGTACGGTGGGCTGAATGTGTCCCCCGAAAATATGCCAAAGCCCAAATCCCCGTACCTCTGAGTGTGGCCTTATCTGAAAATGGGGCCTTTGCAGACTAAGATGTGATTAAGGGATAGGCTCTTACTCCCATATGATTGGGGTCCTTATAAGAGGGGGAGAGGAGACTCAGAGACGGGCACACACAGGTCATGTGGCAACAGAGGCAGAGAGTGGAGGGATGTGGCCACAAACCAAGGATCACCAAGGATGGCCCCGCCGACCCCTTGATCTCAGACTTCCGCCCCCAGAACTGTGAGAGAACAGATTTCTGTTGTCCAAGCCCCCATTTCTGACAACGTTGTTGTGCGGCCCCAGGACACGCACACGGGGACGCAGGGAGGAGGACTGGCACGCCAGACTCAGGTGACCTTTGTGGAGTGGCCAAATCCATCACTGCCAGGCGGTGCCCTCCTCCTGGGCCCTTGGTGTGCCGTTCCCATGGAGCTCGGGGTCCCGGGGGGTGGGGCAAACGCGCCTGTTTATTAGGAATCGAAGGCCCGGCTGCCCGCCTCTCAGCGGAGAGCTGCTTTTGAAGTGCCGAGTGATTTATTTTAGCCAATTACTGGTGCGCTTCCCCTTCCCAAGGACCCCACGTAATTGATTGAAACCTATTGAAAACAAATTAGCCAGCACCAGGACGCACAGATCTGTTTATCGCTCCTCTGGAGGTTCTCAGGGAGCCCACGTGAACAACAACACACATTGAAGCGTGTTTTTCCCTCCTCCCGAGGACAGGAGGGGAGAAAAGAACACAGCTCCGCCAGGCTCGAGGAGCCCCCTGTGCGCCTGGCAGCCGGCTGTTTTCCCCGCGGTCTCTGGAATCGTTGTCTCGATGCCCTGATACTCTGCCACGCTAAGATCAGCACCCACGGCCGGGTATTTTCACCGCAGCCCCACACATCTCCATATCGACGGCCTTCTTGTTGGTGATGACTTACTTCCTCAGAATAAACCACAGCGTGGAATTTCTGGGACCCGAGGGACGGAGACGCTCCATGGGTCTGGCTACGACCTGCCGTTTGCTTTTCCGAACGGGGCCCTTCCTGTGAGGAGCCCGCTGCCAGGCTCCAGCCGTCTGTCCGTTCACCACAACGGTGCCAGCAATGCTTGTTATTGCTGTACGTTTGGGGGGCTGAGTTAGCAGGTGAAAACTGGAAGGGGTGGTGGCTTTAAATGCAAGTTTAAGTGAATTTTTAAACAATTATTTTTAATTGTGGCGGAATGAATACACGTAACATAAAACTGATCACAGTAACCGTTTTTAACTGTATAGTTCAGCGGTATTAAGGAAATTCCCATTGAACTGTATTAAAGAATTATTTTCCGCCCTGTGAAGATCGCTGTGACGGCTGGCTGGCGCACACTTGGCTTACCCTGCCTTCACCACGCCCACCTCACCTGCCCAGGCCTACCTCTCAGGGCTAGAGCCCTACATGTTCCAGGCCCATTTGTACACGGGGCTCAAAAGGGGGCTTCTTTTCCTGCTCAAAACTCTGTGGTGCCTCTCCCCACCTATCCCATCAGGCCTCAACTCCTTCTAGAAAAGCCTGCCCTCCCCTCTCCATCAAGTGCAGGTCACTCGGGGCTCCCCAGACCCGTCCACCAGCCCCCTGACGTCAGGCTTCCAATTGCTCCAGCCAGCGTTTTCACTCCCCACCCTCACCACACCCGCCACGCCCCGCCCCGTCACCCAAGCAAGGTGTGTGCACTAACCACACGGACCCTCTGCCCCACAGGTGGCGGCTCCGACGGCTGTCCTTCAGCTGGAACTAAAAGGAGGCATGACCGAGGCCCTCCTGCATCCCTGGCCAGCTGCATGGCCTCCCTCTCCTGCACTGCCCCAAGCCAAAGAGGGCTCTGGACTCTGCGGGGACTTCCACCACCGCTGTCACCACTGCTGGCTCCTGCTGCCTTTTCTGTTAACACCTGGCAGCTGGCAGCAGGAACAGCAGGTTGAAAACACAAAGGGCTGCTTGAGGCTTGAAAGGTGAAGTGTCCCACAGAGCACTTGGCCCCCTGGGCGGCCTCCCTGCCTTGGGTCATCTGCTGGTCGTCATGAGGCGCAAGAGCTGGCGAGGGTGCGACCAGCTGCAAACCCAGCTCCCGCCCCTCGGGCTCATATCCTTGTGTGTGCGTGTATTGTGTGTGTGTACGCACGTGTATGTGTGTGTCTACTGTGTGTATACGTATCTGCCTGAATATGTGTCGGTGTGTACACGTGTGTATATGTGCAGGTGTGTCGGTCTGCGTGTATGTGTATGTGTGTGTGTGTGTGTGTGCACATTTGCATGGGCATGATGGGGTTTGGAGATGAGGAAACATGGACAACAACCCAGCAGGTTGGTGCTGTAGAAGTGAGGTCAGTGCTGTGCAGAAGCTGGCAAGATCCCAGGAGGGGAATCACAGTCTACAGGGCAATGGGGGTGAGTGGGCACCGTGACCTCTGCCCCTGCCAAGCTATCTAACAGCTGTCCCCTCCTCCGTCACCCGGCGTAGCCCCTGCCCATGCATCCTTGGTTTCTGAGCCAAGGTATCCCTGTCCCCTCACCTGCTGCACCCTGCAGTGTGGCCCTCCTGAGCTGCAAAGAGACACAGCAGTCAGGAACATGGGTCACCTGGCTCCCATACCTCCCAGCTGTGAGACTTAGGGCAAAAGCGACATGGGCTCCTTGGGCCTCAGTTTTCCCAATGGCAAAATGGGGATATGCAAAGCACTGCCCTCACAGGGAGGCACGAGGACTGAAAATGTTGCCACATTGGTGCCAAGACCATGCTGGCACCAGGCAAGTGTTGTTGGAGAATGGTGGGACGTTATCCCAGGGCTCCCTGCCCTGCGACCTTGAGCCAACCCGTGACTGTGACTTCTTTAGTGATTGGGCCTTTGCAGCTGTGATTAAGATGCACGTTAAGCCCCAGCTGCTTTACCCCAGTGGCTCGGCCTGCGAACTGAAGGGTCCCGGGTTTGATTCCAGTCAAGGGCACATGCCCGAGTGCAGGAGGCAGCTGATCAATGATTCTCTCTCATCATTGATGTTTCTCTCTCTCTCTCCCTGCCTCTCTATAATCAATACAAATTTAAAAAAAAGATTCAAGTTAAGAACTGGAGGTGTTACCTACCTCACCACCCTGCCTCCTAGAAGTATGAGGCCAGGCACTGCTGGAAGGTTCCTGCTCTGTTGCATTAGGAAAAAATATGTTCAAATTAGAAATTCTAATCAAAAGTAATAGCAAGATGCCTTCTAGGAGCGTTGACACTGTGCCAAGCACTGGTCTGAAAAATTTGTGCACATGATCTCATTTGCTCCAATCATCCACCCGCCACTGGCTAGCTCCACCGCCCATTTGACAGACAAAGAAACTGAGGTCCGGGGCTGTGGCCTCTAGTTCAGGCTACACAGCTTCAGCAACACAGACATCCCAGAGTTCCGGCTGCACCACAGGAGGTAGACAAGGAAGGGGTTTTAACGCCAGAATCACACAACTGACACGCTCCGCAGGCCTAGATGGGTCCCCCAAGAGAGGCCCCTGGGAGATGTTAAGTGACAGCTTCAGTGGAACGAAAAAAGTCCAGACACCAGTGGGTGGGCCGTGGGGACACTTCACCACAAGAACAATCCTAAACCCCCAGCCAGATGGGTGACAATCAGGGTGAGGGATGCTTCCCAGCCCCTGCACCCCTAGCTGGCCCAGTGACAGCCCGGGTGGGGAGCGTGTCGCAGCTGTGCTATCCTGAGTTTGTGGACATCAGCTTCTCTTTGCTCCTGTCCCCCTCTCCTGCAGCCAGCCACTCACACACCCTCCAGGGAACCTGACCTTGAATTATAGGTTCTGAATTTTTCAAACGCTCTGGCGCTGCTATTTGCCATGACAGCATGGTCCCAGCTCTCCTCCAAATAAGTCAATTTCTCCCCAATTCCATTTCTGTCCTCGACCTGCACAAACTGCCCAGCGCCTCCTCCTCCTCCTCCTCCTCCCAGCCCAGGCCAGGCCAGGCCTTCCCAATTCCAGCGACCCTACCCCTCTACGGCCCCTTGGTGGTCTGCCAGCCTGGTAATGGCTCTCTCTGGAAACTGCCTGAGGTATTTATTGTTGTTCTCTGTGAAGTCTCATCCCCGGCTGTCGGTCCCTGTGGCGCCCGGCGTCAGCGGTGCAAACACCATCACTCACACGGCATAAACCTGTTGTAGCAATTCCCAGCTTGGGCCCTCAAGAGGCGCCCATCACTCATCCCCACGATGGCACTCGGAGGCAAGGGGCGGCGGGAGATGGATGGTTCTGGGAATTACCGCTGGCTGCAAAGTGGGGACCTTTCACCTCTGGGGAGCGGGGTCAAGTCACTGTCATCGTGGGCCTGGCCCCCAGGGAAATGAAGCAGCAGACCCCTGCTCTGGGCCACGCTCCCACCCCCGCCCCGAACCCAGACACAAGCTTGGGGCTGTATTCCGTACAGGGAATCCGCTCTGGCCTCCAGAAGATCGATCGATTCACCGGGGCCGCTCGATGATGCTCTGAGGCAGGTGCCGTCTGTGGCTCTTGACAAATGAGGAATCTGAGACTCGGGGACCTTGGGAGAATTACCCCAAGTCTCGGGGCTCCTGGATCCTTTCCAGCAGGACAAGCTGCCCCCCGTAGGGTCACACACTCAGTGTTCCCTCCCCCAGCCTCCCGGAGGTCTTCACACCCTCTCACCAGTTTACAGATTGCAAAGCAAGGTCTCATTGGAGTCTCAAAACCCAGAGAGAGGGGCTGTCTTTTACCACTCACCTGAGAGCAGCGCCTCCAGAAGCCCTGAGGGTTACACGGCCAGGACCCCAGGACCGGGACAGGGGCCTGGACTCCAGCTCCAGGGCTCTGTCCTTGCCTCATGGTACCCCTCTGCCTTGGGACACATGGGCGGGGGGGCTCTCCCCAATTAGCCTGATGATGGCTCAGAGGCTTCTGGGAATCAGGCCACTGTCACCCCAGGTCGTTTCCCTCCCTCCATCAACAGGGCCGCGGATCACCAGAGTGGCCACATAATAAATGACGCAGGGCTGCAAAGAGCCCAGCGTGATCATGGCCCCGGGGAAGGCTGCGGCCTGACCTGGACGCATCGAGCCCGGCTGAGCCAGGCCAGGTGAGGCTCTGCCCTCTTGAGCAGCAGTTGGTGGCCTCCCTACCACCTACCCGTCTTCAGGCAGGGCACACAGTTTGGCGTGACTAGCTATGGCAGTCCTAGGAAACCAGCAGAGTCTAAGCCCTCCAACCAGGTTTGCTGGGAACATGCTGAGGTAAGGACCTGCCGCGGGCCCTTCCGCGTGCTGCCCCTGCTCCCTAGAGCACTCTCCCTGGCCATCCAGGGTTCCTGTGCTGGAGGCCTCTGTTCAAAGCCACATGCCTCCCCTGCCCACCCCTCCACAGTGGTCCCTGACTCTATCCTATGTCCTGGCCGCATTTTTCTTCTTAACACACATCACTGCATGATCACCTGTTATCAATGTGTTTACTGTCACACACACACACACACACACACACACACACACACCACCACCACCATAAATAAGCTCCCCCAGGGTAGGATCTACCTTGATTCTTGCTGTGTCCCCAGCTCTAGGCACAGAGCCTGGCACACAGCAGGTGCTCAACAAACACTTGTAGGATAAACAGGCATAATTTGGGTCCAGCACCAGGCCAGGCAACCTCAGGCACTAGGAGGTCACATGTCAAAATCCTTCAGGGACAAATTCTTCCAGGAAGAGAGATTCCTGAGTAAGCGTCCTCTCCGAGGAAGCCTGGCAGGGTGCTGAAGGTGTGGTATCTAGAAACTACCAGGGTTCAAAACCACCTCTGCTCCTGAGCTGTGCAACTTCAGGCAAGTTGCTGAACCTCTCTGGGCCTCCGTTTCCTGTCTGTAAAATGGAGCTATAAAAGTACTTGCCTCATGTACCTGTTGTGCAAATTGCACGAGTTAACAGGGGTGAAGCCCTGAGCACAGGGGCACTTTCCTAAGCACCAGGTATGCATTTACTGACACTGCTCTTGCCGAGGGAATTCCTGGGGCAGAGCAGTGAGGGGAGACGGGGGAGGATCGATCTGAGAGGCAGGGTTTGAATGGGAGGCATCCACTGGTGGGTGGGGGCCTGCTGGTTGGGAACACACCCTGAAGCCTGAAGACAAGGCTGAAGAGACCTCTACACAGGCCCATCTGGGCGGCTCCCAGGGAGCAGCAAACTCACTGGAGTCAGACTCAGTTTGTTTGGGGATCAAACATACTTGCCATCAACATCCCAGCATCCCGAAGCCCGCCTGGCCCCAGGGGCCTCAGAAGAGTAGGTGTTGCACTGGGTGGCCAGTGGTGGCCTGCTCCCCAGGCCTGGCTGCCTGCCCAGGGGTCAGCTCTCCAGCCATCAGTGGTGCCCAGCTAGCAGGAAGATGCCCCCGCCCCCCAGGGCAGGCAGAGCAGTCTGAGACCCCTGTGGGGACAAAGGCCACGGGCCACAGCCACCACCGAGTTGGCAGACACAGGTAGGGCCTTCGTCCCCCAAGTAACCGACACTGTCCAGGCTGCATAGAGCCAGGCCCAGTATGCAGTGTGCCTCCCCCCCAACCCCTCAGACTCTTTGCCCCTGCTCAGCCCACACCTGGAATAGGGCCTGGCACCACACTGCCCCTCCCAGGAGACCCCATTCTGCCTCTCACCTCCTCCCTCACTAGATCTCTCTGCTCTGCCCTCCCCTCCTCCCTCGCCTGCTCCATGTCGCTGCACTGGCCTCCCCCCGTCAGGCGCCCAGCCTGAGCTCCTGCCTTTCCCTCAGCCTGGAGCACCTTCCCCCAGACAGCTGCTCCTTAGCTCACTCCCTGGCAGCCTGCAAATCACAGATCAAAGCCACCTTCCCAACCCACTCTCTTCTAAAACTGCAACCCAGCCCCCTTTCCCCAGCACCCGCATCTGCCAACACCCCACGTCTTCTGTGGGGTTCTGGCCTATTGTCTGTCCTGGGGGTACACACTGCTATCTGCATGGTTCCCATGGGCCCCAGGTGCTCCACAAATATTGGGTAAGGAGCAAATGGATCCTGGGTCCCTTCTCCTGACCCCAGGGGCAGACCCAGAGAAGGCCTCAATCGAGGCCCACTGCCCACGTGAACATGGCAGGGGCAGCCCCCAAGGCTGCTAGAAGGGAGGGGGTGGGGAGGCGCCACGCAGGGGAAGCTGCAGCAGAAGTGGCTGAAAAAGCTCTTTCCAGCTGCACAAATGCTCCCCCTGGAATGATGGGGGCACGTGGCGCCCAGCTGCTCGCCCTTCTCCTGGCACCCACAGGAACCACCTGGAGCAGGGCTGTGGGTACCCAGGCGGACAGAGGGAAGAGGAGAGAAGCCGGCACTGTGGTTGGGGTTCAGGGTGCGGCCCCCGCCCCCACGAGAGTGGGCAGGCTCAGGCAGGAGCTAATGGCTGCGCCCCATCCAGCAGACTTGGCCGGCATTAATTTGACCATATATACGCACGCTAATCAGCTGTAACTGTGGCACCCAGCTCAATTCAAATTGATTTACTGAGCCTGGAAATGGATACAAATGTGATTAAAGGCTTTTTATTTTACATAGGTTCTCTATAAAATGATTTAAATCAATTGCCCGGCAGGCCCCACGCTATTACTGCACAGAGCCTCCTCTTATATTGATGGATACAGTGCTCTGAGCTAGAACCGGGCGTCAGCAACACTCTCCGGCCCAGCCCTGGGATCTAAGTTGGGCGGCCACAGCTTCTGCTGGTCGAGTACCCACCTCCTCTCAGGGTGCCCCTCTGCGGTGGCTGGGCTGGCCTGGCACCCACAAGAGGGCAGCAAGGGTGGTGGGTGAGGTGGGAAGGCTTGGGAGCAGGCTGGTGTCTCCATGGCAACAGCCTCAGCACCATCTCCCAGCCCACCCACCTCCTGTCCATGAAACCTACCTCTGGACATCTCAGGGAGCGGGCCCTGAGCCTGGGAGGTCGAGTTCATTATCCAGGCCTCATCTGCCCCACCTGATCGCCCCTTTTCACAAATGAGGAAACTAAGGCCAAGGGCTATGAGTTAATAAACAGAGTCTCAGACAGACTGGTCACAGCTGGCGGAGACTCCAGGTCCCTGGCTCCCAGGCCACCCGCTTCTTCCTTCAGAGCTTTGCCATACTGAGTGAGCACCGACAGACTGCCATAGGTTTCCAGCACGCGGTCTCGTCCCTGGAGATACAAGGTGTGCCTGGAAGCGCCAGCCTGTGGGAGCGCTCAGCACGGAGCCAGGGGCACAGCCCAGCGCAGGGGACACCAGGAGACATCCAGCAGGCCGAGGACAGGTCAGTGCCACCGTGCCCTCCGTGTGCTGCCAGGGGCCTAAGACTAGAGGTTTCAAACAACAGAAATCCCTTCCTTCACATTCTGGAAGCTAGAAGTCTGAAAATGACCGCACTCCTGGAGGTTCTAAGGGAGGGTCCTTCCTGCCTCTTCCAGCTCCTGGGGGCTCCAGGCATCCCTTGGCTTGTGGCCACATCACTCCAATCTCTACCTCCATCTTCACATGGCCTCTCCCCTTGTCCGTATGTCTCATTAGGTTTAGGGCCCGCCCCCTTCCAGCATAAATTCATCTTAAACTGACTACATCTGCGAAGACCCTATTTCCAAATAAGGTCACATTCTGAGGTTCTGGGAGGATGTGAATTTGGGGGGAACGCTATTCACCCGGCACAGAAGGAACCTGAGTCACCACATTGGGACACAGCCTTTTCTAGAGGAGGGGTGGGTCATTCAGTAACTGAACCAGAGAGGCAGTTCGGCGGGTGCTGTTTTCACACACGGTCCCAGCTCCTTGGAGACGTGATGCGTCACCCCGGTCTCTGCCCAGGGGCTTCTGCAGCCTATTCTGAGCACCTGCAGAAGCAGGGTGCTCCAGCCACGAGCCACCTGGAGGCAGGAGCTGTCGGCAGCGAGGACCAGCCTGCCAAGAAGCGAGGGGAGTAGGGAAAAAGGACCTCAGAATTTCTCCTGGCGGGTCCTTGTTCAGAACAAGCCCACCAGCCCTGCTCAAAGTCCCAAGATAGGAGTGGAGCGGCTGGGGGCAGGGAGGCGCCTGGGTTTCTACTCCAGAGCTGGGCTGCCCGCTAGCCACAGGAGGCGATTTAAATTCAAAGTTAAACTAATTAAAATGAAGCACAATTTAAAATTCCATTCCTCAGTAGCACGAGCCACATGTAGCTACTGCCTGGGACAGTACAGATGTAGAGCACTTCCCACCATTGCAGAAAACTCTATGGGGTGGTCACTCTAGACTTATTTTCATCCTGTGTCTTATACCATGGGCAAAAACAATCAATACAAAAAAAAGTAATAATTAAAGATATGGAAGTACATAGGGCTGTTGATTTCCCATCACACCAAATCCAACTCCTATGGGGTTTTGGAGTCCGGAGTGTCCTGCTACCTCACCCTCTCCACCATCACTAACCAAACAGTACACATTCTCCAGGACCCAGCCCCCGCCTCGGCTCCACCACCTCTCCCCACTCTTGCCTGATTCTTGCCCTTGCCTAATTCTCTTGTCTGCTCAAATTTCTCCCAGAGCCCCACACGGCCCTCCTCCACAGGCTCAAGCACTTTGTCCCCAAACAAACTCCTAGACATCCTTCAAAACCTCAGTCCAACGTCATGACCTCCAGGTAGCCAGCTCCTACAGCATCTTATACTTCCTTCTCTCACGGTATTTTCCACCATGAACCCAAGTTGCTTATGCATTTGTCCTTCCCTGCTTGGCTGTGAGTGCTTTGTAACCAAACTGGTCAGTTTATTACGTGACAGGGAACAGGGAGTCTGGGCGTGCAGTCGGCGGAATAAGCCAGAATTTTCTCTCTAAAGGTGCCTAGAGCCCTGTGGGCCATGACAGGTTTCAGCTGCATGAATAAGTTGAGACAGAGACCTCCCTGCATACTCTGAGCACACATGTAAGCACACAGTAGGAGCTTAATAATGAGCTGAATGAAGTGAAGAAAGATTGCCAAGAGGACCTTCTGGGAACAGTAGGAAGGACCCTGAGGCGATGAGGCAGACTGTGTCCTCTGGGAGGGCAGACGCCCCTGGAGAAGCCCACTCAATGTCTCTGTTTTTCCTCTGCCTCCTTCCTGCTGCAGACGGCAGGGTGGCCCACTGCAAGGCCACAGTGAGGGTGGGCACTGGCTGCCCGGATGATATAAGGCCATTCTTCCAGGCTCCCCCTGCCTGCTCCTGCGAGAAGCCTCTATGGCCAGCTGCGTCTGCCGCTGGCTCTGCAGAAAGCCCAGAGGAGTGACAGGTGACCCAGAGGGACCTCAGTGACGGCGCGCTGCAGGCTGAGCAGCCCTTTGTGAGGCCAGGAACCACAGCCTTGGGGTTTCTCCTTCCCTCCCAACCTCCTGAACACTGACCCCACACCTGGGGGCTCCTGTGACCACCACTCGCCAGGCCTCTGCACTGCCTGCCTCCACAGGGCAAGGGCTCTGCCCCACGAGACTGCTCCCATTTCACATGCCAATCCCAAGTCCCAGGCCTCTGTGTTTCTGGCCAATCGGCTATAAATCAGGGGTTCCCACAACCCTCTGCTCAGGTTCAATAATCTGCTAGAAAAGCTCACAGAACTCAGGAAACAGTTTACTTATGTTTATCGGATTGTTATAAAGGACACAACTCGGCACTGTGCAGGCATGGTCAATTACTGGCTCAACCCCTAGCCCCTCTCCCCTCCCTGGAGGACAGGGGTTTGGGGCTGAAGGTTCTCAGCTTCTAATCACAGTGCGGTCCTTCTGGTGACCAGCCCCCATCCTGAGGCCATCCAGACGCCCACCCAGAGCCGCCTAATTAGAACAAGGACAATCCTATCACCGAGGAAATTCCAAGGGTTTTAGGAGCTCAGGGTCAGGAGCCAGGGGCAGAAACCAAATACGCATTCCTTATTCTACCACACCTGCCTCCTCTCCCAAGGGCACGGCCCTGGCCTCCGAGGGCCCAGCTCCCCGCTTCTGTTCTATTCAAGGCTGCATGGCCAGGATTCCCTGTAAACTCGAGGCCTGACTGCTTATGTTCAAATCCTGGACTGCCATTCCCAGCTGTGTGACCTGGGCAAGTTGCCCACCCTCTCTGTGCCTCAGTTTCCTGTCTGTCACATAGAGATAAGGATGGAAGGCATCATGTGGTTGCAATGAGATTTAAATGAGCTCCTGTTTGCCTGGCTCAGCTCCCAATGAGCCCTCATAAGTGTTTATTAAATCAACTCGCCCCGGCTACAAATACGGACAGCCCGCGGACTGGCAGGCATCTCGGGCACGACCCCCCACAGCTAGGACGAATGCCATAGTCCCCAGAACTCAGGTCTGTACAGACGGCACTTAAAAAATTTCTCTGCATCCACCTGGGACCCAGCTTGCCAGGAAACAGCAGGAAGGTAGAGCGTAGCAAGGCAACCTCGGCCAGTCTGGGTTGAAAGCCAGGTTTGAGTGCACATGGTTGAAAGCCAGGTCTGAGTGAACTTCCCTGCGGGGTGCAGGTGGGGACGCAAATGCACTGTAACACCCAAGTTCATGTAGAGTGTGGCAGTGAGCTCTCCTTCTCTGCTTTCCATTCCTTCCCAGGTGGCCAGTGTGTTGGGGTGGGGCAACATCTGGAACCTTCGGGAGCCTCGGGCCCTGTTCCCCCAGCACTGGACTCCCCTGGGGGCACATTTAGCACCAGGTGAGCCCTTGGGTCCCTCGGGTGCCGGCACCAAATGGAACAAGGTGGAACCGCACTAGGCACAAAGCAGCCACACGAGAAACCGGTAAAAACAATCCTAATTCTGTGGCCTATGTCTAGCAACACCTAACCTTGTACCAACAAATGCATGCTGGGCAGCCCAGAGCAAAGAGCAGGGAGGGGAGCACAAGGGCTCCCTCTCAAGTTGGGAACCCAGGAATGTACCCCAGCTCAAAGGGGTGGCAGTGCGGGGGTGGTGAAGAGGGGACTCCTGGAGGAGGTGGTGTGGAGACAGGGCAGGAGACGGGGAAAGCAAGGATGGTGCTCCTGGCAGAGGGCAAAGCCTGGCCCTGCACAGTGGTGGACGGTCCTGAAGGGGCTCCAGAGAGGGGTCTGTGTTGGGGACTGAAGGGGGATGAGGCTACACAGGAGGGCAGGGAGCCACAGAAGGTTCCACACAGAAGCAAGGCCACATCAGTTCAGACCCGTGAGAGACTAAGATGGGAGAAATACCGTCCTCTGAATTGAGCTGCCAATACTTGAGGGCCACTGTGACTCTACACAACATGGATGCTGCAAAAAATGGGTTGTGCCACCCTTGGGACTTCCCAGGGCTCTTGTGCATGGTGTGCGTGAATGGGAGAGAGCAGACATGTGGGAGTGAGCGCACCTGAGTCTGAGCGTGAGAAAGGCCACGTGAGCGTGTACATAAGCCCATGTTTCTGAGTAAACGTGCATACGTGTGTGAGACAGTGTAGGCGAACTGTGTGAAAATGTGTGTTGGCTGAGTATGCGAATGTGAGAGTGAGCATACGAATCAGTGTGAGGGGCATGTGTAAGAATGCATGTGTGCAAGTACAGGTGAGCGTGTGAATGTGGGAGCTAATGTGTGGGAGTGAGTGTGTGTGAGAATGTACGAGCGGGCATGGGTCTGACTTTGCGTGCTGCGAGTATGCAAATACCCGCCGTGTGCATGAAAATGGGAGAAAGTAAAAGCGTGTGTGAGAGAGCGGGGCTGCAGGGCGACGTGGGTCCAGGTGTGGGTAAACCCCGGCCCAGGGTGGGCACTGAGAAGGGCTGTCCTCCTTTCCAGCAGGTGTCTGAGGGGCAGGAGGGGCAAGCAGCAGCTCCTGGAGCCCCCAGGCCTCTGAGCCAGGCTGGACAGGGGTCAGATGGGTAGGAGAGGCAGGGCAGGGGTGGGGACGCGGAGGGCAGCTCCCGCTAGGCTGCCGTCCCCGGGGAGGCTGGCATCAGGCTCCCAATTACAGGAACAATTAGGCGCACTGATGCACAGCCAGCCGCCTCGGCGCCACCTCGAGAGTGACAAGCCGGCCGGCGGGCTGAGCGTGGCTTTAATCCCGGGAAGGCTCTCGAGTGTTAATGGTGCAAGCAGGCTCATTAGCTGTAATCCATCTGTCCTTAATGCGGTGGCGGCGGCGGCGTGGGGCTGCAGGATGAAGGATGCCCTCCCAGGGACTGCAGGCGGGCGCAGCACTCAGAGGGGCCGAGCCTTGCTCCCTCCTCCCCTGCTCCGAAAAATGAAATGAAGGCAGGGGCGAAGGCCTGGGGAGGAGAGGAGGACAGAGCTCTCCATTCCCCTGAGTTGAGAACTGGCTGAGCCAAAGGCTGAACCTGGAACCTGGCCACACCCTGCTGTGTGCCTGCAGGCAAGTTGCTGCCCCTCTCTGGGCCTAGGCTGTCCTGGGGGTGGGGTGGGGGCGGGGGGGGGGGGGAAGCAAGGGCTGGAATAGAAGCCTCCAGGGCCCGGGAAACCATGAGTGGGTGGCCCTGAGGTGCCTGTCCCTCATCCGGGGAGCTGTGGTGGTGAATGCTGCCCAGATGTTTCAGGTAGTTTCCTGACAGTTGTAAATCCTGCCTTTGTCTGCGGTGGTAGGCGTGGCCCTCCAATACCATCTGGGCAGTGGGCTATCTGGCTGGGGCGGAAGACAGGTGCTGAGGAATCAAGATTGAATGTGGACTGAACAGGTAGATGCCTCAGGTCCAATCAGAAACAGCTATGCCCAGGCAGCTGCAGGTACCCCGCGCTCTAGGGCGGGCACAGGGAAGTGGCACTCTCACACCCTATCCTGAACACTGTCATGGAAGGGCTGCCTGGAGAGAAAGGGAGAGCAGGAGAACTGGCTACGGAGAAAAGGGGGCTTAGGTCTGAGATCCAGGAGCTCTGGGTCTGAGTCCTGGCGGTGCTGTGTGATGTGGGGAAGTTGTTTAGCCTCTCTGTGCCCTCCCTGAGGGTTATGAGGAAGGGAAGACAAGTATTGTGCATAAAGCCGTCTCCAACAGGCCAGGCACTGAGGGGGATGTGGGCTGTCCTCATCGCTGCAGCCTCTCCCTGGCTTCTGTCACTAGAGCCACTGTGTGATGCTCACCACGCCTGTGCACCCGTATTACTTATGTACCACTCCTTCCAATCAACCAGTTGTTTTTGCTTTTGCAGAGGTAATTTACATAAACTAATTTTACACGACTTATGTCCAGAAGGAAGCCAGCATCAGCAGCGGAAATGGAAGTGCAGCACCCTTCCCAGTCCTCCCAGATGCAGAGCCGGCACCCGCTCCCTTGTTCAAAGGAGACAAGCTGAGCCTGGACAGGTCTGCGGCACAGGCCCTGCAGAGCCAGAAGGATCAGAGAAACAGGAACGGGACCCCACAGTTCCGTGTGGCTCAAGGCTATGTTTCCAAAGGACACAGAATGGTCTCGAGCGCCCCAGGAAACTGCACCCACTGCGTGTCCGCGGCCTCTGTGGGTGAAGCAGCACCATCCCCGAGGGGCTTCGGAGGCGGGAAAGGAAACAGACCCGCTTCACCAAGCCCAGATCACTGGAATCCAGGCCCGGGCTCTGCCTCTGAACTGTCCCAGCCTCAGTTTCCCAATCTGGGAGTTGGGGGCACTCCATCCATCCCTGTCCTGAAGGTTGCTGGGGGCAGTGGGGGGTGGGGGGCTCAACTGGCACACAGGTCTGAAAGCCGCTCCTGTCTGTGGGCTGAGGGGTGCCGGCAGCAGCGCCCACGGAGACAGCCCAGAAGCCAGCTGGCCGAGGACGGGAGGACGCTGAGCCGAGGCCTGCTGTCTCCCCGACGTTCTTCAATTATTCAAACAATAACCGCGCCCTTATTTAAAGTCTAGTCTTGCATTCGCTGCATCCGGCGGCGAGCACCAGAGCCTGCTGGTAGATTTACATGGGGAGAGGCTCCCTCTCACAAAGTCAATTAATTAAGCAAACACTTTGCCAGCAGGTTCTCAGGTGTGCAGCTGTGAGGCCCACTGGTCTCAGCCCGCCGCCTCTGGGACACTCGATCCCACAGGGCCTGCCAGGCGGGCGGGGACAGCAGCTGGTGGAAGAGAAAGGGCACGGAAACTATTGTTCCCGGGGCACCTACTATGCGTCAGGCCCAGGACAGGACCACGGGCTCTGGAGGGCTCCTCCAGCCCTCACAACCAGCTCCCCACCACTCCAATTTATAGAAGGAGAAACTGAGGCACAGAGAGAGTGAGAGACTCACCCAGGGTTAAAGGTCACAAGAAGGGGATTTAACTCCAGACACTCCCCTCCACCCGCACGCTTCTGCCTTCACTCTCCCATTACTCACCAGGTAGCATTCACAGCAGAGTCTGGCATTGAAGAGATACAGCCCATCCACGTAACACAATTTTCATATGAACCCCACCTGTAGGAACCACTGTTACCCACATTTTATGGAGGGGAAAACGGAGGCACAGAATAGTTGAGTGACTTGCTCAAGGTTGCTCAGTGGTAAGTGCTGGCGTGGGGATTTGAGCCCAAGCTGTCTGGCCCTGATGTCTGCTCTGCGAGCTGAGAGTCGGCCTTTCTGCAGATCTGCCCGCTCATCCCTCACCAGGCCCAGCTCAGAGTCGGCCCCTCCTCCAGGAGGCACCTGCATGTGCTCTCGCGCGCTCTCACCTGGCAGAACTGAGCACTACCCAGGGCACCCCCAGAAAAACGCATCTGATAGGCAGAAGATTCTGGAGGGTTCTGGCAGATTCTGGTGGGTTCTGGCAGATTCTGGTGGGTTCTGGCACTGGACCACTCCCATCTCATGTGTCTGCTGCTCTTCTGTGGATAATGGCAGCAGCCAGCACAAGGAGGGCACTTAGCTGACAAGGCCTTTTGCAATCCCCGGAGTCTCCGAGTGAACAGGACAACCAGGAAGCTTGTCTGCAGCAGCAGCTGTTTTATGGGTGAGGATGTGAAAATCAGAGGTGAGATGATTCAGGCCAGCTCGCTGGCCTCCGAGGGGCAGAGTCGGGGGCCAGGTCTCCAGATACCAAGCCAGGGGAGAAGGGCAAGCCTGTCTGGCAGAGGGGGCTCAGCGTGGTGGCTAAAGGTGTGGATGGGGGAGGAGGGCTGGTTGGCCCCAGCTCCGTCACTTCCAAGCTGTTCACCTTGGGAAGTTGTAAGCAATGGCTCTGGGCCTCAGTGTCATCTGTAAAATGGAGGTAAAAACAGAAGTGTCTCCTCATTCTGGTGGTTGTGAGAATAAGAAGTTAACAGAAAGGGATGTGTGTAGCACAGGGCCATCCTTACTGCATCTCCTCTGGGCTCCCTACAATGCCTCCTGAAGTACTGGACATAGAGCAGTTGTCCTGTACAATGCATGACTTGCTCTAGCAGCAGAATTAGTGGCATCGAGGAAAAAGGAGGTTGCCAGGCCCTGTCTATACCAGATCATCTCAGCTCCTGGACGCTGACCCCACCAAGCACTTCCAGCAAACAGGCATTGATTGTGCAAGCCTTGGCGCATGTATTGCAGAGGATTTCAGCTCAACGAAAATATCTCAGTTCACTCTCCACTTGAAAGGAAGAGGAGTCCATATAAAAAGAAATAACTTCCATTCCTTGATTGAGGTTCCTTTTACTTGGAGAGCCCTTTTATCCCCTCTTCATCCATCCAGAAAACTCCTATACATCCCTCAAAATCTTTTTCAAGCATCACATCTTTCTACTCCACCCAGAGTTCACCGCTGCCTGTGCTGTGTCGTCTCCGAGCCGGGTGTACACTTCTCCCAGCACAAAAACCACTGACCGTGAGTCAGGAACTGTGCTAAGCACTTAATGTGGTTTATCTCTGTTCATCATGCAAAAAGGGAGGTGCCATTTATCTCCATTTCATGGTTAAGGAAATTGAGGGGCAGAGTGGTTGAGCCGGGTGCTCAGGCTGTGCAGCTGGCCAGTGGCAGAGCTTGAACTTGAACCTGAAAAGTCTGGCTCCAACCTCAAGGAGGTCTGGCTTTTCAGGCAGAGCTGGTGTCAGGACTGGCTGGCATTGGTGGGATGGCAGGGGGAAATGCCGAAACTCAAGGCAGGAGGCCACGTGGCCCAGGGAGGGAACAAGGGCAAGCGAAAAAATAAAACTGAAATCTGAGCAAAGGCAGTACACGCTGTCAGGGGGGCGGGGGGGTGGCGTGTGACAGAGACCTGTGGTTTCTGTGCACCCTGCTCCCTGGGGGACCCGCCAGTGCTGGCTCAGCTCGGAACCCAGCTGCTTGGGGCGATTATTATTTCAGGAGCAGAGGGAAGAGGGAAGGGCTCTGACTCTTAAGCTGAAACCTCAGGGAGGGGGGAGCTAGGGTGTCAAACAGGAAAATCACACTGAGGGGCCCTGGGACCCCTGACAATGCTGGTCATCCAATCTGGCCCCCACTCTTTCCGGGGGGCCTTGGCTGCTGCCACTGCCCGCCGCACCTGCTATGAAAATGACACCCCTGGGTGGATGGTCCCTGCTGTCTCCCGGGAGGGCAATCGGACACCGCATTGTAGAGCAGGCATAGGCGGATGGGCTGCTGATCTGTTTGGGGTGGCTGGGAATGAGGGGGGCTGCTGGGCCTCCCAGGAGCGGCCAAGCCCAAGAAGGTAAGCTCATGAGTGGGGGGTGGCAATCGGGCTCCCCAGAAACCTGTGAGCAGGCAAGGGTGGCGGGATGGAGGCTTATGGAGGTTACAGACTTCCCCCAGTAAGAAAGTGAGATACAGAATTCTCTGAAAGACTGAGTCTCGCCTCACCCAGGGGGACCCCAAATTTTCCTCCCTCCCTATCCAAACATCTGCCTCCTACCCATAATGCAGGGGTTCAGACAGTAAACTCTGGGGCCAAACTGCCCAAGTGCCACTCCTGGCCCTGACGCGTACGGCCGCTGACCGTGGCCTGTGGCTCGACTTCCCGGTGCCTCAGATTCCTCATCTATCAAATGGGACAGTACCAGTCCACCCTCCATCCAGGTGTTGTGAGAGCTTAGAGATTCCAACTGAGCGCTCAGGGCTGGCCAGGAGCATGGGACACACTAGACAAGTAAAACTATCGCTGCACCATTTCCGCTGCGTCACCCCAGGCACCCAGCGATGCTCTGAGCTTCGGGTCTTCTGATCCAGAAACAGGGTCTAGAGAGCTGCCAGGAGGAAACAAAGCCTGATGCTGCAGCCACAAGCCAGGGGACTTGGGCCTCAGTTTCCCCACTGTGTACCGGGCCTGGTGACAGCCTCACCCCAGCTGCTGAGGCCCCTGTGGAAGGGTCGGGCCTCAGGCACATGGTGACAGGAGAGATGCTCACTGCGCTGTGACGATGGACACCCTCTGTTCTCGGTCTCCCCCCCCCCAACCCCCACCAACAGAAAGTCCACCAAACAGGAAATAAGTTAAAATCCTGGTGGCCCAGGGAACTGGAAATACACATCTGTACAAAACGTATTCACAATGACCCAAACATGTCCCTGACGGATAAGTGGATAAGCAAAATGGGGTCTAGCCATACATTGAAATATTACTCAACTGTGAAAAGGAGTGAAGTCCTCACACATGACACAAATGGAGGAAGCCAGTCCCCGACAGCCACGAAATACATGATTCCATTTCTCTAAAATGTCCAGAATAGGAGCACCCACAGAGACAGACAGTGGTAGAGTAGTGGTGGCCTGAGGCTGGGAGCGGTGGGCACTGACAGCAGATGGGTACAGGGGTTCTTTGGGGTGATAAAATGTTCTGGAATGAAGCAGTGGTGATGGTTGCACAATTCTGTGAATATACTAAAAACTGTTGACTTGCACACTTTAAAAGGATGAAATGTATGGTAGGTGAATTAAATCTCAAACTGCTAAAAAAAAACCACCCCCAAACAAACAAACAAACAAACAAACAAACAAAACAAACCCCAAACCCTTGACGCCTGTTCTGTGCCCAGCGATGACTCCTGGGGGCTCAGGAGGCTGGTGGGGTGCACAAGGACAGAGGGTGAGTGCACGGAGGAACGCATTTAGGGCCAGCCTGACCAGGGTGGAACAGCTCGCAAGCAGGCAGCACATTCTGGAAGGTCTCTCATGGTTTTCGTTTTGGCTAGAGTTAGGATACACATAGAACAGAAAATTTAGCTGGACTCTTCACTGGTTCCTCCCACGTACATGCACATGGCACTAGGGACAGGCTGCCGAGACGAAGAAGACCTAGTTCTTGCCCTCAGTTCCAGCTCAGCAGGAAAATGTGCAGAATCCAGAAGTCACAGGACTACGTGTGCATACAGTGGGCCTAGAAAATGGGCCAGAAAACGCTCAATCTGAAGGAAAAGCTGGGGTCAGCTAGGAACAGCATTACAGAGAGTGGGAACAGCATGTGCAAAGGCTGTGTGAGGCAGACGCAAAGGTAAAGAACTAAAAACAGCTGGTGAGGCTGGATCTAGGAAACAAAAGGCAAAAGTGGCTGTGAGGACCTACGTCTGGGATGAAGGAAATCTCCCTGTTTCACTCTGTGCCCCACACAGAAGACATCCCCACCAGCCTGTGACAACATGAGGTTTAAAGCACAAAGTGCTGCCCCATCTTTGCACACTGCCCACCTCATCTGGGACGCGAAGGTGTGTGCAAGAGTGAAGGATTAGAAGGCACAAGGAGAGCCCACCATCCCCTACCTATTTGCGAGTCTCTAACTGTCATCCCAATCTTGATGGGGCCCCTCTGAACTGTCAAGGAATCCTTTCTATGCACCTCAGGCCTTCAGGGAGCCTGTCATACTTCGACAGGAGCCCTCACAGGCCTCAAGAAGAAATAGTTCCCCCGAGGCTCCCACCTCCTCTTTCCCCAGAAGCAAGATGCCCCATTTCCCTCCTGAGAGAGCTCCTGCCTGGGATCCCAGGCCCAGGCACCCAGGCCCAGGCTCCTGTAGCCAGAGAGAGAGACCCGGTGCCCCAGCAGCTAGATTTATAAGCCCCAAATCACCCAGGCCCTGCAGACACACATGCTACAAAGAAACCGGCTTCTGAAAGCTGGGCTGTATGATTATAAAGAATCACTCCTCAGCATAATTACGGGCTGACAGAAGTCTGTCTTCCCTCAGTTTGGCCAAGTTGAATGGACAGACATCCCATGCTCCTGCCCTCACCTGCTTCAGGGCACCTTTCTGCTTCCTGAGGGGCAGCGGGGCCCAGCCTCCAGGGGCTGGGTGCCAGGTACAGTCCATCCCTCAGAAGGAAGGGCCCGAGACAGCCCGTGGCCTGGTGTGCATGGTCTGGTGACAGTCTCTGCCCCGGAAAAAGACAGTTTTGTGGAACCTCCAAACGCCGAGGAAAGATGTAGCCATATGCTTGTCTGCACTGTTGTCTACACTCGCACGTCCCTGCAACTGTCCTGCCCTGGCTGCCCCAGGTAGGGACCTGGCTGTTGAGGGTAGACAGGGGGGGGCAGAAGTGTGGTCAATTGATCAATTAATCCATTGGAATGTTATTACAAGTCACAATTTATCGTCCCTGGGCTGCATTAGCTGTGACATGGGGTACGTGAGGTCACCCGACTAAACCAGGAAATAAACTAGAGTTGTCTGGAAAACAGAGCCGAGCGGGAGACATCGCGGTCTGAGCCTCGAATCCGTTGGTGCCACGGGGTATGTCCAATAAATTAGAGGAGATAAGGATTGAAGGATGGAGTACGAAAAGCAACATTCATTTTGGAAACTGGCACAAGAGCTTCACGAATCCTGCTCCCCCAGCCCTCCCAGGGGCCCTGGAGGCTCAGCTTCCAGGCAGCTGGCAGCTGGGTGGAAGGGGGGGAGAGGGAGAAAGGTGGGGGAGAGGGAGAAAGGTGGGGGAGAGGGGAAGCAGGGAGCAGGAGGGGTGAGGAAGAGGAAAGGAGAAGGGCTGGGGGAAGGAGGGGAGGGAGGAGGGAGAGGAGCCCGGCGAGGGAAGGGAATGAGGGGTGGAGGGGAGGAGGGGGAGATGAGGGTTCTTGGGCGAGGAAAGCTCTCTCCTGGAAGCCAGGTTAAGCCATCAGCACAGGCACTCAGGTCTAATTGTGGGAAATGCTGCAGAGAGAGAAATGAAATGTGACTCCCTGCCCTGGGCTGGCACAGCCCCTCAGGAGTCCCAGAGCTGGGGGTGGGGTCCCCCCCTCCTCCCAGCACCTCCAGCTGTTCTCCTTGCTCCCAGGGTGGGGAGGAGGGTGAGGGCGGAGGGGGGAGATGGGGCTGGCTGTTAGGGAAGAAGACAAGACAATGGAAGATCCATCAGAGAAGAGGCTGCCCTGCGTCGGGAGGCACTGAGATGAAAGCCCAAACCTACGGCCTCTTGTCCCCTTCTCTGCCCCTTCGCCTCGGCGGGTCCCAGCACCTCTAGCCTGGACGAGTGCGGTAGCTAACTTGCTGGTCCCCTTGCTTCTGCCCTGACCCCCCAGTGCTCCATCCTCCATGTGGCACCAGAGGACCCCGTGAGAAGGGAGATCCACTCATGTTCCCCACTTTGCCCAGACCTCCCCGGGTTCCCACCTGGCTCCCAGCAAAGACCACGTGCTTGGCACCAGGGCACTACTCCGTTCCTCCAACCCCACTGCCCCATCCGTGACTCCCTCGCTGATTCTTGAACACCTGAGGCACGCTCCCCACTCAGGATGCTCTCCGGCCTGGAGCTCTCTCCCACGTACCGGCTTGACCAGGTCACTTCTCAAAGTGCTCTTCAGGGTCTCCCCTGTTGTGGGCTGAATGGTGCCCCCCAAAAGATATGTCTGTGCTATAACCCTTGGAGCCTGGGATGCGATCTTATTTGGAAGAAGGGCCTGTGCAGACCCCAATAAGGACCTGGGAAGAAGAGACTGTCCCTCAGCGCAGTGATGAGCGTGCTGATGAGAGGAGACGGAGCAGAGGGCCGAGCCCACGAGCCAGGGAAGACCGGCAGTGCCCGAGGCTGGCAGAGGCAACACGGGGTCTTCCCTGGGGCCCCGCGATGGCAGCACGGTCGTGGGATCTCAGACTTCTGCCTGCAGAACTGAGAGGATGAGTGTTTCGTTTGGGCCCCAGTTTGTGGAGCTGTTACAGCAGCGCCAGGACTTAATAATCCTCCAACTTCATCCCCTCACTCTGCCCTAGCTTGGTTCCCATGGCACCTGTGCATTCAGACACCACATTTAACAGGGCATTACTTTTCTAATTTCCCACCCAGAACACAGACTCCTAATCCAGAACTGCTTGAACCCCCCTCACCTGCAACCATGGGGCGGGGTGTCCAGGTGGCCCTGGCTGGGAGCCCTTTCCCGACACACCAGGCACCGAGTCAGCAGAGGGCCGTGAGGTGGGCAGAGGCTCCAGGGCCCGGGACAGGCACGCAGCACCCCCTTGGTTTGGTCAGAAGCTTCCCAAAGTCATCTCACCTGAGTCAACAGCTTTGGGGACCTCGTGCTTCACCTTTGGTGATTTTAGAGGCCTGGCAAGGCTCCTGATCCAAGGAGGAGTTCCACTGTTTCTTGGGCAGGAGAATTCTCAGAAATTTCTCTCTCCTTTTCAAGTCCGTGTGACAGCCTGGCCACCCCTGAACCAACCTGTTACTGAGCCCACAGGAGGACACCAAGGGCTGCCCGGCCCTATCACATGGCCCAGCGCCCCCGTCCAGTGTGGGCGCGGTCATGTGGCCTCCCCTCCCCCATCTCAGACATCAACAGCCAGCTCGTGCAGGGTTCCTGAGAGGATGACCTTCCACCTTCTCTTTTTCAGTTTGGCCTTCTCTGAGTCTTGGACAAAGAAAATGCTCAACCAAAGTTGGCGAGGAAAACGGAAGTCCCGGGTTCCACTCCTGGAAGGCGGCGTATTAATGTCCCGGGCTGACATAACAACTCCCACACACTGGGACTTGACAACAAACAATTATCCTCTCACAGTTCTGGAGGCTGGAAGTCTGGAATCGGTGTGGGGAGGGCCGCGCTCCCTCTGAAGGCGCTAGGATCTGCTCTAGGCCTCTGTCCCAGCTTCTGGGGTTGCCAGCAGCCCTTGGCTTGTAGACACATCACTCCAATCTCCGCCTCCATGTTCACAAAGAATTCTCTGAATGTCTGTCACTTTATGTCTGACCCCAGTCACTGGATTAGGACCCACTGTATGACCTCATCTTAACCCTATTTCCAAATAAGGTACCAGGTTTAGGACTTGAATATGTATTTTGGGGGATTCAACTCAACTCATGATAGGTGGCAGCCAAGTATCAAGTGACAGAGCCAGCCTTGGCTGCTGTCTGGAACTCAAATCCTATAGCCGAGGCCACCTCACGTAGAGGAGCGGCTGCAAATGTGCTCTTTAACTTCCGGAAGCACTAGAGTGGGCAGCCTCAGGGAGGGTCCCAACTCCATGACTCAGGTTCCAGGCCTGTGAAATGGGTTTGCTGATATCTACCTCCTCAGGTGGCACGGAGGGGAGACCTGGCAATAGGGGGGCGCTGCCAGCAACTTCTCTCCAGGTAAAAACAAGATCTTAAACCTCAACACACAAGACACTTCCTCCCATGGAACCCACCTGCCCACCCCAGGCTGGCTGGGCTGCCCTACTCTGTGCTGCCTGCAGCTTGTCCATCATCCTTCCCTCCACTGAAGCGTTACTATACTAGGTTCATTAATGCCCCCCCCAAATTCACTCCACCCAGAACCTCAGAATGTGACCTTCTTTGGAAATAGGCTCTTCACAGGTATAAGATGAGGTCGTACGAGGCTAGGATGGCCCTAAATTCATCCAATGACTGGTGTCCTCACAAGATAACGGGAATGTGGGCACAGAGAGAAAATGGCACGTGAAGACAGAGTCACAGGGGGAGAGGCCATGGGAAGACGGAGGCAGACACTGGAGTGCTGCCGTCACAGGCCAGGGGACGCCTGGAGCCACCCGAAGCTGGAGGGGCAGGAAGGCTCCTCCCCTAGAGGCCTTGGATGGAGCGAGGCCCTGCTTAGACCTTATTTCAGACTCTGGCCTCCAGAGCTGTGAGGTTCAATTTCTGTTTTGTTTTTTAAAAAGTATTTTTATTGATTTCAGAGAAAGGAGGGGAGAGGGAACGAGAGAGATAGAAACATCAGTGATGAGAGAGAATCATTGATTGGCCACCTCCTGCACGCCCCCCACTGGGGATCGAGCCTACAACCCAGGCATATGTCCTTGACTGGAACTGAACCTGGGACCCTTCAGTCTGTAGGCCGATGCTCTGTCCATTGAACCAAACCAGCTACGGCTAATTCTGTTGCTTTAAGCTCCAGCCACAGGAAACTCGTGCACTTCCATTAAGCCAGTGGTTCTCCACTGGACCCATTTTGCCCCCCAGGGAACACTGGGCAGTGTCTGGAGGCATTTCTGACTGTTACAACAGATGATGTTACTGGCATCTAATGGGCGAGTGGAGGTCAGGGATGCTACTCCATGTCCTACGGTACACAGGACGCCCCCGCCACCAGTATCCAGCCCCAAATGTCAATAGTGTCTAGGAGGCTTGAGATGTAATCACCCATTTGAAAACTTCTCCCCCAACCTTAAGTGACAAAGGGGACAAACTTTTCATCCCTGAGCCACCAAAGCCCATCCTGGGATCCAGCCGTAAGTGGAAGCCTCATAAACGTGGGCTGAATGAATGGCCTGAGACACTGGCACGTGTAACACATGCTGCCTCCCTCATTTTTAATCTGTGGCTACCGAGAGTGGGGCGACCACATCCTCATATGCCCACTGCTGAAACGTGGTGGCCGTGGGCACCCGAAGAGCCATGCAATCAGCAGGCACAGGACCTGGGCGTCTCTTCACCGGAAATGCTGAGGTCAGCCCCTTCAGGAGAGCTGGGTGGGGTGTTCTCCTGCAGAGTTCTGTGAAACGAGGGGGCTGGGCTGAGAAAGCCCAGGGCGGCAGGGGAGGACCTCAGCCCCCGGAGGGAGCGCCTGGCTCTGGGCTGCCAGCAGGAAGCCCGCAGCCGCCCTCCCTCTGCGGCCCCTCTCCCCCCAGCATCAAGCTCCAGTGGGCCTCTGTGTCTGCCAGATGGCAACGCGCTATGTGTCAGGAGATAATCGCTATTAAAAATTCACTGGGTTTTATTTTATCTTTTTTTTTTTCTTTCTCGGTTCCGTTTGGGCTCTCTGCTTCCTCCTAAAGAAGCAGACCAAACTGCCATCCGTTACACTGTTTTAATTGTCTCTAATTAAAAGAAACATTGACTGGGTCACTGGGGTTTCTCCATTCTGGTGGCTGGTGGAGGGGGTCAGGGGCTCCCCTCCACCCTCAGCAGCCTGATGGCCGTGGACCCCACCAGCTCACCCAGCCCCTCCCGGGGACCCCCGCAATCCTCTGCAGCCGCTTTTCTGCCCAAGGGACTCAGCTCTGCCGAATGGGGTCACTGGTGTGATGACTTCAGCACCCCAAGAGGCACCGAAGAAAATGCAGAGGCGAACAGGTGAAGGCGGCCGGGTGCGAAAGGCCTCTGCCGCAGCTCAGCCCGCGCAGCAACTTCACCTGGGAAAGAGGCTCAGGTCCCGTCCCTGCCCTGCCCGTGGCCTCGGAGAAGCCGGACCTGCTCCAGGCCTCAGTCTGTCTCATGGCTACTGTGACATCCACACGTTATCTGGATGAAGGGGACCTCAATCCAGAGGTCAGGGCTGTGTGTGCAGGGGTCTCAGGTCAGGTGAAGGAGGCAGACGCCCCGTGCTGGCCCCTCTTGGGGTCCGTCAAGGATTCGGTGCCTCATTCCAGGTTGTTCTGGGTGCTGGGAATGCAGCGGGAACAGATCGGCTGGCACCCTCTGGAGGAGGGCGGGAGGTGATGCGCTGACCGTGCAGAACCCCAGCTCTGGGCTCAGTGAGCCTCATGGGAGCCAGGCCAGGAGGGGCCTAGGCCGCGGGGGTGGCAGATGAGGCTGGGGACCAGCAAGGGTGACGAGTCCCCAGGCGCCATCACTATTGTCAGAGGTCACGGTGAGGACAGGGTCCCAGGCATCCCACTGCCTGGCCAGACGCTCTGACTCCTCTATACCTCCCCCTCCACCTTGGGACGTCCTTAACCTGCAAACAGGTGACAGCTGAGGCGGCTACTGTGGCAAGGGCTGGACTTGGCTGTGCTCACTTAGACTGGCGAGGCCTTTCTTCCGGTCAGACCAGCTCATTTCTCCCACCTGCACTGGAGACCAGAGAGGGAAAGTGAAGTCCAGCCGCCCAAGGCAGAGGGACACAGGCCCCAAATTGGGTGGTCCTTGGCGCCCGGCCTCATCCCTCCAACCTCTGCCTCCACCTTCACAAGGCTTCGCCCTGTGGCTCTGTTTTCTTTTCTTATAAGGACACCAGTCACTGTGTGTAAGGCTCACCCCAATCCAGGTTGATATCATCTCAAGATCCTTAACTACCTGCATATTTCCAATAAGGTCACATTCTGAGGTTCTAGGTGGACATGAGTTTTGGGGGACACTATTCACCCCAGTACAGAGGATCTACAACACCACCAGCATATTAATCAGCATTATAATACTAATACACGCACTATCCCATTTTCCTTCCCGGTCTCATATCTTAGACATCAATGGATGGGAAAAGACAGTCACTCTTGCCAAAACTTCTGTTCTCAGTGATAGCGTGGCAGGGAGGGAGATGGGAGCAGAGAAGTGGCCATGGTCAAGGTCCTCTCATAGGCTCAGAAGGGCCGCCAGCCTCTAGGTGCCTCACTTCACCAGGCCTCCAGATTTGAGGGAGTCCCTGAGCCCAGGACACACCGTGGACCCTAAGAAAAGCCAGTCCAGCCCTTCCTCATGGAAATAGAGAGAGCCGCCCCCCCCCCCCCGCCCCCAAAAGAAGGGCCCTGCCCCAGTCACACATTTGCTTCTTCCCTGTTCTTCCCTGTTCTTCCGGCGCATACTCCCAGGTCAAGGATCCCTGAACAGGGACCGCACAGGTGAGAGGCAACCTGCCATGAGGACCTCGGTCACAGATTTCCAGGCGACGATGGACTGGGAAAGCCAGGGACACAAGCAGGAAATAGAGAACAGACCTTAGAGGTAAAACAAAACAAGGGGTGGGCAGAGAGGGACTCCTGACATAGGAGCAGGCGGGTCTATGCCCTCCCACCCCCATTCCACATGTTCTCCTCTGCGAGATCCCCAACCCCTTGTTGCTTTTGATGCAAAGAATTTCTCAGAGACCCACCACTGAGGACAGCTAGTTAGGTAATCGGTGCTCTAAGCACTGTTTACATAGACTAACCACTTAGCCCAGCACCCTTAGGAGGTATGTGGGGTTCTGAGACATGTCCGCAGATTATCTGACGTCTTTCCATCTGGAGGTGAAGTCTCCACCCTGGCCACTGAACCCGGAGGTGGCTGCCTTGGGGAAGTGACGTTGGGTGATCGCTGAGGAAAGGCTGGGGAGCGCATAGGAGGGGGGGCTGAGCAGCCTCCATCTGACTGCAGCCTCCTGAGACCCTGAGAACTGCAAGCTGTACCCCCAGATTCATGAGCAAACGAAATGTCATCGTTTTAAGCCATTGTGTTGGGGTGGTTTACTGCGCAGCAATAGCTGCCTGGAGCAAGATGGGTGCTATCGTTACTCTCCCTTTCACAGGTGAAGAACTGAGCCACAGAAAGGTTAGGTGTCTTGCTCAAGGGCACACAGACAATAGCAGGCAGATCCAGGATACGAATCCAAGCCAACTGGCTCCAGGCCAGATCAGGTCATAATGGAGACACAGGTGTCCCATGCTAACTAGCAAGGGCCTGGGATGCCCACCTGGCTGCTGAGCCCAGGACCTGGCAATCCAACTACCTGCTTAGTCCCACTTCTTAATTTGCCTCTTTCTTCCTGGTTGAGGGTCTCTAGAGACCCCCTTCACCCCCAAATAATGCAAAACATCTGCAAACCTGGAAGTGGCTTGTCTGGTTTACTTATTGAAAGACACAAGCAAACATGTTGCCAACCCCAATGCCTCCCCCAGCGAGTCTTCCTTGCTGAAGAGGTATTACCACCTGACCCTCCCTGAAGGGCTTACAAACACCATCCCCACCTCCCATGGCTGCAGACCCGGATGGACCAGCTTAACTGCTATAAGGAATGTAGTCTGGGCCATAAGTTCCAGACAGCCCCTGACACCCTCTGGGGGTTCCCCAGGACCCTGCTTTGGGAATAATCCAACAATCAAGGCTGTGTTCCAGCTGCCCACGCTTCTCACCCCAACACACAGTGACAGCACCCTGCCCCTTGCAGAGTGGCCAGCAGCTGGGTTACTCAGACCTGGCTTTAGGGACTATGCAGCCCACGTCCTTCCAACACCTGACCATGTAGTCCACCCAGAGTGTCCTGCTCTAACATTCCCCACAGCTGGCCAGCGGTCCAGAGGTGAGCCTGCCCTCCCGGTCTCTGAGAGCTCTCAGGGCTGGAGCCTCAGCACTCAGGGGCCTTGAAACAATCTGAAGGCATCCCCAAGGGTTCACACTGATTTTGGATGCTATTCCATTATTTATCAGAGCCTAGTGCCTACTGAACATGGAGGAAGCGGGACCAAACAGTGGTCTTGTTAGAAAAATGGTCATCCAACAAGTCATCCTCTAGTCATCCAACAAGCATTTATTGGGCACCTACTGCATACTTAACACCCCGGGAGATTCTGAGATGAGAATGAAAAGGATCTTTCCTCATGGAATTTGTCTGACAGGAGAGATAAACTAGGTACAATAGGTACAAAAGTATGGGTCCCATTTAGAAAAAAAAAAATACTGGCCACAAGGATAAGAGACAGCAGAAGAGATGACTTATGGCTGGGAAAAATCGGGAAGGCTTCTCAGAGGAGGTGGCATTCAAGCTAGGCCTTGAGGTACAAGGAGACTGCAGATAGAAGCCGGAAGGGCTTTCCAGGTGGAAGAAAAGATAGTAGCAGCTGGCATTTTGTAACCTGGCAGTGTGTGGGCACTATTATTAACTTGATTGATGCATCTATTCCTAGGAGGGCAGAACCAGAATCCCCATGCTACAGATGAAGACTGGGGCACCAATTCACAGCAATGAGGAGGTAGGAGGACAGGGGCTTGGGGGTCTGGCCTTCTTTGCTGTACTTCTGTGTGCCTCCCTAGTAGCCAAGGCACTAAACAGAGACAGGAATGGCCAGGCCATGGCAAGGACAAAACATAGGAGTCAGCTGGCTGGAGGGCTGGGGAGGCAGCACTCTGAACGGTGGGCAGGAGGCAGGTCAGAGAAGCCTGTACTTCTCACCAAACAGCTGCATCCTCTCCTGCAGGCAGAGCGGGGTCATCCAAGACTGCCACAGAGTGAAGTGACCACATCTCTCTGGAGCTGGAGGAAGGGGCACCCAGCGGCCATGAACACTGGCCAGAGACATGACCCTGGAGTGGGACTGACCTGACCAGGCTCCCTCGCCACCTCACTAGCTGTGTGACCCTAACTGAACCTCTGCACCTCGGTTTCCTCACCTGCAAAACCCAGAGGGCACAAAGCCAGCACCTTTCTCCTGAAGCTGCCATGTAGCCTGAGGCATGAGCACAGGCAAAGGATGGTGGTGCCTGTGCATAGCCAGCCCTCACGTCTGCAAGGGGCTCCTTGGAGTCCCCTGCAGCTGACCCAGCTCCCTCACAGGCCCTTCGGCCAGCTTTCCCCTCCCTGCCCCTTGTGCTGGGCTCTGGGAACAGACTGAGGCCCTTTTAGCTCCAAGGAAGTACTTTTCAGGGGCCGGGAGAAGCCTCAGATTTCACTAACCAAGGACATGGTTCCCTGGGCAGATGGTGGTGCACACCCGCATGACCATCCTCCGTGTACACCCTGGGAAACTGAGGTTCTGCACTGCCTGGTGACTAGGCCAAGGGCACAGAGGTGGGGAGGGGTCTCCTGGCACAGCCAAGCTCTCGTGGGGCAGGCCCTCCACTGTCCCCCTCCCCCAGCTCCGAGAGGAAAGGAGATCAGAAGGAGCCAGCAGAGGGGAGTGACGATCAAACACCTGAATAAGAGGGAGTTTTGTAGGTTCATTTGGTGGAAAGGAAAGAAGCCTCCCTTCCTCTAAGCTGCCACCCCCACCCCGGCCCCCCAGGAGAACACTGGAAAGCACCTAAGCTGACATCTGATGGATGGGGATTTGTTTTAAGCTCTTTCTACCCACTGGACTATAATCATCAACTGTTCACGACCTCTCCACAAGCAACTATTCCCCCCCTGAGTTTTCAAAAGGCAAAAAGCTTTAAAAGCTGCAGTTCAAACAGGCGCAGAGGCATACACTGAGAGATGCAGGGCTGGAAGGGAGGGGAGGCAGGAAGGAGGGGATCTGGGGAATCCCAGCAGCCTGGGGGAGGGAGTGGGGAGCAAGAGGGCTCCCTGGGGCCAAGATGGTTCCACCAGTCACCCCCCACCCTCCCCCCAAACAGGTCCACGTGGAAGAGAAGGCCAGCAGGGGAGACACCTGGAGGTCACGATGTCCAGCCTTCAACAGAGGGGCTGTGCTGACGCCACCATCCCGCCCAACCTCTACACGGGTGACTAGGATCAGCCCGAAGAAACCTTCGGAACCTGAGCTACTGTTCACTGCTGCCTTCTCTCCATCATTCCCTCCACCTGCCCCTCCAGCCAAGAACCCCAGGGGCCCCTGCACGGCCCAATGCCACCTTCACACCCTCAGCTTGCAGGGGTGTACCTGGGCCTGAGTCCTGCTAACCCCTCTCAGATAGGGACTGACTCAGCACGGCCCCCAGCGGGCTCTGTGACACTTCTTACCTCTCACTGCCTAACTAACGCACTAGCAATGGGAGGTCACCACCTTGACAGGGTGAGAAAGTTCTTCCATGTGGAGGGCTTGCATGGGCCCAGGGAGATGCCAACACAGCTTGAGGGAGCAAGTTATGGTGAACAGAATTTAAGCCACATATCCCACCCCTGGCCCCCACCCATGTGCAAATAAAGGAGAATAAGCCCCCTCCCCCATTTTTTGCTCCTGGTTCCTGGTCCCCTGGTTTTCTGCTGACACAAAGGGGCCAGCCAGGGTTGACACTCCCAGCAGAGCTTGCTAACTAGCCATGATAACCAAAGCCCCTGGACAGCAGCAAGGCTGGTACAGGCTGGCCACCTCTTCTGGACACAGTCTGAAGGTGATTCTCCACACTTCTCATCTGCCAGCCCCTGGACGTGCCCGAGGCGCGGCCAGACAGGCGGGCAGATGGAGCTTTTCTACTTAAAAAAAAAAAATAAATCGATTGGCTTCCTTTCTGAGTCGACAGGATGAGGAGGTGGCACAGCGGCGCGCCTGGGGACCACGTGCATGACCTGGAGGTAATCCGGGGTCAGCGTGCCAGGCGGGGTGGGCGGCGCGCCCCACAAAGTTCCATCCCGGCCCTCCCCCTCTCCCTCTCCCCTCCTGGGGCGGCGAGCCGGGCACTTACTGAGGTTCAGGAGCAGGGACGACCAGGTCTTCATGCCGAGCATGCTGCGCCGCCCCCGCCGGCCGCGGGAACCCTGGGGACCCTAGGAGGGGCTTCCCAGCATAGCCCGCGGCAGGGGCGTCCAAGCCCGCCGTGCGCTCCTCCTGCCCGCCCGCTGCTCGCCTGGGGCTGGGAACCCAGGCAGGCTCGCTGGGGGGGGGGGGGCAAGGGGATCGCGGAACAGCGGGGGAACCGGGGGTGGTGGAGCCCTGGGGTTCCTGGGGGATCAGGAGCAGCCAGGGGCGTCCGCTCGGCTGCCCGCCTTGCGCCCTGTCCGCTGCGCCCCCGCGCGCCTGCTGCAGGGACTTGGGGGAAGTGCTGGGGATCCTGGAGGCCCCGAGCAGCCTCTCTCACCGCCCCCAGGAGCGCCCCGCGCCCCCGCTCGCGTGCCCTCGCTGGAGGCTTCACGCACCATCAGCCGTGGTTGCGCAGCCGCCTCGCAGCAACCATCTTATTCCCTTCCCGCTCGGCGGGGCTGCGCCTCCTCCCCGCCACCCCCCCACCTCCGCGCGGCGCCCCCGCCGTCCTCCTCCCCTCCCCTCCTCGGCGCCCCGCCCGCGGCCTGGGCAGCCCCCGCTCCCCTGCACTTGATAACGCGCTTGTCAAGACTGCTGAGTTGTTCCTGACCTCTCCCCCGCCGCTGCTAATTAAGGCTCCGCCGTGACAGTTCAAGTGCCGAGCATCAAGTTTGCAGAACCAAAGCCTCTAATTGGGGCCGCTTTTCATTTCTCTATCCCTCGGGCTGAGGCTCCCCAGACCTGGGCATTGGCGCATTTTCTTTTGTATTTTTCATCAGGGAGGAGGAGGAGGAGAGGGACGGGCACCAAGAGAGAGGGGCAGGCAAACAACCAAAAGGCTTGTGTGGGGGGAGCAGAGGAGCCAGGTGGGAGGCCCCTCCCCTGCCCCCAACAGCCAGCCAGGGGCCACAGGACATCTCCCTGGGAGCCTACCTGGCATGTCTCCTAACCCAGGGGGCTCTGAGCTCCCTGCGTTAGGGCTGCAGGGAGCAAAACCCCACTCGCAGGAGACTGCGAGGGGGACTCCCTGTCCCCCCCCTCCTCCTTCCCCCCCTTAGCGGGGTGTGGCAGGGAGGGGCTGCACCAACCCCGTGCGCTGGGGGGTGAAGGGTGCTCGTAGCCCGCCAGCCAATAACCCTGCCAGGGCTGTGAAGACGGCGGGCTTGCCAAGCCCCCTCTCGGGTGGAGAGGTGTCTCTCTCCTTACACCCCAGCTCTTTCCCGGGGCTGCCAGCCTCTCCTTTCCAGATAAGTGCTGGCCAGCATCAAGGCTCTTAGTGACTCTTCAAGCTGCCTTTCTCCTCCAACGCCTACTAAATCAAGCTGGCGCTGAGAGCCACCGGCTGGGAGGAGAGGGGAGGAGGGGCTGGGCTGCTGGCGGGCTCACAGGAGCTGGCGCAGGGCCGTAGGGCGGGGGGGGGGGGGGGGGGGGGGGGGGGGCTGGGATAAAGTCACAGGAGAGGAGAAGGTGGGGGAGGTGAGCAGAAGCCCGGCCCCTGGGATAGAAGCGGAGAGCTGGGAGGGCGGGCAGTGAGCGGGGGGAAACCCAGCGGGAGATACTTGAGGTCCCAGCCAGGCTGGCTAGCCAGGCCCCTCAGCTCAGAATCCTGGAGCCTCACGCTACCAGGGCTCATGGAAACCGGGCGGCCTTTCCCACAAGAGTCTGAGAATTCCAGGTGATTCTAATTAAATTGGGGCGCGTTATTCAGAGCCACCACCAGGGTGATTCTTATGATGTCTCAAGTTTGAGGAACTTCCCCAGTGAGGCTCAAGCGTGGCTTCATATTAGAACCACCTGGGGCAATTTACCCCCCTCCCGAGGTCCCCTGGGCCACACCCAGAGCCATGACATCACACCTCTGGGCGAGGAGGACCCAGCAGCATCAGTACTTTCTGAAGTGCTTAGGGAATTCCTCCTGCTGCCAGGGTAGAGGGCCACTGTTCCTAGCCAGTGGTTCTCAGTGGGTAGGGGGGCGGTTCTGCCCCCAGAGCATATTTGGCAAGGTCTACAGCTATTTTCGGTTATCACAATGGGGAGGGTGTTTCAGTGACTGTAGGGGAATATTTTAGCCGGCCTTTATATGAACTACACTCCCATTGTATCAAGGGTCCCCCTGTCCTCCATCTTCCAGGAGATTAGCAAACAGCTCAGTCCACATCCAAACAGTCATGTGTCCCTCCCATGGGCATCGGTATCGGTGTGAGGATAGCTCTCATCTCTGCCAGACAGGCCAATCACCTGAGAAGTTTTAAAAATACCAGGCTGGGGCCCCACCCCTAACCAGTCATATCAGATTCTCTGGAGCTGGGGCCCAAGCATTCGTATTTCTAGAATATAAGTGGTTCCAACGTGCAGCTGGAGCTGAGAACAGCTGTAAGGATTAGGGACACATGGTCTTCCCCAGCCAGTCCCTGTGACCTTGAACACACTTGATATTTCAGTGGCTGTAGGGGAATATTTTAGCTGGTGCAGGGACCTGGGCTGGGAGGGAGGCAGGGTGCAACCTGTTTGGGCAGAACTCACAGCCATGCCAGCAATGCGGCCAGGAATTAGATGAAGATATGTCCTGTGGGGTCCTGGGGGCCCCTCCTCCTCTTTAACCCCCAGGAAGAACGCTGATCCCAGGGCACTGTGGGGTCAGCTGCCTAGAGGGAACACTGTGAAGTTGCTGGGAACAGACAGAGAAAGCTAAGCCAGAAGTGGGAGACAGGAGTGAAGGCTCAAATCCAGCTGGCTGTTAACTCAACTGTGTGAGCGTGGGTGAAGCGCCCAGCTGCCTGGGGCTTCAGCAGCCTCATCTGTCGGGGAGGGGTTGAACACTTGTTCAGCTCTGCGCACTGCAAGGGCTCAGTACAAAAGAGAAAGGAGCTGAGGAGGAAAAACAAAGTCTTAACAATGACTTGCTCAAGGCCACACTAACTTGCAGGGCCTCAGTTTTCTCATCTATACAATGGGCACACTGGGTGTAAAATCCTCCACTTCTACACCTCCCCTTGGCATGAGTTAACAGATCCCAGCCACAATCCACTAAACACATGAGCAAAAGACATCAAGCAAGTCAGTAGAGATGAGCACCCTGGTTTCCCCAGGGTGAAGGACAGCCGGGTGCTTTGAGCCCCTAGCAGCCAACCAGGGAGGGGGGTGGCATCGGGAGCCAACAGGAGCCCTGAAAGCAGGGCCGCCAGTGCAGCTGTCTAAGTCATTCACTGCCTAAGAGCACCTGTATGAAATGGCAAATGCGCTGAAATCCAGCCCATACTCTGCTAATCAACGCATACCTGGGCTTGGGTTCTAGCTGCCTAGAGGAAGAGGCACCTTCTAATTTGCACAAGAACCTGTATGGGCTGGTGGTGGTTCTGCTAGGGAAGGGCTGCTGCTTCCCAGATCCTGCCCTCCTAGTTTCAAATCCCTTTCCTACGACAGTCATCCCTCCCACGCTGAGAGCCCAGACTGGAAACACAACTTCCCAAAAAGGACACAGACTTAAAACGGTGCAAAGGGGTAAATGATTGACACCCACCTGTTCTTGGGTGCAAGTGTAGACAGGACACAGGAGGGCACCGGAGCTAGTGTTTGGGGTGGGCAGGGTTGTCACCCTGGTTATACTCTACCTGCCCCCTGACTTGGCCCCAGTGTCTCATTTGCAGGGTGAATGAGTACAAGTACCATCAGAAACCACCAAGCCAGCAGAAGACAGCAATGCTGTCACATGCAGCAGTGAAGTGGAAGTTTCCAGAGTCCCTCAGGGCCTGAGATCAAAGGACTAAAAATAACACAGACAACTCTGGATACCTCCATGCTCTGGAGACAGGAAGCAGCAGGCACAGCCTCAGTTTCCTCATCTGTACAATGGGTTCAACAGTCCTGCCCTCTGTCATGGGAGGAATGGGACAACGTCTAGAAAAGGCTCAGGGACCACTGCACAGTGAGTTCATAAATGTCAGTTGCTACTGTTGTTCTTGGGAAACCTTAAGTGGCAGCACCAAGCCTTGGGTCACGTTCTCAGGGCTCAGGGGCTCCTGCCAGTTCCCTGAGCCCCCATATCTGTCCCCTTGCCCTTATTCCTGGGGCTTGAGGACCTCTCTGGCCTGCTCCCTCCTGCGGGTGGGGAAGCCCACATGCAGGCAGCCTTAGGAGGGAGCCCACCCCTCATCCTGCTCCCCACAAGCCAAAAGCTATCAGCTGCCAGCTCCTGGGGCAATGACACATCTCACTGCCGGGAGGGAGACAGAGAGGTCTGCTGTGCTGACCCTTTAAAGGACAGGAGAGAAACCCAAGATGACCTGTATCCTCACCCAGGTCAGAGGCAGCCTCCCAGCGGCAGCCACCAGATTCCTGAGATTTGTGACCAGCCCGGCAGCCAGGGCAGCCCCCTCCGGTGCAGGCCTCTCAGGGGAGGAGCCCCCTCAGCTTCCTGGCTCCTGATGGTGATGTGCATTCTCCCCCCTCCCCTTTGCCCCCCACCCCATTGTCCTGCCCCCTCTGGAGTCCTGACCTTTTCCAGATAAGCCTGACAGGGCCCATCTCCTTCTCCTCTTCCCCTCCCTATCCCATCGACCCCTGGGGCAAACGCAGCTGCCCTTTCTTTTGGGGTCAGAGAAAAGCCCGGGGAGGCAGGACCCTGAGGCTCACCAGCTCGGCATCCTGGGCGGGAAGCCAGCCTGGACTCAGACTTCTGAGGCTCACTTATCAGAAGACGCTTCAAGCCCAACTGGTGAAGTCGGGAGGAGGCTGCAGCCGGCGGCCCAGGCAGCTTCTGGGGCACCACCTCCCAGGACCTGGCTCCTGTGGCTGCGCAGGGAAAGGCCTGTTTCTGTCCTCGCGTGGTGAACGGTGGAATAGCGTCTTTGGTTGGAAAACACCGCTAGCCCCATGGTCTCCCCTGGGGAAGGGCCGGCTCTCCTCCAGGGCCTGGTTCCTACAACAGCCCTAGCAGGTGGTCACCTGCTCCGTTGTCCCTGAGATGCTAGTCATAGCCTTTAAATGCCACACACACACACACACACACACACACACTCCTCCCTGTCCTGGGGTCCTTGGGGATTTGCAGTGGGTCCTGGTCCCCCCCACACTGGCCTTTACTTTATGGGTGGGCTGTGTGATGCTGAGGTTCAGGGAGTTTGGAAATTCTAGAGCAGTGGTTCTCAACCTTCTGGCCCTTTAAATACAGTTCCTCATGTTGTGACCAAACCATAAAATTATTTTCGTTGCTACTTCATAACTGTAATGTTGCTACTGTTATGAATCGTCATGTAAATGTCTGATATGCAGGATGGTCTTAGGCGACCCCTGTGAAAGGGTCGTTCGACCGTGACCCACAGGTTGAGAACCGCTGTTCTAGAGCATAAACTGGGAGGCACTGCTCCAGACCAAGTATATATAGGTCAGTCCTACCCCCAAGCCTTTCCTCTCCCAGTGCTGCCTCCTGGAATGCCCTCTCTCCATGACTCCACCTCACCCAGGCTTGGTGCCCCCAGCTCCATCAGTCCCCAAACCAGACAGAGAGAATGCTGACGGCAGACCTCCTTTGCAGAGCGCGCCCAGTACACCATGGGTCTGGCACAGAGTCTCCTAAAATACTGTCCTGCCCTTCAGTGACCCTCTTTCCGGCCGGGACTGTGAACTCAGTGAGATGCCAGCCTCCTCTGGACCAGGCCGGGGTGAGCTGAGGTTCAAATCCCAGCTCTGTTACTTTACAACAGTGCATCCCCAGGCAAGTCATGAGTCTCTCTGAGCCTCAGTTTCCTCATCTGGAAAACGGGGACCCTTGGAGCACCTCCTCACAGGATTACAGTGAGGATGACACGAGTCCATACGTGCTTGGAGCTGCATAGAGCAGGGCCTCACCACGGGGGTCTGCGCGCATGCGCTGGGCCCTGGGAGGGAAGGGCACTTCAGTCAGGGATGGGAAGCAGGCACTAGCTGACAGGGTCTCCAGGCTCAGGGCGAGGGGCCTGGAGTGGCCAAGGGGACTGAGGTAACCATGGAGAGGCTCTGAGGGACAAGAGGGCTTTGGACAGGGACACATAGTACGTGGGGTCAGCCTTAGGGCCATTGTCAGTCAGACAAGCAGCGGGGTTTCTTCCCAGATTGTGGTGGATGCACCCTCGTGCTGTAGATGAGGAAGTGAGGCATGGAGAGGGAGGACTGGGCAGGGACACTCACATGAGAAGCGGGGGCTTCCTCCTTTCTCCCCAGGCTCTGGACCCCAGGTCAGGCACAGCTCCCTCTGAGCTCAGCCTTGGGGGGCTGTCTCCTGGGGGTGAGGAACACAAGCCAACCAAAGTCCTCAGCAGCTGGGGCTCCAGGAGCCACCCTCAGCCCCAGGGTCACCACCTGATGGGACCTACCCCACCTCCACCCCTGACTTCACCCTAATCAAAGGGGCCCTCACGCCTTCACCCAGCAGCCCCATTGCCCTGTCGCTCCAGAGCTGGCTCCCGCCTACTCACAGCCTCCCCTTTCCCAATTAATCATCATTATCAAACACCTGGCGAGCGTGCTGTGTGCTCAGGCTGAGCCTGCACGCGTCCGTGTCTGCTCAGTGTCTGCACAGCCCCTGAGGAGGGCCGTGGATGAGGAAGGAAGGGGCAGAGGGCTGGACAAGCTGCCCAGGTGGTGTTACTGCAGAGCTTCCCCCAACGGCTTCCCGTCACCCCCCAAAGCTGTGCTGATGCCAGGATCTGGAACCTTCACCCAATGCAAGAACCAGAAGGCTGTTTTGTGGTTGGTAACCCATCACCCCATCTAACTGTGCGGGATCCTGTTTGCCCAACGGTGAGCCCACAGTGTTGGACCACCTCTTGGGGGGGGCAGCTCAAAACACACAGACAAGGGGGGTAATTGTTGCCAAAACACACTCCCAGAGAAGGCCAAGTTCTCCAGCCAAGACCCCTGGTACCCACAGGGTGGGGGTGGAGGCACCCAGCAGCCCCCAGCCCCCACACAGCCTCCACCCACTTGCCACCAACAGAACGCCTGGCAGAAAGGAGGCATTCAATAAATGTTTGTTAAAATAAACAGGGAGAGAAACCGCCAGCATGCTGCCCCCAAAGGACACCCGGGGTCCCGCCCACCAGATGTTTCCCCCTGCAGTGTCTATACTGGGGGTCCCCTGGTGGAGGAGATGACCTCGGGCCTTCACTGGGAACAGCCTTCGCCCCCAGGAGCCTGTGCGAATCCAGGGAAGGAGGCAGCAAGCGATCTGGGCTTCCAAAATTATCTGCTTCCTTTAGGTCAGGGGCTGCCAGTCACACTCACCTGGAGGAGACTGTCCCAAATCAACCACATCAGACCGGGGGTGGGGGTGGGGGGGCGGGGGGGGGGAGTAGTGCTGCCCTCGGCATTTGTAAAGTCTCCTGCACTCTAGATGCGGGGAGGGGAGTGGGCTCACCACCCCACGGTAATTACCCAGCCCCCAGCATGTCCCAGCTCTGATCGCTGGGTAAATAAACAAACAACCATCCTGGTAGGCCGGCAAGAACCACCAAATTAGGGATGCAGAGTCAGACAGCTTGACTCTCAAGACATAATCGGTTTAATTGCAGGGCCTCGGCGCAGGCCGGGGTGGCGGACTGCTTCCGCACTCCCATCCGTTTTATTAAAATCCAATTATTCGCGCTGGCCGCAGGTCTCCAGCAGGGACAAAGAGGCATCTCCAACCGAGGTCAGGTCTGACGCTGGGAGACGGGTCCCTGGGGTGAGCACACTTCTCTTGCTGGGGGCACATGGGCCCTCGTCTCTGGGGACCGGGAAGGGGAGGAGGGCAGCCAAGGAGGGGCCTCTCGGGGCCTGTGGGGAGGAGGCTGGTGGCATGGCCCTGGGTTTCCGAGTCCACACTGGTCAGAAGGGATAATAATGCCACGGACTTCATGACAGCATTGAGTTGCTGTTGTGGACTGAGCATTTGTGTCTCTCCCCCCCCCCCCCCCCCCAATTCAAGTGTTAAAGCCCTAACTCCCAATGCAATGGTATTTGGAGGTGGGGCCTTTGGGAGGTAATTTGGGTTAGATGAGGTCATAAGGGTGAGGCCCCATGATGAGATCATGTTCCTGTGAGAGGGGGAGACACCGGAATGGTCCCTTGGGGAGTGCGCAGCTAAGTCACGTGAGGACATAATGAGAAGGCGCTGTCTGCGACAGGAAGCCGGCCCTCACCAGACACCGAATCTGTTGGCACCCCGATCCCACACAGCCTCCAAAACTGGGAGAAATATGCATCTGTTGTTTTAGCCCTCCAGTCGATGATATTTTCTTACAGCAGCCCCAGGCAGCTGTGAAAGAATTAAACACACTAAGTACCTGCCCAATGTCATGGGTGGGCGAATGGACAAACCAACTGTGGCAAATCCACACGACAGACCACGACTGGGCACCCAAGATACGAACACCAACTGGATGGACCTCAACAACAACGTGCTAAGCGAAGGAAGCCAGACAAGAAAGTCTTTGTCCTGAGCGCTGCCACGTCTATGATATCCCAGCAAAGTCAAAACTGTAGGGACAGAGAACAGATCTATGGTTCCAGGGGCCAGGGAGTGACTGTGAAGAGATGCCACGGAGTTTCCGGGATGGGGGAAACGTGTTATACCCTGATTATGGTGGTGGTCTCACCACCATATACATTGGTGACAAATCGCCAAACAGGACACTTAAAAAGGGTGAATGCTTTTGCATCTAAGTTATGTCTTGACAAACCTGATTTTTTAAAAATTAAGGAGCCTAAAATAGAGCTGGCCACAAAGTGAACCTGTGAGAGGGTGGCTGGGTACAGCTGTGCAGTTCAGAGTCTATTCAGAGGGGCGGGAGGGAGACGGCCACTGGGGCTGAGACCCTGCCCTCCTTCAACAGACCACGCTGGGAGCCCTGGTGAGCAGGTGGCAGGGAGGGGGCGACTGGTAATTCGCCTGCCAGAGGTGGCTCACCTTTTTGAATTTCCATAGTATTGCCATTGTCATTGTTGTCATCAAATTCTCAAAGTGGCTCTTCCAATCCAACCTCTAACATGCTACACAGGAGGCAGGATCAGAGAAGTCAAGTCATCCCTCCAAGGTCACACAGCAGTGATGCAAAGCCAGGCACCTTGGGCCCAGAGCCAACACCCACAACCGCTATCCTCTGCTGCCTCCTCACAGTCACTCGGCAGTCACTGAGAGAATCTTTGCTGGACAGAAAACAAGGCAACTGGGTTTAAGCCTTGTTCCCTGGAGATGGAGGAGGAGTCACCACTGGGCTCACATTTCCAATCAATCTTACTTGGCAAACATTCCTCCTGTCATCTGGGCCTTATGGAAACTGGCTTCTCAGATGACCCTGAAGCCAAAGGTGACGTGATGGGGCCTGATCTGGAACCCAGGGCTCTCCCCAGCCTCAAGCCACCACCCTCTAGCAGGCTGCTGTCCCCGTGAGGGCTCGAGGTTTCCTGGCCACCCCAGGCTTTGTTTTTCCAGGCCCAGCACCATCCAGAAACGTCGGTTAGGCTGGAACAGCTGCCTGGCGCCTTCTGAATGCCTCAGATGTGGTGCACGGCAGGAGCCTGGAGCCAAAGTGCTGCCACTAGGTGAATCGGGCCTGCCATCAGAGTCACAGAGACCAATTAAAACGAGGGGAAAAACAGCCTTCCGCTCTCCCAGAGCACCCCAGCCAGCTGCTCCCGGCTCCCACCTCGCCAGCCCCCGGGGTCCCAGGGGGCTTGGTTTCCAGCTCGCTCCCTCCCGCCCAGGCCACCTGCCTCTGACAGCAGCAATATTGCTGCCCGCCTCCTCAGCCTCTGCTCTGGCGGGCAGGCGAGGGCTGAGGGGCGGAGGCACCAGAGAGGCAAACAGCTCCCGGATTTTCGATTCAATTGCTGGGAGGAGAGATGAGAAATTGCCTTTCTGACCCAAAACCGGAGTTCACAGCTGCACTTCATTACGGATTTCTCCAGGAGGCCCTGGGAGAGGCGCAGCCAGGGAAGGGCTCACCTGTTAACAGCAGCTGCGCCTGCCTCTTTCATAAGCACGTTGGTGGTTTCCTGCCCGGGGTTGCCGGGGCAGGGGGTGTGGGTGGCACAGGGCAGGCTGCCAGCAGTGCCCCCAAAGCCCGAGACACTCCCCCCCCACCCCGCTCCCTGCCAGCCTGCCAGTTTGCATTAACTCAGCGGATGGAGGGAGGCGGAGGTGCCAGATAAAGTGAGCAGAAAGGAGAAGCAATGGGCCACAGGTCTGGACCTTGCTCTTTTTAGAAGGTACCAGAAGGCAAGGGACACACCTTCCCTTTCGGGGTCCCACCTCACTTCTCTGGGTCTCATGTCCACTTCACTGGGCTAACATGCACATGTGTCAGGTGCCTGGAGCACTGCCAAGTACACAGTAGGTGCTCAATAAATGTTCCCTCCCTTCCTCTTTTGCGGTTGGCCGCTCTGTGCTTCTGAAATGCCACCGTTCAATCTGACAGTTCTTTAAAGAGCACAGGCTCCTGAGGACCATGGGTTCTCCAACCTGCCTGGCTGCACATTAGCATCATCTGGAGAGGTTGTGGAAAGGTCCGGAAGCCGGCTGCAGCCACCTTGAGGCTGGGCCAGGTGTAATGCACGTGAGGTTGAGGTGCTCAGCCCTGGATCATTTTTATCTGCCCCCTTGATGTCTGCACACCCTCTTCCGGAACAGGTAATGGGTGAGGGACTGGTGAAAGAGCCCAGAGCCAGTTATGGAAGGAGGAGGAGAGCCAGGCTTCAGTCAGCCCTCACCAGCCACCAGGACGCCCTGCCCGTCCCTGCAGGCTGCTTCTCTCTCTTCCACTAAGATATGCACTCCTGTCTCCAACCCTGAGACAGAGCAGGCCCCGAGGAGCTGGAAGCTGCCCGAGTCCCCCCACCAGGAGCGGCACGTTGTCCTGGCAGTGAGAGCTGTGTGATGCCAGGCCACTCACTTAACATCTCTGGAACTTTGCTGACAAGACTGGGTACGGGCTGGGCACAGATGGCCTCAATGCTGTGCCCAAGAAGGCACTCACACCTAAAATCCTGTCTCATTTCTTCTCCCAGGCATTTCCTGAGTTCCTCATGGTCGGGGGGGAGGGGGGCGGGCGGGAAATGGCGGTTTCAATTCAGTCTCTGTTCCTTGATACCTACATGATGCTAAAAACTCCACGTCAGCACCGGACAGGTGGCTCAGTGGTTGGAGCATGGTTCTGTGCACCGAAAGGTTGCGGGTGTGATTCCCAGTCAAGGCACATACCTAGATTGTGGGGTCCAGCTCTCTCACATCCGTGTCTCCCTCTCTCTCTTTCTCTTCCTCTCTAAAATCAATAAAGCATATCCGTGGTGAAAAGTCCCAAGCCCTGCCAAGCCTCTGTCACCTCACCTGGGAAGTGGACCGGCACCATGGGGTCATCGTGAAGGTGAAATAGCAAGCGCCTGGCCCAGCGATGGTGACAGCTGGTGTGCTCTGAGCCCCTCCACTTGCCGTCCCAAGTCCTCACAGCGCCCCCACGTGGCTGGTTCCTTCAGCAGCCCCACTTTCCAGACGAGAAAGCCAATGGCCTGAGAGGTCACTTCCCTAGGGTCAAGTGGTAAGGCTGGGATTCGAACCCTGAACTTGTGAGCCCGAGTTCTTGGCACCCCCATGCTCATGTGGGCCTCTTTCTGGTGCCTCCTCTTGTCCTGGGCTCTCTCTCCAGGGCCACTGGGACTCTGGTATGGCCAAAGCCACAGGTGGTTGAAGGAAGAATCCTTGGGGACTAGGACCTCTCATGGGGCCCCGGGCCATGAAGGGAGTGGAGGGGCTGTAGACTCCCGCCTGTATCCTCCACTGAGGCCCAGAGACAGAGGGCAAAGAGAGCCTGGCTTGGGGGCCCAGGTGAGGGGCCCACCCAGGGTCTGTGCCTGGCGGAAAACAGAAAGGCCGTCCTGGGCACACAGCACTGGCAGCACTCTGGGAGCCGGGAGGGGTGTGGAAGAACAGCTGGAAGGGGCTGCAGGGACGGGGGAGGGAAGGGGGGAGGGGATGACAAAGGAAGCCAAGTGCCAGCAGAGAGAAAAGAAGTCAGATGGGGACAGCAGAGGCCAGACCTGGGAGGCCCCGGGGGAGGGCACAGATGAGATTATACCATGGCGCACAGGAAGCTGAGTGGACGGAACTGGGCCAGCACCCGCGGGCCTTCCTTCCCTCCTCGTTCACACATTTCTCGGGCTGGGCACAGTAGGTCCCTCTACTATGTAAGCTGAGAAGGGACCATGGGCTGTCTACAGGTCCCAGCCCTGCCCCCGCCACCCCTTCTGCTCTTCACACTCCTGCCTGACTCCCCTTCTCAGGACTTGTCATCTCAGTGTCCAAAGGAGGAGCCACTGACACCACCATGAGCCAACATTTATTTGTGCCCACTGGGCACCAGGCACGGGGCCAGGAGTTTAAAGGGTATCATCTCAGTTAAGCCTCTCAACAACACTGTGAGGTAAGTTCTATGATCCCTCCTTTGACAGCTGGGGAAACCGAGGCACTGCTGCCCATGGCCTCACAGTAGATCAGTGCAGACCCAGGCTGGCTGGCTTCTGAGCTCCCCCACCTTTACCCAATGAGTGAAGGGATAAACAGGGGCCTTGGTATCCTGGGAGAGCCCACCCCCTCCCAGGAATGGGGCCCCCCTCTTCCTGGATCTCACCCCACACAGCTCCCTGCCCGGAGGGATGCCTGGGCCAGGCCAGTCTCTCTGGAAGCAATAACGTTAGCAATAACGATGGCGGCGGTGGCTTGGATACCAGCAGCTAATATTTACATAACGCTCACCGTATGTAAGCCAGGCACGGTTCCAAATGCTGCATACACAACCATTGCTCATGGACCCCCCCCCCCACCCCCCGCAGCCTGTGCAGCAAACACCATTATTTGCCCATTTCACAGATGGAATGCCCACAGCACAGAGGCGAGGTGGGCTGCCCAAGACACACGGCCATTAGGTGTCAGAACCGGGTCATGCACCCACTGACCGGACCCCAGGGGGCTGCCAGATGGGCCCCCAGCAGGAACCCCAGAAGGGCGGCGTGGGTGGGAGCAGGCCAGCGCCCCCCGGCGGGGTTAGGGAGAAGTCTCCCTTTCCCCAGGAGAGGGCCACTGCTGGCTCTCTCCCCGAGAGGCCAGGCCTTGCAAGGGAAGCAGAAATCTGTCGTTAACACAGTGCCAAACCCAAAGTGGCTGCTCCCGAACTGCAATCCAATAAAAGTGCGACTTGTCTATTTATCATCCTTGGGGCTTTTTATCACAGTGCAGATGGCTGCTACCTTTGGAAGGCTCAGCAGCTCGCTGCCAGCCGCCCGCCACGCAAAGCTTAGCTCAACAGAATCTGGGCCTGCACCTGTGAGGGGCCATGCAAGGCAGCAACCGGCACACAGGGTCCTCTGTCTCCCCCTCCGTGCTCGCATTCCCCGCTCTGTGTGCGGCTGATGGAGCAGGGAGCACACTCCCAGCTCAGCGGCGCCAGCAGCAGGGCCAGCCACACCTGGAATCGAGCCCCTAATTACCCCAGTGGCAGGTGCTCCTGGGAAGGAAGAGACGGCAGCGAGGAGCCCCTTTGGGAAGTGGAGGGGACAGCGGGGGCTGAGGGCAGACCCGGTACCCATGCCCAGTGCCAGTCAGCTTGAAACAGGGGGCCCGTGGGGCACGGCTGGCCATCCAGGCTGGAAATAAAAGGCTGAGAAGATCAAGGGCAAGAAAAGACTGACCGTGTGGCCAACTCCCAGCGAACATGCCAGGAGCCCAGGGAACTAAAGCTGCCTCAGGATGACGGAGGCCGAGATCTGCTGCTGGGAAGCAGGAGGCCCAGCTGGGCCCCAAGACAAGGTGCAGAGAGAAAGCACAGAGGAGGGGTGCAGGCAGGACCCCGGGCGGGGGCAGGGGCACTGAATCCCTCTGAGCCTCCGTTTCTATACCTGAAACGTGAGCCTCAACACCCATGTGCAAGTTGAATTAGAGGGACAGTGAGGGAGTCCCCGGCTCAGTGCTGGACAAGAGGTCAGGCCTGAGGCCAGGTGCCAGGGCCAGCCCCTCCCAGATGCCACAGAAGAGCAGCTTTTCTATCAACACAGAGCCCCAGCTGTAGCGTGTGTGTGTGTGTGTGTGTGTGTGTGTGTGTGTGTGTGTGTGTGTGTAGGGGCTGAAGGATTCGCCCCACACAGCCTGCAGAGGGCCGGGGGACATGGGAGACCAGGGCACAGCCCTTTGCCCTCTGGGCCACAGTGTTCTCAGGAAACAGAACTCACCGGCCCCCACCCCGGTTTCCTGGCTGTTCTGGTCTGCTCTTCAAATAAACCAGACTGGGCAGCTGTGAAAACGAATGGCCTTCTGCATCACAGACCTCGGCTGAATGAAGGGCTGATCTGGAAAAGGCATCAAGCATCTTTCTCTCCTACAGAACTCGAGGCTCCGGTCACCCCAGATGAAGCTTTCCAGCTCCTGAGACTGTGCCCTTCAGGCCAGCCTGAGTGCCCCTCCCGGGCCCCAGAACCCGCTGCCACCCTTCAAGGCCTCACTTCATTGCAGGAGCTCCGAGCCTTCTGCAAACGTTATTTCTGGTTGCTACAAGGTGCTACAAGTGGCACCATCCCTCCCTCAGCAGAGGAGGCCACTGCAGCTCAGAGAGGCCAGGGAACCGGGCAAGGTCACCCAGCCTGACATGCCCCGCTGTCTTCCAAACGCCAGGGCTCCTATTGGCCCAGCCACTCCTGGAGGGGGGAGTGCGGCCCCCTAGGGAATCTGTGTGGTGCCTCATCTTCCCAGCTAGATGCCACACCTGTCCTGGAGATTTGCCTCTAGGTTTGCACTTTTTGTAATAATACTTAAGATTTTACCCATAATAATAATGTTACCATCGGCCAGACCCAGATCTAAGCACATTACATACACTTCCTCATTTGATCCCCTCAACAACACTAAAACGAATTATTGCTCTATTCATGGGGGAGCAGCACAGAGAGGTGAAGAAACTGACCCAGGGTCACACAGCTGGAATCAGCACTGGAATTTGTGCTCAGTGCCCCAGGCCATGCTCTTGACCACAGGCTGCACTGTGAGGCCCTCACAGGCCTGTCTCCGCTGCTAGGGCTGCCTTTGTCCGGGACAAATTTCCAGCCTCCAGCTGCAGCTTTCTCATGGTGGAGGGGGGATGGGTAATATCAAGCCATTTGTCACCGGAGAGTTCATTGAGGAGGCCAGCCTGCTGGGGACCACACCAGGAGACCTGTCCTTGGCCTCTGGAGACTGAAACTGCGCCCCCTCTCCTTGAATAGGAAACTGCCTGTGGGGGCATCAGGCACGTGGCTGGCAGCAGCATGCCGAGAAGGGAATGGGGCTAAACGGGGTTGGATAGTGTAGCCTCCAAATTCACATCCACCTGGAACCTCAGAATGGGACCTTATTTGGAAGTAGGGTCTTTGCACTGTAACGCTACAATTAGTTAAGGATCTCAAAATGAGATCATCCTGAATTTAGGGTGGGCCCTAAACCCGATGACTGGGGTCCTTATCAGAAGAGGAAAGGACACAGAGAGACACAGACACAGGGAAAAGGCCACGGGAGGAAGAAGCAGAGACTGGAGGGATGTGGCCTTGGAGTGACCGTGACTGGGAGCTGGAAGAGGCAGGAAGGATCCTCCCCTAGAGCCTTGAGAAGGAACTGACGCTGCCCACACCTTGACTTTGGACTTCTGGCTTCCAGGACTGAGAGTGAATACGTTTCTGTTGTTTTAAGCCACCAAGCTTGTAATAATGTGTTATGGCAGCTCCAGGACACTAATTCAGGGGCCGTCCGGGTGGATGCTGCCCAGGAAGGGGGCAGAGTGCTGTGAGTCCCCACCTGATGGAAGAGAGTGCCAGGCCACTGTATGTGCAAAGGCCCTGAGGCAGGAATGAGATCTGCATGTTTTAGGATCAGCACAGCAGTCAGTGTAGCTGCAGCAGGGCTCCACATGCCCGGTGGGGATGCAGCTGGAGAGAGCTGCTAGGGTCCAGGGCACACAGCCTTTAAGCATCATCAGGAGCTGGGATTTCATTCCAGACCACAGCCCAGCAGAGGTTTAACTAAACCCTATTGGTCAGACTTGTCCCAAGTCGTCCATTCTTTCACTCGCTCATTCATTCACTTATTCAATGAACATTTCCTGTGCCAGGAACTATGCCAGGTATCTAGGACATGCTGGTCAACAAGATGTAGGAAGTCTGTTTGTTGAGAGCTTAAATTCTGAAGAGCAAGGCAGATATAAGGCATTAACAGATAAAGATGGCAAAGCGAGGGGAACAGATTTTGCTGGGGGAGAGGGTGGGGTGGGAGCCAATTGTCCAGGAGGAGAAAGAATCAGCTCTGAAGCCCAGAGGGAACCTTCAGTGGGCTGGTGACCCTTGAAGGGCAGACGTATCTGTGAATGAGAGAGTGCGTATCTGTGCTTGTGCCTGAGTGTGCGCGCATGTATGTGTGTATGGGTCTCTGTGTCTGTACATGTGTCTGTGTATAACAGTGTATATGAATGTTTGTGGATGCATGCATGCCTGCATACATCTGTGTGTATGTGTGTGTGTCTGTGGATCTCTGTGCACACACGTGTGTAAGCACAGACTATGTCTGTGCTTGTGGTTGGAGAGAGTTTTCACCAGGGAGGTCTGGACCTGAAGGCTCTTCAGAGCCCCTTCCCCACCCCCTCAACGACACAGGCCGAGAATTACAAAGTACCTCAGAGTGGCACCTGGTGTGTGTGTGTGTGTGTGTGTGTGTGTGTGTGTGTGTGTGTGTGTGTGAGAGAGAGAGAGAGAGAGAGAGAGAGAGAGAACATACTGGAGAGACCTTGTGTTCTCCCCTCTGCAAGAGAGAGAGAGAGAGAGAGAGAGAGAGAGAGAGAGAGAGAGAGAGAGAGAACATACTGGAGAGACCTTGTGTTCTCCCCTCTGCAAGTGCCTTTGAACAAAGTCCACCCTCTACCTCTCAGGCCCACCACCATCTGTCTCGGGGCCTCCCTCCGCTCAGCCATTTGAGCCAGTGGGGGGCACCCCCACCTCCCTGGCTGGGAGAGCCAGATGGCAGGAATCAAGGCCTCATCTCGCCCAAGGGAGACCATGCTGGGGCTGCCACCCCTCCCCCGAGCCCCCAGCCACCTGGGTCACAGGGCAGGCCACCACCCTCATCCTTGGCGCCTCCTGGCTGTCCTGACCCCTATCTCTGGGCCTCACAGCCACTGGCCTCTGGCTGCAACCCCATAAATCACAGTCCAGGTCAGAGTTGGTGAGGGAGCAGGGTTGGGGAGGGCACGGCCCCTGGGGCCCACAGACAGAGTGGCTGCCAATGACCCCTGACAGCCCTGGCCAGGGGCTTCCAGGGGCCAGCAGGGACGCTGAAAGGGTCCGATGTTGCCGTGGGCCTCTGGGTGATCTCCCCCTGGCAGGGAGGGCACCTCTGATCATGGGGCCCTGGGTGAGAGGCTCAAGCCAACACCTGCCCAGGTGGCCCACAGGGATGGCAGCCAGGAGGCCACACTGGGTGGCCCTTGACAGCTGCCTGCCCTGCCGGCTGACTCCCAGATGTGGGTCTCTGCGTACTGGGGAGCACGGATAGTACCTGTAGCCTGGGCACAGCTCAGTGACCTCAGCCCTCCGTGTCTTCACACCAATTTTGTAGGAGAGGCCCTGAGAAGCCTAGTGGCCGTTATCAGTTATTCAGCGGCTGTGGCTGACACATAGGCGGTGGAACCAGTGGCCTGGTTTGAATTCCTCCTAGCTGTGAAAGGTTGGGCAAGCGACTGGATGGCTCCAGACCTCAGTATCCCCATCTGTAAAAGGGGATCCCAGCACCTTCCTCCTGGGTCCCTGTGAGAATGAGACGGGTCGGTGCTGAGGACCGTCACCCAGTGGGATCTCAGTGGAAGGCAGCTGCTATTGCCTGCCCGTCCAGAACCTGCGGTGGGCCCTGAGGGTGCCCATAGGACAGGGCAAAGGCACCCCCTGCTACCACTTCATTGAGTGAGGAGAAGCAAAGAGCCAGGAAATATGAACAGGTGGTCCTTCAGGGCTTCCAGCCCCTCGTGTCAGGTGTGTTCATTCGATTCCCTGACTCACTCGCTCACACACTCATTCCACAGACTTGACAGCGTGCCCACTGTGTTAGGTGCCTTGTGGGGGATGCAGAGGTGAAGGGAGTGTCAAGCGGGAGGCAGAGCCAAAAGCATAGGCTCCTTCCTATTCAGGCAGATCTGAGAACAGATCCCCGCCCCCACCCCCACCCCCGGGACGGTTTCCTGGGAGCAGTCATGGAGCCCAGCCTTGAGTGACAATAAAAGTACTAAGAGTAGCTATTAATTACTGTGTCCAGCGTTACACCCATAACTCACTTCATATCATGCAATCCTATGATGTGAGGCAAGTGCTATTATGATCTAGGAAACTGGAGGCTCAGAGAGATTAATCCACTTGCCCAAGACCACACAGCTAAAGGGTTAGAGGAGGATTTAAATGAGACAGACCAGCCACTGGCTCTAGGGGTGGCATCCAGCCTCGATGACACCCCCCACCCCCTTAATTCGTTGACTCCTGACACCTAGAAGGGAAGCCAAGAGCATTTACTTTACAGGTGGGAAAACAGGCTGGGAGAGGGCCAGGGACAGCCTGGAGTGACCCGCATTTCATCTCAAAGCTGGGACTGAAACCCAGACCCCTTCCTGGGCTCCTCCAGGGGCCGCTGCCTGGGTAGAGCCCAATGGGCTGTGCAAATGTAGCTTCGCCTCCCCTGGGCTTGTGGGTGCCCACTCTCTAGCTGGCACTATTTATTTCAACTCCTGGCATCTTAAGGCAGCCTCGGGGTCCAGCAGAAGGCCCAGTCTTGGCGACACCAGACTTTCTAGAAATAAAAATGAGGAGGGGGAAAAATCCAGGAGGCCAGTCCTCCCATTTACATGTAAAAAGGTCTCCTCGGCGCTCCCCGCCCCTCCCCCGCCTCCCCTGGGGACGGGGCATTATTTGGAGCCCGCGGGGGGCTCCTGTGACCCCGGGCGCCGCCTCTGGGAGCGGGGCGGAGGCTTCCCCGGGACGGGGAGGAGATCAGATGGCGGCGAAGCGGGTGGGGCTGCGGGGGAAGGGGAGCCGGCCTCGTGTCCCCCCCATGGGAAATTTCATGGGTGTGGTAATATGTGGGGCCGGCCGGCTGCGCCCGCGCCCCACCCCCACCCCACCATCTGCTCCGAGGCCAGAAGTCGCCGGGAAGGTGGCTGGGGCGCTGCTGCGGGCTCCGCCGCGCCGACCTCGGCGGTAACCTCCCCTCCCACCCCGACTCTCAGAGCAGATGTCTCCTATTGACGAGCTCAAAGTTCGCTCCATCCCGCCCCCACGACTCCGGCCGCCCTCGGCAGAGGGAGGGAGGGAGGGAGGGCGGGGAGGGGGAGCAGGGGGAGGGCGGCAGGGGTGTGGGGTGGGGAACAAGCCAAGCCCGCTCTTGGGCCTGCGGGTCCTCTCTCCAGCTCGGGTAAGGCTGCAGCGTGGAGCCCCAGACCAGGAACCAGGCGCCTGGCCAGCGGGGCCCCTGCCAGGCAGCCGTCATGCCCCCCTGGGCGAGGAGACCGGGAGGCCGGCGCCCACGGGCCCTCCGGGGTTTGGGCAGCGTCCAGCTGGCCAGGCCTGGGGCTAGAGCTGGCTCCTGGGGGTTGGGGGGCGCCCCAGGAGGTCAGATCCTTATCTCCCCCCTCACTTTACCCCCCCCCCCGCCCCCCACCCCGGGCTGCTGAGACCCATGCCTTAACTCTGTAAGCCCAGAGTTTCATGTCTTACCCCATGAAGAAGGGAGGACTCCTCCAACTGGGCCCCTGCTTTGGCCCAGTGGGCTCAGCATTCTAGATAAGGAATTGCCCCACTGACATGAGAGGGTAACCTCCACCCCCACCCCACCTCAGCTGCCCGCTTTGATGCCACCATCACAGAGCAAGCAGAGCAGTAAATACTATTTAAGGGAGAGGGCAGGTCAATGACTTAGCTGGTGCCTAAACCAAAACTCAGGTCTAGGACTGAGCTGAGCCAATTACCAGCTGTGTGGCCGGGAGGCCAGTGTCTTGAGCTCGCTGGGCAATGTTCCTACCTGCCAAACCAGGACGAGAAAACCCACCTTGCGGAACTGATGTCTGCTGATACCCTCATGGGATGCATGGAAGTTCAAACAACCTCCATTCACCCAGGGTCCATGAGGGGCCCAGCAGCCCTGGACCTGGGCTCCCTGCCCCGCCCTGGAAGGCTGCACAGGTAACGGGAACCAACAGAGTTTAAATCAACTTCCAAAGCACGTCCCTGGGATTCAGGACCAGCTTGGTATCGGACAGCTGGGGTAGCCAAGGGCTTGGGCACTGGCGCCCACGCCTAGGGATGGAATATGGGTGGCCCTGTCCACTGGCTGACCTCTGAGCACATGTGAGTGCACACGATCCCCCCATCTTCCTGCATGGGGGGAGCTGAGCCCATAGCACCCACTTTGCAGTGAGAAGCTTCACTGGGTGCAGGGCCCCGGGTCAAACTTCAGTCAGGCCTCATTGCAGATGAGGGAACGGAGGCACTGACAGGTAGAGACAGAGTTGAGTGGCACATTCAGGAGAGGGAACTTCAGGGCTCCCCCCATTATCAGACCACCCTACACAGTCTCTCCCCCTCCCCACTCTCTCAGATAGGCCATCAAGGCCCCAGATTACCTCTCAAGACCTCTGGAATGGGGCGGGGGTGGGGTTGGGGAGTGGGAAAGCAAGCAGGCTTCATCCCCCATTTAGCCCCAGCCCCTCCCACAATGCCACTCCAGAAGTCAGGTTCCGAGCACCTGTTGGGGGGCGGGGGCTTGACAGATCTAGGACACCCGCCTGGTACACACAGGGCTTCTGGAATTTCCACTGCAGTGGTGGGGATCACAGGTCAGGATCTCCAGGAGTGGGCAGAGGGAGGACCCAGACCAGGCCCACCCCTGGGGAGGGGATGGTAGGGTGGACCTCCTACCCCTGAGCGTCCTGGCCCTGCTGCCAGTCTGACCAGGATGGGGAATAGAGGCCATGGGGCCATGATTTGCAAAATGAAAACGCAGGCCTCTTGTTCAAAAAGTACTGAGTGTTAAAACGGCAACACCAGAGGGTGAAATCAAGTGGGGGCCCTGTGACGGTACAGGTCGCAGTCCTGTGAAGCCCCTCTGGTGCAGGGCCAGGGGGAAGGGCGTGGGGAGGGCTTTGACTGCACAGGCCCACCCAGGGGGGCAGGCCGAGATGGGTAAGCACAGCTCCCAGCCAGTCTTACACTCTGGCTCTGACACTTCCTGACTGTGTTGCTTCGGGCAAACAACTCCACCTTCCTGGGCCTCAGTTTCCTCATCCATAAAATACAGATAATACCCCTTCCTCGCTGGATTATTGGGAAAATTAAAGGAGTTACATGCACATGTAAAGAGCTGGCATAGAGTAAACACAAGGGGGATGTTATTAATTTTTATTATAACCTTGCTATTATTATTACTGGTCCCTCCCTAGTGACCTAGATCACCCCCCAGATGAAGCTCATGTTCTAGAGGGCATCATAGGGCTTCTGTGGGTGCGCTATTATGTTATAGGAATGAGGCCAGAGCTCCCAACTCTGCCGCTAATGAATCCCATGACTGTGGCAAGTCCCTTCCCATCTCTGAATCTGTTTGTTTCTTGGTACAGTGAGGGTCTGGGCCACAGTCCTTCCAACTGACACTGTAGAGCTTCTTCTCAGGCTCATCCCTTTCACCAGGGATTGAGGATCATGGCTCTTCCTTCCCTCACAGTGGCAAAGACTTCTTTCCTTCCATTTAGTCCTCTAACCAAACTCCATCCATCCTTCCAACATGCATTGATCCATCCAACCATTCATCCATCCGTTGTCCGAAAGCAAGCAGGCTTCATTCGCCATTTAGCCCCAGCTAAATTCATATATCCAACCATCCATCCACCCATCCATCAATTCACTCACCCAATTCCATGCAAGTATCCATCCATCCAACATCCACCCAATCATCTATTCATCTATTCATCTATCAATCCATCTAACATCCATTTAACATCCATCCATCCAACATTCATCCATCCATCTATCCACCCACTTACCCACCCACCCAGCCTTCATCTCATCAGAGATAGGTATCAATGCCAAGCAAATGGGCCCTAGAAACTTGTCAGGAATCTACAGTGAGTGGGCAGCAAAGGACCTTGGGCGTGGCCAGGGATCATGGTCAACTGTGGACACTCAACTTCCCTGAGGCTTGCAGAGGGCAGGGCAGATGTCTTGGGGGTCAGAACAACAACAAGAAGATGATCCAAGGATTGAGGTCAGGCAGACCTAAGCTCAATCAAATTACAGTTCTGCTTTTCTGTCTGGTGAGCTGACCCAAGTGATCTCACCTCCCTGAACCTCAGTTTGTCTTTAAAATGGGCATAAAAGCTGCCTTATTAGGCTTTTGTGCAGACAAATTGAAAAGAAAATGACAATATAAACCAAGCCAGAGAATGGATCTAAATTCTAACCCAACGGGGGTTGGGTGATTTGCTCACATCTCATAGCCCACTGTTGATAGCAGCACCAGCCTTGAGTCCACTGGGACCTCTAAGTCCCTTCTAGTTTCCCTAGAAGAGTCTCCAGGGGATTTATCAACACCCAGAGCAAACCTGGAAAAGCACATGATTAAAACCAGGGACCTTCCACCACACAGTGTGACTGCACTAGACCTCGAGACACCAGGCTCAATCTGCACTGGTCAGACAGACCTGGGTGCAAATCCTTGCTCCATCACCAACTGTGTGCCTGGGACATGCTGTGTACATGGTCCCTACCTCAGTTTCCTCATCTATCAGTTAGACACATTTCAGGCTTGTTGGAGGTGTTGCAGATAATGCCTGCAAAACACGTGACACATGGCTGTCACGGGACAAATGTCCATTCTGATTAGAAACAGGGGTAGAGAAGGGATGCTGCCAACTGTGGAAACGCATGAAGGTGCACTTATAATAGCAAAACGCATGAAGGTACACTTATAATATTGGTGGGCAATATAGCTCACAGATAATATCTGCAACAATGTACAACAGACGTACGTGTGGGCAAGTCCTGGAAAGGAACACGAACACACAAGAACAACCATGTGGAGTTCTCATGTTCTGAGACGAGCAACTCAGGTGCTCGGGCACCTGGAAGGCAGCAGAAGAGCAGTCAGGATGCCAAGACTGGGTCTAAATTCCAAGCAGCTCCTCACCTTTCTGCCACCTATTTCCCACCTGCCTATGGTGCAGATGCCACCAAGAATTTTTGCCTCCAGGGAGCAGGTTTCACTTCAATACAGACCTGAATTTTGATTTCAGGTGTGTCCTCACTTCCCTAAAACCACTCGATGGAGGGGCCGCCACCTTCCTGCCTCCCCGGCTGGGTGTGCCCGTGGCGGCCAAGAGCGGAGTGTTCTGGAAGCGCTGCAATCCATTCTGCACGCTTGGAACCTGATCTTGTGACACTGAGGGCTTTATTAATAGCCCATTAGGGGGTAATTCATGCATTTTGATGAGAAATCATCTAGTGGTCGTTTATGTGGGAGGAGGGCTGTAGGGCGAGTTGGGGGGCGTGGAGCGGGGGCGTCATCTCCAATTCACTCCCCATCACCTCACGCCCCATCACCTGCCCAGGCGACAACAGCGGTGGAGCCCACTGCGGGCGGCGTGTGCGGTGTGACTGGGATGCGCCCTTCTGACAACCCCGCCATCATTAATCTTGATGAGTTTTCTGCTGAGTATACTTCCAGGGCTTTCAAACCGCTCACTAATTGCAATTAATCACTTACCGAAACAGATGTCAGGAACAATGGGATTGGGAAGGCTGGAGGCTTGATAAAGCTGTCAGGAGAGGGTGCGTGGGTGACTGGGGGGTGGAGAGGGCCCAGGCACCCTCTGGGCTCTAGTCAGTGATGGCGAACCTATGACATGCGTGTCAGAGGTAACACGCGAGCTCATTTTTTTGGTTGATTTTTCTTTGTTCAATGGCATTTAAATATATAAAATAAATATCAAAAATATAAGTCTTTGTTTTACTATGGTTGCAAATATCAAAAAATGTCTATATGTGACACGGCACCAGAGTTAAGTTAGGGTTTTTCAAAATGCTGGCACGCCGAGCTCAAAAGGTTCGCCATCACTGCTCTAGGTGCTTAGGGCGCCAGGCAATCTGCTCCTGCCAGAGTGGGGCGGACACAGGGCCACTCTAGGATGGCCAGAGGCGGGTTCACGGTCAAGGCCTGGCGTCAGAGGAGAGCCAGGAGGAAGATTCCACAACACCCAGGGGCCAGTTTCCAGCCCTGATTCCCCACAGTCAGAGCGGCACTGGGACCAGAGAAGCAAGCTCTGCCACCGTGGCCTGTAAACACCTTGGGTTTTGAGCATTTTTCACCCGGCGGTAACATAAGAATTGTATATTCACATTAGTTGCCAACCTTTAACAGTCAGATTTGACAGAAAAACCTGGACTTCTAGATTCTCTTGAAAAACAAAGATTTTGCCATATGCCCCCATGCAGCAAGGATCGGCTGTGTCTGAGCAATGCCCACGTCCCCAAGGACAGGGCCCAATGCTGGAGTTTGTGAAAGACCCCCCAGCCCCCACGCACACCCAGGTGGCTTCCGTCTTCCTTTGGTTCCTGTGCCTTCTTCCCAGGGCCCCCCAGTCAGGCTAGAAGGAGAGGCTTTGCACATGAACACCCCTGGAACCCGTGTCATTCTGAGCCAAGCTTCAGGGTTTGAATACCGGACATAAGAGACCTGCTCGATGCAGGGGTTTTCAACCTTTGCTGCACAGGACAATTGCCTGCGAGGAGCTTTTATTTTATTTTATTTTTAATATATTTTATTCATTTTTACAGAGAGGAAGGGAGAGGGATAGAGAGTTAGAAACATCGATGAGGGAGAAACATGGATCAGCTGCCTCCTGCACACCCCCTACTGGGGATGTGCCCTCAACCAAGGTACATGCACCTGACCGGAATCGAACCTGGGACTCTTCAGTCCGCAGGCCAATGCTCTATCCACTGAGCAAACCAGTTAGGGCAACGAGGAGCTTTTAAAAATCCTCATGCCCAGTGCCCTCTCAGGGGCTGGGATGGTCATGTCAGCAGTTCTCAGAGTGGGATCTCCAAGCAGTAGCAGCATCTCTGGGGAGCTGGCTGGAAATGCAGACTCCCAGGCCCTGCCCCAGACCTGCTGAGTCAGAGACCCCAGGCCGGGGTGGCAATCTGTGTCTGAAGGATTCCCAGGGGATTCTGATGCAGGTCCACCTTGACCTAGGTGGAGGTCATGCAGGTGTACACTTACGACGCATGCCCCGGACTCCTACATCTCCAGGAGGTCACTGCTCACAGGCGGGGATGAGATGGTGTAGCCTCACTGCTCCATTCCCCAGATGAGCAAACTGGTTTTAAGGTGACTCAACGGTAAGGGGAGTGCTGGGATTCAAACCAAGGTCTGTGGGACACACCACAGCCCAGGTTCTGTCCCGCTCTCCCCCATCTTCTTCAAGCATAAGATCTGAGGATCTCCAAGTCACCACAAGTGGCTACAGCAGGGTTAATTGAGCACACTTCAGTGACTGCATATGCCTGGGGCCAAAGGGGCTATTCTTCTGTTGTTTATTTTTTTCATCCATCCATCCATTCTCCATCCATCCTCCATCTACCCACCTATCCATCATTCACCCACCTATCTATCCTTCCATCCATCCATCCATTCTCCATCCATCCTCCATCTACCCACCTATCCATCATTCACCCACCTATCTATCCTTCCATCCATCCATCCATTCTCCATCCATCCTCCATCTACCCACCTATCCATCATTCACCCACCTATCTATCCTTCCATCCATCATCATCCATCCATTCATCCATCCATCCATTTTCCACAAATTCTTAGAAAGCGGAGGCTAAAACTACAGATTCTGGAGCAGGAACGTCTAAGTAGCTGAGTCATTGTGGGTAGGTAGGTAACACTGCCTTTCCACGCCTCCGTTTGCTTATCTATAAGGACAAACATATCTTTAAGACATTAGCCCAAGGGGTTGTAGTATAGGAAGTTCAGATTCCTACTTGCCTCTTACTTACTGTGGATTCTTAGCCCAGATAAGAGTTACTTGACTTCTCAGCCTCAACCTCCCCATCTGTAATCTGGGAACAAAACGCTCCTGCCGAGCACTAAGAGGCCAGGGAGATAAGGCTGCCCAGCACCTTTGATAAATGGGGACTGAGTGATTTTAGGAAGGCGAGAAGGGCGGTCTGGCCTGGCTGGCCTTGGAGGGTGGGGTGAGGGTAGCAGTGCAGGGGTGACAGGTGGTCCCTGCAGCTCAGTACCCCGGGGGGCATGCTGCGGTGCCTCTCTACCCCCGAGTTCCCGGCAGGAAGAGTCCATGCCCCTTCACAGCCGAGAGGTTTGCTTGTTTCATGAACATCATCCTGTTGTTTGCTCCCCTCCCTTTCTGTCCCATAGGGGTCATTGTTTCTAGCTCTGTCCCCCACCCCACCCCCCCCCCACATTCCCAGCACCAGTCCAGCAACACGCCTCCTCCCAGGCCTGGCTTCCACCTCCGTGGGTCCCTCCTCGGCTAAGCTTCTGGCTTCTAGCAACCCCCTCCCCCTTGGTCCTGGGGGTGTCCTGCTTCCCTCAGGTCCTCCCTATTAACCTATGTGTCCCCTGTTCCCTTTTGGCCCTCCTACACCTGCTTCACCAACGCCCTGTATTAAATTCTCTCTGTTGAGATACCTCATGTGGTTTCTATTTTCTGGCTGGCCCCTGACGGAGACAGCACAGCAGAGGCAGCTGTTCCACAGCTGTGATGACACAGGGCAGCCAAGGACACAGGGCACTGCCGAGCCCCCATCCCAAAATGCCAAGGAGGGGCCGACTGGAGCCCAGAGCAGGCCCCCACCCGGCCCTCTGCCGCCCTGCTGTCCTCTGAGATGAAAGCCCCACTCCAGCCGCCTGTACGTGAGGCAAAGGCTCTGCCTGCACCCCGAGGAGGCCCTGAAACGTGTTAAAATAAGTATTCTGCGAATATGATGTTCCATATGTATGACTTCGTGGGGTGATGATTTTCCTACTGATCGATGTACGTGACAGCTGTGCGGGGAGCGCTGGAAACACAGGCTTGGGCAGCCCTCGCCGTGCCACGCGGCGGGGTGGCGAGGGGGGCGCCAAGGCACGGGAGCATCTGGCGACTCGGTATGCTCAAGGAGCCCACCGCCTGTCAGCGCTCAGTGCAGGCACATTAGCGATTCGAGGGACGGCTGGAGCAGGTGTTCCCGAGCAGACTGCTCGCGATAATTACTTTTAGATTGTTTTAAAGTATTTAAGCAAGATCCTGGAGGGCTGGGAGAGAGCGGAGAGGGGTGGAGGCTGGGCGGAGGGCCGGGACCCCCTGAGGCCAGCCTTCCGGACTTGCAGAGGTGGGCAGGGGTCAGACCACATGACACAGGTGAGTCCCATGGCTGGAGGGTCAATGTGTGGCGTGTACCAACTAATCCAGCCAGGCCAGTTGTCAAAATACTGACTCCTTCCCTTCTGTAGCCCCAGCCCCCAGCAGGCTGCTTCCAGAAGGCCTGGCCTCTCTAGGAAACCCTCAGTCTCCCCGTGACCGCAGGTAAGGCAGGGCCACGGGCAGAACAGGTGAGATATCCTGACCATCAACCCTGACGCTGCAGCCACCCCTCCACTTCCAGCAAGAGCACTGGAACGGCGTGGCGAGGCTGGGTCTGAGGTCCCTGCCTTAGCCCAGTGCCGAGAACACACAGAGATGCTCAAGTCCTCCCCGAATGAACGATGAGAGAAGAAATGGGTAAATGGGAGACAACAGCTGCCTTTCTAAAGGCTCCTTCCAGAGAACCCAGGATTTTCTTCGTTTGAACAAACAATGGCTCTAAACATCATGCTAGTGCCCAGGCTGTGGGGTACTGGGTGCTGGGAGGGGGCTCTGGTCTCACCAGGGGATCCTCAGGTCAGCCCTCAAGGTGGGAGCAAATGCCAGGGGCTCAAGGCCTCCCCTCAAGAAATCTGACCACACTGGGCTGCAGGGCCCTGCCTGTGAGCGGGGTAGCACTGTTCAGGCAGAAGGAAGAGCTGGGGCAATGGTGGGTGGAGGATGGATGGACAGACAGACAGATCACAGTTCCATCAGTTTAGCAGAGGAAGGATGCTGCCCACCCCTTCCGGCACCATGATCTACTTTCTCTTTTGCCCACGGCCCCTCTCTCCTGTGGTGAATCACAGAATCCACAGTTCTGGGCGTGTCTTGGGTTCAGAGCATAGCCTTCCCCTGGATGGCTGTGCCAGGTCCCACCTGCTCCAGACCCGGTCCAATGGGAACCCCCTGCAGGTGGGCCCTGCCTGGGGTGATTTCAGAAGTGCTCCTGGAGGTCTAAGGCACAGAGGGGACTGACCCAGCGTCTGCCCTACGAGACTGCTGCTCAGAGAGGATGGCCATGCAGAGCTGGAAACAGCTCCCCAGCCTGGCTGGGCCGCTCGGCTCCGCCGCGCCCCCTCCCCCCACCCCCCCGCAGCAAAGGGTCCCGTTTGGCCATTTCCAGTCCAAAGGATGAGCAGAGGGGACCTCACTTCTCCGGGGTAGGTCAAGTGATTCAGATTCTTGCTCCCGAGTCACTGACTCTGCCCGCTTTGCCCTCTGTGGTGTCTGCCCTGGAGGCACCTGGGGCCAGCCACCCCTGAATGCCGCCCTCAGGCGGGGGTCAGAGGATGGGGGCTGAGAACAGGGGTGTTTACAGCTGGTATTTAAAATCCAGGCAAGTTCAATATTAGCTCGGGGGTTTGTGCCATCTGCTGCCAAGATAAAGCTGCGGGCCATGAGCAGGGTGCCCTGCGCCATCCATCCCACAGAGCCCAGAGCGGCCCGTCCTGGTTAATGAGTAGCCAGCGGCCTCCAGCAGCCCCTCCTCCAAAGCCTGCTTGCCAGAGTCCACCGAGGCCAATTCCAGGGCAGGTGCTCCAGCCCAGCCCCGGGAGCCTGGAAGGCTCCTTCCCTCTCCATCAGCAAAGAGGCCGAAGCCCCAATCCTGAGTGGACCCTGAGGCCCCGCAAGACCTGCCCACTCCTCCACGGCCTCAGTCACCTCAGCTCACTCCCCAGCTCCTCCTCAGTCCCCAGCTCCAGCCCCAGAATCTTTGTACCTGCAGTGCCTCTGCCTGGACCCTCTACCTTCTCACCTCCTTCAGGCCCTATTGTCACCACCTGCGACCACCTGCTCCTACTTGTGCCATCAGACTCACTGTTTCCACAGGCCTCCTCACACCCCGCCTGGCATTGCGTATGAATCTGTGCACATGCTATTTTCTATGCATGCTCCTCCCTGAGGGCAGGGTCCTCGTCTGCCTTTTTCTTCCTCTTCTTGGCCACAACAGAGCCAGGCACAGAGTGGCTGCTCAAGAAACACCTGTGCCATGAGCCTGGACTCCCGGCCCAGTGCTCCTCCTGCCTCTCCTTCCTCAGCACCCCTCCCCCTCTACCTCCCTGCACTGCCCCGCAAGCCTCCCCAGCCACGAGGCCTCCTGGGGAGGAAGCTGATATCCCTCATTTAGTGGCTCCGTGGGGTGCCTGCCCCCCAGCTCCTTCCCTGCGGAGCCTCTTATTGTCAGTCTTGCCGGGAGGGGAGTGCGAGCAGGAGGATCCTGACAGCCGCCCCAGCAGAAGTCATCTTTTATTCATGCCGATAATGTAACCGGGACTGTGTCTGAAGCAAAGTCACTTAACTCATTAGAAGGAGCTGGTGCTGCATCACAGCCCTGGGTGGGGGAGGTAGGGGCTGAGGTGGGGAGACTTGGGCCTCAGATGCACCCTGGGGGACAGCTGGTCTCAGGGGTCCACAGATGGGCTGCCTGGTTCCAGGCCCAGCTTCCCCACGCTGAGTTAATCCCATAAATAGGACCACACAGGCAGGGTGCCCCCTGGAGGTGTTCAGCAAGGAGGCCTTGGGATGATGAAAATGCCTGCCTCGCGGGTGCCCTGGGGGACGCGGTGAATCGCGTGGGGAAAGAAAGCGTGCTGGGCCTGGCCCAGAGAAAGCCTTCTGTGAATTTTAACCATTATTGGTTCTTTTAGAAAAAAAGCCCTTGGGTCAGGCCCCCAGGAGGCCATTTCCCAAGGAAATAGTAAGGATGGAAATATAGCTAAGCCCTCTCCCTCCACCTCTGGGGAAGCAGGTAGGATACATATAACACACACGGAAACCATTCACAAGGGCAGGCTTGCAGGAAGAGCAGCCGATAGTTTAGAAAACCTGCCTTCTCTCTGTCATCAGAAAGTAGCGGGCCAACTGTCTGTTGAGTGAATACACGATGTCCTAGCTGGGGGGCCCTGGGACCCGGCTCTGTATCCTACTATCTCTAAGACCTGGGCCCGTGCGCCTCCTGGGGCTCAGGGTCACCAGCTGTGCAGTGAGATTCACACCCGAGTCACAGACTTCACCAGGCGAGGATTGAATGATACACAGAGAGCATCACAGTGGAATCAGTACCCCCGCTGGCTGTGCACCCTCCATCCAGGCCCTGCCCCTCTCTGTGCCTCAGCGTGCTTCCTGTTGAACATGAGGGAGTTGATGTCCTACTTGTTGTGCTGTTTTGTGCGGTGCATCTCCTGGGAGACTGGATGAGACAGAGAATCAGGGTGATGCTGTGGACGGAAGATGCATAGCATGATCCCTGGGCCTCTATCCTCCCACTATCTGCGGCCAGGACCAGTGGGACTCCAGAAACATCCATCCTGGGCCTAGGCACCTGGGGGACCTCGTCCAGAAGAGACCAGGGCCTCTGTCTGCACCCCCAACTTTCCAGCTTCCCTCCCAGATTTTCTCTATTTCACAAACACGTTTATAGGGCTCAATGCTTGTCAGACGCTGTTCTAAACATTCTACATATATCAGCTGTAATCTCCCCAATGTTCCCTGAAGTAGGTACTGTTATTATTCCTACTTGACAGAGGAGGAAACTGAGGCCCAGAGGGTCAGGTGACACAGACACGGCTCAAGCAGGAGGCCACAGGTGCCAGGCAATGATGCCCCCTGCAGGGCAGGCCACATCTCTGTGGCGCCCCCCTGTGGAGGCCTGTGGCATTGCCGCCCCAGGGCTGGAGGCTGGGTTCCCCCACCCTCCCTGGGGGGCCTGGTGGGAGGCTCTAACCCCCCAGTCAGGGCAACCAGAGGCCACCTGCCTCTTGCTCCCCTTACCCTCTGGCCAGCACTGACGTCACAGGAGAGCAGACATGGCTGAGCCTTGGGGATCAGGTAGGTGTCCCAGGTCAGCAGGGAATCATTCGTTTCCATCACTGGGGGCCCACTCCGTCAGCCACAGGAGACGTGATGGATGGGCTGGGAGAGCACAGGCCCAGGCAGACCAGAGGCACTGGGCAGCCGTGGACACGTCCCCTCCCGATGTCCTCTGAGGTAAACAAGCAGGAGGATGGAATGAGGTGAGACTCAACAAAACCTGCTTGGCCCTGATGAGTTTCCTGCGACTGTTGTAACAAAGTACCATAAACCACATGACTTACAGAACCAGGAATTTATTCTGTCACAGCTTGGAGGCCAGAAGTCAGAGATCAAGGCTCAAGGCGTGGGCCAGGCAGCTCTGCCAGAGGCTCTGGGGGAGGAGCCTTCTTGGGGGTTGCCGCAACCCTGGCCCCTACACATGGCCTTCTCATAGGGATGCCAGTCTTGGGTTGAAGGCCCACCCTAACCCAATATGACCTCTTTGTAACTAACTGTACTTGCAAGGACCTATTTCCAACGAAAGTCGCATTCTGAGGTTCCAGGGGGCCATGCACTGTGGGGGGACACTACCCAACCCAGCACAGCCCACATTCAGCCATGACTCCAGGGCCGGCGTGGCCTCCCCTTCGGCGCCCAGGGCCTGGCTGATCTGGTCTCTGCTGCTCCCTGCGGAGTTGTCCGCATTCTGCCCTTGCACCTCACCTTGGGCCCTAGCCACATCCCCACATTCACACTGTTTCAGACTCCAAGCCTTTACCCATGTCCTCCCTTCTGTCTGGAACGCCTCTAGTTTTCCATATAGAGAATGGCCTAGGCCTTCACAGCACAGGTCAGGTATCACCACTCTTAGGAAGTCCTCCCTGATTTCAGGTTGAATTTGCTACCCCTGGGCTCCCTGCTCATGGTGCTCATTTCAGCCACTGTGACGAGCGTGATGTCTACTGTCTGCCAAGGTAACTGTCAGACTCCTCCAGACACCGGGAGGGCAGGGGACTTATCTTGTTTAGATCAACATCCCAGCCCTTCACGCAGGCCTGGGCATGACACCCACTCGTGGTAACTGCTGGCAGAAGGAACGACTGACAGGCCTAGCTGGGCTCAGAGGGCCCTTCCCAGGTGAGACCTGTCCCTGACTGTCCTCTGTCCCGCTCAGCACCCACTGGCCTTCCCAGAGCAGCAGCTCTCGGCCCTGGCCCCACATCACAATCACCAGGGAGCTCTCCACACCCTGCAGGAGCCCCACCCAGATCCGTTCCATCTGGACCTCTGGGTGGGGCCTGGGCATCAGAGTTGTCTTAGAATTCCTGGAGTGATTCCAACAAGCATTCAAGGCTGAGAAGCCCTGCACCACAGCCAAGGGGAAGACTGGGGGATTCTTAAGCTCTGACCCCCACTGGAGGTGGGGGCTACAGCGCCCTCTATAGTGTGAATCATCCATCAGGGCAGGGCCTGTGCACCCTCGCTGCTGTCTCTGCGTGACCATGCCAGCACCCCCGGTTGCCAGCACACTCCAGGGCTCAGTGCTCCCCAACCACCACTCACAGGCCCCCAGCTTCACATACCATCTGTGCTCCTGGGACGCCTGCATTCATAGCTCCAGACTCAAATACCGACTGCCAACTGGATCTCCACTTGGGTGTCTAACAGCATCTCTTATCGCGGCCAGAATGGAGCTCTTCCCCCACCCCATTCCTTTCCTCCTGGCAACGCCATCCTTCCAGTTGTTCAAGTAAAAAACTTTGAGGTTTCCTAAGTCTTCTTTCTCTCAAATCCTGACAACTCTACATTCAAAATGTACCCTGAACCCAGTCGCTCCCTCCTCTGGTCCCAGAAACCATCATGGTCTTGCTTTGACTGTTGCAACAGTCTCCCAATGGTCCCCTGTTTTATTCTGGACACCGTAGACTGTTCCCCAGACAGTGGCCAGGGGCTCCTGGGCCAATAGCCTAGAAGGGATGGCACTGGGGCTCTCTATCCTCTCAGCTCTAGACCAAGTCCTCTTGGTGATGCCTGTCCCCAGCATCCTACAGATGGGTGGCTCCTTTGTGCTGGGAGGCTGGAGCAGTCAGAGAGGGCTTCCTGGAGGAAATGCCAAGTGCTGAGCGGGATGGGGAGCCAGGAGGGAGATGGGCAGTCCACCATGGGCAAAAAAAATGAGTCAAGAGGAGCAGTGGGCTGGTGGTTGTCACAGCCACAGCTGGGAGAACACTGGGGCCCCCGGCGGGCCACCCCGCACCTGTCAGCCCTAGCTCTAAACTCTGCACTTGCCCTGCTTCACGGCAGCCCACAGACTCCTGTTCAGCCCATTTCCAGCAGCCCTGCCCCACCCTGCTCCCTCCTGCCTGTGACTCTCGGTGGTCCCATGGGAACTTAGTAGAAAGGCAGAATCTCCAACTCCACCCAGACTCCCTGAGTCAGAAAGACTGGGGTGGGTCCAGCAATCAGGATGCTAACACACCCTCCAGGGCAGTGGTTCTCAACCTGTGGGTCGCCACCCCTTTGGGGGTCGAACGACCCTTTCGCAAGGGTCCCCTAAGACCATCGGAAAACACATATATAATTACATGTTGTTTTTGTGGTTAATCACTATGCTTTAATTATGTTCAATTTGTAACAATGAAATTGGGGGTCACCACAACATGAGGAACTATATTAAAGGGTCGCGGCATTAGGAAGGTTGAGAACCACTGCTGCCAGGGGGTGCTGATGGTGCTGATGAGGCTGGCTTTTGAGAATACCCGAGGTAGCCTGCGGGAAGACTGCGGGATTCCTGTGAATATCAGGGGTGCAGATCCCCATCCATTCCCACTGGATTCAGGATCTAGCCTTCCAGGAATGTCACCTCAACGTACAAACGCTGGAGCAGCCTGGGCCACCCAAGGGGGGACAGAGCTGAGAAACCCAGTGGGGTGCTGCTCCGAGCCAGCAGGGAAGGCTGGCTTCCGGCAGCTGCTCAGACACACCTGCCAGTCCTTCTAGAACCCAGGGGGTTAGAGCCCAGCAAGTCAGAAAACCTGTCCTTTCGTAGGTGAGAACATGGGGGTCAGGAAAGTCAAAACCACGGCAGCGGCAAGGGGCAGAGCCGGAGCAGGCGCTCCTGTCCCCTGACACTTAGTCGAGTGGCCGGACAAGGGCTATTTCCGTGGTTCCACTGGCGCCACATCATCCCTGGGGAAAGTGAGCAATGTCTGAAGTCATATTTTGGTTGTCACAGCTGGGGAGGTGCCCAGGGATGCGGCTCGACTTCCTCTAGTGCACAGGATTTCCCAAAGGATGAACCAGCTCCAGAGCTGGGTTGAGAAGCCCTGGGCTACTGCGGGTTCTTGGCTCTCCAAGCCAGCCCAGGAGTGGAACTCAGTGACCCCACAGAGCCCCCAAATTCCTGCCTAATGCCTAGCAAGGAGACCCCCTTGGCTGCTGAACTGTCCAGTAAGAAGGGTCTGATGGGCACCTTGCAGGTGGCGAGGCACCTCATATCACCACCATCAAGTAGGGACCCTTTGAGAGCAAGTGGGCATATGCACCCTCCTGACCTGGCAGCTGGCCGCGCCCCTCTCCCTGGAAGGAGCTGGGCCAAAGCCTCGCCCCGACTTCCCACCTGCTCAGAGGTGGGCCAGCCTGACCCCGCTGCCCCCACACCATCACGCCACCTGCTCCCACTCGGGGAATGTGAACAGAGAGCCCACAGAGCAGAATCACACATTCAACCTTGAGAAATTAGGCGGCCCCTCCCCGCCCAGGGCTCCAAGCCCCCTCCCTCTTTCCCGCTGGTGAGCACTGGTTCCAAGAGCGGTTCATATTTAATAACGCAATTTATATTCCACTCTCAACATAAACTATTGTAAAGGCGCTCTAATGTAAAAATACATCTGGCTTGTCAATAGTTTATCTTCTAGATCTGCATCTAAATCCCTGGGCCTTTTTGACTTATGGCTGCACCACTGTCTAATGAATAAAAAGGTGCAAATTATAGGCCTGGCTTTAATGCTCATCATAAAATTAGACGATAGTTGCAAAAGCTGCATTCTCCTGCCCACAGTGCAGCGATGGCGAGCCATAAATAAAGTGTATTTAATGTATCCCAGAGCTGTGCAAACCCAGGAAACAGTGTGTTATTGCTTGGCCTTCGATGGGTCCGCCACAAGTTCAATGAAGTGATAACGGATCCATCATGTGAATTTATGTTAACTGTCTCCTCGCAAAGCCATGGCCTCAACACTGTAAATAGCCTACAATCCTTCTCGCAGGCCTGCCTGCCAATAAAACTGTCACTGCCAGGCTGGCAGCAAGCACCTCAGGACAGGGGAACGGGCCGTGGAGTTCTGGAGGCCACCGGGGCCGCGCCTCCCGTCCTCCCCAGCTTTTCTGCGGTCCGTCAACTGCAAAGGAAATGAATTCTCTTCCAAACAGCAGATCCCAATGGTGAGGTCAACGGGGGCGGCTGCTGTAGAGAGGTTTGCTGGGGAGCATGGCTGGTGGGGAGACAGGGCCGGGGAGCCGGCTGGCTGCCTCAGGGGGGGCTGGGGGTGGGAGCCTGGCATAGGGACCCGGTCACTCTCTGCCCCGTCTGCCGGCTCTGCCTCTAGGATGTGAGTCTGGTGGGGCACCAGGACACCTCTGACACCTAGAATCTGCTGGTTGCACAACAGGTTCATGTCGTCATTCATTCATTCATCGTTAATATTTTATTTAGCACTTTCTATGTAGGGAGACACAACGATTGAGAAGACAAGATTTCCAACTTTAAAGATTAAATTGTGCTAATAATATCTGTGCATATCTAACCGGCAGGGACTTCTCCCTTCTCGGAGGCCCTGCAGCACCACCCCTCACATCTTTGTGGTTCAAACTGCGAGCTGAGATCCATGAAGGGGCTGTGAAATTGTCCTGTGGATGGGGTAGGAATCTTTTTCCCTGGCACAAAGCAACAGAAAATACCAGAGTCTCAAGCATTGTTTCTGGGGCCCATGTGTGCACGTGGGGCCTGGGTCATGATGTAAAATGTAAATTCATGCTCTGGGTCATTTACATAAAAGTTTGAGAAACACTTGACCCTACCAGTCATTTGGCGGTTAATGTGGTTCCTGAAATATTTGCTTTCTTGGCCTGTAGAACTTTTATAAGGTACAAAGCCTGTTAGGACAGTGGTACATGTATGTAACTGGTACATATATGTACACATACATTACTGTGCCATTGTGACATTCTTTTGCGTTAACAAAGTTTTTATAATGATCATAACCTGCATGACTTTTTCCAAACGAACAACTGTAAACGTACTATTGCCCACCCCTGCATGTAGCACAAACATACGTGGCCCGAGAAGCACGCCCTGAAAACGATTTCATTGATATGACTCCAAGGAAGTTTGGAAAGCGGGGAGCCAATGGGACCCAACGCACAGCGTCACCTAACGCCAGGTGTCACTGACGCTAACGATTGAAGATGGCGCTCCACACACAGCGGGGAGAGTGGGCTGCTGTCCTTGGGAGTGACAGCTGGGGAAGACGGTGACATCAATCTTCGTGCCTTCAGCCACAATCCTTCCTCGGGCCCAGGGACGGCCCCTGCCTTCCCCGCAGGGAGAAGTCCTGAAGCCACTTACCTACCCACTTTCCCGCACCCTGGCCACACAAGCTGCCCTTTGGGAGACAGGAGCCCCAGGCTCACTGCTTCCTCCTCGCTCCCTGGGTGCTCAGACACAGGGGCTCCTGCCCAAGGTGGTGCTGTTTGTACCATGCAGATTCCCAGGCCTGGCCCTGTGCTCCTGGGTCCGCACCCCTGGGGCTGGGCCAGGTTCCCAGCTTCCCACTGAGATGTGACAGCCACTAAGTGTCCTACTGGGTTGGCAGGACACACGGAAACACATGGGCTTTGAAATGAGAACCAGCATTCTGACCCCACAGGTCAGCCATGAGGCAAACAGACCAGTGGGGGTTTGGAGGGATGTTCCCTGTGGGTTTCTGGCGGTGGCGGCGGCGGCAGCAGCATGGAACCTTCCAGACGCCAGGCCTTTCATAAGCAGAATTCTGGCTTCATACATGTAGGTCAACGGTTCAGCTTTGTAACCTGCATCTGAGCAAACACCAGGGCTGCCTCCACGGGCGTGTGGCACAGGATCTGGGGCAGGCTGCATCATGGCTCCCAAAGACATCCCTGCCCAAACCCTGCGACTGGTGAATACGTTATCTTATATGGCAAACAATAAAAATAAAAAGGAGTGTTTGCAGGTGAGATAACTAAGGATTTGAGACAGGAAGATTAGCCCTCAATGCAATCACATGCATCATTATAAGAGGGTGGCATTTCCCACCCCCCCCCCCCCACACACAAATTGGTTTTTATGGGATGTACCCAAGTCTTAAGCTTCTCAATAAAAAAAACCAGGGAGGTAGAGGGGGCTTTGACACACACAGAGGAGAAGCCAGGTGAAGACAGAGGAGGAAGAAATCGGAAGATGCTGGCCTTAAAGACAGGAGTGATGTGGCCACAAGCCAAGGGACTCCGGCAGCCCCCAGATGCTGGGAGAGGCCAGAAAGAACCCTCCCAGAGCCTCGAAGGAGGGGGGCTGTCTGCACCTTGATTGCAGCGCAGGGAAACTGATTCTGGGTTTCTGGGCTCCAGAACTATGAGAAAATAAGTGTTGTTTTAAGCCACCGAGTTTGTGGTCATTTGTTACGGCAGCTCCAGGACACTCATTCAGGGCCTCATGTTCCGAAGGGTCTAGTGCAGGGATGGCGAACCTTTTGCGCTCGGCGTGTCAGCATTTTGAAAAACCCTAACTTAACTCTGGTGCTGTGTCACATGTAGAAATTTTTTGATATTTGCAACCATAGTAAAACAAAGATTTATATTTTTGATTTTTATTTTATATATTTAAATGCCATTTAACAAAGGAAAATGAACCAAAACAATGAATTCGCGTGTCACCTCTGACACAAGTGTCATAGGTTCGCCATCACTGGTCTAGTGCTTGGAATTTAATGCTCTGTGGTCACCACTTTTAAACTCTTAACAATTTATCTTTGGATTTGCATCTTGTAAATGAGGTCCAATGAGACAACAGCCTACACTGGGGCTTGAAACCTCGGATCAGGGATGGCCCTGCCCCCACTGCCTCTCTGCCCCCGTGGCCCTTCTCCCAGAGCAGCAACCAGGCTGGTGGTGGGGATGGGGAGGCTCACATTCTGTCATCACTTCCACCCCAGTTCCCTCTGCCTACCCCAACCCAGGTACCCAGCACCTCCTGGGGTGGAGGCTGTGATCCCTTGGGAATGACCCCTCCCTCCAGGCCTGGGGGGACAGGTCCATGGGAAGGTGACTGCACTGGGATCAGCAAGTGATGGAGCCAACCCTGACAACCAGACTTCCAGCCAACGGCGTGGTGCCTCGGACTCTGGGCAGCTTTCTTGGGAGTGTCCCTGTACTGCTCCCTGGGCCAGCCCCCTGGACAGCTCCTGGACCCACGGAGGCAGAAAGGGCCTCCCAGCAGCTCTTCTCACCTTTACAGCATGCAGAGCGGTGGGCTGGGTCCTATTTCTAAGAATTAGGATGAATCCCTCCCCCGCTCTGCCCTGCACCCAGTGCAGCCAGTTCCTGAATCTCCCTCCTTATGGAAGCCCAGGGGAAGCACCCCAGCCTCACTTGGTGCTCAGACACTGTCACCGTTTCTTAGGTAACAGTCCCCCCAGTCTCTAATGACTCCCAGGGTGGAAACAGTGATAAGTTTATTCTTCCCTTGATCGCAAGGTACGTGCATTAACACTATAAACTGAACACTTTGTTCCCATAATGCCCAGTGCTAGGCAGCTTTGACAGAGCCTGTCCCCACCACCCCCCATCCCCATCCCCCCTTCCTCCTGGTGTTCATGCCCTTTCAGTGTAGAGTGGACGTGGGGACTGGCCTCTAAGGAACAGAAAATGGCAAAAGTGATGGGACGTCACTTCTGAGACTAGTCTACAAAGACTGTGACTCCCAGCTTGCACACCCTCTCTTGCTGGCACATGTCCTCTTGTTTTCTTGGCCTGTTCACTCCAATAAAGCTGCCATGTGGGAGAGGGCCACGTGGCGAGGAACTGAGGGTGGCCTCTAGCCAGCAGGGGACTGAGGCCCTGGGTCCCATTGTATCCCGCCCACAACGGTGTGAGTGAGCTGGGAAGTGATCCTTCCCCAGTGAGCCTTCAGATGAGACCGTGGCCCCACTGATACCTGCACCACAGCCTGTGAGGGCTCCTGAAGCAGGAGACCCATCGACGATCTATCTACTCAGAGTCCTGACTTGCAGAAACTGTGAGATGATAAATGCTGTTTGAAGCCACTAGCTCCTGGTGTAATTTGTTACGCAGCAATCTCTAGCTAATACACCCGGCCAGGCATTCCCAGTGACACCGTCTTTGGAAAGCACTATCCTCTGGTTTCACAGACTATCGTCAGCTTAGCTAGCAGAGCCCCTGTCTCCTCACCCACACTCCCATCTCCAACCTCGGCTCTTGTAGGCTCAGCCTGGCACTGGCTCTCAGTCAACCATGGCTGTCAGCATTCTCACCTGCGAGGCCGGCCTCTCGCCTCTGTGACCAGGCTCACTCCTAGGCCCACTCCGGGCTCCCCTTCATAGCCAGGTTCTTTGATCAACTCCACCCCATCGCTGTCTCCCCTGGAGCCTTCAGCATCTCTGGGTTCAGCTAAGAAGATACCATGGCCCGGATGATAGGCCATTTCCGGTCTCTGTGTCCACTGGCTCGTTTCACCTCCTCACCAGGCAGCAACAGATCATTCTTCTTAACCAGCTCAACACTAGACACTGTAGGGCACCTACTGTGTGCTGGAAGCTGGGCTTAAAGATAAAGGGCATAGGATTCTTGCCTTCTTTGGGCCAATATTCTCAAATTTGGGGCTGGAGGATGTGAGAAGATGGTCCCACACTCAACATGTCTGGGCTCCGGTTTTGAGAAGCCCAGAGGGGACATCTGCGTCCATGTGACGGCACGCAGGCACAGGCTCTGAGTACGGGGAAATGCTCATCGACAGGGTGGTCATTCAGTAACCAGAATATGCTCACATACTTCATATTTAGACAACCACAAATGCGAAGCGCACACAGTTTACAAGTTCTGGTACTGAACTGGAACCTAGATGGAGAAACACCGCTTCAATAGCAGGCAGAAGCCCCTTAGATCCAGCAGCTCAGGCCAAATGCCAACGCCTGGACGTCCAGGACTCTCCAGGGGAAGCACTCGGGTGGGACTCACATCTGCAGACGGACTGGGAGGTGTGAGGCATCCAGACCAGGGCATGCCCAGGGGCCCGAGCCGCCTGCAGCTGCCATTTCCAGACCCCAATGAGGACCTGTCTGACAATTTGAAGACAAAGGGACAGGCCAAGTGGAATAAATACCTGGAAGGCATGCCCTGCCCCTCAACCCTGCTTGCAGTGCCTTATGTACTAGTATTCAGTACGCGCTCGATAAACAGATAAACACTCCTCCGTAATTAGAGCCTCTTGCATACTCCCCAGCACCCCCCTCAGCACTCAGCCTCTGAGTGCTCCCATCACCCCTTCTCTCATCCTAACGGGGCGGTCCCCTCCCACCACCTTGTGGCCATAGCCATGGCCACTGAGCCAAAGGCATGGGCAAGCAGCACCTTGGCCACCTGGCCATGGAAGGGGCACCGCTTTCAGGACTGGCTACAGCCCCCAACCAGGAGCCCATGCCAGCCAGGTAGGCTCCTGCCTCTGGGCCAGCTCCTTCACCTGGCGCCTGACTTCCAGGGAGGCACCCAAAGGAAGTCAACCGTGTACTCCCTTGGGGTCAACAATGCAAATGGGGCCCCCTTCCGGCTGGGGCAGCACCATCGTTTATTCTCCCCACCCAATGCCCCACCCACCTCACCCCAATCCGATGGTCCTACGGATGCCCTAATAATAGCAACAGTAAATCCTCGAGGCCAATTCTGCTTCATTTCTATAAATAATGCAGAATCTTTTTATTTACTGACAGGTTGTAAAAGTATCAGGGAGAATAATGCGAAATCAGGAGCTGCTGAATAATGCATAACCCCCATCTTGCTCCCTCTCTTGCCTGGGCGAGCCCCATGGCCCCTCCTAGCAACTGTGCCCGCCCAGCTGGGGCTCAGAAAACTGAAGCTCCTGGGCCCTGCGTCCTCCTCCTCCCCATTCAGATGGTCACTGTTTGGATTCCCCTTGGGGTGCAGGGTCTCTTGATTTGTACCCTCTCTGATTTGGCTATTCAAACCAGGCCTCAGGTTTGAATAGACAGACATTTGCATGGTCAAAGCCAGGTCTCTGATACACCTCCTTCCTAGCACAGAAACATAGACACACAATCACACACAGACACACACAGACATACACCATCACACACAAATACCAGTACACTACACACATAGACAATCACAAATATACAAAATTACACACACAACTACACACAGAGACACATACTCACACACAGACATATCAATCACACACACAGGCACACACAACCATACAGACACAATCACACAAGATACACAGAGACATACACAGTCACACACAGACATATAACTAGGCACACAATCATACAAGATACAAAACCATATAAACATACAGAGACACACAGACATACACAATCACATACACAGCTACACAGCTACACAGAGACACGTGTATACACACATCAACAGACATACACAATTACACAGACATACAATCACACACAGACACAACCCACTGACATGACATACACCCCCCACACCCATACAAGATAACCTCATCAACGCACACAGACTTACATAAATGTACACAATCACACCCACACAACCATACACACAGACATGTGATACATAACCACACAGACACACACACAGACATACCCCCCTACCCCCCCACACACACCTCGTTTCCCCATATCTTTGATGATCTCAAAACCTTAGCAGAGTGCAGCGGGCTGGCGGAACCTTTGGCGGATCATTCCACATTTCCCTTGACTTTTGAAGAATTAGCATGAATTACAGTATTCAAGGTGCTGGCTGGGTTAGAGGGCACCGTTGTTAACAGGGGTGGCTCAGTGTGGCCACAGCACGAAGCCCCTGCAGGAAGCTGCCGGGGTTTGCTCTGTGCCTGCCAGGGGCCGCCCCCTGCAGCAGTGTGACGGGGCAGGTGTGCCTGCTGCTCCCAGCAGAGCCCCCCGGGGCTGGAGGGCGGTGGGCCTGTGGGCCGGATTCCTCTTAGCAATCCAGCGAACGGGGTGAGGGGAGCGCTCCCACCTGCAGGCGCGATTCTAGGAGCTTTGCACGTATTCCTTATTTGTTCCTCCCCAAACACACTAGGATGTGTGCCCCACAGTGGGGGCCGTTGCACTGATGCTGTGTGCCCGGGGCCTGGCAGCACAGGGCACGTAGCAGGCGCTCAGTAAATAGGCCCTGACCCGGCCGGCTGCCTCCCAGCCTCCAGCTCCTGCCCTTGGAGGGACAGACCCCGTGTCCCTGCCTGAGTCCCTGTACCACAAAGGAGGGTATGACTAACACTCCACCCACGCACCCAGCAGGATGCAGTCACTCGTCTCATCCTCAGGACTATCCCATTGGCAGTCGAGGACACTGAGGCCCAGAGAGGCGACGCCACTTACTGAGACACTGGCTCCAGCGCCCTAGGAATGCCCAGTGCAGACTGGGGCTCTCGCCAGGGCGCACGCGGAATCACCCGGAAGCTCTAAGTACACCCATGCCCGCGACCCTCCACCCTGAGATTCTGTGGGATGGGGCCTCGGGAATCTGTAAAGGGGGTTCTAAGGGGTGGCCCAGCTCTCCGGGGCTCCTCTGCTTCTGGGAGCCTCATGCCTCCTTCTGTGAGGGCTTCCGGGGAGGGGCCCAGGGGAAAAGCCTGGATTAAAATCCCATCTGCTGAGAGGTCCCTCCCTGTCATCTCAGTCCCTAAGCCCAAGACCACCAGGTCCTCAGAGAAGCGGGTGCCATGACGACCAAGGTGTGAAGCTCAAGGTGTCCTTGGGTGGCCCGGCCACAGCTCCCGGCAGGCGGAGCGGCCCACGCTGCCGGAAGCTCCCGGAGCCCCAGGGGCTGAGTCAGAGGCCTCGGCTCCCTGCCTGGAAGGTGACTTTGGAACCTTGTGAGTTCGGATGTGACAGCTTCAGAAGCTGCGAGGAGCCCTCGGTCTCCAGAATTAGTCCCTCCACAAGCCTGGCCACCAGAGGCCGTGTGCTCCCAGCCGGACGGTGCAAGCAGACACCAGCACCAGGCACTTGCCTGAGGGCAGGCTCACACTTTTGTGAGTCTTGCTGTGTGGCTCTGGGTCCAGCACCTGCCTCTCTGAGCTGCTATTTACTTCCCTGCCTGGGAAAAGGGACAAAAACCTGCACGTTGTCATGGGGCTTAGAGAAGACATTTGAACCCTGACCTGGCATGTGAGAAACCAAGCCTTACCCCTCCTCCTTCCAGCGGGACCTCGGGGAGACAGGGAGCTGGGAGGCCTTGGGGTATCGGCTTCTTCCCTTTATTCCCACCCCATAACTCCCCTGCACCCTCCCCCTACTCCTCAGCCAGCTGAAGAGGGAGCTCACTCTCCAATTTTTTGTTCCTGTTTCTCTCTCTCTCTCTCCCTCTCTCTCTCTCTCTCTCTCTCTCTCTCTCTCTCTCTCTCTCTCTCTCTCCATCCCTCCCTCCCTCCCTGTTCTCAAGCCTTGTGGGGTCACAGACAGGCTCCCTGGAAAGGACACTCATCTCTAGCACAGACAGAAAATGAGCACCCTCCTAGGTGGCATTGTGCCCACCCCTGCCCCTCCCCACCCCCCCATGCTGAAATGTTCCAGATGTGGCCTCCTGTGAAGCCACCCCTGGTTCCAGGCTCCAGTGACCTCCAAGGGGTCCTGTTCCATTGGAGCAGCCCTCGGGAATTTGGAAATGGCCGGGCACCCTGTGCACAGCCCCCACTTTCTAAGTTGGGGAGAGGAGGGAGCTGCCCGGGCCCTGGGCCAACCGATTTCCTCAGCCAGTGCCGCCTGTGGCAGCAGCCTGGCATTGGCAGGCGCTGGCAGACCACAGGGGTGGAGAGACAGTGGGTGGCTCCTCCCACAGGGAACTGGAAGTGGGTGGTGGGGGTGAAAGGAAAGCGATCGGGAAGTGTTCTGGCATCACAGTTACAGCAAATCTGCTCGGTTCCGGAGTTCAAGCCAGGGCCTGTCTACAAGAGACCTTCCTGCCCCTCAAACACAAGCTCCGCCCGCCCACTCCCCATGCCCCACCCGCACCTGAGGGGCCCAGAAGAGGCTGGGCGTACCCCCCAGGCCTGGGGGTCCCGGGGAGCAGGAGGGGTGGATGTACTTATATCCCACCTTCTTCTCGGGGATCTGAGTGGGTGTCCACCGTGGAATGTGAGTTGTGGGTGAGCAGCTCACACGGAGGCGGAACAGCTGCCCAGCTCAGAGACGATGCTCTCGACAGCCCTATCAGTATCTGAGAGAACATTCTAGAGGAAGCAAGCCGAGGGGTGAAGGGAGAAAAACCCAGAGTTCATTCAAACTCAGTGGACACAGGAGCCAGAGGATATGCTGCCACCCCCCTAGGCCCTGGCACAGAGTCTCGTAGTCTGGGGTGACCCTGAGTCCTGCAGGACTCACCCAAGACACCCCTTCTGCAGGGCCTGGGAGTTTGTGGTTTTCCTTTCTCTCCTGATCTATTCTGGGCTTGTTCTGCTCCCAGCCAGGCTGGGAAGGGGGCTGAGGCCTGGGCAGGGCGGCGAGTGGCCAGGAGGAAGCCGGAGGAGGCAGGCGGTGGACGATTTAGGAGCTGTTCTGGGCAGGCCCCTGGAGAGTGTGGGCAGGGGAGGGCGGAGGTGACAGATGGAAGGAACATTTACTAAGGGTGAGTCGAAAGATGTAAAGGGTTTTCTTAGAAGCCCTGGTGAGAAGGGAGGCTTAGAGCTGCTGTGGTGAAGGCCGGGCATGCTGCCAGGCCCAAAGCCAGAGCCGCAGAGCTGGGCACTGGCCACTGGGAGGATGGCTCTGGCCAGTGCACATGCCAGCCTGTGTCCAGCCCAGCTGGGCCTGCAGACTCTGAAACGCCCGTTTGCATTCCCGGTCCACCCCTGGGCAGAGGGCCCACTCTCTGGCCTTGGTTTGCCCACCTGTAAAATGGGCCGACTCTTGTCACCCTTCTTACAGGGAAGAACCTGATGCACAGTAGGGACCTGAAAATCTTAGTTTCTCCCTTTCCCTCCTGAGCCTGGCATTCAGGGCCTGCTCCAACTTGCCCCAGACCCTCCTTCCTACTCATCGCCCACCCTGCCATGGCCAGAACCTCCAGCCTCGATTTTTCAAGGTATCCAAGCTCACACTCCCCAACTGAGAATGTCTACCTGCTTTCCTCCACTGGCCTCATTCCCACACACGTCCTTCAAAGCCCAACTCAAGCGCCACCTCCTCTAGGGAGCTTTCTAGGATGCTTCCGGCCTGTCCTCGCTGAGCTTCCCGAGTGCTCGGGCTGGGCCCACACTGAGCCTGGAACTGGTGTCCGTGAGCTGGGCCAGCACAAAGGGCGTCCTAGATGCCTGGCGAAGGCTGGCTTTCCGGAGGCAGTGGGAAACAGGACGAGAAAGGTTTAGCTTGCTGCAGGAAAAGAGGTGCAGGGAGGTGAGTGAAGGGGGAGAGGAGAGGAGCTGTCCAAGACAACCCAGCAACCCCACAAAGCGGGCACAGGGGAAGGTCCTGAGGGGAGAACCCCCCAAAACTGCTAACCCAAGGACCCACCAAATCATCGGCTTGAAGGTGACGCTCAAAGCCCTACTGTCCTCTTTATGTTAACATGACAAAGGCAAGTCCCCACCCTCCAGGAGTATTTGGGAATTCTCCCTCTACACCCATCAAATTAGAGCAGTGTCCGATGGGGGGGCAGGAGCCCCAACAGGTATGAAACTTTAATGAGCGCTAATGGCTTCGCCCTACTTTGTGAGCGCCAGGCCTGCATCTATGAACGCTTAATTTCTCAGGCCTTGACCTCTTTCCTGTCCTCTCCTGCCGCCCCTCACTGGCTCCTACCCACACAGATGTTTGTGGGCAGCAGGTAAGGCGGGAACCCTCCTGGACCACCTGACAGCTGGCTCCCCTTGCTGGGGACTAAATATTCATTCTTCCAGGAGAAAAGCAAAACTCAACCATTAACCTCAGAGCCAGCAGCCAGTCAGCCTGATGCAAGGGCCAGTGGCATTTCATTAATTCCTTTGCTTCCAGGAAGATTAGCGGAAGTGTGGGGAGGGCAACAGGTGGGGAGGGGTGGGCAACAGGTGGAGAGGGGTGGGGCAAGTGCATTTCACGTCCCCCTACCCCCCTGCTGCCTTTATTACCAAAATTCCCCAAGCTCAGCACCATCCCAGGGGGCCAGAATCCGGAGTGAAAGACCCATGGTTGGCAGTCAAGCCCCTGCTGCCCCCTGGTGGCAATGAGGCCCACCTTCGAGGGGATAGGGGGATGGGTGGGTGGGTGAGGCAACTGCAAACCCTTCAGCTCAGGTGCAGTCACCAGGCTGGGGGATGGCCTGGTTCTGGACCGGAAGCCCTAAAAAGGTCAGAGCCCTGGAGTAGACTGTTATCTCATGTGTGGGGCCCAAGGCCTGCAAATCCCACAGCAGCCTGAAGAAAGACTGTTCTGGAAGATTCCGGACCCATCTCAGCCAGTGACAGATGGCCCTTTAGGCCTCAGGAGTCATCTCTGCAAAATGATGTTAACAAAACACACTCCCAGCTGCCTCAGCAGCTCTTCAGCTCCAAGATGGAGCGAGTCAGTTCCATCAGTGCTTATTAAGCGCCTACTGTGTGCCAGGTACTGTGATATCAGACATAACCCCCAGCAGGATTCAAGACAATCACAGACATCAGGTCATTGGTGTAGACCAGGCCTCCCTCTGCACCTGAGCAGCCAGGGGCCCTCAGACACAGCAGAAGCTCCCATACTCATTCTTCTCTAGCAGGCAGCTGCAGCATTTCAGCCGGGCCCGTTAGAAGCAATGGCACAGGCCCCGTGCCAGCAGCCTGCAGCAGCAAGGTCTGACCGGACCATCTAGCTGACCCTCCCCCCTCTGACTAGCCCTCATCCTGTCAAAGAGAGGAGGCCCAGCCCAATGAGGCAGGGAGGGGAGGAGAGAAGCCCAGCTCTGCCAGCCACACCGGCATTCAGCTGCTCAGAGACACACGCTCCCCTCCGGGTGGATGGAAAGACATCGTCACGGAGGGCTCCCAGCCAGCCAGGGTCAGCCAGCTCGGACTCTGTCACCCCCTCTGGCCTCAGGCTCTGTCCCCAGGAGATGTACAATGCTCCCTACTGGTTAAAGAGGCAAGCTGTTGGGTTCCAGCCCCTTCCACCACCTCCTGGCTATCTGGTTGGGCCTTAGCTTTCTTTCTCATCTGTGAATTGGGGACAGTGGAAGAACCTACACCCTAATAAGGTTGCTAGATAAAATACAGGACGCCCAATGAAATTAATCTGAGATAAACAACGAAGAAACTTTAAAATATAATAGCTTCATTAAATTTAACTCTCATACCAAATAATTCACCCGTTTACAGTATACAGTCCAATGGTTTTTAGTGTAGTCACAGAATTGGGCAACTATCACCACAATCAATTTTAGAAAATATTCATCACTCCAAAAAGAAACCTGTACTCATTAGCAGTCTCTTTCATCCCCCACCCCCACCCCCACCCCCTGCTGCTCTAGGTAATGAATACATTTTTGTATAAGTATATCCCATATATTACGTGGGCCATACTTGTCTAAAAGTGTATCTGTTGTTTATCTGAAGTTGAAATTTAACTGCACATTTTGTTTTTCTTTCTAAATCTGGCAGCCCTACCCCTAGGCCTGTTGCAGGCATTAAATGAATTACCTGCCTCATACAGCATGTTGGCTGTTTTGTTATGATTTGTATTGTCTTAATTTGGGTTCCCCCAGAAGCAGAGCCCAAGACCAGGATTCGATTGCAAGAAGTTTATTTGGAGCCTCTAGGAAGGGAGGGAGCGGAGCAGTGAGACTGGGCAGAGAGGAAAGCCAAAAGGGGGCCACATCCCATGGCCCTGGTGGGGACCCTGGAAGGGAAGTGTCCTGAGAGGAACAGTGGACGGGGTCTTTGTCCAGCAGCACCTTTCCTTCTTGGGTAGGGGCTGCTCCTGGGGCTGCCAATCTCCTGTCTAGAGTGTGGACACAGCCAGGTAACACTGAAGCACGGAGATCCAGACGCTGTGGGGTGCATGGCACTCTCTGAACTCTGGGGTAGGTGGAGGAGATGCTGGCAGCCCCCCAACATCATCTGCAACATTGACCTGGAGCAAGTGTACTGGCTGAGTAGTGTCCCCTCCAAATTCATGTCCACCTGGAACCTGTGACTGACCTCACACAGAATAGGGTCTTTGCAGATGTAATCAAGATAAAACGAGTTATACTGGATTAGGGTGGGCCTAATCTAATGCCTGCCTGGCATCCTCATAAGAAGGGGGAAATTTGGACTCAGACACACACAGGAAAGATGATCATGTGGAAGCAGAGGCATGGATTGGAGAGATGTGGCCACAAGCCAAGGAATGCCGGAAACCACCAGGAGCTGGAACAGGCAGGAAGGATCCACCCTCGAGCTGCAGAGGGCGCGCGGCCCTGCTGACACTTTGATCTTGGGCCTCTGGCCTCTAGGCCTGTGAGAGGATACATTTCTGTTGTTTCAAGCTGCCCAGTCTGTGGCTTTGTCGTGGCAGCCAGGACACTCCTACGGCCGGCCACTCTATCTCTCTGTCTCAGTTTCTTCAACTGACAAAAGGGTTAAAAATGCCTCCCGCAGAGGGTGGCTGTGCACAGAGGATTTGAAAAACCTACAGCGTTCAGCACGGTGCCCAGACGCACACAATCCTGTGCAGCGTCAGTTACGACTGCCGCCGTGGTGGCTGCCGGCTCTGTCCCGGCCCCTTGTGGAGTGTGCTAGGCTGTCGGCCGGCCGTGGGGGCCTGGAGAGCTGACAGCATCAAACCGGTTAAGCCGCCCCAGCCAGGGAGGCTGGCGCCCTTGTTCTGTCAACTCCCAGGGCGCCAGCTGTGGGCCGGGAAGGCTCTGTAATAAAGTGGACCGCTATCAATTCCCTGTGGAGCCAGCTCTCACCCGGCCCAGCCCTGAGCTTAGCATTCTGCCAGCATCTCGCATCTGGAGAGTGCAGACACAAAATGTAATGTCATAACATTCGCAGTCCAATAACCTTTGCTTCGGGAGACAGCTCCGGCTGTCACAGGAGCCGGGAGGTAAATATTTCAGCAGGCGGAGGCCAGCAAGGGGTGGGGTGGCGGGGGAGTCTCTGGGCCAGGCTCCCTGAGGCAGGTGGGAGGGGACAGCACTGCAGGGGAACGCTGGCGTCAAACTTCAACCCGCTTAAAATATACGCACAGTAAATCCAAGGCAAGCGAGCAGGAGCGGCTGAAGCCGGGATAAAATATGAGCAGATATAAAGCCAGACACCTTTATTGTCCTGAAATGTCTTCCAACAAGTTATGGGACCAGAGCTTGACCCTAACCTACCATATTGCTATATGACGGGACACCAAGCTGGGTCTTGGAATGAGGGCTCAAAGGGGCCCACTGCCCTCACCAGGCTGCGGCCTTGCCTGCCCATCCGGTGCAGGCCCCCGCACTCTGTGGGAATCTGACCCTGACTTTGCTGCCTGAAGGCAGAGGACCCTCTGAACCCATGTTTTGCTGGGCCTTCTCCTTGGTTACGTGAATGATGTCCTGCCTACGATAGCCGAGGTGTGACCATGACCTCACAAAACGACAGGCACTTAGTGTTTACTGAGCACCTATTATGCACCAGCCACAGTCACAGATTCTGGGGACGCAGAAGGATGTATAAGAGCACGGACTTCCCAACCGGGTCAGAGGGTGAAACTCAGCGCAGCCCCCAAGCACAGCTGCTAGCACTTTGTCCCCTCTGTCCCTTCTCAGGCGTCTGCAGTGCCTCTGTTTCCTCCCAGGAAATACAGGCCAAGAGCCGGACCCGTGGGGCCTTCGTGAGACTTCAGCACTCTCGTCTATCCAAAGCGCTCAGCCCGGGCCTACCACCATGTGGCTGCTTGTGAGCGACACCCTCTCTGGGCCTCAGTTTGCCCCTCTGTAAAAGGGGCCAGCAGCAGCACATACCCTACAGGGTTGTGAGGACTCAATGGTTAATACAAGTGGAGGTGTCCGTCAGCAGGAAGGGCTCAATGATTGGTCAGGATTATTCTCACACTGAAGAGGGGACCCTGGAGGCTCAGCCAACAGAATAGGCCATCCACCTCTCTGTTTTAGGGTCTCCAGGACAGTGACAAATGGTGGGTGGGGTGCAGGAAGAAAAGCAAAGACACTATCACCTGCAGGAGCTCTGAACAGGTCTGACAGCACCTGCATGCAAATCTGATGCAAATACACGTGACCCCTCACCCCCACCACACAGCCTGGAATGACCCCCGCGGCTTTGGTTTCCTAGGAAGTTCTGCTCAACCAGACAGCCTCAGACGAGGCCAGGCAAGCCCTGGCTGGTGCCGGTGGCTGGGAGGCCTTGGGGCCTGAGTTCCCTTTCCTGATCAGCAAGGACCATTCTAAGGTTCAGAGAGGGCCCTCAATGTCACAGAGCTTTCCTCCCCACTGCAGGACTCACGACATACCTGTGACCTTGCCTGGAGGTGCTTCATCTGACGCATCTTCTCCCCACCTTGTCATAACCCAGCCTCCCCAGGGAGCACCAGCCACCTTCCACTGACCCTCACCATTGGTCAGAACCAGCTCTGGGGAAGCAAAGAAGCCCGGATGCTGCCTGCCTTCCTTTCACCTTTTCTTCCACCCACCCACCTGTCCATCCACCTGCCCACCCACCCATCCATCCACCTGCCCACCCACCCGTCCATCCACCTGCCCACCCACCCGTCCATCCATCTGCCCACCCACCCATGCATCCACCTGCCCACCCACCCATGCATCCACCTGCCCACCCATTCATCCATCCACCTGCCCACCCACCCATCCATCCACCTGCCCACCCACCCACCCATCCATCCACCTCCCCACCCACCCATCCATCCATCCACCTGCCCACCCATTCATCCATCCACCTGCCCACCCACCCGTCCATCCACCTGCCCACCCACACATCCATCCACCTGCCCACCCACCCATGCATCCACCTGCCCACCCACCCACCCATCCATCCACCTGCCCACCCACACATCCATCCACCTGCCCATCCATCCATCCATCCATCCAAATAGCCTTTCTTTCATTCAAATATCCATTCAAACACCAATCCTTCCTTCTTCTTTCTCTCCACCCACCCATCCTTCCATTCACCCATCTGTGCAGCCAGCAAGTATTTATTGAGCACCAGACACTGTCCCAGGTTCTGGGGACACACTGGCAAGCTAATGGGATGTATAAGCTCTCCCAATGTGTATGTTCAAGCCCAGGGAGATTAAAACAACACACTAACGGAAATCAATGAACAAGATAATTTTGGATAATTAGTGTCGAGTATGAGGAAGAAAGCAAATCAAGGAGATACAAGTGAGTGATTCCGTGGGGGAAGCCACCAGATCGGGTGATCCAGAAAGGCCGCATGGAGGAGGTGATGTTTGAGCTGAGGCCGGAGGGCGGGAGGAGCCAATCACGCAAAGTTCTGGGAAAGGGCATTCCGGGTAAAGGGAACAGCAAGTGCAAAGACCCCGAGGCGGAACCAGGAGATCGGACCAGAGAAGATCATGCCGGTAGGGCTCGAGGGGGGTGGGTGAGGGGCAGGGTGGAGAGAAGGCTGGACACCTGGGAAGGGCCAATTCTGGGAAAGTGGCAGGTGTGGGACTCAGCAGGGCCTGGAGGCTGGACTGTCAGGTTCTGGGGGAGCCCACACCCTGCTCAGGGCCAGTGTCTGCTGCGCTGGGCCCGGGCTGCCTGCGGGGAGGACCTGTGGCGGCTGTCCCTGACCAGCCAAGCTGTTGCGAGAGACCCCAGTTGTCAGACGGTGAGTGGGAACATCCCAGCGACACTCCTTGTGGTCTTCAAGTGGTTCCAGAGGCCCCACACTCAGACTGCCGAGAACTAGGGGGAGCTGACACGAGAGGACCCTGTGTGTGATGCTGCATGTGGCCCTGGTGGGCCCAGAACCTCTGTGCCTCAGTTTCCCCACCTGACACTATGTTACTGCAGGGCAGTGAGGAGTATCTGGCTCATGTGAACAGGCCTGGCCCAGAGTCCCATGATCCGGGCCTCCAGACTGGGAGCCCCCCTTTTCTGCTTCTGGCTCGACACCAGTGCTCACCCAGCAAGACCGCACAGTGCTAACTGGTCCTGGCTGAAGCCAAGGGCACCACCCACCCACTGCAGGGCCAGAGGGAGGGCCAGAGAAGGAACCCCTCAGGCTCACACCCAGCGGTGGCTCCTGAGGCCCTAGGGGAGGCGGGGTGCCCACCAGCCGGGCTTGGAAAGATGGCAGGTGAGAGGCCCGTCCTTCCACTCTTGGGGGCCTACTTCTGGAAGCCCAGCCAGCAGGAGGGACCACAGTGGGAGCTGCAGCCACTCCCAAAGCCCACTGGCCAAAGCTGGCAGGTGGGGCTGCCCCAAGGGGTTCTAGGAGTATTGCTCTGGCCCCTCTCACCTCCAACATCCCATGGGGGTGACATCTGTAAACGGGAACCCCAGGAGAAGGTTCTGGAAGGAGCTTCCCAGAATGGCAGCAGGGGGTAGGGGAGCGAGTTCTAGCCCCAGTCACAGAGTGCTGACTCCTTCATGAAAAAGCCAGTCATCCTCGCTTGGCCATTTTACGAGTGGAGAAACCGAGGCCCAGAGAGGGTGAGTATCTCCCTGAGGGTCACCCAGCTGGGAGCAGAACCAACGCTATAAACCAATGCTGCTGCTGCTGCTGCTGCTGACAACAGCAGTAGGTCTCACTTCCACAGTGTGAGATACGCAACCCTGTTTTTAAGCATGTCACATTTACAGCCCGTTTCATCATCACAGAGCTCCATTATTATTATCCCATTTTACACATGAGAAGACTGAGGCAAGAGAGCATAAGGGACTTGCCCATTTACATCACAACTAAGACGGTGGGGCTGGGCTTTGAACCAGGCAGGATGGGCGCTGGCCCCTTTTAGAATCAGCTGCCCTCGCCACTGTTGGGGCAGGACGGCTGTAAATGTGGGAGTATCTGTTGCAATTTCAGGGCTGCACTGCTGAGCTGAACAGGGACAAGGGGGCATGTGAAGAATCCCACCCGTGGTTCATCAGGGTGGGGGGTGGGGGTGGCCTCTGAGCTGGTGTCCCATCAACCCTGCCTTATCATAGAGAGGCCCTGACCAAAGGGCCCGTGGTCATGCGGCCACTGGGGCCCCAGACAGGCCTGCACAGTGACGCCCTCACGGCATGGGGATCGTCCCCCTCAATTAGGAAGAACTGTCCTACCCTGGCACCCCCCCCCCAGAGTGCGAGCCAACCATGAAAACCTCCTGTGGCCCTCTCCCACCCTCACACAAGTTCAGGGCCGTGGCAGGCCCTCGCTGGAGCTGGAGCCAGAGCCGTCCTGGCCTGGGGGTCACCAGCGGTCATTCTTAATGGCTCCGCTCCTCTGCCCAGCTCTGTCTCCGCAAGGGAGTGATCTATGACCCCATTACCCGCTGAGGCCTCTGAAGGCTCCAGGATGGATGACCAACTGCCCTGGGAGAGCGGGGAGGCGAAAACACACGCAGGTGACAAATGAACTTCATCAGACTCCCCGGGTCTCATTATCATCCATCAGCAGCCAGCCCAACCCAGGGAGGGGGGGTGGCTGCTTGCCGGGGGAGGGGGCTGTGGACACCCCCTCCTCACCGGTTCCACCTGAGCTATGGCTCTCAGCTTTGCCTCCTGTCTTGCCCCACGGGGACCCTGAGAAGGAAATGAGGACCAGGGGTGGGGGCAGGAAGCAGTGTCCCCACTGGGCCCTGCCTGTGCTGCTGGGCGTCTCTGGCCAGGCCTCTGGGCAGTGGACTCAGACAGTGGAGGCCATGCTGGGAGACACACGGCTGACATGTTCCCCCTCCGCCCTGGCTCCTGGCCTCAGACAAGCAGCTACTGGCCGGCAGCACCCGCCCCAAAACACCTGCCCAGGTTGCCCTGCCCGCTGGGCCCAGCATGTGACAAAGGACCTCCTCAGCAAGTATGGGCTTGTCTCCCATCTGGCAGAGCCACCCAGGGCCTGGGGCAGGTGACAGGGAGCCAAAGGGACCTTCAGGAGAGGAGGCAGCTCTGTAGGCCAGGCAGGGAGGGCAGGGGCCGGTGCCCAGCAGCTAATCTGGCTCAGCAGAGGCTGAGTAGTGGGCAGCACAGCAGGCCCCGCTAAAGGCCAATCTCCCAACCTCCACTGGTCACTCGCCAAAGAGCCCCCAGGGAAGCCAAGGCCCAGGAGCCTAGAACAGGCCTGCTCTGTGTCCCCTCCTGCCCCCATTCCTGCGGGACCAATTTTGAGTCACTCCACTCCTCCAGGCACGCGTGTGTCCCCTCAGGAGGGCCTGGCCTTAATTAGCTGGAGCTCATCAAGGTCGCCGTAGATGAAGGCTGCAGGGCATCCAGACTGTTCCACCCACACACCTGGCCTCTGTGGGCTGAGCCGCTGCCTGCACAGGTCCCAGCTCGTAAGAGCAGCAAAAGTGAGACCCAGGGGCAGGGGGACGGGGAAACCAAATCTTTTCTCATGATAATATTTGAGGCCACTTCTTCAGTGTCCGCTCTCTGCAGGCTCCGTGTGAGCTGCAGCAGAAGCAGCGTGAGCCTCCTGGTGAGGCCGTGGGGTGGGCGCTAATGTTAGTTCTGGTTCATATGTGCAGAAATAAAGTTCAGAGAGGTTGGGAGGATAGTCTGAGGCCACACAGCAAGTCAAGAGCAGAGCTGGGAGGAAGCCAGCATCCTCACGCCTGTGGACTAGTTTTGGGGCCACAGAGAGGTTCTCCAAACCCAGCCCAGCCTCCAGACGACAAAGACTTGCAGCTCACTTGTCCTCACAGAGGGGGCCGTGGCCAGTGTGGGCACATGCCTCCTCTCAAAGGGGGCCTCTGGGCCCTTGGGTCAGGGGGCCTACGCTGGGGGGTCCCCACAGGCACGTCCCTATCCCTCCCTCAGCCTGGCCCCATCTATGAAGGGAGGCGATGCTGACTGCTTCTGAGCAGAGTTCAGGGCCAGGCGCTCTGTGAAGCTGCTTTGGAAAATAAAGGCTCCCAAAGTGGAGGGATTGTTGGCGTAAACTGGATTCTGGGGAGACAACCAACCGGGATCTGAACCAAAGATGGGGGTGGCTGCCAAGCCCTGCAGGGAACGGCCAAGGATTGATGACAACAGCCTCTGGGCCAAGGACACAATTCGGAGGGCCCCATGCCACCGGCCTAGGAACCAGCGGGCCACTCTGCCCCCAGCCTCTGCAGGTAAGGAGGACCCCCCCATGACTTTCTGCCCTTGGGGGTTCCCTTTAATGGCAGACACATATTTCCTCAGCTCCACCCTCAAAACCTTGCTGCTGTCTCCTCCCAGCCTCTACTCCCCTCCCCAAGCAGACAGACACCCACAGGGCAATTAGAGGGAAGCATGAATAGTCAATTGTGGGCAGCGACTAAGGAAACTCACTGTCACCCAGGCTGGCGGAGGGAGGAGTGTGTGTCAGAGCGACGCCATATGAGCATGTGTGTGTGTGTGTGTGTGTGTGTGTGTGTGTGTGTGCGTGCATGCACATGGATGTGTGTACTTGAGTGTGAGACAGATAGTATGTGTATATGTATGTGAGTATACACGTGTGCTTGCGTACTGAGGATTGTGTGCCTGTGTTGGGAGCTGTGTGTGTGTGTGTGAGTGCACATTCGTGCAGGGAGCTCTCTGTGCCCACACCAGGCCCAGAAGGTTATAGTGAAGGGCCCAGTGACAACCCCAGGCTGGATGGTGGGGGTATGTCCCTGCTCCCAGATGGGCCGACGTGGAGGAGGGCTCCTAGGATTTCTGCTCTTACTCGGAAGCACTTAGACCTGCTCTGCGTCTGTGCTTGAAAACAGGACAGCCCCGGGCCCTGTCCTTCCCGGTCACCGGAGGGGTCGGAACATGGGAAGATTTAGTGGTCCCTGCTTGTCCTCTCAGACACCAGTGCTCACAGCAGGGCCTCATGGCTGATTAGCCTTGGGAGGGGTGTAAACCCTGTCCCTGAGGGTCCAGGAATACAAAGGGGCTGGCCCCCTCCCCACCCAGGGCTGTGGATAGAGGAAGGGCCGGGATGCCAAGATAAGGCTGGATGCGAGTGACCAGGGAGGGAGCAACAGGCGGCAGAGATAAGCCACAGGAGCCCCTCAGGCCGGCGGTGGTGTGTGGCCAGGAGATAACCACATTTCAGGGGGTGGCCCCGGTCCGGTCCAGGACCGCGTGATTGATGCACTGTGGACAAGCCGCCCGCGTGCAGGAGAGGTGAGCAGCAGAAAGCAGGGGCTCTGCGGAAGGATGGGAGACCTGGAGAGGGAGCTGGCAGAGAGACCGCTCTGTCCTCTATTCCTGGGCCTTGGGCGGGACTCTCTTGGGCACCCCAGGTAGGCGTGCACTCGGCCTGCCCAAAGTCAGCGAGGCTCTCCCAGGCTGCTGTCAGGCCGAGGGACCTGACACTGAGCCGTCCCCACCTCCAGTTTGTTCCGTGATGACAATTCTCTCTAAAAACAGACACAGTGGCCTCAGGTCTACCCAGCAGCTTCTTGAGAGGTGGTTAGCATAAGCGAGTCCTCCCAGGCCTGGCCAGTGTTCTGAGCCCTCCGACCCTAAGAAGCGGCCACAGAGTTGCCAGCTTCAGTTCAGCGTTAGCGAGAACTGCCATGGTCTGGCTGCCTGGTTTGAATCCTGGCTGTCTAACTACCAAACCTCAATTTCCCCATCTGTAAAATGGGCTAATGCCATCTACCTTCTAGGGATGTCATGAACACTAAATCGGCACCTAGTAAGAGCTTTATGCACCTTATTGAATAAAATTAGTAGTCTGACCTAGCAGATTCCTCTCCTAAACATATACCCAAAAGAACTGAAAATAGGTGTTTGAAGTCCAACTTGCACAGGAATAATTACAGCAGCATTATGCATATGAGCCAAAGGTGGAGCTGGCCCAAGTGTCCAGGAACGGAAGAAAGAACACGTAAAGTGTGGTCTATCTATACACTGGAACGTTATTCAGTCATGAAAAGGAATGGGGCACTGATTCACTCTACAACATGGATGAATCTTGAAGCCATGATGCTGAGTGAGAAGCCAGGTACAAAAGACCACACAATCAGGGTTCCATTTATATGAAGTGTCCAGAAAAGGCACATCCATGGAGACAGAGGAGCTTAGTGGTTGCCAGGGGCTGGGGGAGGCAGAATATGAAACGACTGTCAATGGCGATGGGGAGTTTCCTTCTGGGGTGATGAAAATGTTTTTGAACTAGATAGTTGTGATGGCCACACAATATTTTTTTAAAAATATGTTTTTATTGATTTTTAGAGAGAGAGAGGAAGGGAGAGAGATAGAGAAAGGAAACATCAATGGGAGAGAAACATCAATTTGCTGCCTCCTGCATGCCCCCTTCTGGGAATCAAACCGGTGACCTCTTGGTTCATGGGTCAATGTTGAACCACTGAGACATGCCAGCCGGGCAGTTGAACAATATTTTGAATGTACTAAATGCCACTGAACAGTTTACTTCAAAATGGTCAGTTTTAGGTTATGTGAATTTTACCTCAATTAAAATAAATTAAATAAACATGCATTACATGGACTTTCCCAGACAACCAGTGTGTTCCCACACCCCCCTGAACGTTCACAGGTCCCCAAATAAAAGGCAAAGGGGAGGATGTCCCACCCGGAAGCAGGATGGTGCCTTCCGGACGCAGGAGCAGTGGAGGGCTGGCTTTCAAGCCGGATGATAGGTCAGGGGCTCGTGACGAAGACCCCCCAGTGAGTACTCATTGGATCTAATTAGATCTGGGCTGCACCAAGGGGAGCCAATTTGTGAACTGTGTTTATGTCAGGATTTTGAATTGCTACCATCTAACGCAGAGCACAGACCAAATGTCTAAGGTCCAACCCTTAACCGAGCATGATGGGGAGCTGTGGAGATGGGGAGCATCGCCCAGAATGGAGTGCCAGGAGGTAGGGGCACCTAGGCAGTGTGGAGAATCCCTCACCTCACCTTGCCCCCACCTCTACCTTGCTTGTGACCTTGACCAAGCGGCTCCTCAGGCGTTATAACCGTGGGGGTTGATCCAGGGACTCAGGGAAGAGATGCGGGTGTCGCAGTGTCTCCACCATTCAGATGGAGCCCTAGGGGATCACCCCTTCTCCACCCTGGAACCATCTCCCTCTGTTTCCAAGAAGACCTTGACCACTCTCCTTTGCATCCCTCCCCCTCCAGGACGCCCTCCTGAGACGGCCTTAACCCTCACAGTGTGCCCAGCTGGACTTTAAGATCCCCGAGGACAAGACCCTGACTGTTGTTTAGGTAACCTTCCATGGTAACCTTTCATGTGGGAACTTCCTGGTCAGTCCTGTGGTCCTTGCATTCCTTCAGAATGTTCAGGAAATGGCTTTCTGTGTCTGATGTTCTGTCTTTGGATTGGGTAAACAAGCCCCTTGCCCACCACACCTGGCAGGGTTGGGGTGCCCAGTAGATAAGGATGGGGCAGGAAGGCCAATGGGCTGGGCCCTCTGGAGTACCATACTCAGGACTCTGCAAAGATCTTATCTCCAGGGAGGAGGAGGAGGAGGACAACCGTAGCAGCCCACTTCCCCTGCCTCCTGGGCCATGGCCATGGGGCTCTGGCCAGGCAGGGGCCAGGCAGCAGAGGGAGCATGTGCCTGGTGGAGGGACTCCAGGCCCCTTCATGCTGGGGGTGTGGCAAACCCCAGGGAATAAGGGCGAGACCCGAGGGGAGGGGGCAGCATGAAATGTCCCCAGGAGCGAGGCTGCTCATTTTGGGGAGACCTGGGCTGATCCACAAGAACCAGAAGGCCTGGGAGTGACTAGTGGCTCACCACAGGGCTGGGGAAGAAAACCCACGCCCGGAAGCACCTACTGTGTGCTTGGGGCACCTAGCTGATCTCTTCAAGAATACGGTATGGGTATCAATCAATAACGGCTAAGAGGAAAGGGAAGAAGAAACTCTTACTTTTCTTATTTTGCTGATCCACCTGTCCATTCATATCGGTGGAGCCTACTCGGTGCTGGGCACTGTCCTGGGTGCTGGGAGGAGGAGAGGATCAGGAACACTGGGGCAGCAGACCATAAGCAAGGAAAATCTGTGAAATACACTACTAGATGGTGACATGTGCCCAGGACACCCCAAAGGAAGGACAGGGATGGAACATGGAGGAGGTGGATGTCGTAGAAAGGTGGTCAGGAAAGCTAGGAGAGGCAGGGACTTCACCAACAGACCCGAGGGAAGTGAGGTGGCCCCGTGGCTCTCTGGGGAGCGGCCAGCAGCAGGATCAGGGCCTGGGGGGCAAGCTGAAGCACTGAGGGGGCTTATGCTCAGAGGACTAGGGCGCTTGTCCAGATTTGCCAGCCAGTAAGTGCCAGAGCTGAGACTGGAAGCCAGATAGTTTTATCCTCTAGTCCTCTGTTTGCACCGGTCGGCAGGGTCCGATTCTGCTACCCCCACCGCTGTTTCAGCAGAACGTCTCCCGAGGGGAGAAGACGGCAGAGGCACTAAGGCAGCCAGATGGCTGGGGACCAAAGACGTGAAGGGAGACGGGTGGCCATTTTCCATGCCCAGTGGCCTGCCCAGCACACCCAGAGACCTAGGCTGTGCATAAGGTCACAGGGCACAAAGGCTGACCCAGACCTCAGCCTCCTCGTCTCTAAGATGGGTTCACCTGCCTCTTTGGAGGCCTGGGGAGGATTCAAAGATTGAATCTGTGCAAAGCAGGGAGAGCAGGCCTCCTCTCTGTCCAAGCTCCCTGCCCTGGCCCGCCTCATCCTGACCTCCAGGAGATGGGCAGCCATTCCCAGAGAAATCCACCAAGCCGCAGGAGTTCCAGGCGGGCTGGGGCGCAGATGGCCAGGCTGATAAGCCCTCTCCTAGGGACAGGGCTGCCTGCAGGAGGCCTGAGATAAGGCTGAGTGGCCACCACGGAGCCTGTGGTTTCCTCTGTGCCAGCACAGAGGTTCCAGCACAATCTCCACAGGCCGGGACGCCTCGCCCCCAGCTCCCACGGAAACCAGAGGGAGGCCTCCCCCCTGCAACCCTGAAGGTGTTTATAAGTCCAGGGCTCATCCCTGCTGCCCTGCCACCCCTAAGGGACAAGGAAGGTGAGCCCCAACCTCCTGCCTGCCAGGACCTCCACGTGTTAGAGCAGTGGTTCTGAACCTTCTGGCCCTTTAAATACAGTTCCTCATGTTGTGACCCAACCATAAAATTATTTTCATTGCTACTTCATAACTGTAATGTTGCTACTGTTATGAATCGTCATGTAAATATCTGATATGCAGGATGGTCTTAGGCGACCCCTGTGAAAGGGTCGTTCGACCACCAAACGGGTCGCGACCCACCGGTTGAGAACCGCTGTGTTAGAGGAAGTCTCTACCCCGGACCCCTGGAGCGAGAAGAAGTCATTGGCATTTTCTACTCACTGTCCCTGCTGCAAGTGCTTTCCATCGTTATCTCATTCCATCCACCCACAACCCTCCACTTTTCAGATGAGAGAGCGAAGGCACAGAGAGATTAGGTAACGTGCCCCAGGTCACACAGTGAGGAAAGGTTTCTACTGGCGTCAATTCCCAGGTTCCGTTTGGCCAGCAGCCCAACTGTGAGCCCTTGAGTTAAGACTTTATGTTTGGCAAGGAGGGCCAGGAGCCACGGAGGGACCGGCGGGGGCCGGGTGCCCACCAGTTCTGCCGCTACATAGATGCCTGTGGTGAATGGGTGCACAGGATGTTCTGAGACACACAGATGTCCCTCTGACCTCTGAGGACTAGACAAGGCTTCCTGCAATGCCCCCAAACCCTCAGACCGTGTGCGGCCCACCATGGGTGCCCCTTCATCCACAATCACTCACACACATCACCCCCACCAGCATTCCAGGCTTATGATCAAAGGTAACCAGAATTCCAGACCCAAAATCAAACTGTGGTCGGTGGAAAAGATGCGAGGGAGGCCCTGGGCCACTGCACGACTCGACCTGAACGGCCCCCGAGACTGCGCAGCACACGGCCTGCCCGACAGCAGAAGCAGTCGGAGACCATTAGGACCCCCAGCCCTGGTGGTGGTGGCCATGCAGGGGGGTGCCGACGGCCTGCGTCGCTTTAGACAAACCTCTTTCCCCAGAACAGAACAGCTCTCCCTCCAAAATGACCCCTCCTTGCTCCTCTTCATGCCCCTTCACAGTGCCCTCTTACCCAGCCCAGCCCTCGCCCAGTGGGACCCCCACTCAAGCCTTGTGCTGCGGGGGCACCTGTGGCTTGGCAGGACCTGGCAGTGAGGGATGAAGGCTCAGACATCTGCCGCCCCTCCCCCACGCCTGGGCGCACCTCCAGCTCCTGGCTCCGCGGTGACAGCCTGCCTCCCACAGCTCGGAGAACAGAGCCAGGCTGTGTTCACGTGTCCCCGCTGGGACCACAGGGCGGGCGGGTGGGAGCAGAGCCACCACCCCACATCGCCAGGCCACAGGCTCTGTCTGTGACCAAACCTGCCATTAGGGAGACGCAAGGCGGGCCAGACCAGCCCACCCAGCCACCGAACTCACCCCAGACCTGCCCCTGGGGGCCGGGACTGTCCCTAAAGATGGGGAAGGGGGTAGCGGCTGCAGGGCAGGGCTACAGCAGCGGCAGCACACGTAACAGCCCAGCATCCCCAACCCTAGAGAAGATGGAGATGCTTGGTCATCCCCATTCTACAGACTGGCAAAGTGAGGCTCAGAAAGCATGCACTGAACTGTCTGCACGCCTAGTTCCCGAGACTGTGCTGTGGGCCATCTCGCTGTGCTCTGCTTCCTGGGGGCAGGAGGAGGAAGCCAAGGGTGCACCAGCTGTGGTGGGGGAGGGGCACTTGGGGACGTAGGGGGCTGAGGGCGGTTGCTCAGGCCCAAGGAGGCAGGAGGGAGGCTGACCCAGAGTGTAGAGGCTGATGCCCGGTGGGGAGGATTTCTGCTTCGGAATTGCTGGGCGGGTCCCAGGTCCCGAGTATCCTGGAAAAAGCCTCCCACTCTCCCGAGACTGAGTCTCCTTATCTGTAAACAGGCTAATGGCTTGAGAGCTGGCATGCACTAGGTGCTTAATAAATGCTTCTTCCCTTCCCGGACCCGCTGGGCGAGGAGAAGAGGGTCAGAGGATCAGAGGCGGGGAGGGTGGCCGGGGGTTGCCCCCGGGGGGGCATCTTCTGACGACTTCTGAGCACAGTGGTTCTGGATCATGGGGCTGTGTCTCCCCTTGGTGGCCTGCCTCCCACCCTGGGCCTGGTAAGGGTCAAATGTGGTCCTCCCTGGTCCAGTCAGGGTCCTAAGGTTCCTGCGTTTCTTCCCACTTGGAGGAGGTGAGCTGGGGGTGGTCCAGGAGGTGACACTGGGACTCTGATGCTCAGACAAGAGCAGCAGTGATGACGGGGACAGTGACAACCAGGGTGCTGCCAGTTCACACGGCCAAGCTGGGTTGTCCCGAGGGGACCCACCCCATCCTCATAGCCCCGGCCAGCGAGCTTTACGGCAGGAAGTAGCCCAGAGAGGCTAGGTGGCTCGTCTGGGCCACACAGCTCTAAGTGGCAGTGCCAGGATCCCAACCCAGGGCAGGTCCGGAGCCCCACTTTTCATGCCATATTTGGGAAGTAAGGGGTGTCTGGGATGGTCTCTCGGTCCCCATAGGAGAGAGAGTGGGGCCAATGTCACTGAGGGGAAGAATCTGGTTTTTCTCTCAGCTGTCCTTGCTCTATTGAGGACAGGGGCCTTCTCCCTGCCTCAGGGGGTGGGGTGGGGTGGGATTTGGGGTCCCAAAAGCTGGCCTCAGGGGCCTCTTCTTCCACAGCCCCCACTGAACCAGCAGGTCAAGTGTGTCACGTCTCCACCCCTCCCCGCCTCCAGGGATGGTGGGCCTGGCCAGCTGCCAAAGCCACTGTCTGTTTACTAATGCCCTCGGCTCAAAGCCACAGGGGCCACCTCACATGCTGGGCCTGCTGGACGCACACACTGTCACGCACACAGAACCACACAAACTCAGAACCACTGACACACACCGACAGAGAGAGAGAAAGTCCCCAGGGAGACTGGATAAGGAGCTGCTGATCTAGAAACCCACTTGACCTGTCTGTCCTGAGGCGCCAAGAGGGAGGGTGAGAGGGTGGCCTGGCAGACAACCCCCGGCCATGCAGAGAGAATCTGGCGCTGCCATGGCAGCGGGGGGGGCGTGGGGACAAAAGCAGAGTCACACCTGTCCCCGACTGCCTGCTGCCAGTTGGCCAAGGTCTCGGGGCCTCCTGGGAAGAGGGGAGACAGCATTCGTTCATTCTTCATTCAAGCCTCCAACACCATGTACCCTGCCCGCCCAGCCATCCTCCACGTCCACCCACCCACCTATCCTAGGAATGGTTCGTGTGCACACCCTCTTCTAGGCAGCAGGCAGCGTATCAGAGGCTCACCTGACACCACTTGGTGCTGGAAGGAGACGGAGGTGAGGACAGGACACTTACCGGCAACAGCAAAACTGTGATTAAATGTTTGCTATGCACATTGCCTCATGTAACCCTCACAGGGACCCTATGCAGCAGCTGCCCGCAGCAGCCCCACTTTACAGATGAGGAAACTGAGGCTCCACGAGCAAGGAGCAGATACAAGAGCCTGCGCTCTTAATCTTTCCTTTCCCTTTCCTGCCCTCCCTCTTCCCACTTTTGCCTGTTTTGTTTGACAAGAAAGAGAAATAACCAGAGAAGGCAACTCCAAAATAGCTAATGATTGTGTTATAAGCCACGCAACTGTTAATGTCCTGATTTGCCAGGGACAGGCCCAGTGTTCACCTAACATCCCCATATAATAAATAATATCGCCTCCTATGCTCTCAAATGTGCCCCAGAACAGAACAGCTTGGTTCTGAGACCAAGTAAGCTTTCTTCCCACTTTGAACCCGGGGAAAAGATATAATATTGAAGGAAAGGGGGGAAAGGGAGGTCCTGAGCAATCACGGAAGGCTTCCTGGAGGAGGCAGGGCTGAGTTGCACCTGGAATAAGGGAGACACCTCCCAGCAAGGCTCTGTGCCAAAACAATCCAGGCCAGTGCTCAGCTTTGTTTAAGATGGTCTGGATCGCAGCAAGTGCAGGCATGGGTATCGGGAAGTTTGGGAAATGGGGCCTTGGGCCACCTGGGGCGAGTTTGCCACCAGCCATGCAGGCAAGCAGGTGGGCCCGGGCTGGCCAGCCAAGGGAGTGAGGAAGGGGCCGGAGTTGGGGCTGTGCCCGAGTGATGGGAACAGAAAGCACCTGATGGCCCCTGGCTGTTCTCCCAGCACCCAGGAGGCAGGCAAGATCTGATAGTGCTGCCCCAGCACCCCCTGGGTGGACAAGGTGCCCCACCTCCCATCACCACAGATGCCTCATTGCCTGGCACCTGCTTGTCCTGGCAGGTCTGGGGTTGTCCTCAGCCTAGCAGAGGACATGGAAAGCCACTGCCCACTGTCCTCCCAGCCAAAGCTCTGCGGTGATTCTGGAACCTTCCAGACTTCTCAAAGTCCAGGAAACACTTTCCTAAACGGGGCTGGACTTCCCATAATTGAGGCTACATCTTATCCTGCATGGTGGTTCAGGGTGCCAGCTCTGTGCCACACTTTGCACCCCAGTTCTGCCACTCAACGGACCAGTCCGGTGCCCATCACCACATCATCTGGCCCCTCTGTGCCTCAGTCTTCCCATCTGGAACATGGGGAGGAGAAGAACAGCATCTAGCTCCCAGAGTGTTATGAGGGTTCAATGCACTGGCTCCTGCCAAGTGTGGCAGAGCCTTGGTATACAGTAGGTGCTTGCTAAATGTCAACTGCTATGGTCTTGCTGCACAGATGAGGTGCTCAGAGGAGGATAGGCCTGGATCTGAGACTCAAAAAGAAGATTTTCCCATCTGACCTCTGCCCCTCCTCAGCCCCTCCAAAGGTTTGGTGGATCTGACTTGACTACTACTGGGGACAGGAAGCTCACCATGTCACAGCTGGCCTGCTTGTGGATGGCCAGTGTGTCGCTTCTTAGATTAAATTCAAGCCAAGGAGTGGAGGGTCAGGCCAGAGTCTATGCCTCCCGCCTCCCAGCCTGGGGCCCTGCATGTCACCTGTGTTGACCAAGAAGCTGGTTGTGATGGGAGGAAGGGGGATGTAGAGAAGACCCACCCCCCCACCTGGTACAGGAACGAGAAGCTCCAGGGCTTTGGTGTCACCTGTCCCCACCCAGGGTCTCCTCGGAGGCTTAAACCCTTCCTTGGCCTTCTCCACCTGCTCCTCTCCCGGCCTCTCCCGCTCTTTCCTCCCACTTCTGGGAGAGGAGGTGGCTTGGGAGACGGGTCACCCAGGTTCTAGACCAGGGGTCCTCAAACTACGGCCCGCGGGCCACATGCGGCCCGCCGAAAACATTTATCCGGCCCGCCGGGTGTTTCTGCCGCCGCTGCCTGTCCTGCTTAGCAGCCGACTTGTCCCGGGCCCGCAGTGCGCATGTGTGGAATGTCTGAGGGACAGTGACCTGGCCCCCTGTTTAAAAAGTTTGAGGACCTCTGTCTAGTAGACCCTGTCCTTTTCCCGATGGCTGGGTGGCCCCTGGTAGGAGAGCCCCCTCCTCGGTGCCTCAGTTTCCCCCTCTGTAGGAAAAGAGGGTGGATTCAGTGACCTCTGTAAGCTACTTAGCTCCCAGGAAGCTACCTCTGCCCTCTGCCCCTGGCGGCTGGGATGATAACAGGCTCACCTGTGCTCACCCGCAGGTGCCCAGTGCTAGGCCCTGTGCCAGCCTGTGTTCTGTAACGCGCAGTGGGAAGAGGAAGCTGCCCATGCAGGGCCTGGGGAATATGCCCAGGACAGGTCCCCAGGGGCTGTGGCGCTTGCTGCCATGCCTCGATGCTCTGCCCAGAGTCCCCCTGGGCTCAGACTGGGGCGCCTGGGGATACGATATCTACCTCCTGAGCCGCGCTCATGCTCCACACACGCACTGTGTGCCCCTGCAGCCAGGACACGCACCCCTCGCGGAGTCACAGTTCAGCACTCTGCCCCCCACCAGCACCCCAGCTCAGCCCCTGGAAGTCGGGGGCCCTGTCCCAGAACCCACACCCCCCTCCACGGTCCAGCCTGGGGCCACCCCGGGGAACTCACCCGGCAGGAGCACTTTCCACTTGGGGCTCTTCTGGTCCATGAGGACTGACCAGTCTGGCTCCTGGCCCCCTGGCCGGGCCTGGCTGCCTGGGAGCAGCTCCCTTCAGCCTGGGGACAGATGAGGGGGGTGGCGCAGTGGCTGGAGGAGCAGAGGGAGACTCCCGGGTCTGCCGTGCAGGTTCGGGAGCAAACTCCTGAGAAGTCAGTTGAGAGAGAAAGAGAGCATGCGAGAGAGAGCAAGCCGCAGCACAACCACGCGGGCAGAAGCAGGCCCTCCTCCTGCCCCCCCGCCCCCAGCCTCCACCCGCTGGCACACACCCTGAGCTGCAGACAGGAGCCTGAGGGCTCCGGACGGTGGCGGGAGCGGAGAGCTGCGCGGCCACTTCCTGCTTTCCCTGCAAACTCTGGCTGTGCTTCTCCCAGCAGGACCCAGCGGCCCGAGGTGTTTACTGCACATGGGAGAACTGCTGTGCCCCGGGGAGCAGAGAGGACCCCAGACCCCACGAGGGCCTCACAAGGTGCCCCCTCCCCCGATCAAGGGCACCTTTGCTCATCCACATAATCATTCAACAGTCTATTCTGAGCACCTGCCATACGCTAGGCAGCAGTCCCAGAGGTGCTCAGCTGTTCCCCAAGCAGCAGGAGCCATCCATGTGGGCATTCCCGGAGGTCATCAATGCCAAGGGCAAGTGCCAGAGAGAAAGGGCCCGGGACAGCTCAGCTTAGGTGGAAGGAGAGGGCGCAGGCTCCACGCCCTGGGAAGGGGACTTCGGGTGCCCTGTGGGAGGAGGGGCCGTAACAGGAAAGGGAAGGCAGGAGGATGCAGGGACGGTGGGCGAGAAGGGGGCTGATGAGCAGGCAGGGCAGGGTGGGTCACAGACTCGGAGGGCCACTCCAGGGAGGGCCTGCCCCGGACCTGTGGTGTCTGGGGCCCCACAGACGAGCTCCCATGGGAGACTTGGAGAGGGACATGAAGGCCAGTGGGGGGAGGGAAGAGGCCTACCATCATCTGGGACTTAGCTCCTCCCTGAGAGACCTCCTCTCTGCCTTCAAGGGTCCAGATACCCAGTTCAAGTGCTGCCTCCTCCCTGGAGCCCTCCTGGCTGCGCTGCACTTTCTCTGCCATTCTGCCCCTTGTGAGGACTCATCTGGCCTATTTGGGGGCAGAAGGGCTCAGCGTTTCCTGGGGGTGGGAACACTGCTCAGCTGCTTTATGGCACAGGCTGGATCCAGGAGGGTGCTCAGTGTGTGCCCGAAGGTGGGCCCACAGGCTGCTTCCTGGGGTGTGGTGGTAGGAGGCCACGGGAGAGCCTGATTTGGGTCTTTGGGTGAATCACCTCTCCCACAGCCAGCATAGGCAGCTGGACCAGGGGATGGGGGTAGGGGCGGCCCAAGGGCTGTGCCTTTGGCCATGTTCCCAGTGCTCTGTTGCACCACCTGCTGGGCAAACGCCAAACTGCACCTGAGACCGTAACTGAGAACCAAGCCCTTCTTCGGATACCCCCAGCCAGAGTGGCCGGGGACCCCCATCCGTGTTCTAAACGCGGTTAGTAACTGAGGTCATCTTCACAGCAACAACCCCGTGCGGAAGGTGCTGCTATCCCCGCGTTCCCGCTGACTCAGAGCGGCCCAGGCGCTCCTGCTGGGGTTAAATCAGGACTTTTCTGGCGGAACGGCCATGAGGCCTGAGGGCCAGTCCTGGCAAAGCGCCTACAACTGTGTCTGGTTCAAAGTCAGCACTCAGTAAATTCCTGCTTCCGGGGCAGTCCTCACCAGCCCGCCTGCTCTTCTGTCGTGAGCATGGACCCCACGCCTGCAGGCTGCACATGGCCTGCTCAGCCCGGCAGAATGACTAGTGTCGCTGGTCAAACAACGGCCTCTTCAGATATCCACGTCCGAATTCCTGTAACCTGTGAAAGTGGCATTTTCTATGGCAGAAGGGGCTTTGCAGCTGTGATTACGTTATGGACATCGGGATGGGAAATTATTCTGGATTATCTGGGAGGGTCCAATGCCATCCCAAGGGTCCTTAAAAGCAAGAAGTGGGTGTGTGTGTGTGGGGGGGAGGCTGTAGGAAGTGTGAGAACAGAAGTAAGAGGTTGCAATGATGCGGTTCCATGAGCCAAGGCATGCAGGTGGCCTCTAGAAGATAGGAAAGGAAGGGCACCGATTCTCCCCTGGCAACACAGCCCTGCGACACCTTAATTTCAATAAACTTGTGTTGCTTTAAGCCTCCAAGTTCATGGTAGTTTGTAACAGCAGCCACAGGAAACCAATAGGACTAAGGAAAAAACTGTTCCCAGACTCACAGCACCTGACATATAGCAAGGTCAGCCCTCATGGCCCAGGAAGTTCAGGAAGACACACATCCCCTTTGCTGATAAGAATCCCATTTCCTCTTTACCTCTCCCCGCTATCCCGCCCCCCAGCACCAGCTGACTGAAAGCGTATATTCACTCAACAAGCACCAAGAGCAGCTGTTATGTGCACCGCGCCAGGCACTGGAGAGAGAGAGAGGACAGTAAGATACGGTTCCTGCCTTCGTGGAGATGGCGAGTGTGCTGAGCACGGGCTGCCTCAGGGCCTTGGCACTTGCTTGTCCCTTAAGCTGGAGCTCTTGGCCTAATGCCACCTCCTCAGCAAGGCCCTCTGGGACCACCCTCTCTAAAGTCACAGCTCTCATGTCTCCACGTCTCCTACCCTACTTGTCACCACCTGGTATCACACATTAACTTGCTTATTTGTGAGTTATTTGCCTTTCTCTTAAATGAAAGTTCTTGGGGGCAGGATTTTGTGTCTTTTTTGTGCACCAATGTGTCCCCCAGTGTCCAATGCAGTCTTTGGCACATTGTAGGTGTTCAGGAGATATCTGTGAGCAAATGAACACGTGAAGGGCAGGACAGAGGTGAAGACAGATGTGTGAACGAGCCATCATAACTGCGTTGGACTGGTGTCCTGGTAAAGATACAAGCAAAGGGCGCTGGGAGAGATGCCCAATTTTCAAATGGTTTCTGCTCTCAATTAGGCCATGAGTGAAAGTTGGTGTGGGCACAGCCGGAGCATTACAAATGATGCTTTCGAGCCAATTTAACCCATATGATTCCAAACTGTGACAGCGCAGGTCCCCAAGGGCCAGCTTGTCAGCTTATCAGCTTGAACCCCGTGGAGGGGAAAGCAGGCCAGTGGGCAGGTACACACCCGGCCGGTGGCGGACAGGTGCGCCACAGTGCAGTAGCCACGGAGGGCTGGCCTGTGCGTGGTTACGGGGCTCCAGCACCCCATGCAGAGTCCCCGAACAGTCATATCTGTGGCTCCACTGACCTCTTCTTTTCCACCTGAAATCTGGACCACAACTTATTTGGAAAGAAATTAGACCCCAAGGCAAACAGCCCCCTTTAACAGCAACTGTGCCAGGTATATACTAGTAGCCCGCTTTTATCTTTGTGCCATTATGAACTGCATTTAAGTCAACGCTCAGTTTATCAGTTCATTAAGTTGCCCAAGTTAATTTCTTTATTATTTCATGGAAATCTGAATCAGTCAGACCGACAGTCACACACTAGCCAAGGGGACCAGCTGAAAGCCACCAGACCTGGGTAAGCGGGAGCAGTAATACACAGAGAGGCGGGAAGCGTCTGGAAGGCCCAGCACGGAAGGGGGCCCAGCACAGTAAGTCCCACTCAACATTCGAAGAGGCTTCTGGGGAGAGATCGACTTACAAGTGAAGAGCCTCCAGCCTGCCTAGGCTTCCAGGCCTCCTGCCCCGACTTGCAAGCTCTGAGCTCCCCAGTGTCACAAGAAGCTCCTAAGAAGATAAACACAGCCCCAGTCGGAGAGAAAACTGACGCTGGGTCCCAGCGTGGCTGGAGACGCACAGGGGAGAGGAGTGACAGAGAAGGGCGGTGCTCGTGCTGCATAAGACGCCTTTCCCTTAAAGCTGGGAAGATGGTGGCTTACCCGCTGGGCGGGAGAGGCTGCGGCCAAACCCGGCCGCCCGTGCCCTCCAAGCAGCTGCCGCCTGGCAGCGGGGCCGAAGTCCTCCAGCGCCTTCATCAAAGCACTCAGCACCAGTACCCGCTCCAAGCGAGACCTGCCAAGGACTTCTGGGGGCCCGAGCCAAGTACCCAAGTGGAGGCCCTGCCTTCCTGGCCAAGGAGACCCAACCCTGGCCAGCTGGGAGCTTGTTTGCCCAACAAAGAGACAAAGGCCTTTGTGGGGCCAGGACTTCGGGTGGTCACCAGCTTGTGCTCTCGGCCGTTCCCATGGGCTAGGCACTGTGCTGAGCACTGGACATGGATCAGCTCTCAGAGCCTCAGAACTGGGGGAGCTGAGGCACAGAGAGGCTGTCTGCCTAGAAACCAAAGCCCGGAAGGAGCAGAGGCAGGATTTGTACTCAGGGGTCTGCACGCTCGAAGACGTCCACACCCTAAGCACACCCAACACACACTCATTTAAACACGTGGCTACAGGGGAAAGGAGGAGGAAAACGAAGTGGGCCCAGGATGGACATCGGCTCCTATAAACGTTCAACGCCCAGGCCCTAGGAACGTGGCTCTAACTGGAGACTCCACCTCCACCTGGTTTTCTGTGACCCGACCCCGGCCCCATCAGAGGGTTTGCAGTTTCCACTATCTCAATTAATAAAGACATTATTTTTTAAAAGACTTTTTATTGATTTTAAGAGGGAGGAAGGGAGGGAGAGAGAGAGAGAGAGAGAGAGATTGAGAAACATTGGTGTGATAGTGAAACAGATCAGCTACCTTCTGCATGCAACCTGGCATGTGTCCTGATCGAGAATTGAACAGGCAACCTTTAAGTGCATGGGCTGATGCCCAACCAACTGAGTCACACTGGCCAGGGCTAATGACGATATTATTAACCACGTTTAAAGCCATCCCATAGCTCAGAAAGGACATCCAGGGCCCACGTAGCACAACTATGGGACCACCATTCAGTAAGGCAGCAGGGCAGACCTAATGGCCATGCAGGGAGCACTTACAGAGACCACAATGAGAACGGCACCCCCTGGAGTTGTGCAGTGTGTAACCTGCACAACCTTGCACGGCAGCCCTGGGTGCCTCCTTGGTGCTCATCCCATCACCGATATTAAGCTACAAGGAAGATTTCATTTGTATCACACTGACTCGGGCAGCTAAGCTTTGGGAATGTTCTGAACCTCGCGGAAGTCCTGTGGCTGGGAATCGGCAGTGCCGAGACTTAGGAACTTGAACCTGGGTCTCTGACACCAAGCCACGCCCCTGCTTATCTCCAGATGGTGCTGCACGTCTCCTGCGGAGGCTGCGACAGCACTAAGACAATTGTTCAGGATTGCCTGTTCCCATCAGTGATGATGAATTAGGAGTGTCCTCTCGCTGGATTTTATACCACATGCAAGTGACGCATGAGAAATGGAGCTTCCTTTGACTAAACGCGTAAGAAGATTGGAGAGCGCTGAGCTGGGGGCTTGCTGCCCTACAAGGGAAGGATGCCTCATGGCATGAGTTTGGTTGCACCCTTCTCCCACCGGCTGGAGGAGATGTTCAGTCCAAGGTTTGTGCCTTGCCTTCCAGTTCCCCCACAGCCCTGGAGCGACACTCCCTGCAGCCAGCAGGTGACCACACCCCGGGTGGGCACTCGGAAAGCTGTGCCGCACAGCCTTCACCTTGACCGAACCACCGGGCCCACAACAAGGGTTCTTGGTGTGACAGCTTCCTTCCCATGGCAAACGCTGCTGTCCCCACGTACCAGACACTTATGGGGAACTGACGGCCTGCAATGGGTAATTACGCTCCAAGGCAACAGATGCATCCCCTGACCTGACCGCAGCCCACTGTCCTTCTCCAAAAGGCCTGCCCCAGCTCGTACTGTGGTGGAAGCCATCCCTGCAGGGGGCAGGGGGAACAGTGGAGAAGACAGAGGGACTCAGAGCTCTGGAGAGAGGAAGCGACAGGGTTGCCTGCCTCTGTGTGTGTGTGTGTATGTGTGTGTGTGTGTGTATGAGAATCATGGTGCCCGTGTGTGCGTGTGTAGCTGTATGTATGTGCCTGTGTGTATCTGCGTGCTTGTGCGGGTATCCTTGTGTGGGGGGTATTGCCAGGTCCGTCCCTGTGTGTCCCTGCGCTTGTGTGTGTCCACATGTCTGAACGTGCTCACCCTCTGTGCCCGCCCCGCTGTGCAGCTGGCAGTGCGAAGCTGGCCCAGGGCTGTGCCCGCCCACCGGATGAGAGGTGGCAGGTGTGTAATAAACCATTAGTCACTGTCACGTTTCTGAGCAGCAGCGGCCTCCCCGGGAGAGGCTGACAGCAGGATGGAGCTCCTGGCGGGTCTCTGGCTGTGAAGCTGCACCCGCTACTCTCCAGGCAGGGCTGCAGCCTGATGGGGAGCAGCTGGCAGACGTGGGCCCTGTGCCCCTGCCCTGCCCCAGGCAGCCCCAGGGCAGGGGGCTGGGCCTTGTGTGTGCCAGCCGGGAGGGTGGGTAGTGTCCCTGAGGGTCATGGTTTGAAGGCTATTACCCAGAGCTGAGGGGCAGCTGGGTGGAGGCAGGTCACGGTAACAGCCTCAGGGATGCTCCACGCTGCCTGGAGGAGGCGCCAGCTGGGTAACTAGGCATTATAATAACAATAGTGCTGACACCAGCCAGCACTGTGGGCACTCAGGGTGCCAGGACCTGCATTGAATGCTCTTCATGTCCCGGTTAATTAATTCTCACACCTGCCTTGTGAGGCAGGCACTCGCATTAGCCCTCATTCCCACTTCTCAGATGAGAAAACTGAGGCATGGAATGGGAGAAGACATTCGTCCAAGGCTCTGAGTTTGGAGGGGAGCCGGGGGAATGGCTCCCCCTAAAGCATCCCTGCCCACCACCTGCAAGCCCCCTTGCCACCTGACCACCTCATCCCCACGTGCCCATAAGCTCCTGGTCAGCAGGGTCTGTCCCTGGCCCGAGGCCCAGCCCCTTTCCTAGCTGAGTCCACATCACAGAGAGAAAGAGGTGGTACTGGGGTTGCCTTGGAGATGAATGCCCCAGATGGAAGCCCCAGATGACAGGAGAACAGGGCAGGCCAGCTGCCTCAACACCCCCTCCCCCGCTCCCCTTACCTGCTAGCCTGACTCCTCCCAGCTCTGGCTCACTTCGCAAACAAGCCGAGCTTCCAGCCAGCTGTCCACACAGTGGGCCAGCACAGAAAGGCAGGCTGGGGTCTCGGGACTCAGTCCTCTCAGGGGCAACAACAGGGCAGGACACACACAGGAACCCACTCAACTGACAGAAATATGGCCCAAGGGACCCTCCTGGTTAGGAACGTGGGTGTCCACCACAGGCCAGAGTCCAGCTAAAGGGCCCCCCCTGGGATCCACTCACTGCCCCAGCCCAGGGCCCGCAGGCCCCACAACCAATGCCTCAGGATCCACACGCACAGGCCATTAGCCAAGGAGGGGCCGGCCTCTGTCATCGGGACACTGAGGATGTCCGACGGTGCCCAGAGGGGCAGCCAGGGTCTCCGTGGCTGGCAGCGTGGGAGTGAAATGCCCACAGCAGGAACCAGTGGGCAGTATCATCCTAAAGATAATGTCCTCACCCCACCTGGCCCAGCTGAGGTAACTCCTGTGAGAGCTGTGTGCCGGGACATGGCGCATTCACAACCGAAAAACCCAGGAATGACCCCTGTGCCATCGGCAGCGAGAGAGTGGGCACACGAGCCAAGCAATACAACAACGGAACGGTATATGGCAGCGAAACAGAGCGGCACCCTGTGACACTTACAGACGCACCTTGGAACACCAAGTGAGGGGGGGCTGCCCCTGGGACACAGAATTCAAACCTCCAGGAAAGCTACGCCGTAGGATGGTTAGACAAACACAGGTGCTACGGAAAAAGCAAACTTGAGATGGTGCTTCCGGTGGGGGGCGGGGCAGGACGCATGAGCATCAAGGTCGATGGACCGTCTAATGCCTGGGCTGGGTATCAGGTTCATGCGTATCCATTACATTAATTTTTAAAATGAATGAGTGCGTATAATAAAACACAGGGATAAATAAGTACAGCACAACAAACAAAGGCTGTCTGTGAATCAAGGATGAGCGGGTGTTGAGAAGCAGGGATTCTGATTAAATCACAATTTGGTTTAATCCCTGAGGATGATAAAAACAAAAACATCCAAACTCAAGTCCGGGAGACTCTGCCCCCAGGCTCTCAGCCAGAATGCGGCGGCGCTCATGGGGTGGAACTCTGAGCCAGAACTGGCTTTGGGCCCCCTCCCTGCCAAGGCAGCACGATCCACTCCAAGCCCTAGAGATACAAAGAGCTGGCATCTACCTGTGCCGGCGAGGTCTGGTCCGGCCCCGTCCAGGCTGCTCTGCTGACACCGGGCTGGCCCCAGCTCCTGGGCGGTCTTGGGGCCTCTGAGCAGGCTCTCTGCTGGGGTCCCCAGCCAGGGCTCGGGCTCCCGGGCGGGAGGGTGGGTGGCTGCCGGTGCCTCGAGAGATGCAGAGGTGACCTGGAATGACAGGAGGGTAGACATGGTGAGTCTTGGCCATACCTGCCTGGAGGTGCCCCATGGGTGGGACCCGTGGGCTGTTGAACACCTTCCTCCCCCACGATGGCCAGGCCTTTGCAGGCAGGACAGCCTGGCTGGCGAGGGGCAGTGGAGACTTGGTTCCCCGCAAAGCCAGTGCAATGTCTTCCCCTCGCAGCAAACCCTGCCCGGGAGCACCAGGCTGACCGCTGGGCACTGGTTCCATCCACAGGCCCCGGCACTACCCGTGCCCACACGGCTCTGCATGAAGCTGGCAATCACTGCCTACTAGGTAGCTACAGCTATAAAGATCAACCTACCCACCTTCAGCTCGCCCAGCGGGGTAGTCATCCTGTCCCCCTCGCCCCCAACCCCTTTTCCGTATTTTAACAATTGTGGGAAAATAGACGTAACACAAAATATACCATCTTGGCCATTTTTAAGTGTATAGTTCAGTGGCATTAAGTTCATTCACAGTGTTGAGCAACCATCATCACCATCATCCTATTCCAGAACTTTCTCTTTATCCCAAATGGAAACTCTGTCCCTATTAAACACTAGCTCCCTACTTCCCTCCCTCAGCCCCCCGCGACCACTGTTGTACTTTCTGTCTTTTTAACTTTGACTCTCCTGGTCGCCCCATCCCTTTTTCACATCTGGGGAAACGGAGGCTCAGAGAGGGGGCGGTGGAAGCCTGAGGATGCCAAGACGGGGTGAGCCCAGGTCAGCAGGGCTTCAGATTCGGGGCTCTCCCCTCCGACCTCAGAGGCCTGGGCAGGAGGGGTGAACTAAGCCCCTGGTGGGTTTCAGGGCCTGAATAACCAATTACAGCTACCTCGGGGCCAGTCCCGGGGACCAGCAACCCCCATTTCCTGATTATACGCCCCAGGGCCAGCAGGGCTGCAGAAAAGCAGCTTCACGTTGATCCGGTTTTTTTCAGGGATTAGGGCTATAAAACCAGAGTGCCTAAGAGAGATGGATGGCTCAGAATTCCTTGGGTGAGCACAGGCCCCAGCAGCCCTATGTGCGAGAGACGGATAAATTTACCGTTCGTTTCCGGGAACGCTTTAATTTATGAGATCCATATGGTGACACAGCCCAGACCGCAGCCCCCGCAAATCCCACAGGCGTGCTGGCGGCTTAGGCTGGAGCCAGGAGGAGGCAGCACCTTGGCCCAGCACACGTCATTCATTCATTCACTCACTGGCTTGCTGGGGACGTGGGGAGGGGGCGTCAACATGGCAGGGACCCTGGAGCCCGCTGCAGATCCCACCCTGGCAGGGTTCAGCCGCTCTTGCAACCTTGCCCTAATCTTCTTGGGAAACTGTCAGGGCTGCTATGTTCGCCATTAGTCATAGGATGACCCGTCCGGCCAGCTCCAGGGAATATTTGGGATTTGAACCCAAGTAGTTGGGAGAAAACTTGGCTGCTGCAATGCAATCAGGGGCGGGAGATGCACAGCTTTTAATTAGAGAACAGCGGGTGAAGGGGTGCAGAGACAAGCTCTGCAGGGGTTTCGGAATGAAAGACTTCACAGGGCTGGGGAAATCCAGGCAGGCTTCCTGGAGCAGGTAGAATGTGAACTAGGCCTTCAAGGGGAGCAGGTTTGAAAGGAGTGGGATTAGGAGGGACAAGAGATTCAAGCACACATCCCGTTGGGGACCAGGAGGGTTAAGCCATATGCCAGGCACTGGGTGGGTGAGAATGCAGGCAGCCCCTCTCAGCACCAGTGGGGTGGTTGCATGGAGGGACTCGAGCCCCATCTTACCAGATCTGATTTTTCAAGAGGAAACTGGGCATCTATTTTTAAAAGCTGCACTCTCATGATTATTAAGTGTTGGCAACTAATCAAAATCATGTCAGAGCAACCCCCTCCTGCCCTGCTGGTGGGATGGTAAAATGGAGTCGAAGTGCCTGGAAATTGCTCAAAAGATCAAAGCTGGAGTTATCATATGACCCCACAATTCCACTCCCAGGCAGATATGCAAGAGAACCAAACACGTGTGTCCACACAAAATCCTGAATGTTCATAGCAGCCCTCAGTCACAGAGATGAATGAATTCTGCCAACAACACGAATGAACCTGCAGGTGGGTCAGGCAGGTGGGCGTGCAGCCGGGACACACCTGGATGTGCAGCCTGAGCAGAGGACCCACAGAGCCGTGTGAGGATAAATAATGGGTTGGAAGCGGCTGAATCTGTAGTCGTTTGTTACGCAGCAGTGGATAACTCATACAACCAGCGAGGCTCTAGAATCGTACCTGCCCAGCTGTCAATGCTCCCTAGCACACTGTGTGCCAAGCCACATGCCACAAACACGAGGGCACCAATGCCAGTCCCTCCTCTGTCCTAGCTCTTCCCGCTGGTCAATGCTAATGGATGGGCGAGGCTGCCAGACACAGGAAGTGCTGTGAATACGGGTTAGCTCATGACAGCCTCGTTTTAGGTGGAGGCAAAGGTTCTCCGACAGACCAGGCGGAGGCCGAGAGCCGCCTTGGCTCATCCTGCAGAGCCGAACTTACCATTCCTCGCTAATAAAAAGCAGGCCTGTGGACCAACACATTCATCGTGCCTTCTCGCTACCAGGGCCACCGTTGCGGTCAGGCATCATTTAAAATACTATTAGGACCAGGCCTGGGACATCTATCCCCCACCCCACCCCTAAAGCGGCAGCATCTCGGAGCTCACGGGGCCCCACAGTCCGAGCTGGATAAAGGCTATTGTTTCCTTTACGTCCCGGGACTGGGGCCACTACGTTTAAAGCAAGTCAGTTAACGAGAAAAGGACAAAGCGCATAAAGGGGCACCCTAATGGGCTCTCGAGGGGTGACACTTTCTCCAGGGAATATGTGGTCTCTGAGCACCACTCAGGGTAGGTTCAGGGAGAGGGTGGCGTGGGGGAGAAGGCAGACACTGTGCCCTGCTCCAAAGGGGACGCCGTGTTGTTTTCAGTGCTGTTTGATTTTATTAACTGCATTAGTCCGCAAGATCCCACTGAGAACTTCTGCTCAATTGTGTGTTTTTTTAAATTAAGTTTTATTGAGATACAATTCACATACCATACAATTTACTCACTTACAGTAAAGTGTACAATTCAATGGCCTTTGGTAGATTTGTGGAGCTGTGTAACCATACCAGACTCCATGTTACAACATTTGCATCAGCCCAGCCAGTGTGGCTCAGTGGTTGAGCACTGACCTATGGACCAGGAAGTCAAGGTCCTGTTAGGGCACATGCCTGGGTTGCAGGCTCCATCCCCAGTAGGGGGCAGGCAGGAGGCAGCCGAGCGATGATTCTCTCTCATCTTTAATGTTTCTCCCTCTCTCCCTCTCCCTTTCTCTCTGGGAAATCAATAAAAACGTATCTTTAAAAAAACTTTATAAAATAAAAGAACATTCTCACCTCCCCTAGAAGAAACCTCACACCCACTAGCAGTCATTCTCCACTCCTCTGCCCAGCCCCCGGCATCGGCAACCTCCGCTGTGTCTCTGTTTGCCTGTTCCGGATGGGTCATATGAATGGAATCTACAACATTCCAGGCCCTTTGTGTCTGGCTTCTTTCAGTCAACATCATGTCTCCCAGGCTCATCTGTGTTGTAATGTGTAAAACACATATTTTTAAAAACAAGGGAAGTTCCAGTTTGAGGACCCATCGCATCCCAGAGGTTGCGGGACAGAAGGCTCAGGATTTCTGTCTCCCAGCCTCAGTTTCCCTTCTGCAAAATGGGAGTGATAGATAACACAGGGACTGCCTACCTCCCAGAGGGATGGTGGAGGGAATTAGATGTTATTTCTGTTAAAGTACTTAGCACATAGCAGGTGCTCAAGAAACAGCAGTTGATTTCATGACCTGACAGCATAAGCGTTAGGAACAAAAGTCAAAACGGCACAGTGGCTGGGGACCCCAAAGGCCTGGAGGGGTATGTGTTAGAGAAGCCTTCACAGCCTTGGCCTTGTGCAGCTCAGCCCCAGCTGCCAGGACTGCCTTCTAGGCTCCTTGCCAGCTGCTGGCCTGAAGGCCCAAGGCAGCCCAGGGGTCCCTGAAGTGAGGGGGACAGGATCTGAGTCATATACTCCCTTATTTTTCCTGATCATCCTGAGTCTCCTCTTTTTCCCCCCAATAAGCTCAAGATGCACTACAGGAAGCTGCCGTGCCGATCCTGAGTTGAGCAGACCTGGGACCGAGACTTCCCAGTCATGACTGATCTGACCTCAGTGTATGCCTCTGGGAATGAGCTAGTAATGCCTACCCTCGATATACTGAGCACCTACCATGTGCCAGGTGCCCACTGAGCACCGGACATCAGTAGCCCATATAATCCTCCCAAGAACCCTACCTTAACTGCCACTTTGTCAAGGAAGAAACAGGCACAGAGAAGTTAAGTCAGCTGCCCAAGGTCCCCCAGCTGGTCAAAGTCAGAGCCGAGGTTCCGGACCAGTGCTTTGTCCTCTGTCAAATACCTAGAGCCCACAGCGCGGATGAGACAGGGAACAGGCTGTAGGAGACAGAAGAGGAGATGCCAGCACCCAGTGGCACAAAACAACGCAGCATCACCTTCCTTTCGCCCCGAAGAAAAATCAGGCGCAGGCAGGAAGCCAAGTATGGGGGGGGCACCCCCCTCCCACACGTCCATGGCAGGTGCAAGCCTTGGTTGGAAGGGGGGGGGTGGGCAAGGCCGAAGGGTACCTCGTGGGCTGGCAGAGACCTCTGCCACCTGCCAGGGACCACAGGTCACAGGACTGGTGCCATCTGCCAGGAAGGGAAATAAGGGGACAGCCCTGCATGGAGGTCGTCCCTCTTCCACCTTTCCTGGTCCCCACCAGAGCCCACCCACAAAGACATTGTGCTCAGCAAGCTCTGGGGGGATTTCCTGTTCTGCGCTGTGAACTAGTGCGTCAGAGCCCGAAAAACAGTATTTTATGCCCCTTAATTCCTTGTAACAGCTCTGTAATGGCAAGCGGAGAACTCCAAATTCTGCAATAAATGGACTGATAAGGCTCTGGGTCAGGGGGAGATGGAGCTGCCGAAAGTACAGTCCCCGATAAGCAGACAACTAAGGGTTATTAAATGTTCGGCGCAGACCCGGCATAATTGGGAAGTTATTAGATATGGAATACACACAGCACCCAGTAAATGAGTAATCAGGGACTAATTAAGCTTGTACGACACAGCAGATCATGCTGGAGAGGCTGGTGGCTGCCACATCTGTGACAGCAATTAGGGGCGCGCCGGCTGCAGCGCGCCGTGGGAGGGGGGTCACAGGCTCCAGGCGACTGGTCCCCACCCGAATTCCCCCAGGTGTTCCCACCTCTCGGGGGCCAGGCTCATCGAGCCTTGAGGACCCCAGAAGCTTAAGCAGACCTAGGGGCCAGGACTCGGCAACATAAAATGAAGGCTTTGTGCCTGGCTTCCAGTCTGGACACGTGATGACTCACCGCAGCCGCTGGAGGGGACAGAAATAGTCACCACTATCCACCTGGACAATCTGCACAGTGTGTGCACAGAACCACCTCCTGGGGCTTTGCGCTGGTTCTGTCAGAGGGGCCAGGGTGGGGGTGGGGAGCAGGACCAACGCGTTTCACTGATGGAGAAACGGAGGCAAGAAGACAGGAAGAGGACGGAGACGGCCCAGCCTGGCTCCCCTTCCAGCAGGCACAGGGCACCTCCCCTGGGTATCCCAGCAAGAGGAAGACAATGGCGTTTCTCAGGAGGTGGCAGCCGAGCCCAGCTGAGAAAAAGGGGACGGGTGTATATGTTGCCAACCTTTTGGTGCATGGGACGATGCTCCAACCAGCCGAGCCACCCGGCCAGGGCCTTTAATGTCTGAGTTTCAGCTTCCTCATCTGAAAAAGGGGGTGCTGAGAGTCATGCCCACAGTGGGGGTGGGGGTGGGGTCAGGAGGATGCCTGGGTTAGAACTTGGCAACCCAGCACAGGCCTGACACAGGAAGCCCGTGCATGCACCTGAAAGAACGAGGGAAGAACGAGGGAAGCCCAGCCCACCTGCCACAGAGAGAACCAGAAAGTCCTGATTCAAGACACTGGGGCTGCCAGGGCTGAAGGGTCTCTGGGTTCAGCTGAACCGAACCCCGTTCTTTCCAAGCCAGAGTACAAGGACCATGATCCTGAAGGTCATGGAGGCTGGGGGCAAAAACGGTTGGGCCTTTCAGTGGTCACAGCCACGCAAGGATCGCACCTACTAAGTGCCAAGCCCCAGGCCAACCTTTGCAGGCATCAAGCCTTAGACAGCCCTTGGGTCAGAAACTGTTAGGCCCCATTATAGAGATGAGGCAACTGAGGCACAGACAGGGTCAGTCACCCGCAATGTTTGGCCCACTGTGTGGGATGGGCAGTTGGGGCACGATGTCTCCAAGATGCGTACTGTAAAGTGGGAGTTTGCGGCTAACAGCACTCAGTCTCAGGTGACACACCTGGGCAGGTTTGGCAGAGAAGAGTGGGGCCTCAGGGAGGCCGGCAGGATATTTGGCAGCAGGCAGACCAGTAGGAGTTGGTCAGAGGCAGGTATGCCCAGCTTCTGCTGCTTTTGTGGCTGAAGGGAACATTCTAGAAGGCATGACCCTGGCCCCTCCCTCAAGGGGGCTGCAATGGAGGAGTTCATTGTTTCCAGAGGCAAGAGTGCCTCCCCATGGCTGTCAGGCAACAGAGCATGCGGGTGGCACTGGGGATTCCAGGGTGGAGGAAGAGAGCCTTCGAGACATGGAGGCACCAGCCTCCAGGGCCACCTCCAGGAGGCCAGCAGGGGGCGGGGGGGTGGGGGCGCTAGACTGAGCTCAGGCCAATCACTGCAGGACTCTCCTGGGGTTCCCCATCCCATCCCTGCTGGTGCCTGTGTGCCTACCGACCTCCTCCATGCCCTCTCCACCCCCAACCAGTCCTGGGCCTAGTGGTCTTACTAAACACCACCCTCAACCTGCAACCCCCCTGAGTAAATCCTCTACCAAAGTTCTGACCCCTCCCCATGGCATTCAAGAGCCACTTGATTTGCCCACATCTGTCACACCTCACATCCACCCACCTTCTCCACCAACCATGCATCTAGCCAGCAGTCAGCCATCTGTCTGTCCGTCCAACTGTTCCTATGTCCACTCACCCATCTGACTGTTCATCCATCTGTCCATCCATCCATCCATCCATCTATCCAATAAACATTTATTAAGCACTTATTATATGACAGACACTGTGTCTGGGATACAGCAGCTAATAAAACAGTTAAAAATTCCTGCCTTTAAGGAGCTGACATTCTGGTTGGGGAGAGAGACAATAAAGAAAGATGTATTCACATGTCAGCTGGTAGGAAGTGCCACAAAGACAAACAGAAGGGCTAAAGAGGAGGGTGGGTGGTTAGAATTGTCCACAGGCTTGCCCAGTGAGAAGAGGATATTTGTGCAAAGACTTGAGGGGACAGGGGTGCCAGCTGTGGAGGTAGGTGTCTGGGGGAAGGGTGTCCCAGCAAGTTTGTTTGCAAACTTTTTCGGAGAAGGCTGACCAGTGTTTTCAGTTTTGTGGGCCAAATGGTCTCTGTGGACTCAGCTTTGCGGTTGTAGCACTAAACGGCCTTAGACAATATGAAAATGAAAAATGTGTGGCTGTTCTAATAAAACTTTATAGACACAGCAATTTGAATTTCACACAATTGTCACATGTTGTAAAATATTGTTCTACCTTCAATTTTTTTTTTTTGCAACCATTAAAAAATGTAAAAACCTTTCTTAGTTCAGGACAAACACGGGCTGTGGGTGGGATATGGCCTGTGGGCTGCAGCTTGCTCATCCCTGTTCTGGAAGCAGCCAGGAGGCCTGTGTGGCTGGAGGGGTGTCTGTGGGAGGAGGGGAGTGAGGCTTGACTCAGAACACAGGCAGGGCTGGGAGAATGGATGGTGGGGCTGCACGCCCACTGGTCTACTTGAGTCCAAATGACACCCCCGAGGGACTGCAGAAGGTCATAAGGTGCTCACGTGTGTGTGTCTGTACCACTGAGCTCATTACCTTCCGTCCTCCCCTCCAGGCATCCTGTGGGGGTTGGGCGCAGATGCAGAAACTGGCTTGCCTGGTTTAAATCCCAGCCCCATGCCTATGAGCTGTGTGCCTTCAGGCAAGTGAGTCTACCTCTCTGGGCCTTGGCGAGGACTCCCTGGGCAGGCTGAGCCACTGTCAATGCCCCCCAGCCCCCTCCCACTCCACAATGCCCTATGACTAGCTCCTGCCTGACATGTCACCCCCTAATTCTCTGCCTCCTCCTCAGCCGAGGGTCTGCCCCCTTCCCTGGACTCTGCCCCCAGCTTCCCTCCCTAGGCAGAGGCAGGTGCTCCCCCAGCTCACTTTCATTAGTACCCTCATCCCAGTGCCACAGGTTTAGGGGCTATGCTTCTGCCTCCCCAGAATGTCACCCCCCACCCCCCCGCCAGGTACCCTGTAACCCCAGCCCTGGCACAGTGTCCTCAATAGAGCTGATGGAGGAGATATCTGAGTTACGGAAGGAACTATGTGAAGGCCTGGGGAACAGTGTTTTGGGCATAGGGAACAGTCTATGCAAAGGCCCTGAGGCAAGAATGTGCCTGGTGTGTTTGAGGAAGAGTACAGGGGCCCCTGTGGTTGGAGAAGAGCAAGGGAAGCCATGGGGCCACATTTCAGGGGGGTCTGTGCGTCTCCGTGAGGACTCTGACTCTTACTGGAAGTGAGACAGAAGCCCGGAGGGTCTGAGCCAAGGAGACTTATGATGCGATTTTGTTTTTGTTGCCACGTTAACTTTTTATGTTAAGATGCTTACAGACTCACATGCAGTTGTAAGAAATAATACAGAAAGATCCCACGTACCCTTGACTCAGTTTCCCCAGTGGCAACATCTTACCAAACTACAGCACGAGGTCACGGGCAGGATGATGCACCGATGGCTCACTGTCTCGTGCAGATTTCCCCAGTCTGACCTGCCCTTGCCCGCGTGTGTTCCGTCCTTTGCAGTGATATTACTGGGGGTGGGGGGCGAGGGGCGGGTTCCCGTATCCGTCTCTATCACCTCGGTACAGAAGCTCCATCACCAGCACCCACGATGCTCTTTGGGAAGCATACCCACCTCCCTCCTGCCCCGACCCCACGCCTGGCAACCACCCACCTGCTCTCCATTTCTCTCCCTTTCTCACCTCAAGCATGCTACGTAAATGCAATCACACCGATGTCAGCCTTAGGGACTGGTGGGTCCTCTCAGCACGGTCCCCTGGAGCTCGGCCCAGGTTCTTGGGCAGACTGGCGGTGGGTTCCCGTGGCCTGGCCGTGCCACAGCTTGGTGGCCCATCCGCCTGATCTAGGTGGAAGGAAGCTGACACATCCCTGTCCCTGCTCCCTCCTGTGTCTTCAGCGTCTGTGCCTAGCTTTACCTGCTAGCTCCCCACTCAGGGCCGGCACCCTCCATTTGTGAATCGATGTCCCATCCACCAGTCGCAATGCTTCCCCTACCCACCTACCCTCTGGCATGACCTCTGATGTCCTAAGCTGGGGAGGTCAGGTAGCTTGTTAACAGTAACCCTCACGACACGCTCCCTGTCCGAACGTGGATCAGAGGGGTTTAGCAACCTGCCAAACACCACACAGCGGGAAGATGGGCAGAAGCCTGCCCTGGTGGGCTTCAATCATCGCAAAGACAGATGCGGAAGCAAGGGCAAGAGCCGGGGGAATGGGAGGGCGGCTCTGCCCTGGGCTCCGTGGGGCTCCGCTCCACCCTGTGCCTCCACCAAAGGGGCCGTGCCCGCTGCAGGTGGACATGACATAATTACTGTGGAAGGAACTGGGCCGCCTCACCCAGGGCAGTCAGTTTATCACGCACTGACAGTGCATTAGCTAAGTGATCACTAGACTATTAATTTTTCCCCCAGCCCTTGCCAGGGGTATTACAGTGAAAAATGGCAGCTTAACCGCAGGGAAATTCTTCAGGGTGACAAAAATAAAAATAGCTCTAATTGAAGCTGATAGAAATTATACCCTTTAAAAACACACGTTGGGGTGCACTGGCTATAATGGAAATTAACGCCGGGGCCGGGTTGGTCATGGGACGTGAAAACACGGTGACAGCCATAGCAAACAGCCTCACAGGGCATCACATCTGCTTGGCTGCCGCTTGGCTGGCCTGGTGGTGTCGGGGAGGCAGCAGGGACACGCTGGAGGCTGGTGCCCAGGGGCCTGCAGACACAACCTCGCCTGCTCACCCGCCCCCCTGCACAGGGACAGTGGGCAAGAGAGTGCCACAGGCCCTTCTCAACTCCACTCGGGAGAGGGTGGGTATGTCTTAGGCATCCTCCAGGCCTGGGGGACAGAGGTCCTCGGACCCTGAACAAGCCAAGTCGGTGCCCCGGCCGCCATTGCCACACCCCCTTGTCCTGGCGCCAGATGCTGACTTGAAACTTACACATCAAAACACATTATGTGTTTTCAGAGCCCAGAAAATGTAGAAAGATTCTGATGTTCTGGCACACAGCGGTGAGCCATCTTTCAGCAGCCGAAGAGGTTTCAATTAAACATATGAAAAAATAACAAATATAATGGCAATAACATTAATAAACGCACGGATAGCATCTGCTTTGCGCTCTGCACTGTTTTAAGTACTTTCCACATATTTTAATTCACTTAGTCCTCGCAACAACCCGTGAGGTAGACACTGCCATTATCGTTCTCATGTTCCAGACGAGGAAAGACCATGGAGGCCCAGAGAGGCTGTGTGGCCTGCCTGGGGGACCCCTGGGGGCAGAGCCAGGAGCCGGGCCAGCCACACAGCCTCCGGGCCACCTGGCCCGAGCGAGGATGAGGCCTCAACCCGAAGACACGCAGCAAGTACCCAGCTCGTCCCTCAGTCCCAACTCCGAACTCACATGTTCCGCGGCATCCCGAGCTGGCTCTGCACACTTACATTTATTTCCGAGCGATTTGTACAATGTATTTCTACGTTGGCTGCGCGTTTACCTGTTGAGACTGACCTTCCCCCTAAACGTCCTGAAGCCCCAGGCTGAGCACAGAGATGCGCTGGTGTTCTCGGGGCAGGGGCGTGGCAAAGAACAAAACAGACCCAGCAGTTCACGTTAGAATATTTGCCCGGGGTTCTGCCTGTGCCAGGCACTGTTCTAGGCACCGGGGACTCAGCAGTGAGCCAGACAGGGGTCCGCAGGCAACAGGAAAGTCATCGAAAAGGAAAATTCAAACAGGCTCACGGTGTAAAGACGTGATTCAAGAACCTAAGAATCTGACTGGCAAGGAATAAAGGGAAAGATTAGAAAGACCCTCTCATTCTCTCTCTCTCATACACACACACACACACACACACACACGGAAAGGAATCTAATTCTGGAAGAAACATTGAGAAGACAGCGATTTTCATGGCTTTTCACTGCGCTCTTCCCTGAAACGGTCTGAAAGGAAGCGTTAACTGGAGTGAGTCCCGGCGGAGGCAGAAGGGGGAGAGTAAGAGCGGGAGACAGGTGGGAGCTTCTAGGAAGGCTGCGTCTTGCCAGGGCCTGGTCAGCTCCGCTGGGCATTTGTTCAGACATCACGGAGAGCAGATCCCAGGGACGGGCGAAGACACGTGCGCCCCTCTCACAGGATGGAAGAGGCCAGCCAGCTTGGCATCCATACCCAGGGAGCCATCGGGTGAAGCCACAATCACATATAATAGTGCAAGGTTAAATGCCTAGTGGCCCGGGTCCAGGAGGGCAATGACACCAGAGCCAGCTAAGCCCCTTCAGTCCGAGAGCGAAGCTCCGGGAAAGCAGGCCCAGGTGCCCGATATGATCCGGCACCGCATTAACTCTGCCCGCCACAGCCACCTGGGCCACCCGGGGGCACATATGCCAGCTGTGACCTCACGCAAACACCTGGGCGACTACTAGACCCAAGGATGCTAACAGGACACGCTGCCGTGTGAACTGGTCTCCCACGTGCTGGACCGAGCTCTGCATCGTGACCTTGTTTCATTCTCAAGAACAATGTCAGTAATAACCTGGACGTTGCTAGCAGCCCCCATCCATTGAGCTGGCCTGACTTCAGACACTGACTCCTTCACTATGGGCTGTGTGACCCTGAGGAAGTTACTAAACGTCTCTGAGCCCCAGCTTCCTAAGCTGTAAAATGGTCAAAATGGCTCAGAAAAAAAAGACCCAAGACACACATGCTTAAAACACTGGCTGGCCCTTAGGGCCTGCTCATTAAAGCCTTGCTGGTTTTATTTCTCCTTATGGCAACCCCTTAAGACAACGATTTTCAACCTTCTTCATCTCATGGCACATATAAACTAATTTAAAATCTGTGGCACACCAAAAAATATATTATATATATATATATTTTTTGCCAACCTGACCAAAAAAAGAGGGCATAATTCTGATTTATTTACACCAGGCAGCTATTATTGTATTGCCTGTTGTCCTTTTTTTTCTTTATTACTTTTTAGAGAGAGAGGAAGGGAGAAGGAAAGAGAAACATTAATGTGAGAGAGAAACAATGATCAGTTATCTTCTGTAGGCATCCTAACTGGCGATTGAACCCACAACCCAGGTATGTGCTCTGACTGGGAATCGAACCCACGGCATTTCAGTGCACAGGAGGGCTATTGTCATTTTTTTTATTTGACAATCTAAGGCAAAAGAGGTCAGTGCCCCTGACTAAATAGTTAGATATTGCATGTTTTCAAAATTCTTGTGGCACACCAATTGAAAATCACTACCTTAAGATATTTAATATCATTTGATGTATGTGCCAAGCATCATTCAAATGCTTTACAAATCTTAACTTGCTCGATCCTACTAATGGGCCTTTGAGATTAAGTGCTCCTATTACATACCCATTTTATGGATGAGGAGACTGAGGCACAGAGAGATAAGTCAGTTGCCCAAGGTCACACAGCCTTCTCTCAGTCTATACTGTTTACTCCATGCTAAACTGTCCCCCCCCTCGCCCCCCCCCCCCACAACAGCCCAGGAAGTTGCGAGAGTACTTAGGGCACTCCCATCGTACAAAGGAGGTTAAGCAACTGAATACAAATAGCTGGTTAGAGGTAAAGCAAGAGCCAGATGGAGGTATGTCTGGAGACGACGACGGGCAAAGATCTCATAGTACAATGATCAGAAGACAGAATAAGGTGAGTATAAAATGGGGAGGGGGGGTAACGGTGGCTGAGTCGGCCCTTTCCCACAAGAGAGAGGGAAAGAGCGAGGAGGGAGGAAGGGAGGGAGAGAGAAAGCATTCGAGAGCCTGGAAGTAGGAGCTTCGAGGAGCAGGAAGGGACCCCCCTCTGTTCTGCATCCATTTTCCAGATCTTTAGTCTGATACTGGGTTTTGTTTGATCACCATGAGAAAGGAACACCAGCCCCTGCACCTGAGGAGGTGCAATCCGGGCTGCGTGCCACGGACGCAGCGACGGCGGCTGAGCAGGGATGGAGGAGCTGCCTTTGTTTGTGTATTCCCCGTCTCCTTGCAAAGATGAATGAGTGCTTAGGGAGGGCTCCATCTCCCCCAAACCTCAGAGGTGGGAAGAACCTGAAATGTCAGCTGTCTCATGTTTCTCAAACTCTGGGATGTGTCCCACATGAGAGCAATTTTTAAAAAGGGAAATGGAAGAGAATAAAAAATACTGGAGTAAAAATATCATTTTGTGAAATTTCTTTTTCAGTTCCCGAATGTATGTCAGTACAGCCTCAGACCAAGCACCAGGACCCTTGCCCAGGCCCTGAATTTAGAGGCCCTCCCCGACATGTCCCTGAGGACACGGAGTTTTGTGGGGCCAAGGGCCACCCCCCACAGGCTGCCCCTGCTCTTAGCCAAAGCCTCTGTTCTAGGACCCGGGCCTCCCTGCTAGCATGGCCAAGTCCACGTCCAGAGCCGTGCAAACCCCCTCCAGTCTGTCCTCCTGAGGGGGCTTGTCTGCTAGAAGCCTGTGCTGAGGGTGGCCAAGGGCAGGCACTGCAGCCGGAGCGTGGGCTGGGTGTCCACATGAGTGAGGCCCTGTGTGCTGAGGGACACCCTGGCTGGCCAAAAGCAGAAACAGGCACAAGTCTCCATTCACCCTGTGTCCCCAACCCTTCAGGTACTCAGGCAGTCCTGGGTGCATGTGCATATGTGTGTGAGAACACAAGCATTTGTTGTGTGTGCATGCCTGTGCCCATGTGCATGCGTGTCTGGGAGCATGCACACACTTGGGTGGCATGTGTGCACACACATGTGAATGTGAGCATGTACCTTGTGCAGGTATGTGTAGGCACTGTGTACATGCATGTCTATGTGCACATCCTGTGGGCATGTGCATGCATGCACATGTGGTTTGTGTGGGTGTCAGAGCATGTAGATATGCATGCATATATATGTGCACACGTGCGTGTGCACACACTATGTGCATGCTGGGTTGTGAGGTCCTGCCCGTGTTCAGTGGCTCACAGCTAGCACGTGGAGAGGGCAGCCCAGTCCATGCCATCCACCAGGCGGTGGGTGGTCTGATTCCATGGCACCTCTGTCTTCCCCAGAGGAGCTCCCTTAATGTCAGCGTCTGTGAAACTCTGTCTTCAAAGTCTGATGCTCAGACCTGGAGCTCCCTGAGCAAATCCTTGCCAACGCTCTGGCCCAGAGCCAGGCTTCATAAACGTTTGTTGAATGAATAATCAGGGAAAGGAACAAAGGCTCAAATCCAGCGGCCAAATCCCAAACATCACTGAGTTTCACACAGCAGGAGAACAGTTAAATGAATTTTGTCAAATAACCTGGTGATCAAGGCCCAAGGCACAGCCCGGATACTTCCAGAAGGACCCCAGCCCACATTCCAGCCAGGGCCAGACCTGAGACATGGGTTCCAGGACGGCCTGGGTCTCCCCTTGTGCAGGGCCTGTGAGCCTTGGCTCTACCCTAGCACAGCCTTTGGTGGGGGGGGGTGGAGGGGTAGGGGGCGGGCATGAGGCTGCCCAGACCCCACTGCTAGAACTCACCCCGGGGTCAGCCATGCTGGAGGCTCTCAAGGGGGCACTGAGGTGAGCAGGAAACTCGACACAAATATTTACTGGACGTGAGGGTTGCAATGGTCCACACCTGTTCCCAGGCAGCCGCTTCCACCAAGGCCCCGTGCAGGGCCTGTGCTTTCCTCAGGCCTCGGGGTCCCCACCGTAAAGTGAGCGTGCTGCTCCTGTCTTTTCCTGTCCTCCTTCCCTCCTGTGTCCCTGGAGCCGGTGACTCTGACTGCTGCTGTGGCTGGCGCAGAGCGCCTGGTCACCACTGTCATCAGTGGCAGGGGCTCCGCGAATCCAAACCCGTCAAGGGGCAGCCTGCAGAGAGATGCTGCCTGGAGGGCAGTCAGCCTCATAAACACACATTTTATTTTTTAAATATATTTTTCTTGATTTCAGAGAGAGGAAGGGAGAGGGAGAGAGAGAAACAGCAATGATGAGAGATAATCATCGGTTGGCTGCCTCCTGCACGCCCCCTGCACGCCCCCTGCTGGGGATGGAGCCTGCAACTTTGGCACGTGCCCTGACCCGGAATCGAGCCCTCACCTCCTGGTTCATGGGTTGACGCTCAACCACCGAGCCACACCAGCCAAGCCAAACACACAGTTTAAAGTTAGATACCTGCTCGGGCTGACGAAGATTCAGGGGGACTAAAGCACCGCACAGCCTTCCCTCTGCACTGAAGTTCTCCAAGTGCCCAGAGAATGAATATGGGGCACCAAGGGAACGCACGTGCCACCCACAGAAATGAGTCCTGGCCACCAGAAGGAGGCTCCCGGGCGGCTGTGCAGGGAGGAGTGTGGTGAGCAGAGCTGGGTTTCCAGGTGTCAGTTGTATTTTGCCCCAAAGGGCACCTTCTCCTATGGCTGCAGAGCCACCCTACCAACTAGCGGTGGCCCTGGGTGAGTACCCTGAGCGAGAGGACCAGCAGGACTGTGTGTCCCTGCTGTTCTGTTACGTCACGGTGGCATCCCACTCCGGCCCTGTGAGCCGAGGGCTAACGGCCCCAGTTTACAGGTGGGGAAGCTGAGCCGGAGAAGGCGGTCACCGAGGTGCCCTGGCTGGGGATGGGGGGACAGGAGCCAGGCACCAAGCCTGGACCGTGTGGATACCTGTCCCTGGTGATGTCCCCCAAGCTCCTCAAAAATAGCCGCCCAGCATCTTCAGGAGCCTGACCTGCACAGTGCGGCCTCTACCTCTGCCTCCTGCAGCTCGAGAGGCCCACGTGGGTATAGGCTCAGCCAGGCTGTGAGCCTGCCAGGGTGCCAAGTTGCTGGCTCCTGGCTAATTACTCATTTTTGCAGGATCAAAGGCCTCGTTTATTACAAAGCAGATTGAACTTGGCTCCCTCGGAATCAATGCTAAGACAGCCTGAACCTCGGCCTCAGAGGCCTGCCTTCCAACACCCTGCTGTGCAGACCCAGGTTCTGGGAGCGGTGTGGCTGCGAAGGGCTGGGAAGGCCTGGAGACAAGCTCACCTGCACCAGGTGCCCTGCCTTAGTGTGGGGCTGACTGGGCTCAGTGAGGGCGGGGTTTCCAGTGACGGGTTCCATGGCTGCAATTAAGGGTTCCCCTGTGAGTAGCCCAACCCACACTGAGTACCTCTGGAGGCCAACGCCCTGCCCTGCACCTCAGAGCTCAGCCTCTGGTTAAGATGCCAGGTGAGCTTGGTGCTCGGGGAGCTCAGCCTCCAAGGATGAGCAGGACTCTGAGGGACAGAGACAGAGGGAAGGGAAACTGAGAAGGGGCGAGCTCACCAGGTGTGGAGACACTCATCCCCAGTGTGGAAAAGCAGTGATGGTGGCCCGGCTGGCGTGGCTCAGTGGTTGAGTGTTGACCTTTGAACCTAAAGGTCATGGTTCAATTCCCGATTAGGGCACAAGCCTGGGTTGCAGGCTCGATCCCCAGTGTGGGGCATGCAGGAGGCAGCCAATCAATGATTCTCTCTCATCATTGATGTTTCTGTCTCTCGCTCCCTCTCCCTTCCTCTCTAAATCAATTAAAAAAGAAAAGAAAAGAGAAGAAAAGGCAGCGATGGTTGTGGAAGGCAGAAATGGCCCTCACAGGGGCTCTGGGCAACAGGGCAGTGATACCAGTGGCCCCTGAGGCGCTCTTCCCCCATCCAAACCCTGCTCCAAAGTGTGGATAAGTGTGACTCCCATTTTCCAGATGGTAAAACCGAGGCCACGAGGCCTAGGGCCACCCAGCTGGCAAGCAGCTGCTCCAGCTCAGAAATCCTGCTCTCGACCCCCCTGTTAGAGCCCCGTGAAGTCTGAACCTGTCAGCAATTGGGGACCAAGAAGGGCACAGAGGAGCGCCGCCATCGCGTCTGTGCGGGAGGAGAGACCTGGAGATTGAGGAAGCAGCGTGGTCAGCGACGCAAAAGGCCCAGTTAAAGAGACAAGAGTCCAGAACAGAGAAGAACTGGATCCTGGAAGACACGGAGGCCTGGTGCCCACATTCTGGAGGAGATAAGATGGTCTTCAACCCAAAGTGACCACCCTTGGGTGGGTGGGGTGCAGGGGCTGCCAACAGGGGTGACATCTGGCCTTGTCTGGAGACATTTTTGGTTGTCACGACTGGGGGTGCCATTGGCATCTAGAGGACACTGCACAGGACAGCCCCCCTCCCCTGAAAATGATCTGAACCCAAGTGTCTACAGTGCTGAGGTTGGGAAACTGGGGACAGGGGCGCCCTTGGTCCAGAGGAGGATACAGGAGGAGCAGGTGTGGGCAGGTCGGGGTGTGGTGAGGAGGAGCCTCGGGGCCCCTGCGTTCGAGGGAAGTGGTACCAACAGGATGTCTGTGAAGAGATGTACAGGAAGCAGCTGGAGGCGCGCCCCCCAGAGGACCAGGTGACCCTCCCGGGGAGCTCAGCCACTCACACAGCGCTGCATGCTCACCGCACTCTGAACCAGCAGCCCTGCACCCAGCCGGGGCGTGTTAGTGCGACGGAAACACTCATCTGGGTGTTGCAGGGAAGGTGTCCGCAGATGTGACGACAGTCCATGACCAGCTGATCTCCGTGAGGGAGACGGCTCTGGACCACCTGTGTGGCCTGAGCGGTCAGTGGGAGGCCCGGAGTGGAGCTGAGGCTGCCCTGGAGAGAAATCCCGCCTGGGGACAGGGCTCCCGCCCGGGCCGAGAAGTCCAGCTGCCCTTCCGGGGGCGGCCCGGCCAGCCCCACCCTCACTAAGCCAGTCCCTGGGTGTACATTTCTTCATATCCACCTCTCACTTCTTTTTTTTAATTTTTTATTGATTTCAGAGAGGAAGGGAGAAGGAGCGAGAGATAGAAACATCAATAATGAGAGAGAATCATTGATCGGCTGCCTCCTGCATGCGCCCCCCCCCCCCCCATCCTCGGGGATCAAGCCCACAACCCAACCCGGGCATGTGCCCTGACTGGGAATCGAACTGTGACCTCCTGGTTCATAGGTTGACACTCAACCACTGAGCCATGCCAGCCGGGCTCCACCACCCCCTTCTGCTTCTCTGGTTGGACCCTGCCCGGTCCAGCAGGTTATAGAAGGGCTGGCGGCTGCCCGGATACCAAAGGGGAGAGAGGCCAAGAATGGACACTAGCACTCGCTAGGCTGCTGGTGACCTCTGAGAGCACACACTTCCCAGGAGCAGGGCGTTTAGCAGGGCGTGAGGACGGGGCGGGCCGTCCCTGGGACCAGGCTAGGAGTGCAGTCTCCTGGGCCCCACCGGGCCGGGCCCTGCTGTATCAGAACCTGCTCTTTAACAAGGCCCCACGGCTCAGATGCTCACCACAGTCTGAGAAGCCCGGTGCAGGCTTCTGGAAAGACATTCGCTGGGAAGGGAAGGGAAGATGAGAGGAAGTTCCTGAGGCTGGGAGCACCCAGAGAGGCACAGACGGGAGGCGGCAGAACCTGGGGCAGTGATGGCGAATCTTTTGAGCTCGGCGTGGCAGCATTTTGAAAAACCCTAACTTGACTCTGGTGCCGTGTCACATATAGAAATTTGTTTTGATATTTGCAACCATAGTAAAACAAAGACTTATATTTTTGATATTTATTTTATATATTTAAATGCCATTTAACAAAGAAAAATCAACCAAAAAAATGAGTTCGCGTGTCAGAGGTTCGCCATCACTGACCTGGGGTTTTCATGTAAGGAAAACACAACTAAACACAGTGTGTGTGTGTGTGTGTGGGGGGGGGAGAATCACACCTCCCATCTCCATGCTCATATGAAGAACGGGAGGGGAGGAAATGTGTTCAGTAGTCAGAGCACACCTTGGCCCTGGTTTAACTGACTGAAGAAGTAGAGGGGCGGTGAGGGGAGGGGACGACAGGAGGGGGAGAGGAGGTACCAGCAGGGGAGGAGGCGGCTTTCATTATACTAATCAAGGCTCGGCTCTGGAACTTCACAGAGCTGGCTGGGAATCCCGCTGTGTGACCTTGGGAAAGTCACTTCACCTCTCTGAGCCTCGGCTGCTCCGTCTTTTGTAGGATCCCTGTTTGGTGGGGTTACTGGGGAACTGTATGAGCTAGGAAGTATAAAGTACCCGGAGTGTGCTCCGCATATGCTCTCACTGGTTTTATCTTTATTTGTAAAGGGGAGGAGGAGGAATTACACACGCACCCTGAAATCAAAGCTTTGACGCGGCAGCCCCATCTCGTGGCCGACGGGGACAAGGCCCTAGAACTGTGGTTCTCACCCTTGGCTGCACATTAGAATCACCTGGGAATCTTTTAAAAATCCTGATTTCTGGGCCTCATCCTTCGGAAATTCTGTTTCTTTGTTACTAATGTTGTGGCCCCACCCCATAACAAAGAAACAGAATTTCCGGAGGATGAGGCCCAGAAATCAGGATTCTAAAAAGGTTCCCAGGTGATTCTAATGTGCAGCCAAGGTTGAGAACCACTGCCCTAGAAGCTAGCACACAGAAGCCGTGTTTTTCCACCTCTAGGTACTTGCCCTACTGGCCCAAAGTGACCGAGAGTCTGGGTCCCCACCCTATGCCCAAGGCTGCCCCTGGGGCCGCTTGCCCAGGAGAGGGGCCCCGGGTCCTTGTGAGACTCCCAGAGCCTGGAGCAGAGCAGCTAAGAGATGCTCAGGTGCAGCCGAACTGGTCCTGCACCTCGAGGCTTCATGTCCAGGCAGAAGGCACCCTGCGGGCAGAGAATCGCCATAAAGGTGACTCAGGTGTACACAGCTCTTTCATCCAGAGGTCCCAGGGCCTGGCATACACGCTCATTAAGTGTCTCAGGCGTCTACCTGAGGAGGAAGAGGCCCATACCCACACTTCCTGCGCCAAGCCTTACACGCGCAAGCAAGCTGCAAAGATCAGAAGCATTTCCTGGTTTTCCACAAGAAGGCTGAGCCCAGAAAGGTTAGGTGTCTTCCCCAGGGTCACCCAGCAGGGTCTGAACTTGGTCTCTAACTCACAATCTGGGTGGCTGGATTAACTCTTGCCCCATAGCCAGGCTGGGAAACTGAGCCGTGAACAGCTTCTTTGTGCCTCAGGCTATTGATGCAGCCAGAAAGGAATGATTCCTACCACTCACTGCAACTCCTAGGACCAGTCTCAGCATGAGCCCAGGCCTCCCTCCGGAGCTTTGAAAAGACCCAAGCAAAGCACCTGCTTCTTGGTCCAGGCATCAGTTTCCTGTCGCTGCTGTAACAGGTGACCACAATTTAGTGCCTTCGAACACCAATTCATTTTCTTACGGTTCTGGAGGACAGAAGTCTGACACAGGACTCAGTGGGCTACAATCAAGGTGTGGGCAGGCAGGTTCCTTCTGGGGCTCTAGGGGAAAATCCATTTCCTTATCTTTTCCAGCTTCCAAAGGTGCCTGCATTCCCTGGCTCATGGCCCCTTCCTCAAATCCCTCCAGCCTCTTACTTCTGTCATCGCATGGCCTACCTCCTTTTCCGTAGCACCTCCCTCTACCTCCCTCTTATGAGAACCCTGTGATGACACTGGTCCCACCCTGAGAATCCAGGATCATCCCCCACCTCCAGGTCCTTAATCACATCTGCAAAGCTGCTTTTTCCACGTAAGGTCGCACAGGCACAGGTTCTGTGGGTCAGAACAGGGACATCTCGGGGACCGGTATTCAGCCTGGCACAGCAGGCATTTAACAAACATGGCTTTGTTCCTGGTCTTTCCTACTCCTCCCCGTCATAGGACGAACACGTGAACGCAGATGAGCCCACCAAGGAGACAGGGAACATTGGCAGGTGCAGGCGGAATCCAAGGAGTAACAGCTAAGGGGCCAGACAGAGGTCCAGGCTCAGGGTTCCGGGGTAGCTCATTGGAGAAAGGGGTCCTGCACCTGCCTCTCATGCTCCTGGGGTGGGGGTGTCTGTCCGCTCTGCCCGTGAGGAATGCTCCGCCCAGGTTCTCCCTGCACCCCTCCTCCTTCCCCCCAGCCCTCCCTCCCAGCCAGCCCCGAGTTACTGTTTTAATGAATTCCTTGCCCTCTAATTAGCAGGTGCGGCTTTGAAAGGAAGCGCCTGGTGTTTACCTTGAACGGAGCCTTTAATAACCAAACCCAAGGAATGGCGGGCTGGCTCCCTCCTAATCCCCATCTGAGCGGCAGTGCTTAATGAGCCTTGGCACCAACGAACCTTCTCCTGCCCTCTCCCAGGCGCCCCGCAGCGCCCCGGGGCCTCGTTACTCAGCGGCTTCAGGCCTGCAGGAGACGCCCCCGCGCCCAGCAGAGACTGGGGGAGGACAGCTCGTGCCGCATTGGGTGGCATCCCGAGTCAGCAGGGCACTCTGGCTAACACTTCCCAGCACCCAGCGGGAGCCCAGGCTATTCTGAGGCTTCACCTGTCCATGGGGCCAACACCCTCACGCCACGTTTCCTGTCATCCCCATGTCACCCCCAGAGGGAGCTCAGGGGAGCTGAGCCCTGAATATACATGGACTTGGGCGCTTTGCAGGGACCTTCTGGATTAATTTCACACAACCCTAAGAGTCAGACAGTGTTAATCCCCATTTTACAGATGAGAAAACTGAGGTACACAAAAGCAGAAGACTGCTGGCCAGTAAAAGGTGGTACTGGGACTCCAACTAGGGTCGGTCTAAGACTGCAGCTCTTTCTGCAAAACCCGGGGGGAGGAGTGGGGGCAGAGAGCAGAGTTCAAATGTTAAAAACAGTTGTGAAACCTGCCCCTCTGGCCCCACTGGGGTTGAGACAATGGCCCCACCTTAGCCCACCACTGAATGCCTCCCTCACTGGAGGGGTCCAATCTTGGAGGGCCAGCAGCTATCCTCCTGCAAGGCTGTTGGCGGGGGGGGGGGGGGCGGGGGGGCTGCAAGTTGTGGCAAGAGGTCTGGATGTCTCCTCCGTCCCTATTCATACAATGAGCTGCGGAGGCCGGGGGTACAGCTGGGGCCCCAGAAGGACCTGCCAGCTGCAGGGCCGGGTGGCAGGCCGCCTCCTAAATCACAGGAGAGGCAGAGCCACAAGAACCCCAGGGGCGGGGAGTTGGAGACAGACGCAGGGACCCAGGCCCATCCTCTCCCTCCAATCCCCTCCCCAATGTATACTCTGCAGGGCCCAGGAAGGGGCCTGTACTCTGAGAAGGAATATGAGGTTTTTTGTTTGTTTTCTTTTAAAATAAATGGATGGGCCTCTGGGTTGCTGGAGGAAGGCAGAGGCGGCTCCCACCCCATTTGGTGCGGTCGTTACCTCCCCCTCTCGCCTGTGAATAGCCCTCGGGTCTGCCAGGGAGCTTGCGAGGCGCTGGAGTGTTTAGGCGGGAGAGAAAGGCCTCTGCTGCTTCCTTTGTCGGCAAAGCCCCCGCTGGGCCTTTATCTGGCTCAGGCGCTCTTCCTGCAGCCACAGGCCATGCAGAAGGGACGCAGAAGCCAGGCCCATGTCCTCCTGGGACTCAGGGCCCACGGGGCAGCGGGGTGGGGGGTGGGGGGAAGATCTGCCAAGCCCAGCCACCCCAAGGGCTCTGCTATCCTGTGTCCCTTGGTCTGGCACGGCTCAGGCAAGGGCAGAGGCTGAGCACTTATTGCGTGCAGCCCCGTGAGGTCCACATGAGAGAGAGGGGGAAGCTCAAGTTCTGACTGGCCTTCTGGGACATGGTCCAGGGGCCGGCTGGATCAGCAGTGGCCAGGGATCTGTGCCAGGCATTTGGGGGACACGGGGCAAAATCATAAAAGATGACTCAGCCCCTCCTCTCCAGGAATTTGCTATTAAGCAGGAAAGATAGTATCCTTCTGCACCACCTAATGTGCTGCAGAGAATCTGTGACCTTGAGAATTCACTTTCCTCTCAGGACCTCAGTTTTCCCCATCTTTAAAATGGGTGGGTTTTTTTCTGCCTTAACCGGTTTGGCTCAGTGGATAGAGTGTTGGCCTGTGAACTGAAACGTCCCAGGTTCGATTCCGGTCAAGGGCATGTGCCTTGGTTGCGGGCACATCCCCAGAAGGAAGTGTGCAGGAGGCAGCGTATCGATGTTTCTTTCTCATCGATGTTTCTAACTCTCTATCCCTCTCCCTTCCTCTCTGTAAAAAATCAATAAAATATATTAAAGTGGGGTTTTGGAGGGAGCAGGGGACCTGTAGGAACCCACCCAGCACTGACCCTTTATGTTGTAAGAATAGATTCTACCTTCCAAAATGGCCACAATGGTATTTCCCACCCCACACACTCTTCCAGAATCTTCCCATTTGCTCCCTTCCCTTGAACATGGACGTGGGGGGCGGGAGGGGGGCGGCCTTTGTGACAGCCTCCACCGATGGAGTATGGCGGAAGGGGAGGGTGCTAGGTGACTAAGGAGGCTTGGCCATAAAGGCGACATACTTCTGCCTGGCCCTTTCTCCTGGGACATTCGGTTTTGGGGCCCATGCAGTGTGTTGTGACAGAGCGCAGGCTATGCGGGGAGCCTAAACGACGGAGCGCCTGGCGAACAGCCTGCCCCAACCTGCCAACCAGGTGAGTGTGTCCTCTCGGAGGTGGGCCCTCAGCTCTAGTTGACTGTGGAGCACAGAGGCGCCCTCCCTGCCCAGCCTCGCCCAAAGTGTAGATTTGCGAGCAAAAGCAATGCTGGCCGCTGTTTCCTGCTCGCTGCTGAGTGTCACACGGCACCAGTGCACACCAGGTGCCCACAAACCCTTGCTAATGATCGGCTGACAAACATGAGCTGAAACTCACAAAGTAAGTCCTTCCTAAGTGCCAGGCACTGTTCTAACCATTGAACTCATTTTTGTCCTAACAATGTTCACTCTCATTTTCCGGATGAGAAAACTGGGGCACAGAGAGGTTAAATAACTAGCGTGAGGTCACACAGCCAAGTGGTGGAGCTGGGATTCAAACTCTGCCAGTGGCTCCAGAGTCCTCCTCACCTTTAAGCTTTTGGCTTCACCGCCTCTTCCCTTGTGATGCTTCCAAGGCCTGAAAAAGCCAGGAGGCCCTCACTCCAGAAAACTGTATTCTTTCCAATGAAAAGATGTCAAGTGCAAACTTTCAGGCCATTGCTCTGTCCCCATGTGAATATATTTTTTAAACCCATTACAAAATATCCTGTATCAGCCCTGGCCGGAGTTCCTCAGTGGTCAGAGCTTCAACCCAGGCACATAAGGGTCATGGGTTGGATTCCTGGTCAAGGGAATGTACCTGGGTGGCAGGTTCTGTCTGTGGTCCCATTTGGGCGAGTGTGGGAGGCAACCAATGGATGTGTCTCCCTCACATCAATGTTTCTCGCTCCCTCCCTCCCTCCCTCCTTCCCTCCTGTCCACTCTATCTAAAGGCAATGGAAAAATATCCTTGGGTGAGGATTCGCAATAAATAAATACATACATACATAAAATATATCCTTTATCAGATCACAGGACCCAGTTTTTGGTTTGAAAACCATGCTCATGATAGAGCGAGAACATGGAGGGGCAATAATGAGCCCCGAGGTCAGAGCAGGGTGGGACAGAGAGACAGAAAGCTCACAGTCCAGGCCCCAAGCGGTGCCCTCACCACTGAGGCTGTTTGAAAACTGAGATACAATTTACACATCATAAAACACACCACTTTAACGTGGACAACTTGACGGCCTCTTGGGAATCTGACTTGCACAAGCTCTGGCCCGCCAGTGCCCGCCCCCACCCCCACCTCTAACCTTTCACCCCTGGGGCAGCTGAAGTACATAGGGGACCCAATCCCCACATCCCACGGTCACCAGCAACCATCAGAAGGTTCCAGAAATGCCACGCTTTTGGCATGAAAAACCGTCTCCTACTCACTTTGCGTTCTGGCACGAAAGGGCCTGTCAGACCACGTGGCCTCGTGTTTGGTTCAGAGACCGTGGTCCTTGGTGCCCCGGTCCTACCTGACGCCGGCTCCCAGCCGCTCTCCGAGGCTCCGTCCGCCACGGGCCACCTCTGCTCACAGGCAACAGACGGTGGAGCCCTGTCCTGTTTTCTCTCTCAGCAGCTCTTCTGGGAGGCCGGAGACGTCGCGGGAACCAGCGTGAGCCTTCCCCTCGGAGCAACCAGGGGTTTGTCGCCGCAGGCCCCTCACTAGCGGTGACCCCAGAGTTATCTGGACCTTGGTTTCCTCAAATGTGAAACGGAGACACGGCCCTTCCCGTGCAGAGCCGGCCAGGAGCTGGGAGCCATGTCCCGAGGGCACCACGGCTCGGGGCCTGGGCCCGGCAGACCCCCGGGAATGCTAGCTGTTGGCACAACCGCAATATAAACAGCCCGCTGGTCACCGCATGTGGCAAGTTCAGGTCTGATTAGGTTTATGTATTTATTTTTCTTTGCAGCAGAGTTTGGAAGTGCAAACAGTGGCCGCCGGTTACAATGTTGCCAGAAGGCTCAGGGAGCTCTCAGCCACTCTGGGTGGGCGGTCTGCCTGCCCCCGCACCCCCCTGGCTTTGAGGTGCTGACCCATCCAGTGCTATCAGACCCGGACTGGCCGCCAGGGATGGCAGAGGACGCTCTATTTCCTGGAATGTGTGCCATGTGACACTGAGTTGGCCTCTGGCAGACGGGCGATGTTGAACTTGGAAGCTGACACTGTGCTGGGGAGGCGGGGAGGGCCCACCCAATCTGCCCTTCTGACCTGTCCTTGCTGGGTGCAGAGCCCCGGGCGCCTTCCCACGCAAGCCGAGGGCCAGCCCCGAGCAACGGTCACCCCAAGCTGCCCAGGGAGGGAGGAGCTGCGGTCAGGCTTGGTGTGGGACGCCGCCCTGGTGCCAGAGAGCCGGATTCTGGGTCTGGCTCTGCTCAACTGGTTCAGGGACCTTGGGTGTGTCCCTGGCCCCTCCCAGAGCCGCACTGTCCTCGTCTGTTATTCGAGATTGGAGATTCCATTGGCAGTAGAATTCAAATAAGCAATAGATAAAAGCAGAAGAGCTCAGCAGTCAGGGGTGGGGAGTGTGGCGCTGAACCCTTTGTTTCACGTCCCCTCTCCTCCCTGTGCTGTGGCCCCGGAGGCTCCTCTGCTGAATAAATCATGATGTTAAGGACACCACGGTTTTCTGTAAAGCTTGAACACTTGAGTTACATGAGCATGCATTTAGGCTACAGATTAACTGAGCACCTACTATGTGCTAGAAACTGTTCTAAGAGCTGGGATACAGCTGTGAACAAGACAAACAAGGTCTCTAGGCTTCCAGACTCCTAAAGGCAGTAAGATCTCTACAATAGATGAGGTGACATATGATATAATATGAAACATGCGACATGCAGGGGTAAGGAGCATGAAGCAGGAAGGAAACGAAAGACGTCCTCATGGAATTGAGAGTGATGGGCCATTGGAGGGGATGCCTGAGGAATGTGAGGACGGAGCTCTGAATGCCTTCCAGGCGGGGGAACCAGCAGGTGCAAAGGCCCTGAGGTGCTTCGGAGGAGTGGCTAGAGGGTGTGTGTGTGTGTGTGTGTGTGTGTGTGTGTGTGTGGCTGAGGCCACCAAGGAGAGTGGGAAGAAAGGAGGCAGGAGAGAGAACCAAGAGTCAAATCACACTTTGACAGGCTAAGTGTATTGGGTTGAATAGTGTCTCCTCCCTCCCCCCAAATTCCTATCTCCCCTGGAATCTCAAGATGTCCCCTTATTTGGAAACAGGGTCTTTGCAGAGGTAGTATGTTAACATGAAGTCGCGCTGGACTGGGGTGGGCCCTAAATCCTACGACAGCGTATTTACAGGAAGAGGAGAGGACACAGAGACACAGAGGGGAGGCCAGGTGAAGACACAGGCAGAGGCTGCAGCGATGTGGCCACAGCCAAGGAACAGGAGCTGGAAGAGGAGGGAAGGCCCCTGGACGTCCAGGGGAAGTACAGTCCTGCTGGCACCTCGGGTGGCCTTCTGGCCCCCAGGACTGTGAGCGGGGAGGTGGCTGTTGTGTAAGCCCCCCGGTTGGTGGTCATTTGTGACGGCAGCCCCAGGACACGCCGTCATCCGGGAGGACTTTGGCTTTGTCAGGGTGAGACGGGGTCCATGTGGCCTTTGAGCGTGGGCGTGGCAAGGTCTGACTGGCATTTTAAAGAGTCGCGTTGTGTCACAGTGCCCACCACACCAGGCTCCTAGCCTCAGAGGAAGCTAAAGGGCGCAGCATTCTGGGGGAGAAACAGAAAAACCACTCATGGCCTGTGGCCACCTCAGAGCCCTCGGGTGGGTGACACATGTCTGCTAAGCCACCCGCGTCTCAAGAGTTCGCTCCCGCTGTGGGAAGGTGACCAGGATCCTGCCCAGGTGGGGCCACGGTCTCCCACCCTGCTCTCCACCAGGCCCCTCCGGAGGCCCGGCCCCAGGAGCAGAAGCAAATGGGTTCCCTGGCCCCGGCTGGTTCCCCGGTTGCCTTATTTAAAGTTTCCCAGACAGAATTTCTCCTCTGGAGATGTGGACCTGTCATTATCCATCTGAGAACCTGTAATTTTTTTTAAAGGAACATAGCCCCGCAGGAGACGTGAGTCAACCAGATAGCGTCAGCTACACTTTGAATGGGGACAGGGACGGAGGGAAGGTCAGCCAGTGACTCAACAACACTTATTAAGTGCCTCATGTTTGCCGCCTGGCAGACTAAATGTATCCAATTTGTGAAAAGCCCTTCAAGGAAGGTGAAAAAAGTGTGCGATCCAAAGCCCACCTCAAATAAGTGGGCTCAAGGCAGAATGTGCAAATGCCCTCAGACAGGACTCTAGGGGTCAGGGAAGTGTAGAGGAAATGGAGTGAAATAACATCGGTCTGGTACTCAAGGCCCCTTGAACTTTTGTGTTCTGGGTATCGCCTCAGCTTGCTCATCTGTGAAATGGTCGCGATAAATGTTCTGAGACCTCGCAAGGTAACTGCCAAGCTCAGCTGGGTTGTAGCTGGGGAGCCCATCCCATAGTGACCTCATTGGCCCAAAGTGCAACGCCTACCCCACCCACCCCGCTGGATCCAGGGAAGGCGGAGAACTCAGGATGAGGCCATCTGAGTGCCCGGGCCCCCCTGGGCCCTGCTGGCTGCATAAGAACACTGCCCGACTCGCAAGTCACTCACCAGCCACGGTGCTTAGGGACACTGTGAGGTTGCTGGCCCATTTCAGAGGTGAGAACATTAAGGCCCAAGGCAAACATCAGAGCTGAGCCAATAGCTGAAGAGCCCAAGAGCTGATAAGAACTGACAGTCTCCCCCCAGCCCCCGGTTAGGTTAGGTTAACTGGCACCAGCTCTGGGTGGTTATGGGGGTGGGAGGAGCTGAGAAGCCACATCCTCATTGGTGGTTTGCTACAGAGCCTGCCTGGCAGCTTGCCGTGGTTGTGCCAACACCACCGCCAATACTGACCCTGATGACAGCCTCCATGCCGTGTGTGTGCCGGCCACGGCTGAGTGCTTCCGCACCACGCACGCGATCCCCACCGGAGACTGCACTGTCATCCCATTCTATGGATGGGAAAACTCAGGCACAGGGCGGCTCAATGATTTGGCTTCCGGGGGCAACAAACCCCAAAGAGAGATGCCCCTATCTAAGATGCCCCTTCCTCCTTGCAAAGGGCCAGCTCTCCCAAGGGGACACATGGCACCTGTACTTGCTGGGTGCAGAGCCCTGGGCACCTTCCCATGCAAGCTGAGCCACGCTCACCCCAGGCTGCCCAGGGAGGTCCCTGCCCCCCCACCAGGGAAGGCCTCTGTGCAGCCCCTCACCTGCCCTGCCCAAACCTTGCCCTGTCCCACTGCCAACCTGTGCAGCTGCTGCTCTCCCCGTCTGCCATGCCAACCCCTCTCTTTCCCAGCTTTCTAGAACCTTCCTAGTTCTTTTGAGGCTTGGCCCCAGTCCTATCTTACTCAGGAACCCCAGTCCTAGGTTATTCAAATACGTCATAACTGGGAAGACAGGGCTTTTTGTCCTAGTTTGGGATCCGCCCCCCCTCCCCCAAGCAGATCCTAAGATAAGGACTGGAGTGGAGGTCATTGGTGTGGGAGGGACCAGGTACAGGGGTGGGAGGTGAGATAGGAAGCAAGGGAGCTGCTCACCACGCTAATCTGTGGGGACTGTGGCTCAGTCTCACTGCTGAGGGGGAGGGGATAGGTCAGGCCATGACCTGAGTGGGAGGAGGGAGGAGGGTTTACCCTGCACCTTCCGTTGGCTGCTGCCTGAGGCCTGCTCCTGGGACACTGGTCCCCAGCACGGTTGGTCAGAGAAGGCAGAGAGAGCCCCCAGGGTGGGCAGCTTCAGGTGGGAAGTGTGGGTGAGCACCGGAAACCTGAGAGCCCAGGGGTGACAGTGGGGTGTCCCCCACCTACCGGGACTGTCCAAACAGACTAGAGGCCAGCGGTGAGCCGTGCCAGCCCTGGCTTCACAGGTGGTCCCACCAGACAAAGGCCCAGTCCTGTTCCCATGCTATCCTCGGAGCACAATACCTGAGCAGCACACAGTAGGTGCTCAGTAAATGCTCATGGGTGAGTAAGCATATAGCAGGTGGCAGCAGGGACCTTGCCCCAGGGTTAGAGAATAAAGGTAGCCTCTGCCTTAGCCCCAGCACAGGCTGAAAGCCCCCGGTGGGCCGGGGCCCTCCGTGTGCCCTGCAGGGCCTGCCCTGCACCCTGTGAACGCAGGACCCCCGACATAAGCACCAGGACGCCACGTGTGGGGCTCCTGCTGTGATTACCGTTGACTCAAGTGGCAGCTCATTCAGTATTTAGACTGTGAAGTCTGCACACACCTCACTGGGCTGCAGCCAAGCGGATTGGGTTACCTGAGCACGACAGGCGTTCACACCTGCCCAGGTTCAGCTCCGCATGCCCCACATTCCTGATGAGAGAACAGATCATCCTGCCAAGAGGATGCCACCTCCCACCTCCCAAGCCACACAGGGAAACAAGCCACGGCGCCATCATGGCTGGTGACATCTGCATAGCCCCTGGGAGTCAGGACGGAGAATGGCACCTGAGGGGTTCCCGACCTTCTCAATCTGCTGCAAAGACCACTGGTTACTTCCGTGGCCCCGCTGCTGGGAACTGCTTGCTGTCTTTGCAGGTGGCTTGGTCTGTGGAAAGGCCCTGGGCACTGACCTACCACTGCCCCCTACTGGCCGATGGTCATAAGCACATCCCTTCCCCTCTGAGCAGCCCTTGTGCTTTTTGGGTGCTCATCCCCCTGGAAGAGAGAAAGGAGGTGTGGGTCCCAGACCTGCTCGTTCAAAACAGTGGCCAAGGGCTATGTGTGGCTGTGGAGGCCTCAAAATCCACCCTGTGTTCATTGAGATGTGTAAGTGACACACTGGGTTTTAAAGACTTGCTAGGGAAAAAATAATATCTCACCGATAGTGTAATATATTGATTATATAATGAAATGACAATATTTTGGATACGTTGGGTTAAAGAAAATATATTAAAATTAATTTTACCCGCTTTTTACTCTTTTCCAGTTTTATTGAGATACAGTTGACATAAAACACTGTATTAGCTTAAAGTATCCTATATAATAAAGAGGTGATATGCTAATGAACCCTCACACCCTCACAAGATGGCTGCCTACGACCAGGCCAGCAGGGGGGTTAGTGAGGGACGACCAAACGACTGAACAGCAGGCTGTGTGGGGCGACCCAGGCTGGCAGGGGGGCCATGAGAGGCGACCAGGACGGCAGTCGGACATCCCCTGAGGGATCCTGGATTGGAGAGGGTGCAGGCTGGGCTGAGGGACCCCCCCCCCCCGTGCACAAATTTCATGCACCGGGCCTCTAGTATAACATAATAATTTGACATATGTGTATGTTGCAAAACGATTACCACTCTAAGTTTAGTTTAACATCCATCCCCTCACATGGTTACAAATGTTTTTTTCTTGCACTGAGACTTCTTTGCTTTTTCTCAATGTGGCTACTAGGAAGTATAGATGGCTCACGTGACTGGCCGTGCATGTTCCCTGTAAGCGGCCAGCTCCAGAAGCTGCCTGGCTGCTGTGGAGTTTCCAGTCAGTCACACGGCCTTTTGGAAACCAGCAGACCGATCAGGTGGCCTTGCCACCCATCTGTCCACCCAGGACACTCTGTGGCCCTGAGCACGGACTCAGGAGCAGCCACAGCGAAGCCCACAAGCCCACAGCACGCGGCCACTGCTCCCTGGCCTTCACGCCGACACTGTTTTAGTGTAAGCACTGAAGTGTCATGTGATAGTTCAGGTCCAGCCGGTGCAGTCCGTGCTCAGCGACTGTCAAGTAAATGAGGGAAACCAGTAGAACCAGTATCTCCTTCAGGAAGACAGCTGCTGACCTAAGACCCCTCCCCCACTGCATGCTCCCTGGCCCTCAGGCTGGGCTCCCTCTTCAAGTAAGTCCGACTGCCTGCAAACAGCCTCCAATCACCAGGCGCACGCAGGAGCAGTCTCGGCAGAACTGCGGCTGCACGACGCCCAGACAGCAGGGCCTGACTGCTGCTGTGGGCCCCGTGCTCCTGCTCTGGGTCTGGGTTTAAAGACGGGCCTGGCTATTTGACCCTCAGGGCTGAGCGGTGATAAGTGTGGCCAGGAGCCTCCCTTCCCCTTGCTGTTAACCCACCCCTCTGTCTCCTTCTCAGTTGTCAAAGGCAAACTCCGCAGAGGTGCCCTTGGAAATTCTTGGAGGAAGATGCTAGAGACAGACAGAGTGGGCAGAGCTGGGTGCCCAGGCATGAGCTGGCCCTCTGCTCTGTCTCGGGCATGCACGGCGGGGTGTTTGAGCTGGCCCTCATTTGAAACACTGTGACCAGTTGTCCCTCCAAACCCAAATGTCCTGGGTGTTCCGCTAGGTCAGCAAATGGCAAAGCAGAGACTGTGCCAGTTTGCATCTTGATCGAGATACAAAGGCCCCGCATTCTCAGCTGGGAAGCATAAGCCCGGAACTGCACTGCCTCTCCTCCCAGATGCCCCGGGAGATACGCAAGAAACAGAGGCCACACTGGTGCCTGCCCTCGGGGCATCTTGTTTGGGGAGATAAGACTCCAGAAACAGCAGGATAAAGAAACGCAAGCTGGGGACAGCTACTCAATGCTGTGCCGTTTCTTAAAGAGAGAGGGCCCTGGGCTGGTGGGGCTACTGGGAGCAGCTGGAGGAGGCGGGGGAGGACGATGGAAGCCCGTGTGTGTGTGTGTGTGTGTGTGTGTGTGTGTGAATGTGAGCGTGTGGTTGCACTTGTGCAGGGGACAGTGCGGGGAGCCAGCCTGGCTGCCTCCAAGGTCTGCAATCTCCCAGGCCGCACTGAGCTCACCGCCCTCCATCTGGCCCCAGCTGTCCTTTGCCCAGCGCTGGCCAGGGCACAGCACGCCATGTGCCTTTCACCTCCACTCTCCACCCATGAGCGTGAGGTTAAAACTGAACACGCAGAGCAGGGTAGAGAACTTCCCAAAGGGCTCCTGGGAGGTGGCAGCATCCATGCCCCCTGTTTTGGTGAGATGAGTGCAATGAGCCGCTGGGTCGGGGCTGTGTTTGTGGCAGAATTAACTTCCTTGTCTCTTCCTTCCCTCAGCTCCACGTTGCACTGCCAGGGAGGAGGGCGGCTGCAGAAGAGGGGCCCCCTCTCGGAGCTAGGCTGTGCTTCTCCCCTCCCCCCCACAGCTGGGATCTGCTCATATCTCTTGGCCTCCTAACCCCCCGAATGAGCAGGTGTGGGGTCCAGGGTAGACTCTGTCAGCTCAGCCCTGGCTGGAGGGTGGCAGAGACCAGGCCTTGGCCATGAGAGCAGCCCAGCATCTCCCACACCCATTCACCCGGCTGTCCAGCCACCTAGGCCTTGGGGCCTACCGCCTCCAGCCCTCAGTGCCTGCCGGGGCTGGCCCCAAGTCCTGCCTCAGGCCGAGGCCTCGCTCCCCTGGCCTGATGCCCCTCCAGCTGTCCTGGGGTGACCGGCAGGGCAGGAAACCCTCTCACAGCAGAGGGCAGGGGCAGGAAGGAGGACTGGGGGCCGGGGGGATTATTCTGCTTGGCTTCCTCAGGGCTGACATAAAAGGGGCCGTTGTCCACATGAGCGAGAAGGCCAAGATGGCCTGGCCCTTGCCCAACCAGGCAGGCCGGCCCAGGACATCCACCAGGGTGGTCTTTAGGCGGGGCAGTCCCCCCAACATGGAACCACACGGGACAAGGGCTGAGCAGGCTGTCTCTGCCCTTGAAGAGGAGATACATGGCGGTGGGCGGCCTGCCTGAAAAGGAGGGTGGCGAGAGGCCCTGCTAGAAAAACATCGGGGATGAACAGCCCTCGTGTCCTGCTGCAGTTGGGGCCACTCCCTGGGGTGACAGGCACAGCCAGGAAGGCATGGAGCGGGGACTGGAGCCCGGAGCCCACCTGGCTGCACAGACTCCCAGCTGTGGTTTCAGGGACAAGAAGCCACTGCCAGGCCCATCCCTCTGAGTGTGCCCAGCAGCCCACGGGCCTCCCTCCCATCGGATGGCAGGAGATCTGCTCCCCCACCCGTGGCCGGGCTGTAGGGGCCGGTCACACACCGGGTATCAGTCCTGAGGCCTCTGTGAGCATCAGTGGCCTGGCCCGGTGCCCCTTCATCTCCTGCTCAGTGGCCCAGCACCTTGGGAACCGCTCCAGCCCAGCCAGGCCTGGGCCACAACAGGAGAGGGGCCTCAGCTGTCCCTTCTCTGAGGCCAGCTTCAATCTGGATGGACAAGACCTTCCCCTCCTCCTCCTGCTTGCCCTGGGGTGCCCCTCCCCACCCCCAATGCCTGTCCTCCTGGAACCTGTGACTGTGACCTGATTTGGAAATAACGTCTTTGTAGATGGAACCAAGTTAAGATGAAGTCAGACTGGATTAGGGTGGGCCTTGAATCCAATGACAGATGTCCTTATAAAGGAAAGGCAGAGGGAGATTTGGGGGCACAGAGAGTCACAGGAGAGAGGCCATGTGATGATGGAGGCAGAGATCGGGGGATGTGGCCACAGCCAAGGAACACCTGGGGCCCCCAGAAGCCCTGGTGGGAGCCCACTGCCTGGCAGGGGGCACCTCCACTTGTGCCAGCATCTGTGGGGGTTTGGTCTCAGCCATCTGCTGCAGGGGAGAGCCCGAGAAACAGGGCGTCTGTTGGGCCTTGGAATTTGGGGCTGGCTCCTCCCCTCCCCGCAGTGCTCCCACTGTCAGACGGCCGGGAGCCCAGCTGAGCCGTCCTGACAGAGCCACCGCCATTTCTGAGGTTTGTGGAGACAGGCAGGCCAGGCTGTGTTTACCTCTTGCCTGGGAGGTTCGGAAGTGCAAGGCACCGAAGGAAACGCGCCCCAAACCCCTGAGCAGGCTGCGATTCAGGGCTCTGGCTTGCGCACAGTGTGGGGGGCACTCCCAGTGCGGGGTACAGCCCACCTGGCCCCATGACCTGGAGCCCTGTCGGGGTGCTAAGCAGCGTGGGTGGGCTGGGAGACAGCAGCTGGCAGGCAGGACCGGGAGAGGAGCACAATGCTCTTTCCAGATGGGACTGGAACCCCCTCCCCAGCCTGGCATGCTCCATCTCACCCTCCTAAGCCTTGGCAGTCCCCCCCTGGCCACCAGAAAGCCTGGGCCTGGCATGGCTGACAAATGATGCCCAGGTGCCTGGGAGCGGGGAGAGTGATGGGATGTGTGAGGGTGCCGATGAGAGGGTCTGAGGTGGGAGGAAGTGATGAGGAGGGAAGAAGGGAGAAGGGGGAGGGGAGAGAGAGGAGGGGAAGGGGAAAGAGGAAGGAAAGCTGGTCCCAGTCATGAAACAAAGGATGGGTGAAGATAATGTTAATGAGAGTGATTGTTTCATCAAAGTAGCTAGTATTTCTTGAGCACTGCCAGCAGGTTTACACATATTAATGCATTTACCTTCATAGCCGTCCAATGGGGTAGCTATGGCTCTTATTCCCATTTTCCTGACCAGCAAGCTGAGGCCCACAGCAATTACAGGCTCCAAAACTGAGAGTGCCATTCGGGCCCAATGGCCCCCACTTCCTGCACCCCTCCCCCAGTCCTCTCCCATCACTGTCAGCACAGCTCTGTTTGGGCCACCCTGCAGGAGGCAGCTGCTGGGGAAGTTGGCAGGAGGTGCAGGCCAAGGCCGGGGGAGGGGGGGGGGCCCAGTCCAGCCCAGCCGAGCACCCGATGGCGGGTCAGGGGTGAGGTGGCGCTAAGTGGCTTATGCCTCCGTGCAGAGGCCAACTGACAGACGGCGGGATTAACAAAGACGCGCTCTGTTCCCGGGCAGGTCATGTGGAAAGCACAGCCACGACCCCTGTCACTTCTCCTTTTTTCTTTTTTAGTAAGAAGAGATGTTTGTTCCTGAGCCCAGGCAGAGGAGGGGGGTACCCGCCTCTTCACCAGCTGTAACCACATCAGCTGCTGCGGGCACAATGGGCGCTTCTCGGCCACATCCACCCCTCACCCCCAAGCCCCACCCCGCGGCCGCCAGCCGGCCAGGCGAACAGGACTCAGCCTGCTGCCCAGCTTTGCAGCAGAGCGACACTCCTCAGTGCCAGCTCGCAGAGCAGCCGCTGAAAATGGATCATTAGCCCCGAATGGAGCCTGCAGAGAAGGGGGCAGCGGGAGGGCAGGCCCTGGCAGCTTCGGACGCCGCTCCTCGCCTGCTCCCTGGAGGGCCACAGAGGGTAGACTGCCGCCTGCCCAGCCCCCCAATCACATGCCATGCTGATGCTATTTCAGATATTCCAAGTCAAATAAAATAGATGCTAAAAATGAATCTCACCCGTGTTTCACGTTAGAAGTGTGGCTACTCGTCAATTTGACATTACATAGGTGGCCGTTGTTCTGTGTCGGTTGGGCAGCGCGAGCCTGGTGCTGCATTAATCAGAGTGGTCCAGACCCACAGCATCAGCATCCCCTGAGCGTGTTAGAAATGCAGGTTCCCGGGCCCCGCCCGGGCCTGCAGAATTAAATCCTAGCCCCCAGGCCAGCCCTGGAGCCCTGCGGCCGCTGTGCTTGTGACCATCACCTAAGCGAATCGGTTCTCCGGCTCTACCACGTGCCCATGTGGACACTTGGAAACTCCACGTCAGCGGAAAGGCCTCCATCAGAGGCAGCATCCTTCCCAGCTGGGGGCACCTTCTCCCGTGGGTCATGGTACCAGAAAACATGATTTTAGATGCTGAACTTGCCTGGTCTCTCCAAAGGGCTTCTGGTCAGAACCTCGCTGATGTAGACTAAATGGAGGGAAACAACCTGCCTTGCAGAATTCAGGAAATGTGTTACAGAGAGCTTTCCACAGGCAGAGCAGCTAACATGTACACATTTCATTCTTTTTTGGGCATACACAGCCATGTCAAGCCAGGCTTGCCTCTCGAAGCTCTTTTGGGAGGCCAGTTTTAATAGGTGAGAGATAGATAAGAAAGTTCTCCCGTTAAGGACCGATTGCAGCAGGTATGTTGACAGTTGCTTTTAAAGCTCTTGGGGAGTTTGTTTTCTCAGGTAGTTTAAATGGAGTTTAAAGGAAGTCCCTGTGTTCTTGCTTGTCACCAGCACTGCGCTTTGTGGCTTAAAATGGGTGCTGGTACTGAGGGCGGCATTCGAGGCCTGGGAAGCTGGGTGCTGTCTGTGTTGACACTCGGTCTAGCGTCGTATGAAGGTGTGTCCTCTCTCCTGGCTGCCCCAAAGGTTCTTCAGGGTCCTCCTGGACCTGGAAGCTGGGCTCAGGGTCCGTGGGATAGTGGGGACAGTCAGTCCTACCCCTGACCCCCCAGCTCTCGCCGCTGGACATCAGTGACAGGCAGTGAGGTCTTCAGAGCCAAGGGTTCCTTCCGACGGCTCCTCTGAATTTAGAGAGGAAGCAGATCCAAATTCGAGTTCAAAAATGAGGAAGCCAAGATGACACTTAATCATAAGGGTCTCCCCAAAGTTTGGGGCTAAATCCCTCCCCCCTCTTCCCTCCCGCACCCTCGCTCCCTGGAGGCAGCCGTGGAAATTGCAGGCACAGCGCTTGTGGGGAAATAGCCACGTCCTTCCCTGTATGTCAAGAACCCGCTACCTGCTTCAACAGAGCTGAACCCCGCTTTTCCGAACTCCAGGTACCTGTTAGCAGTGAAGAAAGAGCCATGTCCAGAGAGGCCTGCCCTCGCTGAGGGGGTGACCTCCAGGCCCTTGGAGTGGCCTGCTGCTAGTCGAGGCTTCAGTGCCACTGACGGTGGGCATGGTGGCCGCCTTCAGAGGGGCTGGAGGCTAAGGCCACCTACGTGGGCGGTCCGCCACGAGTTCGTGACTGAGTCTCAATAAAAACTCTGGATGCTGAGGGCCAGGTGAACGACCCTGGTTGTGACACTCCGTGCGTGTGTCAGTGTGTCACCACTGCTGCCATGAGGAGGTAACGCTGTCCTGACTCCACGGGGAGGGGACACCTGGGAGCTGTGTGTCTGGACCCCTCCCAGATCCACCTGATGTGCCTCTGCCCTTGGCTGTTTTTATTTTTAAATTTTTTTATAATCCTTACTGATATGTTTTTATTGATTTGGGGGAGAGAGAGAGGAAAGGAGGGAGGAGGAGGGGGAGAGAGAGGGAGGGGGGGAGAGAGAGCAAGAGAGAGAGAGAGAGAGAGAGAGAGAGAGAGAGAGAGAGAGAGAGAGAGAGAAACATCCATCGGTTGCCTCCTGCACACATCCCGACTGGGGATTGAACCTGCAACCAGGGTATGTGTCCTGAATGAGAAGTGACCCTTCAGTGCACCGGATGATGCTCCAAGCTACAGAGCCACACTGGCCAGGGCTGCCCTTGGCTGTTTTTGGTCTGGATCCTTTCACTATCATAAACCACACTCGTGCCTGTCACTGCTCACAGCTCCTAGCAAAATTATCAGACCGGAGAGTGATCTTAGGTACCCCTCCCCCAGCTCTGCATTGATGGAAGAGGTGAGGGCAGTCTGTGGATGGCTCCGAACCTTGCCGATGGCTAAACCAGAGAGCGCAGAAAAGAAACACGAGAAAGGCATGGCCATGGGCAAGGAGCTGCCAGATCTGATGGGAGGTTCCCTGCCTCCCACTGTGCACCCATTTGAAGTCCCTTAGAAGTCACCTGTCAGCCGGGAGCCATGCCTGAGCTTCCTGCCTGCCCAGGAGCAGTGGGTCCGCTGCAGTCTGTCCGTGTGGCCTGAGCACACACCCTGCCAAACCCTGACGCTGGGTCCACCTTGCAGAACCCCCTCACCTGTCCTGACCTGCCAGGTGCTGGGCCCACCCTCGTGCTCAGGGCAGGACCCTAAATGGTGTGAGCTGGGTTTGGACACCGGGTCTCCTTCTTCCCCAAAGCAGAGCTTGTGTCCCAGCGCATGGCAGGAAGCAGCACTGGGGTCGAGAACACCCAGGTTCCCGCACGCTCTCCCTTTGGGAGCTGGCTCTGTGCGCGGCCGCTCTCCTCGTGGAAAGAGCTTCGCCTAAAAGCCACCCTATTAGCCCCACCACTCCCTCAAATTTGCCTCCATGTGGCCTTGCCGAGGGCCAGAGGCAGCCCGCTCTCTGGTTGGCCTATAATTGCTAGACACTTCCTTCCTTCCTGAGTCAAGTTCTTTCCTCTGGAACTCCACCCCCAGTCTGAGGGGAGCCCTCGGCTCCATCCAGAATAGATCCAGTTATTCGCTGCACAACGCATCGAACCTGTAGGAAGAGATGCCACACCTCCATGATTAAGCACCCCTAACCCCCTTACCCTGTTCTCCATGGTGTGGCTCCCAGCCCCCGGCCTCCCTCCCCCAGACCTGCTCTGTGGGGCCCGCCATCTGAAGCCTGGCACCTGCCCTCCCATTCCGGCTCTGAGCTGGGACAATGAGGAAATGCAGCTGGGCAGAAACCCAGACAGCGCTGGAGGGCGCTTTAGGGACACGGCGGCCCATAAGCTATCAGAGGAAGGTTCTCGCTCTTCTTCCAGCACAGTCATTCCTACCCTGGCCGCACATCAGAGCCACAGGGACCTTTACGGCACACTGAGGCCTGAGGTCCATGGCCAGAGATGCCAGTTTAGATGGTCTGGGCAGACCAGGGCATCGGTATTTTGTTGAAAGTTCCCCAGGTGGTTGTCACGTGCATGTGGAGTCTAGGACCACGGCTCCTCAGTCCCCACTGGGTGGGGAGAACCTGGAGACCCCCCGGGGAGCAGTCTGTTCTGTGCAGGGACCTCCAGAAAGCCCGCCAAGAGTGTCTGCAGTCAGGTTTATCTTGCATCTGCAGCAGGGCCTGGGGAACTAGCCTGTCCCCTAAGGGGAGCAGGGCTGGACCTTGGGCGGAGGTGTGTCCTCTCTCCTGGCTCTTCAGAGAGCTCTAACAGGCCCCGGCTGGGCGCGTGGCCTTAAGCAGGCCTTAAGGAAGTGGGTCCCGCTCAGGGCTGGATGCTGTTCTAAAGCAGAGGCTGTTTGCTGATGGGAGATCTTAATTTCTTCTGGGAGGCTAGAGCTGTGCTGTCGGAGGAGCAGCCGTCAGTGATGCTAGTGGAAGAGGCGACGTCCAGTCATCTGTGGCTGTCGTGTCCTCAGTGAGGTCACGAGAGCCCAGCCTGTCCTGTCTGCATTCTGCCAGCGTTACTTATGCTCAGCAGGGACGCCGTGGTCCAGCTGCCCATAGGCAGCTTTTCACTTTCTCAGCGGACACCAGGTCCGGTTGGTCCAAGGCACCGAGATCCCCAGCTCGGCAGCTGCCCACAAGGGGCTTCAATTCTGAAAGCTCCTCCTTCCCTTTCCTTCCTAAAGCCACGGCCTGCTGCTCCTCCTGCACTGGACTGGAGCTCCCTCGGGCTACCTGCCTCACCTGCGATGCCCAGAGGATGAGCCAGGGCCCCAAGCCCCCAGGCACTGTGGATGCCCAGAACTTCTGGAAAGAGGGCCTCCTCCGCCACCTGAGTGCCCATCCTCTCCCGGCTGTGGGTCATGACAGACAACCAGCCCAGGCAGCAGCTGGGGCTACTCCGGGGTCCGCACAAAACAACGGGGCGATCGGTCCCTTCCTCGCTCTGGGACTCCGTTTCCCCATCATGAAACAAGAAGGCTCTCTCTGAGGCCCCTCTGTGTTCTGATGGTCCATGCCTCGGGCGTTTGGTGCAGAGAGGACACCCAGCAATCATCCTCTAAGCAGAGTCACCCCTGATTCTGGAATCTTCTCCTGCCCCCAGGACTGCTCCTCGTCCTACTCTCTCCATCTGGGCCACTGTCTTTGTCCGGGGCCAGGAGGCAAACACTCCCATAGCCAGTCAGTGAGGATGCCCAGGCCAGCCCCAAAGAGTGCATGGAAAAGGGTAGGAGCAGCCCTTACCCTCAGAGCTTAAAGGCATTCTTGATTAAAGGTCCCAGCATGTGAAAGCCGGAGCTGTGACCCGACCAGTAGCTTTGTTCACTGGGCACTCACCCTGTGCCAGGCGCTTCACACACATTCCCTCATTTAACCCTCACAGCTACCCTACGGGGTGTATCTCATTTTCACCCTGTTTTGCCCAACGGGGCTGGGTTAGAGTCACTTTCCCCAGGTTTCCTGGAGCGCAAGGGGCCTGCTCCCAGCCATCTTGTTTGTAACTCGGTCTGCTATTTGTGAGCTGTGTGGCCTTGGGCCTTGGTTTCTTTGTCTTTAAAATGGGAGCAGCGATAGAACTTGCCACCCAGGGTACAGGGAAAACTCAGCACAGCACGCTCTCACGAAGTACCAGGTACCCAGATTACCACAGGTGCTAGTTCTAGTCAGAGGGCATCTCAGCGCCCTCTGGTGACAGGGAGGTCTCCCTGCAGGAGGAGGAGCCGTGCAGCAGCATCAGAGGGACAGGGAGGGAGTGGCCACGGTCACCACCCACTGGCCAAAGGTGAGTAATAACACCATCAGGATGGGCTTCTTTCCTGGGAACATCTGGGTAGTGATTTAGCACTGAAACATGGATCCGAAACCCAAAGCACCTCATTTCCGAGGATGCTCCCTAACCTCAGCATTACCATGGCTGGAGCAAAGCCTGGAGCCCCAGGGACCAGCCAAATCAGAATGATGGCCAGCTGGCCAGCCTCCAGTCACTTGGTCACTTCACCTGAATGCCAGGCTCATGCTGAGCTCCCTGCTAGGCCTTGGGTGAGGCAGAAACAGGCCAATGATCCCCAAATCCACTTCCTCTCCCTGGACACATAGTTAAGCAAAGCTTTCCACCCCATCACCTCCAGGTGGGGGCCACAGGACTAGCTCCGATTGGTGGAATGCAGGTGGAAGTGATGTCACCACTGCACCATCTCCCGCCTTCTGCTAGATGGACTTGGGCCCCAAGAGGCAGCAGTGCCTGAGCCCTTAACCATCTCATGGAGGTTCTATCGAACCTACTGGACCCTGACTCTGCATTAACCATGGAAGATTTGGGACTATTTGTTACAGCAGCTAGCATCACCCACCCTGCCCAAAACACCGAGTGTCAACAATGAGTAAGGCTCGGGACTCATCTCAAGGAGCTTACAGTGCTCTCAGATTGATACACAGAGGCCCTTGCATCAAAATTACCAGGAGTGCTTGGGGGGCGGGTGGGATGCAGGTTCCCAGGCCCCAGCCCATGCCTTCGGAATCAGCAGCTCTGGGAGTGAGGCCCTGTAACCCACATTGTAAACCAGCACCGCTGGTGATTCTGATAGATAAATGCATTTGAGAACTGCTGGCACCAGAGCAGAAAATTATGCTCTCATTTTGTGCTGGAGAAGGGGACAGGCCGATCCTCCTGCCTGAGCCTAGCCCCCCTCCGCGCTGTCCATGAAAAGCCCTGACAACAGCACCACGGGGGTGGGAGGCCGTGAGTCATTTGCGGCTGATGGTCATTCAGTAAACTGGGCAGGCAAGAGAGTCATTAGGGTCCTCACTTAATGCAATGACGAATTCATTGAATTCTGATAAGGTCGTCCCTGAGCAGGTGGGATAAATCGTGGCTGATCTCTTGTCAGGACGACTCTGAGTCATCCCGGATTAAATTAATAATGATTAATTGGGGCTCCTGAAAGCTGAGCCGCCGAGCGAAGATTAGAGTGTGCGTTCGAGCTCGCTCTCTCTCCCTTTTATTTCCTCTCTCCCTTCCTGGGCTGTGTCTCCTCCCCCAGGTGACATTCTAAGACGGGAAATTGGAAGTGGAAGATTTGGAGATCTGGGGCAGTCATTAACAGCTGTTCAGAGAGCTGCTTCCAGCTGAGCTGGGAGGGGAGGCCTGGAAGGGTCCCTGCCTACAGAGTTCCGCTGGTTCTTAGGTTCTGACCCACTGAGGTGTACAGAATCCCCTGCCCGGGTCATGGAACCCAGATCAGCCTGCTCCTTCCTCCCGTCATTACGGCCTGTTCAGGCTGGTCCGTCGCCGGATTGATTGCGGGAGCCTGGAGGTGGATGGGCAGGTGGGGGCAAGGCTGTGGGCTCCTAGCTGTGTTCATTTTATGAGACAAATAGTAGGGTCTGACACCCAGGGGCTCTGTGGCATCTGGAAGGAGGGTGCACCCAGGCTGGGGCTGCTGCCTGAAGGGAGGGAGACCCCTTTGCCCTCCTCCTCCTGGGAGGAGACCTAGGGAGACAGGGCCTCGCTTCAAGGGCTCAGAGAGATGAGACGCAGACAGCACCAGAGCTGGAGAGACGGACGGTGGTCAGCAGGCACTGTCCCACCTAGACTCACAGATCAGAGAAGAGCCCGAGCTCAGCCCGACCGTGCTACCTGGGCAGATGCCTCTCCGCTGCTCCTCCAGGGCGGCTGGGAAAACCTGACTGCGCCCACCTCCAGGCCCCGCTCAGCTCACCCCATTTTACCTAGTGCGGCTTGTGCAGGTGAGGGCAGAAAGAGCCTGTGTTGGGTGGCAGACTTCTGGGAGATTGCATTTTCTGGAGACGACCCATTACCCCACCTCCCGGGGACCCCCCCCCCCCGCCCCGCTTCCAGCCATTCTTTGATGGCCCCCAGGAATTCCACGCATCTCCCCCCTCCCCCCCAATGCAAGCCTCTCCTGCCAGCTGCCTGGGTTGTTAGCAAACACTCACGGAGGGCACCACTCTGCTGGGCTCGTAAAATGCAACACGGTCTCGGTCTTGGTCTCGACTTGGGAGGTTTAACCATAAACATTCCTGCAGCGGCTTGGCAACCTCCCTGACGCGGACGCCAAGGCGCCATGTGAGGTGAGAGGGAAGGGGGTGCCAGCCAAGCCCTATGGGTCTGGGAAGGTTTTGTGCCACTTCAGAGAGCCGGCGGCCGCTGGAACCGTGTGGGAAGTCTGCGCAGGGGGAGGATGTCAAGAAGGAAGGAAAGGTAGGCCCTGGGGAGGAGCCAGCTCCGGAGCCTCTCACCGGCTGCTGCTGCTGCGATCCCACTCGGCGGCTGCAGAGGTGAGCGCGTCCCATCCCTCAGCTCCAGCTCACGGGGAGCAGCCGCCTGGCTGCAACTCCTCTGCCTGTCTCCCCTCCTCCGGCCCCACCACACCCCCAAATAAACAACAGGCAGGCCAGCTGGGGGCTAAGGTATGGAGTGTGGAGTTCAACCACCTGGGTGTGGCCCAGCTCTGCACATGCTAGGTGGGTGGGCGGGGCCAGCTTGCTTAACTTTGTGAATCCTCCGTCTTCTCATCCAGAACATGGGTGAGGCGGCATCTCTCAGAAGGCCACTATGAGAACTCAATGCTTGATGGGTGAGTGGAGGGACCCAGTGTAGTCCGTCCATACAAGGGCACATTACTCAGCCGTGAAAAGGCATGCAGCTCTGACACAGGCTACAACACGGATAAGCCTGGAAAACATTATGCTGAGAGAAAGATGTCAGACACAAAGGGACAACTATTGTATGATTCTATTTGCATGACCTGCCTGGAACAGGAACGGTCATGGAGACAGAAAGTAGACTAGAGATTACCAGGAGCTGGCTGGAGGGGAGTGGGGAGTTACTACTGGATGGGTGCAGAGTTTCAGTCTGAAAGATGAGAAAGTGCTGGAGATGAATGGTGGTGATGGTTGCATAACACGGTGAATGTAATTAAAGCCACTGAGTTGCATACTTAATGATTAAAATGGCAACTGTTATATGATGTATATTTTGACATAATAAAAAATGTAATTAAGTCTGTAGTTAAAACCATTTTAATTTCTGCAGAGCCAGGGGTACGGCGGAGGCCTCAGAGGGAACATGCTGCACTTGAACCCTAAAAGCAGGGCCAGCTACTGGATGACCGGAGGCAGGCCCACTCTAGGACGCTCCCTGCCAGCTGGGCAAGGCACTTGGCCTCACCTGTCTGGGAGGTGGGAGTGGGCGTGGAGGCTGCCTGGGCTTCCCCTGAGGCCAGGTGAGGGCTAGCTGGCTCGTGGCATACAGGAAGGCCAGATGGGACAGAAAAGGCAGCCCAGGACCCAAAAGCCTGGGTCCTGCCCCCAGCTCTGCCACCCACCTGCTTGCTGCCCTGAGGACTGGTCAGTTCCCCAATAGACACAAAAATTCTGTCAGGTCAGACTCGGTGCCCAGGACGTTCAGGACCAAACCCATTCATGACCAAAGTACTGTTTGGCCTTCAGATTCTCTAGACTTGCCAGGTCAACCCCAGATGCATTTTCCCCCTAAAGACAAGATGGTGCTCACGTAACTACAGGAGCATTGACTGTTTCCCGCTGTGGTAAGTGTTCACTAAAAAGCTCACTGGCCAGAGGCCACGGCCCACAGCTGGGAAACATGGCCACGGAATGTCAGGAAGACAGACAGGCAGATGGGGGAGGGTGCCCACAACAACAGGTGGTTGGGAAGGACTGGCCAAGAAGGGAAACTGTCCACACTAACACATAAATACCGGGACCCCCCTGAGCCCCCTCCTGAAAGTTCTGCTCATCCACAGCCAAGTGTCCACACTCATGACATCATCAGGGCTTTGAATCTGTTTAATTATTTGAAACTAGAGGCCTGGTGCACAGATTTGTGCACCGGTGGGGTCCCTCAGCCTGGCCTGCGCCCTCTCGCAATCCAGCACCCCTCAGAGGATGTCAGACTGCCGGTTTCAATCGGGCAGAAACCGGCAGTCCAACATCCCCGAGGGATGTAGTAGTGTGCGAAGTGGCAGGCAGCCAGGGAGGAGCCATGCCACTCCACTCATCCCAGCCCCGCTGCACCTGTACCACCGCCACCGCTGCTCGGTAAGCTCACTGAGTGATGCTCCCACTGTGGGAACGCACTGACCACCAGGGGGCAGCCCCTACGTTAAGCATCTTCCCCCTGGTGGTCAATGTGCATCATAGCAACTGGTCGACTGGTTGTTCAGTCATTGGGTCCAGTGGTTCTCAACCTGTGGGTCGCGACCCCCTTGGGGGTCGAACGACCCTTTCACAGGGGTCGCCTAAGACCATTGGAAAACACATAGATAATTACATATTGTTTTTGTGATTAATCACTATGCTTTCATTATGTTCAATTTGTAACAATGACATTGGGGGTCACCACAACATGAGGAACTGTATTAAGGGTCGCGGCATCAGGAAGGGTGAGAACCACTGATGGTCATTCAGTTGCTTTGGCTTTTATATGTACGGATGGATAAGGCCCCTTTCGTCAAGGTCCGACGAAGAGGTGCTCTTCCCAGAGGCCTTCTCAGATCAAGGGCGTCGATCAGCTGAAGGGGGTGTTCCAGACCCAAGGGCAACATCAGAAAGACGTCCCTTAACAAAGCACCTTCCTGGAACTTTGGGTCCTTCATCCACAGGGCTCCCACTGCACAGGCTGGCTGCGAGGTGCTGCAAGCAAAGACTCTCCTTTGGGCAAATCAACCTTGAGAAATGGAAACCTGCCCCTCCAAGGTCAGGTCTCTACCTCCTGCTCTCGCCCTCCCTCCCCACCCCAGGCCATGCCTGGCCCGCACTCCCTGCCCCTGGTGGCAAGTTTACAGTTGGCCCATTCCCTCCTCTTGGAGTGGGAGGGTCCCCTATATCCGTGGCCTTTGGGTTTCTCTCTTGCCCCTCCTTATTGGCCTCCACCTGCCCTACCAACCGGTCACGCAGGATGTGGCAGACAGAATAATGTCACCCCTCCCCCGCAATGTGTTTGCCCTCATCACCAGAAGCTGTACATATGTGGCCTTATTTAGCAAAGGAGACTTTGCAGATGTGATTGCATTAAGGACCTTGAGATGGAGACATGATCCAGGACCACCGAATGGTTTCCTGGCTGTGGTGAGTGGGAGGTGACTATGGAAGCAGAGATGCAACACTGCTGGCTTTGAAGATGGACGGGACCCCAAGCCAATGACTGTGGGCAGCCTCCAGAAGCTGGAAAAGGCAGGGAACCAGCCTTGCCAACACCCTGATTTTAGCCCAGTGCAACCCATGTTGGACTTCTGACCCCAGCTGTCCCTGATCTCCCGCCTGAGTCTTCCCAGCCCAGCCCCATGTGACAGGCACCGCATAGGAGACCCTGAGTGACAGCCATATGGCTGAGCCTAGTCGGGCCCTGGATCCTGGGAGATCACAATAAAATGGTTATTGGTTTGAGCCACTAAGTTTGGAGTGGTTGGTCATGCCTTGCAGATGCTCAGAGCTGTCCTTAAGGAAATCGCTTGTCTCCCCAGTTCCAAACATGCAGTCAACACAGGCAGTGAATCCATTCGGACCAGTGTCTTTGTTAGGGCCTGGCGGGCATCTTGGGTGAGATGACAGCAGCAGGCAGGGTGGTAAGGAGGCCATACAGGAGATCCCTGGCCTTCTGAAGGGACAAACAGATGTTGACCACAGCTGGCATAGCTGCCAAACCACCACACACTCCCTGAGAAGAACCTGGACAGATCCAGCCTCAGCCCAGTGGGCTCAGATCCTGGCTCTGCTGCTGGCCAGATGTTGGAACTTTCTATGCCTTAATTTTCCTGCCTGCAAAATGGGGATGACAATGGAACTTGCATAGCATGGCTGTGGGTAGAAAACCAAAAGGGCAAGCCACACCCTTGCCTCAGTGTCTACACAGGTACGAGTGTGGCTTGCTGCTGTATTGCCCTCCATTCCCATGTCTTGCAATCTACCCTTAGCCTCCAGTTTTATTCAATTCCTACTTTTGAAGGTGAACATTGGCAAGGACGTGGGGCCCAGATGGTCTCCTTTCCTGCCAGAGAAGGGGAAGCTGATACAACTGGTTTGAGACAAGCATGCTGACAAGATCCAGAAAAGCAGATGACCCTAGTCTGTCACCCTGAAATTCAGCCACAAACCCTTGGGAAACTCTCATGCATGAGCACCAGGTAGAAGAATAGGCGTGGGCAGCATCTGTGATAGCAGGGCACAAGAAACAAGTCCCTCCATCAATGAAACATGAGTTAATGAATGGCATACATGGAGTACTATGCAGCCAGGAAAAGAGATCGACTGGACCTACACGAATCACTCAGAGTAAACTCAACCCCTAAGCCAGTGCCAGAGGACATGTGCTCTAGGAGATCATTCATCCAGAGTTTAAAAGGGACGGGGCATCTGTAATTCTCTCAACAATAAAGCTTTTTTTAAAAAGAAGACGACGACAAAGCAAGCCAAACAAAACTAGAGGTGGTCCCTGGCCACAGCCATAGGCGCTGAGTCTGAAATAGCAAACGTTGGACAGTGGTTGCTCTGGGGTGGAGGGAAAGAAGACAGATCGTGGAGGGGACTCAGGGTGGCCGCCACGGCTGGAGCGATGCCAGCAAGAACAGGCTATCCGACCTGGCTGATTTGGGGAGCCGGGCTGTGCTCTGAGGTCTCTGCCTGTCTTATCTCTTTTAATTAACAGCCTGTTGTTACCCCCCTGCACAGATGGGCAGGCTGAGGCACAGAAGGCTGCTGCACTGGGTTGGATGGTGACCCCTAAAATTCATGTCAATCAAGAAACTCAGAATGTGACCTTATTTGGAAGTAGCATTTTTGCAGATGTAATCAAGTTAGGATGAGGGCACAGTGGATTAGGGTGGTCCCAAATCCCTGCCTGGCCTCCCGTGAGAAGAGAGGGATTTGGACACTGGCAGAGAGCGTGGAATGCGGAGAGAGACACACAGAAAGGCCACGGGAAGACGGAGGCAGAGAGGGAGGGATGCAGCTACAAACCGAGGCAGTCACCAGCCGCTGGGACAGGGCAGGAAACTCTCCAGAAACAACCAGTCCTGCCAACACCTTGATGTCAGACTTCCGGCCTCTGGAACTTGAGAGAATACATTTCTGTTGTTTTCAGCCACTAACTCTGTGGCCATTTAGACGATTCTTGGGAACGGCTACAGTCACGGGAAAGTAATATAGGTATATCACCTGTCCACTAGCTAATGGAAAAGGCACAGATGCAGGGACAGGAAACAGACCTGTGGCGCCAGGGGCTGGGGTTGAGAGAAGGGACTGACTGCAAAGGGCACAGCGCATGTCCTGGAGTGACAGAGACGTTCTGCGTGATCACTGCGGTGGTGGTTATACGACTGTACACATTTGTCAAAACTCATCGAATTAGACACTTAAAACTCATGGGTTTTATTGTATGTAAATTGTACTTTAATAAAGCTGAACAAAAATAAAACTATTCAATCTGCACACAAACACACAAATAATTATTCTTCACGAGAGAGGTAACAAGCCTTATTATCCCCATCTTACAGATGAGAAATCAAAGCCCAGAGAGGTTAAGTAATTTGCCCAAAGAAGCACAGCAAGTAGCTGCAACTGTGGGATGATGAAAACTCCCAGGCTGAGGGTGGTTATTTTGTTTACTTTCCTGCCTCCTTCCAAGCTCTGAGGGTCAGGAGCAGGGCTGCCTTATTTTTGTCAAAGTCCCCAGAGTCTGACCCAGTCAACCCCAAACCAGCTCTAATAAAAGATGAAGGGAATAAGGGCCCTTTGTGGTAAGAATGACAAGGGCAGTGTTCTGTACCACGGAGGGAGGAGGGCAGAGCCAGGAGTTTAATGACCCCACAGAGAGGCCTGTGAGGTGGCCTCTCATTGCTGAATGGCGGTGCTGGCCCTGACTTCCACCCCCGGCCTCCTATGGAGTGAGGACAACATGGAGAGGGTCTCGGGGGCCAGGGGCCCGGTCAGCAGCTGGGGTTGGCAGGGGAAGAGGGGCTGGGATGAGGTCCAGCCTGCCTGCTAGGCAGAGGCCACACACTGCGCCCAAGCCATGGCCCTGAGCCCTGTGGGCACGTCTGCCTGAAGGCAGACAGCCCTCCATTCAGCACCGGGGCAGGGAGGAGGTGGGGAGGAGCAGGGAGGCACAGTGTCCTCTCTAACAGTGGTAGCAGGACTCCTGGGAGAGAAGAATCCAGAAAGTGCTGCTTGATGGCTTTAGGAAGGAAAGAAAACACAACAAAAGCCAGACAGGCACAAAGGAGCTCTCCGGAAAAGCAGCTGCTATGCTGGGCTCGAGCGCCCGGGCCGGGGGTGGGGAGGGGTGGGGTGGGGGGAGTGTCGGGGGGTGGGGTGGCAGGAGCAGTAGCCGTGCCTCACATGTGAGTTCCAGACCAGGCCCAGGGCCTCCAGAGGCCTCACCAGCACGGATGCTGCAGCCAGCTGGCCTGGTCTGGACCCTGGCTATTCTGGGTGACGTTGGTGGGCGACATGCCCACTCGGCGCTTCCATTTCCCTACCTGTAAAATGGGGATCATGACAGTAACCACCTCACGGGGCTGTTGTGAGGATTCGATATTAGGTGTCTCGCGTGGACAGCCAGTGCCATACAAGGGTTTGCTGTTGATGCTATGACTCCTCAGGCCAGCAGTCCCTGCTCTGCGTTAGCTGCTTAGGCTCTGATAGAGAAGACGTGCTTTCTGCTCACCTCCCCTGGAGGACTGAGCAGGCACCGCAGCTGCCTGCCCTTGGGAGGCTGAGCAGGAGCTCCCACACCTGCCCACTCACTCATGGTGGGGGGAGGGGGGTGCGGGCAAGATGGTGGTGGCTGCAGGAGGGGCAAAGGATGCAGGGCGCGGTCCTTGCCAGTCATCTGCTCAGCATGATAAAACAAAAGTAATGCAGAAATCAAAGGACAGCGTATGAGGGGCCGTCTCCTACCCTCTCTGTGTCGGTCTCAGCCTCCACGAAGGCTCTATGCAGAGTTGGTTAATACTACAGATTATAACAAAAGAGGAGCAAGGTGCGAGTGAGGAAAGGGAGCTCCCTTTGTCCAGGACACAGCTGGCTGTGTGGATTTCAGCTAATGTCCTTGTGCAGTGTGGAAGCTGCACAAGGACTATGAACAGCCCAGCCGGTGTGGCTCAATGGTTGAACGTCGACCCATGAACCAGGAGGTCAGAGTTCGATTCTTGGTCAGGGCACATGCCCGGGGTGCAGGCTCCATGCCCAGTAGGGGGTGTGTAGGAGGCAGCTGATCAATGATTCTCTCTCATCATTGATGTTTCTCTCTCTCCCTCTCCCTTCTTCTCTGAAATCAATACAAATATATTTTTAAAAATAATAAAAAAGAACTGTGAACAGAGTGCTAAAGGAGTGACAGAGTTTAGGGCATGTTTAAGCCCCCAGCGTTTGTGGGGAGACAGATGGGGTGAAAATAAACTCATGCGTGGCCTCCAGGACTGTGGGGTAGGGCACTGGGCCCCACCTGGGCAGTGGGTTGCCACCTGATTGTGAGAGTGTGAGCTTTGCATCTGGCTGGGAATCACGAAGTGTCAGTCATGCCTTGTTGACACCCAGGCTTTGCTGAAGTTGTTCGAAAAATAAAATCCACCTTGAGAACAGGGTCCAATTATTCAGAGACGGTGAGGGCTGCTGCTGCACTGACCCCCCAGGAGGAGGTAAGAAGGGTGTCCAGACCCCACGCTCTCTCGCCAACTTCCTCTCCCCACAGCAGCCCCGAGGCCACCCACACCAAGCCTCGCCAGGTCAGGGCTGTGGCTCACTGGCAGAAGGGGGCTGGTTTCAGCACCCGATCCCCCCTCCCCAGGGTGGGTGGCTTGTGTGGACGCTGACAGACTGGCCTCCCTGCTTTCCAGCTCTGTTGGGGCTGAAATGCCTCCCACCAGATTCCACTGACACAGGCACAAATGCCATCTCCTCCGGGAAGCCGCCCGAACCCCACGTGTCTCTGCTCCCTCCCCTACAGAGCAGACTGCATCCCTGACTGCTGCTATTCTAAGTGGCACCAGGGTGTTGCTCCTTATAACCCAGTCCTCTTTGAACTTCTCAGGTCCCCAGGCTGCCAACAGCCTCATCACAGTCGGCTCAGGCTGCCAGGTGGGCGAGGGGTGCAGAGGTGCTTGGTGTCACCTCAGGCAGGTGGCTTCCAGCTCTGGGTCTTGGCCCATTTGCCTGGTGGCTTTACTGCCTGTGAGGCTCCCTCCTGTGCCTTTGACATTCTCCAGGGAACTCAGAGTCAGTGCCTCTTGCATTATTTTTTAAAACAGAAAACGGGGAAAGGAGGTTGGTAGTGCTTATTTCTCACTGATCTTCATTTCTTCCTTCCACAAAAATTTATTAAGCACCTACTGTGTGCCAGGCACTGTTCCAGGAACTGTGCATGCAGCCATAAAGAAACCAGGCCACCCACGGAGTTAATGGAGCTGACTTAGGTTTCGGTGGGGTTAAGGGAGACAGAGAGCAAACAAGTAAAACAGCATGTTAGCAACACATGTGAAGGAGGAAAATAACGCTCGGAAGGTGGGAAAGAAATTGTCAAGTTGGAGCCTGGAATTTTGGATAGGGTGGTTAGGGAAGGCCTCTCAGAGAAGGTAGCAATGGAGGAAAGACCAGAAAGGAAGTGAGGATGCCAGCCATTCAGATAGCAAGAGGAAGAGTGGGCCAGACATAGGGTGCAGCACATGCAAGGGCCCTGGGGTAGCCACATGACTGGTGTGTTTGAGAAACAGAATGGCCAGCTGGGCTAGAGTGGAGTGAGATGAGGTCAGAGTGGGGTGTGGGCAGATCATGAAAGGCCTCACGGGTCATTGTGAGAAGGAGAGTGGTTGTTAAGCTGCAAGGTCCTCCAAGAAGTCCTCCCATAAAACCATAGAGTGGGTGGTGCAGGGGGCAGGCAGGCAGTGGGCTGCCCCCTTCTGTTCTCTCTGGGCCCCACTGAGTCGGCCCCTGAGGCCACCCTGGGAGCCCAGGCCTCTGCAGTCCCGCCAAGTGTCGCATGTCTTGCACAATTTCCGGGAGCCAAATCTGACAGAGCCATCTGTCTCGAACAGACCCCAACGCTCGCCTCCAGCTGGTCCCTCGCACGAGCCAGAGTTCTCGGTGACACTGCAGAACACTCATCTGCTGTCCCTGTCCCCAGAGATGCACGGGGAGACCAGAGGCGCCGAGAGCCGAGCCGAGCCGAGGCGGCAGCATCTTGGGGGCAGGTGGTGTGACCCGGGAGGCTGCAGCCACCAGCCCTCTCGGGGCCAGGAGCCCATTTTGCAAGAGCTTCTCTTTAAGCAAAGCTGCTTCTTGAGGTGCCCCAGCCCCCAGCCCCACAACACAGGACAAGGCAAAAACTCGCGTCTCATTTTCACTCTCTCCTTTTTTTTTTGAACTCCCTACGCAGGGAATCAAACATCCCACCCAGGCTGGTAATACAGACTTGAAACTTCCCAAGTGATACCAGAACAGATGTTCAAATATCCCCCCAATCTTTCATCTTTCCAAACAAATCCCAACCCATCTGAAGCTGCTGGGCACTTGGACTAATAGATGTGTAAACCGCAGTGCCAAGGAAGTGTTGGCAGCCGGCGAGCACCTCCTGACTGCAGCTCATTATTGTCCAGGCCCTGCTTCCAGGCCAGGCTCTCCACAACAAGCCATTGTCAGGACGGACGGACATTTGCAAGTGCCCCCCCCCCCTCCGGGTCCCTCTCGGCCTTGTGAATGGACACCCCAGATGCCAAGTCCTCAGTTCAGTGAGGTGGGTGACAGCAGCGATTTTAGGGGAGACCAGCTGAGCACACAGATACTGACTCCCCTCTTTCTTTTCCAGGGCCACATTGTCACACATTCCCTCAAATAAATGTTCCCGTTTTGAATGAGTCACTTGGCGAGGACACCAAGCGCTTATGCCAACACGTGGGTGACCCGCCTGAACCCTTCCTCGGAAAATACCAAGTGGCCATTGTGTTCCCCGCTAACAAGCTCGGGGAGCAGGCCCTCTGTCTTGCTTGTTTTTCATGGCAGGGCCTGCTGACCGCCTCCTGGTGAGCGGGACACACATGTCGGCCCCACTGAGGGGGGCTCAGGACGAGGGGTGAAGAGAGGAAGGACGTTCAGCGATCTGCCAGGCCGCTCCCTCTTTTCTGTGCAAACAGTCCAGGGAACCACCCCGTCTCCCAGGTAACCAGCCTCACCCAACAGCCCCTCATTCCCTTTTGCTTCCTCTCATCTGCCAGGAAGTTCTATTTTCCCCGCATGGATCCTTGTGACGCCGAAACTAACTGGATCAAAACCGTGCACCTTGGAGCTGGCAGGCCCGGTAGAATGCTGCAGCCTTCACTGTGTGTATGAGGCGCCAGGGTTTTGTCCAAGCAGGCTCTGTGCTAGGCCAGGGAGAGCCTGCCACTCTGCCTGTCTTACGAGCTCTGGGGAGGGGTGCTGTGCAGTGAGAGGCTGGCCCAAACCCCGCCTGGTGCAGAATCAGCGAGGTCTAGAAGCACACACTCACCTGAGTTTAACCGCACGGGCCATTTTGGGTGGGAATACCCCAGGAGTGACCCTGTGTCCCTCTCAGTGTATGATATCAGGAGGCCATGAGGTCATCTGCCCCTCCCTCGTGATTATAACATTGATCACTCGGTGTAGGTGGCACCTGCCTAGTTGGAAGGGACCACTTTCTCCTTCAAAATCCGTAAGGATCTCATGGGGAGATGCTTTGAGCCGATGCAAACATCCTGTTTCCATCACAGTGTCAGTCACCCACTGACTTCAGCACCCAGTGATGATGCTTGCCTGAAACAATGGTTACTGTGGTGTCTGCATACAGCAATTCTGTATGTCCATCGTGCCCTCTATGCTAATTTTTTAATTCAAATTAGAGTCTGTTATTATAGATCTGGTACAAAAAGAGCCCACACACCCTTGGGCTGAAATCTTAGCCATGCCCGTTACCTGCCTGCTAGTGGAAGTCCGCCTGCAGCGGCGGGAGGGCAGCCTCTGCTGCACGGTGGTCCGCGTGTGCCGGCGCCAGCCCTCGCCCGGCACCCGCCAGCCTTCCTTTATTATCCCAGGGGCCACCATCTTCCTAGTATTCCCTGCAGCCCAAATGATCCCAACAGACCAGGGACCACGACTCTCGCAGCAGCGGGAGCTTGATACCCAGTTAGCGGATCCTTGCACACACCCCCCCCCCCCCCCCCGGCTTGAACACAACATCTGCACAGAGTTTCCAAGAATCGTTAACCCAGTAAATCCCTTAATTGGTGGACAGGAAAAGCCGAGGCTGTACGCTGTCATCACCGGGGCCTGGGGGGTGAGGGAGGGCGTGCTGCCAGGAGATCAGGTGTCTAGGGCAGGAGTGGAGAGGAGGGCATGGGGGGCAGGTCTTCCGGCCGCCTCTCCTGGTTCTCGCCTAGAGGATGTAAGCGGAGGCTCCAGGCCCGGCCCCGCCCGCTCTGCCCTCTCCCGCCTTCTCTCTGTCTGATCGCTCTCCGCTGTCATGTTCTTTGTCCCCATGCCGCACGCTGTGATTACACGCCAAGAGTCATCCTGCAGCGACAGCTAAAGCACAGCCCATCAGGCAGATTCTCAATTCTCCTGGCCTCCTGACCTGCAGGGCCGTCTCCTGGGCCGGGGGCATCTTGAAAGCAGAACAGTGTGCTTCTGAGGGCTGGCAGGCAGCTGTCGTGGAGAGAGCCACAGCCATGGGCACGCACGCATGCACTGAATGGCTAGGAGGGAGGACAGACTGCAGTCCTGCCTCCCTTCCCTCCCCTCCATTGTAGTCGCACAAGAAAACTGAGGCCCAGAAGGGCAAAGAGAAGGGCCCGAGGGCACCAGGCAGTAGAGGTCTACGGGAGAATGGATAAGAGTAGAAACCTGGAGCCACACCGCTTGGGCTCAAATCCCATTTCCTAGCTGTGTGGCCTTAGGCAAGTGGCTATACGTCTCTGGGCCTCAGTTTCCTCTGACTTCTGAGGCTGGGTCATCAGGTGCCCCCCATTACACCAGGCTTTCCTGGCTCCTGGCACTGGGAATCCAGCCGCCATGTTGTGAGGTTGCTCCAGCAGCCGTGCGGAGAAGACCCAACTCCATGAACATAGGACCCGCCTCGCCCGCCATGTGAAGGTACCATCTTGGAAGCAAACCCTCCCGCCCCTGGCCAGCCTGCAGATGATTCCAGACCCCGCCATCATCTGGAAAAGCCTTGAGCCAGAACTGCCTAGTTGAGCCCCTCCCCAAGTCCTAACCCACAGAAACTGTGAGATAGTCAACGATGACTGTGGTTTTAAGCCAGTAAGTTTGTGGGGAGAGTGGCTATGCAGCATTAGGTATGAATACAGCACTGAATTATACAAATTAATCAGGAAGCAAAACCTTATAATAGGTGATAAAGGCAAATCTGATATAGAAAACATATCAAATTATGGGTAGAAAGAGAGAAGTCATCATTTATGATAAAAATTCCCCTAGGGAAAAAACAAGAGCCTTTGGGTTCCCCTGGCCATGAGCAATGGAAGCGAGCGCTCTGCACGTGGGGTGGCTGGACCTGGGGACCCTGTGATTTCCAGCTGAATGCTCCTGCACATCATGGTGACCGTGCCCTGCTCAGACAAGGCGGGTCTGTCCAGTGTCATGTGTGGATCTGGACGCACGACAGTGGCGATGAGGCTCGGAAGGAACCTTCATCTCTTGCACCCCACTTCTCCACACCCTTCCCCATAAGGATGTCACCCATAACGCGGGAAGTGGGCTGGTTCATACAAAAGACGGTCGAGCCTCAGGCTGTAATCCCCTTGCCCCCCAAACCATGCCCACTCGCTGGAAACCAAGTTGGATGCTTTATGTCTTTCTGGGGTTTTCCTTTTCTGGAGAGTTGCATATGGTTTTTATAAGAAAACAACAAAGATGGAGTCTTTGAAAGTACTTGGAGACTAATAGCCCAGACTAATTAAGAGGCAGGTTAGATTAAGCTCAATGCAGGGTAACTCCTCCATTTGGCATTTAATACACTCACGCAACCCCTGTGGGCCTTGGTTTAACCACCTATGGAGGGGATATGAGTAATAATTATCTCCTTTGGAGAGGTGCTGGGAGGGTTAATTAACTTGTGGCTGGGGCTGCTTTGAGCTGCTCCGTGGCTGGTTTCGGGGGGTGGGGGGTGAACATCACCACCGAGTGCTATTCCATCACTTGCCTGCTGTCAAGAATTCATGACCCCGGTAAGTCATCTGGCTTCTCCCGGCCTTGGGTGGCCCCCTGCCCTGCCCCACCCCCATAAGGTTCAGAACTGACGGCCTGTAAGGTTCCTTGCAGCTCGGACGTTTAATGGTGCTTATATTGAAAGAGAGGCTGCTGGCATTGTGGGTTCATTTTCTGGGTCTTCAATAACTTTAGAGCAGAGAGAGCCCATCTTCCCCAACTTCCCCACATCCCACCAGAGACATGGGCACAGCAAGGGCACCTGGCCCGGCTCTTCCACCTGGCTTGGCCCTTCCCAGGTGAGCCTCATTGCTGAAGCAAACAGCCAGGACGATCTAGGGCTTACATTCTAGGCAAGCAACCCAGGACTTGGTGATGACTCAGTCCTGAGGAGCCAATTTTGGCCGCATCAGCCTGGCCATTGTCCCCGCTCCCTCAGCGTCTCTCTGCTTTGGTTTTCTACAAAGCCAGACACGGTTACACAAGACAATGTCCTCAGAGGACTTTGAAAATGGAAAAACATTTATGCAAATACAAGGAAGCAGGGGTGACCTTTTGTAAACGAATGGTAAGTTTGCAGGAACGATGTGTGTGTGGGGGGGGAGTACCCAAATAAAAGAGATCCCGGGCCCATTACGTCAGCCCAGAGATGACCCCTCACCGATGGCGGGGAGAGCTTCGGTGCTGGAAGGAGTCTCAGGCAGAGAAGCCTCAGCCTGGACAGGTGGGGGGCCTGCCCAAGGTCACGGGCAGGCAGAGAGGACCCAGGTGCACATTCCCCGGGCTCCTCCCACCACACCGAAGGCTTCACCGGCAGGGCAGTGCCGTCTCCAAGGGCCAGTTCCGTCTGCTCCAAAATGACATGGGCTTTGGAACAGAGCGGCAGGCCTTCCAGCTCTAGGAAAACTGCCAATGAAAGTGCTGACTGCAGCAACCCTCGGGTGAAGGGAGTGCTAGTGCTCTCTGGGGCCTGGGCAGGGCTCCGTCTCCCCACTAACTCTGCGGGTGCAAAGAATGACATAATTCACTGATAACTCCTGGAGTCACGCACTTTAACTCAATGAACGGTGTCTCCCTGGCAAATGATCCCGACAGATTAAAGCCCTCGTTTGCTCTGAAGTTTGTTCCTTCCATCAGGAAAGATGCTTTTCTCCAGATTCTGATCCTAACTTGGTCAGGGGAGGGACAGAAAGCCTCAGGGATTTGAGTGAGAACTAAAGAAATTGGGGCTCAGAAAGCAACCACCTACAATGCTGGCACAGCTTCTGGCAGACTCACAGGCGTTCCGACACAGGACTCAGCGGCTCCCCAACAGCCCTGAGAAGCAGGCAGGAATGGCTCAATCCCTGTTACAGATGAGGAAACTGAGGCTCCAGGCCTAGGATCTACCTTAAATATATTTTTTAAACAGAGAGGAAGGGAGAGAGAGAAACATTGATTGGTTGCCTCCTGCACACCCACCACTAGAGATCAAACTCACAACCTGGGCACGTGCCCTTACTAGGAATCAAACCAGTGACCTCTTGGTGCATGGGATGATGATCAACCAACTGAGCCACACCAGCCAGGGCCCCAAGGGCCACTTTAAGTGGGATGAATGGCGGGCAGGATGGGTGGGGAGAAGGTATTTCAAGATCGTGAACAGGAAAGCATGGGTCCCCTCTCCAGGGACACAGGCTACAAACTTCCTCATGCCCTCCCCCCAGTTCTCTTACCCCCCATGGCATGAACCACAGTGCTCAGCACCTGAGCTGGAGGAATAAACCAGGCCCCCAAAACCTCTTGTTTGATACCACGTAATATCACATGATTTGCATTTTTAAAAATTTGTAGTACAAACATACCCCCAAAATATTTGAGGTAAAAAAAAACCACAATAAGCCGAAACTGGTTTGGCTCAGTGGATAGAGCATCCGCCTGCAGACTGAAGGGTCCCAGGTTCGATTCCGATCAAGGGCATGTACCTGGGTTGCGGGCACATCCCCAGTGGGAGATGTGCAAGAGGCAGCTGATCAATGTTTCTCTCTCATTGATGTTTCTGACTCTCTATCCCTCTCCCTTCCTCTCTGTAAAAACTCAATAAAATATATTAAAAAAACAAAAACAACAATAACCAAAAACTTCATGACTTCATGCTCATAGAGAAGTCACAAGTCAGGATCAAGTGATTCTTTTTAAAAATCTGCATTAAATACAATGTCACCTTTCGCAAAAAAGCTAATGGAAAACAAGCAAATAAAAACAAAACCAGAAAAGCAAAGGGGGTGCAGGGCCCCTGGCTCAAGGAGCAGATAAGGACCGCCACTGCCCCCACCCTCTCGGACCCATGGCTCCGCAGCAAGAAGAAAGGGCGATCTCAGGCCGAGACCTGCAGAGCCTGGGTCAGTGGGGAGTCCCTCTGGCCCATGTGGGGGGGGGGGTCCAGGAGCCCCTGGCCCACTTGGGATCAGATCCTTCACTTTGGCCAAGACAACTGGGCACCTCTCTCCTCAGCTGTGACATCTGTAAAACAGGGGTGATGATAATGACCTTTCATGTGGCAGCCGTAAGGCTTAAGTGGCATAACTGGAGTAAGTGCGGCCACCATTGTGCCTCCTCTGAACTGATCTGGGAAAGCCTCCGAGGCTGCCTGTCTTACAGCCCATGGCCGCTCTGTGTGCAGGACGGCAGAGGCTCCTGGGCCACCTTCCTTAGGACCTCCTGCCTCAGTTCCCACCTTTGAATTAAGCCTGAAGATGGGTGTAAGCTGCTCAGACAGTGCACACAGCAAGTGCACAGCAAAAGTTAGCAGCCACCAGGCTGCCCCATAACTGGCCTGGTGTAATCCTCCAAGCTGTGTGACTCTGGGCGAGTACTCCAACCTCTCTGGGCCTCAGTTTCCTCATCGGAAAAGTGGGGATGGGACCCCTGCCAACACAATCTAATAGTTAGAACTACCTCCTCTGGGCTTTGCCTACCTACCAGGCGCCGAGCTAGCACAATTACCTATCAGCTCTGCACTCTCCAGGGCAGGAATAAGCCCATTATTGGTATGGGGACCTCCAAGGCCCAGGGACTTAGGTAGCACCTGCCCAGCTTTGCTACAGCCCCGCTGAAGCTGAGGGAGGGCCTGTGCGAGGCCTTGCACCCACCTGTGCAGAAATAAGCAGGGGCCAAAGGGCAGTACAGGCAGGGCTGCTCAGCCATCTGCCTCTTCCCCTGGTCGGCCTCATCCCTTCCTGGACCAAGGTTGCCATCTGCTGGGAGCATGGGACTCAGCACCTCAGTTTCCCTTTGCTCAGCTCCCACCTGGGTCTGGGGCCTGGGGTGAGGGGCATGACCTCAATGTTCCCATGTTGGGTCCCTGTGCCCTGACTGGCTCCCTAGCTCCAGGTCAGACCCCTGGGATTGACCTTGACCCCATGGATCGATGGATGGCCATGCTGGGTGCTGGCTTCAAAACCTTCCCTCCTTTCCTTGGTGTGGCTTGTGCTCAGTGGAAGCTACGATGAATCTGGTGAGGCGGATCATACCCAGGCACTTCCCTGTATAAGACCCTTCCCTCGAGATGGTCCTGCCACTGCCGGGGCACAGCCTCTCAGAGTCCCGAGCTCTCGCCTTCCCACCTCTGGCCTTTGCTCTCTCAGGTCCTTGGCCTGCGCTTCCTTCCCCCCTACTCCCTTCCCTGGCTGCCTTCTATGTGGCTGTCACCCCTGGCCTTTCCTTAGGTGTGGACGAGCTCTCACTGGCTGGAACTCCCCTCCCTCCTCCCAATTCTGAGGCTATGTGCTCTGGAATCTTCCTCTGCATGTAGGCAGGGCCAGCACAGGCCCAGGTCAGTGCCTGCGGCCAGCTGACCATTCCATGCCACGCTCAGTGGCCAGCCCCAGCAGAGCTGCATGTGGCCTCTCACTGCTGACCACCTGCCAGCACTAGACAGGGGCTGCCAACAAGCTGTAATTAGGAACACTGTTCTCAAGGCTGCTGACAGAGAAACTGCAGAAAACGCATCATCTCCCTGAGAACTGCAGGTGCATGGCCGGGGTGCTGGGGAGCCTGCAGGGGCCAGGTGCCAGTGACTGGACCAGCCGGACCAGAGGTCTGGGTTCCGTTCCTCCCACTGGTGAGAGGGAAACGGGTGCCCAGCTTGCAGAGCACAGGAACACTGTCTGTAGTCGTGGCGCGGTTCCTTGATCCCACAGGGAGCAAAGAGCACAGCTGCAGAACCCAGGCCACAAGCTGGGGGCCAGGCCGACGCAGAGCCTTGGGAGTCCGAGTCACTCAGCACCCGGGCACACCTCCTCCTCTCCCTTACCTCTCCGTTGTTGTGGTGATGGCAAAACACAGGTAAGATAAACCCGATCTCTAGCCGTTTTAAGTAAACCATTTCGTGGCATTTAGTACACTCACCAGGTTGTGCAACCACCTCGATGGAGCGCCAGGATGTCCTCATCAGCCCAGACACAAACCCGCAGCCATTAGCTGTCACTCCACCCCTCCCCCCAGCCCCGGCAACCACTAATCTGCTTTCTGTCTCCACGGATTTTTCTATTCTAGATATTTCATATACATGGAATCATTCACATGTGGCCTTCTGTGATATATGATGTTGTCAAGGATCATCTATATTGTAGTGTCATTCCTTTTTTAAAAAAAAGATATTCTTTTAAGGGAGCCAGGAAAGGGGGGAGAGGAAGGGGGGGGAGAGAAAGAAAGAGAGAGAGAGAGAGAGAGAGAGAGAAAACAAAAACAAATATCAATCAGTTGCCTTCCATATGTGCCCGGACAGGGAATCGAACCCGCCACCTTTTGGTGTATCAGACAACACTCCAACCAACTGAGCCATGAGGCCAGGCTGTGCTTTATTCCTCGTAATGGCTGAGTAATGCTCCACTGTACAGATGGACAACATTTTGTTTGTCATCTGTTGATGGACACTGGGGCTGTTCCCACCTTTTGACTATTGTGAACAATGCTGCTGTGAACAGTCATGTACTGATTATGTTCCTTCAAAAGTCAGGTTTGTTGAGGTGTAATTACATACAGTAACACCCTTCTCAAGTGGACACTTCACTTAGTGTAGATGCTCCCGTGTCTCCCTTTCAACCCCTGGTGCAGTGGGTGACAGTCGCCCCATGTCAGAGGCGAGGACATGGGGTTGGAGAGGCTGAGCATCCCCTAGCTCTGAGGGTGCAGCTTGGGTCGAGCAGGCCTCTATGGCCTCCAAGCTCTCACCTTTCACCTCCAGGCTGTCATCGTGTCAACTCCCAGCCAGTCCTGGCTTCTGTTCTTGCCTGAGAACAGGGACACGGTGGCACAGACAGCGCTACAGGGCTCTCTCCCGCTCCTTCTCATGTCCCCTAACCAAGCTCCCAGCACTGCCAGGAGGGCTGGCTGCAGGTGCCTGGGCCTGGGAGGTCGGTGGGAAGGGGTAGTGGGAAGGGGTGGTGGGAAAGGTGGTGGGAAGGGCGGGCGCCGATCCGCAGACGCTCAGAGGCTACGAAACGCCATGTGCAGCTGCATGTGGCACGTAGGAAGACCTCACCCAAACCAGACAGTTTGGCAGAAAGTAGGAAGTGCCAACATTCATCCAAGAGAAGTAGAAACATGAACAGACCTCACAGCCGGGGAAAAACAGAGAAGTTGTCACAGGATTAACTGCAGTGACGGGGAAGACCAGACTGGTTCCTTCGAACTTGTAGGAACGGATCGTTCCCACGCTCGAAGCCGTTCCAAAGCACGGGCAAGGCTGCAGCAAACCCGAAACCCCCAAACTGGGAACCACGTAGGAAAGGAGAGCATGGGACTGCTGGTCCCTGAGCTGATGGCGGGCCTGGGACACTCCTACAGCTTGTGCTCAGAGAGTCAGTGGCCTGCGCTGGGCAGGGTCACGCTCCCAATAGCCTGTCCATCGCGGGGCTCAGGGAGCCACCTCCACAGAGCGAAGGGCGAGGCGGGAGGATGTTTGCAAGAAAATAGCCCTTTGGAGAAAGCCTCCTGAGACACTGGCCAGGAGGGCCCCACAGACACCCCCACGGTCGCCCTACTCCAGCCCTGGGGGCCTCTGGCTGCTTCCCTCGAATGAAAACATCTTCACCGGAATGTGACCCAGGAACTGCCCCTCTCCCTCAACACCCTCCCTCCAGGCAATGCTGCCCCCCCCTGAGACTCTGTCCCAGGTGCCGAGACAGTGGGGAGGAGGTTATGGGGCCAGAGGACTCCTCGCTGGCCTGTGACCCCGTAGGGAGAGGCTGAGCGTCCCCTCTCTGCGCCTCTGTTTCCAGCTGTGAGCCAGGGCTGCCTCTTGTAGCCCCAGCTGCCCCTGGGACAGGGCCATGCCATCAGCAACAGGTAAGCACTTTGTAAACCCTTTCTCCCTGGCCCTGGCGGAGTTTTCAGGCTTTGGGGACGTCTCTCCGTTTGCCCCCAAAAGTGTCATAGCCACAGTGACACTTTGCCACCAGGCCTTGTGTCCCTGAGCCAGATTCTGCATCCCACTGAACCCCAGGAGCAAGCAGAGGGAGACAAAGACCCAAGCGTGAGCAGACCTGTCGGGACAGCAGGTAGGAGGGGAGGAAGGCAGGAGGCAAAGGATGCCGGCGAGAGAGCCAGGCTGAGCAGGTCACCCGATCCTCCATCCTCCTCCATCCTGCTTGGCAGGGAGCTCTAGCAACCACCACAAAGATACGATCCATGACCCTCCTGATGGGAGCGGGCTGGGGTACCTGGACACCGATTCGTCAGCCACGGGGGAAGGCACTAACCTCCAGCACTCGGGCCTGCCCCGCAGCGGGCTGGGGGCGCTCCCGGGGCCCAGAAAGCACCTGGAAAAGAGATCCCTTCGGGGGCAGGCGGCTGGAGGCCAGGCTGCAGGGTGAAGAGGCAAGGGAGATGGGAGTAAGGGGGCCTGACAGCATCCACTGTGCCTCCAAGCAAGCCCCTACCCAGTGGGTATCGGCTCCGGTTCAGAAATAAAGAAGCCAAAGCTGGCGGAGCCGCTGTAAGTCGAGGGAGACATGTGAAGCCCTCACAGTTTGCCTGCTTTCCATTCTTCCTTCCTCCGTCTGGCCCGGGATGGATGGGCTGTCGGAAGCAGCAGACAGGCCCATTTAGAAACTGCTCTTTCCAGAGCGGATGGCAAGACCTCATCCAGAACCTCTCCCACCCCGGAAACACCCGGGGCGACGCTCTCTGCGGCTCGCGGGAGCCGGCCTTCCAAGGATTATTAAATGGATCTTTCCTCCCTCTGGCGTGTGTTTCCTTCAAGGCCGCGTGCCGGACCGAGCAGCAACAAAGCAGGCAGCCCAGGGCAGCATCAACCCAGCACACACAACAGCCTGCGCGCTTTGATTTAATACAGCCGGCCCCCACTGGGCTGCTTTAATTGTTTCCAGATTCTGAAAATACTTGAAAAGAGGATGCAAATGGAATCATCCACCTCTGGCTACCTCAAGCGTCTGGAGCTCGCTAGGCCGAATGTCCACGTGGGCTGTGTCCTCAGAGAGTCAGCTGGGCAGAGGGAGTGGAACCCTGATGTCACCAAGACAGATGACCCTGGAGGAGGACGCCAGATGGGGCACTTGCAGGGTGCCGCTGGGAGAGCAGCTGGTCACCACGGTCATTGTCCCGGCTGAGATGGCCGGTAGGACTCGGAGGGCGAGGGCCAGGTGTGCTGCCTTCTTTCCCGGAGCCCACAGAGCTGGGCGGTGGCAGCGGGTGAAGGGCTGGAGCGCCAGGAGTCTGTTCAGGGAGCCAGTAGCCCAGCGAGGTCACTGCCAAGCACCTGTCCGGCCCCCTCCGGCCAGAGTCACTCTAGAGGGTGAAGCCACACCAGGCCCCCCGTAGAAGGCCATGTGGCAGCACTGTATGAAGAGCCTGGGGGTGGAGCCCGGTGGACTTGAGTTTGGATCCCTGCTCTACCAGCTGTGCAGCCTCAGGCAAGCCACTTACCTTTCTGGGCCTCAGTTTTCATACCTAGAAAATGGGCTGGCTATGCAAACTCCAAAACGCTCAACACCGTCCGTGGAATGCAGCTACATGATGTACTGCCTCCAGTTCTGGTTGGTCAGTGTGTGTGTGAAGCACACGTACCCTACCTACAGGGCCACCTCTCACCCCAAGACCCGGGAAACCTGCTGCTAAGTGGAAGGCACAGAAGGTCTTCGGCTATTTTTAAATATATATATATATATACACACACACACACATATATATATAGTGACTTCAGAGAAAGGAAGGGAGAAGGGAAGAGAGATAACAACATCAATGATGAGAGAATCACTGATCTGCTGCCTCCTGCATGGCCCCTACTGGGGATCGAGCCCGAAACCCAGGCATGTGCCCTGACCAGGAATCAAACTGTGACCTCCTGGTTCACAGGTCGATGCTCAACCACTGAGCAACACCAGTCGGGCTTGGCTACTTTTCAAGGGCACTGGAACCTTTGTTTGGGGTTAAGGGGGGCAGGAGAGACTGGAGAGAGGGGCATCTGGAGGGCGTAGGGGAAAGGTTGGGCAGGGGGAGTGTGGGAGGAAGCTCCAGGGAAGTCCCTTGTTCTGTCCAGTTCCCAGCCCTGTCTGCCACCTTCATTGTGTTTGTAAGGCTTTCCTGAATCAGGAGAGGTTGTTTTCTTCTTGAAACCCGAGGGAGGGAGGGAACACACACACACACACACACACACACACACACACACACACACACACAGCATGCACATACACAGCACACGCGCACTAACAGGTGCACTCCCACCCAAGCCTGACACAGATGACAGCCTGTCATGGTCTGTATGTTACAAGTCAATTACGCCCACCTCCCAGTCAGCCTCTGATGCCGCTGGGGCAGCCGTCTCCCCGTATCGGATGCCGAGGAAGGACGTGGGACGATCCCCCAGGAGGGCCGCCAGCCCTCAGGAGGCTGCCAACTGTCAATTAGGAGGAAATTGGATGTGGGGGTGGCTCATTTATTTTCATCCCTCAACCTCCGTATTAAACATCATGGCAATAAAAATAAAAAAATAAAAAAAGAAAGAAAAAAGAAAAAATGGTGTGGCTCCAGTGTGGCCTCGGGCACGGTTCTGAAAAGCCCTGCCCTCATTTTCCCCACCTGTAAAATGGAGCCCTGCCCACCCCGGCAGCCGGGTGGGGGTCCCTGACTCAGAGGATGTCACAGCCTGGACCTTGGTCCAAATCAGAGCCTGCCGGAAGGTGGGGAAAGCAGGCCCACAGCCAGGGTAGAAATGCGTCTCCTTTAGACCCTGTGTCTGGGCAGCTTTGAGTACAGGCTTGAGAGCAGATAAGCAAAGACACTTCCGGAGGGGAGCGGAGACCCCTGAAGCCCACCGCAGGGGGTGGTGGCTCGTGGGTGGTCACCCAGGAGTGACAGAATCAACGGCCCTCTGGAAGGGGAGCTCCTGCTGGGAGGCCTGGGACCCCTCCCGTCGAGTCGGTGCTGACAGGTGAACTGTCCAGCCCCGGGTACCTGGGACAGCTGCACTCTGATCATAACAGCAGCGGGCCCAGCCTCTCAGGCTCCACTCCCATCCCTGGCAGCTGGACACGGCTCAATCAGACACCTGGACACCCATAAAGGCTGCCCGATTTTGTTTTTGTTTTTTTAATCCTCACCCGAGGATATTTTCCCATTGATTTTTAGAGAGAGAGGGAAAGACAGAGAGAAACATTGATGTGAGAGATACACATCAATTGGTTGCCTCCTGCACGAGCCCTGGCCAGGGCCTGGCCCGGGAGGAGCCTGCAACCTAGGGTACGTGTCCTTGACCGGAATTGAACCTGGGACCCTCCAGTCAGCAGGCCGACACTCAATCCACTGAGCCAAACCAGCTAGGGCCAAAGGCTGCCCTTTATCCTACACAGTTTGTAGCCCAAAACTGACTCCCCTGACCTGCAACACCCTCTCCCAAAACAGTGACACCCACTGCCCACACTGCTCTCCACCGAGGACCCATGTTTGGGGTGGGGGCCCGTGGGAAAGGGGAGGCAGGTGGGGGCCTAATGCAAAGTGCAGAGCAGGACAGAAGGGGCTCACCGCGCAGTCCCTGCCGGGTGGTGTGACCGGCACTTTTATTATCATCACCATCGCCATCCTCATCACTATTAGGAGGAGGACCTGGGGGTGCAGCTGCTGCCATGTCAGAGCCAAGAGAGGCTCTGTGTTACGTGCTGCCTCTGCACTGATGTTCTCTGGGGCCCCTGCCTACCCAGGCCGGAGGCGTGAGAGCAGGTAAGCAATGACCCTTCCCGAGTTCCAGGCCTGGACAACCCACTAGGGTGGAAAGACAGATGGTGCGTGCTATGGGAACATAGAGAAGACAGATAGTGCTATGGGAACATAGAGTACAGAAGGCTCCGGGGGGCAGGGGGCGCTGGGAAAACCATCCCCTCCCACCAGCTGTGACACAGCCCCTGGGCGAACCACATTCTTTACATGTAGTGCTCATCCCGTCTTGACACAGACACACTTCCATTATCTCCATTTCACAGAGGAAGAAACAGAGGCTCAGAGAGGCAACGGGTGAGGCCAAGGTCAGCGGTTAGCCTGTGGCAGCGTTTGAACCAGGTTATCTGACTCCACCGTCCATGTTTAACCAGCACACTCTGCTGCCTCTTACACAGCAGAATGTCTTAACACACTGGCTGCCTGAGGAGGGGCAGCCTGCAGAAGGCTCTGAAGGGTGAGTAGGAGTTTGCCAACAGAGGAAACAGGGAACGTGTAAAGTGTTCAAAAGAATGGAGGTAGCCCTAGCCAGTTTGACTCAGTGGATAGAGCATTGGCCCAAGGACTGAAGGGTCCCAGATTTGATGGGGACAAGAGCATGTACCTCGGTTGCAGGCTTGATCCCAGACCCTGGTCAGGGTGCGTGCAGGAGGCAACCAATCGATGTGTCTCCCTCACATCAATGTCTCCCTCTCTCTGTCTCTCCACCCACTTCTACTCTCTAAAAATCAATGGAAAAATATCCTTGAGTGAGAACTAACAAAAAGAAAAAAAGAGAGAGGTAGAGAATGGAGATAAGTAAGTATAGCTAGAAGAAAATATAGGCCTGGCACATAGTAGGTGCTCAATAAATATTTGTTGAATAAGGTGCTGGAGACAGTGAGAACAGTGAGGTACAGACTAAGGGGTTTGGTTCTATTCTGCATGCACATGCCTCTGCACCCAATGCCTCCTATCCCTGCACACACACACACACACACACACACACACTCACTGCCCTCCCTTCCTTCCTGCCAGTCCCCAGCAGTGCCCCTGAATGTCCACGACAAGCCCTCTGCTGCCCAGTACCCCCTTTCATGCCCAGGATCCTTGGGGATCCTGAAGGAGTGACTGAGAAGAGGACTCAGGTGGACAGGGGAGGGAAAGTTGGTACATTTCGCTTCTAGGTGTTTATGGAGAGGGCCACACGCTGCGGGGGAGGCTGGCTGCCCACGCTTCCCCTGCTTCCTGACTCTGGGCTGGGGAGGAGGCCTCGGATGCGGCTCTGCCTCAGGGGAGGGGCGGGAGTCTCACGGGAGGCCTGCGGCCGCCACTGCTGCTGCTCTGATAACCTTCAGCCCTGACCTCATTTCCCACGGAGGCTCATGCAATTTCTTCCAATTTTCCACATAATTAGCTGAGCGGGAGACGCATCCCTGCTCTGAGGCAGGAAGGAGCTGCTGCTCCAGGGCCTAAGGGCCTGTGGCTGAGGGCAGAGCCACCCCTGCAGGCTCCCTCCTTTCCCCGCCCCACTCCCCCCAGCTCAGCGGGTAGGACATCCCCTGCAGTGGGGGGATAAGGTGGAAAGAGGCAGGGCTCAGCGCGGTTTTAAGTCTCCATTCCCCCACCTGCTGGCCATGTGACATCAAGTCAGATGTCAGTCCCTCAGGCCACTGAAAGATGTGGGTCACACAGGGTTTTTCTGAGGATGAAACTACACGGGACTCAGTGACCAGTACCCATAAGTGTCCACTAGATCCTTTCTCTGCCCCCACACCTCCCAGGAAATGTTCACCCCCTCCCTCCCGCTCTCACTCTTTCTTTACGACCCCCCACCATCCCCTTCCCTTCCTGGGGAGGCAGGGCTCAGCCGTTCGGAGGTGGGTCTCCGTCCCGTCTGCTAGTGACAGTCAGCAAGGTAGACCGCCGGGCCTCGGTCTTGCCATCTGCGAAGTAGGCCAGACAACAGAAGCAACCTCAAGGTTTGGAAGAAATCGGCCCACAGTACAGAGTGGCCGCAGGGGCCCTTGCAGGGAGCAGGTGCTCAGCTCCCCCACTGGGTCCCTGTCCTGGTGGACGCTGTCACTCTGACCCATTAAAGGGAAGCCCCGGGCACCTCTGAAGAGCTCGCCAGCAGCGATCCCCAATTTGGCGGAGCAGAAGCAGGAATGAAGGGTAGAGGCCTCCCTGATGGGCCCTGACAAGCATTAACTCACTTTTGGGGCCTCCGTTTCCCTAATTGAGCAACGCAGGGTCATTCCTGTCCCACGTATCAAATCCCTCCTTCCTGACTGCAGAGGTGTCCTGGGGAGGGAAGACACACAGCCTTGCCCCCAGGGCAGAAACCGGTCCCTTCGGCCCCCACGGTGCCCACAGCCTGGGGAGGAGGCCACGCCATCCCCTGGGAGCCTTGGGGTCCCGGAACAGCCTTCCCCTGACAGCATGAGCGATTCCCTTCCTCCCTCCGAGCCGGCGCCAAGGCCTGGAATCCATCATTTCGCGTCGCCTGTCGGGGGCTCTGCCGGCTGCCAGGCTCCTCTCCCGGGAGTGCAGCACCCCCCACAGCGTGGGCCCAGGGCACCCAGAGCACGGCCAGGCTGAGTGCAGACACCTGGGTCCATACCGCCCCTGACCATGGACATGGCCCTCCCCTCCTGACCCTGGGATGCTGACTGGAGAAATGTGCCATTAGGTCGCACGAGCCTCGTACACCTGGGTGTGGTTGGGGTCTCACCCCCCGCTTCCTGTGCACCCCACAAGGCCTGCTCAGAACACTCCTCCCTCACAACCATCAGAACCTGCCCTGGACACGTGTCCTTTCGGCGTCTGCCCCCAGCAGCATCGGCCGAGTGGTGGCCTCCGGAGCCAGAGACCCTCCCTCAGGGTGTTGGCCTGGATCATGGGGCAGCTCCCCACACTCTGGGGACATGGGCCTCAAGGATAAGGGCTGAGCCCAAAGGAGGGGTGGGGGGATCCCACTTACAAGGGACAGGCGGGGCACACTCAGGAGGAGGCCAGAGGGGGCCTGAGCTGGCAGAGGGTCTATGTGGTGGGGTCCGGAGGGCGGAGACTGGGTCCCCGGATGTCAGACTCGGCAGCAGTCAGTCAGGACCGCCTCCCCACTGGAGGGTGGCCCAAGCTCCTTTCCGCTTTGCCTATGAAACAGGCATGCCAGGCAGCTGAGACGGGTGACAAGCTTTTCCTGCTGCAAATAAGCTAATTTCAACCCCCCCTGCCCCCATCTATACACCCTGCTTCTACCCGTAGGCCCTTGTTCGGCTGACTCCATCGCTTGCTTGCTCTGAAGAATAAAAGGGTGTTAATTCCCCTCCCATCGTTCCCAATGTGGCCATGCCGGGCAGTGGCTCCCCCACCCCTGCCAGTGACACGGTGATGAGAGCGAACGTTTATTGTGCATTTACAACCCGCCAGGCACCCTCCAAGCACGCCAGGAGGCCCCACTCCCAGTCTACACCCCTCCAACCTGCCCCGGCCTGTTTGCTCTTCACCACAGCCCTACACACCGCCATGGCACCGTTACTGCCTCATTTCTCAGAGGCAAAGGCTAAGCACAGAGAGGCCAAGTCGCTAGAATGGCATCACACAGCAACCCAGAGTCTGATCTCAAAATGGGGGGACTAATCCCCCTGGCCCCGATGCTTCTGTGTTCAGGACACACCCGACACCAGGGGTTCCCCCAAAGGGAGGGGCCCCTTCCACAGCCTTCTTTTGTGACGCTACCCATGGTGGAGGCTGGCAGGGAGAGCGAGTGCCCGAGCCGCTGGCAGCACATGGCGCTGTGTGCCGGACACGGCACAGGTGGGCCTCCCAGAGTACAGGCAGCACCATGACCAGTGCCTTCCCTCCGCCCTCCAGCCCCAGGCTGAAGGCTGTTTCCAGGTCTCAGAGAGAGGCTGTGCCAAGGATGGGGGGGCGGGGGCGGGGGCGGGGGTGCTCCTAGCACCACTAGGTCAGAAATAAAATGAAAATGTGTGAAATACAGACGGGGCCCCAGGAACGCGGGGGCTCCACAGAGCGGAAGAGGTCCAGCTGGGTGAGGCCAAGGCTCCCATCCCACCGGGACCAGCTTCTGGCCAGCGGTGCCAGGCACAGGGGGCGGTGGGCTGGTTCACCCAGCTGCACGGGGCCAGGTTGACACGGGGTCTCTGTGGGTTTCCTTGTGCTCCAGAAGGATCTGGGTGGGCAGAGAGGCAGACAACGTACTTTATGTCCAGGACACACGTCCGCACAAAGACGTTACTTCCCATCTTTCATGGGCCCCACTCCCAGTCGACAGCCCTTCAAACTGCCCCTGGCAGGCTGTGCCCCATGATCACACTCCTCACCTCCAGGCGAGATGTCACTTCCACTGGGAACACCCATCCCAACTTTCCCACCTAGAGGCACTGAGAGTCTATGGAAATCTCACTCAGGTGCTTCCTCCTCCTGGAAGCCCTCCCTGATGCCCAGGCTGGATAGGGGACTACCCTGGGCTGAGCTCTGGCACACCACTGTCTGTATGTCTTTGTCCTCCCTTCCCCATCCCTTACTAGAATAACCTGGGGTGGGTACGTTTGCTCTGGGTCTCCAAAGGGCCTGGCTGAGTCCTCCAGAGTCTGAGAGTCTAAAAACAGACAGAGACAGCAGTCACAGCTCTCGGGGGGCGCAGGAGGGGTGAGAGACAGCACAGGGTTGGGATGAGGGTCTGGCTGGAGCTAAAGCGACAAGAGATGAAGCTGCAGCGAAGGGGGCTGGAGGAAGTAGGGGGTATCCAGTAAGTGATGGGGTAGGGCCTCCCCCCTCCCAGTACAAGCTCCTGAAAGGACAGTGGATGGTAGCCCCAGGCAGGGTGGCCCATGGGAGGGGCCTCAGATACCCACCCACCCTCCCAGCAGCACTGAGGGGCTAGCTTCAGTCCCTCCCCACCCAGCGAATCCTCCCAGCTACCTCACCCTGCCATCACCTTTGTCTCTGAGGCCACACTGTGGCTTTACTTTCAGTGACCTTGATACTGGTCAGGTCAAATATTTCAGTTCAGTGGATTCATCCAGCAGGAGTGTGTTTCTATGGCAACAGGGGCTGACTCATAGCACTCTCCTGGGCCCCCCAGCGCTCTCCCCTCCAGGAAGCCACACTCAGTGCTCCTGCCTGCATGCCCACCTTCACAGCGCTTCCCAAGGTGAGAGGTGACTGCCCTGTGCTTGCCCATCAGCCCTGGAGTGCGCTGTAAGGGCCAGGGTTGCAGAGCCCCCGCCGCTGGCCCTCAGGTCCCATAACATGAGCACAGGGGCTGTTGTCCATGAGGACACACAATCCATGTGCAGCCTTAGCCGTCAGCATCAGCGTCCAGATGGGCTCTTGTTTTCTCCCGGGGACATCTGCTGACCCGCCCAGGCCGGCTGCAGAGAGAAAGGGAGGCGTGTGGAAAAGATGTGAGGCCCAGCTCGGCATTTTGGGGGGATTCAACTGAGACAGCCCGTGACGCCATTTCAGAGGCTGTGTCCTAACGGCTCTCGTCCTGTCCGAGGAGCTCAGGTTACCTGGGGAAAAGCCTGGCACCTGAGAACTGGGCGCTCAGCCGTGTTTTAAGCTACCAGTCTTCATGGTTTGCCCTCACCTCCCCTCCTACTCACGATCTGGGTGCTGTCCTTCTGCCCTGCGATGCTTGTGTTCCTGCAGCCCCGGCACAGAGCAGCGCTTTCCTGCTGATTAGCATCCCTGCTGTGGCCCCAGTGCCAACCAGCACTTACTGGGCGCTTGCAACACCCCACAAGGGCTCTTGGGGGGCAGGAGTCCTGGTGCCACCACTCACTCGAGATGGGAAAATTGAGAGGTTAAGAATTTGACCACGTGCCCACAGCAGTAGCAAGGGTGCAGAGCGCCTATGATTTATCGCACGTTATGATGTCCCCATGATGCTAAGGGGGCAAACTACAGCCCGCGGGGCCAGATCCGGCCTGTTTGAAATGAATAAAACTAAAAAAAAAAAAGACCGTACCGTTTTATGTAATGACTAGGGGCCCGGTGCACGGAATTCGTGCACTGGGTGTGTGTGGGGGGGAGTGTCCCTCATCCCAGCCTGCCCCCTCTCACATACTGGGAGCCCTCAGGCGTTGACCCCCATCACCCTCCAATCGCAGGATCGGCCCCTTGCCCAGGCCTAATGCCTCTGGCTGAGGCGTCCGGCCCGGGCAGCAGGGACCCGCAGCTGCAGCGGCCCCACGATCGTGGGCTCTGCTTTAGGCCCAGGCAAGGGACCCCTAGCTCCCAGGACTGCCAGCTTCGACCGTGCCCACCTCCCATCGCTGGCTCCACCCCTACTTCCTGCTATCACTGGCCAGGGCGGAAAAGGCACCTGATTCTCTGATCATGGCTGGGGGGCAGGGCAAAGGCGGCCCCAGGGCCACCTTTGCCCTGCCCCCCAGCTCTTAGCTCCCCCCTTGGTTTTCCGATCACTGTCAGTGGCAGGGGGCTTCTTCCTGCATTCCCTTTCGCCTCCCTGCATTGTGCCTACATATGCAAATTAACCGCCATCTTGTTGGCAGTTAACTGCCAATCTTAGTTGGCAGTTAATTTGCATATAGCCCTGATTAGCCAATGAAAAGGGTAGCTCGTACGCCAATTACCATTTTTCTCTTTTATTAGTGTTGATGTTTACTTTGAATTTATATTAGTTCACACAAACACTCCAGCCATGCTTTTGTTCTGGCCCTCCGGTCCAGTTTAAGAACCCATTGTGGCCCTCAAATCAAAAGCACTTAAATCATTGGTTCTCAACCTGTGGATCGCGACCCCTTTGGGGATCGAACGACCCTTTCGCAGGGGTCACCTAAGACCATCGGAAAACACATATATAATTACATATTGTTTTTGTGATTAATCACTACGCTTTAATTATGTTCAATTTGTAACAATGAAATTGGGGGTCACCACAACATGAGGAACTGTGTTAAAGGGTCGCATTAGGAAGGCTGAGAACCACTGAGTCTTAAATGCATTCATCTCATAGGATCGCCCCCAAACCTTATGATGTAGGGACTTTTATCACCCCCCATTCTACATTTGGGCAGACTGAGGCACGGGAGTGAGGTGCGCAAGGTCACGCAGGGAGCAAGAGGCAGAGCCTGTTTGCACCCAGAGCCCAGGCCCTCCGCCCCTCTGCCGGCGCCTCCCAGCCGACGCTCAGAACGCCCTGTTCTTCAAGAGTAAGTTCTTTCTGAAACCTGACCATGACAAATTATTTTTTTAATGGTTTTAATTTATCCCCCTTTCCTCGGAGAGTGTCACAGGCAATCTGCTTCTCCCTGTGTCTGTGAGCCTCCTCGTCTCTTGTTAGTGGCTCAGCTTTGAACATATTTCCTTTTATCATGTGGTGACACACGGTGGCGGAGGGCGATTCCGGGAGAGATTGTCGGGGAGGGGCCGGGCTAGAGTCTGCATCGCTCCTGACAGCTAATTAGCTGTGTGCCTTTGCACCAGGGGCCTCTCATATGGCAGGCATCATCCTCATGGCCCCGAGGCTGCACGCCGAGGCCTCCTCCTCCATTCCTGCGTCGGAGATTCCCAGGGTAACGATTTCCATTTTGGTGGTGCCCTTGACATGGGCCTGCCTGTGGCAGGGATAGGAGGGCAAGGCCGGAACGGCTGATCCTTGGGGACTGAATTTGCCAACTATCATCAGGGGGCTCTGGATTGGGACCCAGACCAGAGCAGGTGTCTGAGGCGCCGGTGACCTTGGGCAAGTCTGCCCTCCCCAAGGCTCAGTTTCCTCATCTGCATATTGGGTAGATGAGCGCCATATGTTTGGCTCCCTAAGCTTGCTGCTGGCATCCAGCAGGAGAATGAGAGGCAGGCTGAGCTGAAAGAATGATGTGTCTGGGTTCCTCCATTCATCATGTATGTACTGAGTTCAATATGTATTGAGCACCTATGTATGCAGGTTCGGGGCACTGCTCTAGGTGCAGGGGGCTGGGGGAAGGAAGGAGAGGGTAAGGAACCATAAGTAGCACGTGTAATCCCTCTGATTGTCGATGTCGAGGCCCAGGTCTGGGGAGGGGCCGGGCTGGCTTGCATGCTCCTGACAGCTCGTTAGAGGTGATTAGAAGCATGAGGAAGATGAAGCAGGGAGGTGAGGGGATTATAGGGTGGGGAGAGGTTGCACTTTAAAATAATAGCATGGTCAGGAAAGGCCGCACTGACTGTATCATCGTTGATTATTACCATAATGTCTGTGAGGATGAGTAACAAAGATCATCAAATCTTTCTTTCTTTCTTTTGCCTGTTAGGAAAACACAGTCTATTTTTTTATTTTTTATTTTTTAGGGCAGGGTTCTCACACTCGGGCAGCATCAGGGTCCCCTGCAGAGCTTGTCACACAGGTAGCCTGGCTGTCCCCAGGGTTTCTCATCCAGAATCTGCATTTCTGCCCAGCTCCCGGGTGACCCCAATGCTGCTGGCCCAGGACACAGTTTCAGAATCCCTGGTCTGGTCTGGAAATGGACTTGGTTCGTGCATTAAAGGTTGATTTCTTCTGCCTATTGGATGTGGCCCATGAGAGCCACTGGCTCTGATACCTGTGACAAACACTTAGGAGGCACCTAAGATCAGATCAAACAAACTGTATGAAATCACCACTTTCCCATTTCATATGGTTCCGCTTACTGTGCGCTGGGTCCAAACAGCCATCCTGGCCTCACGGAGCTGCTGCCCGTCATTTCCCTGGCTACAGGGTGGAACCCTCCTTCTTTGCCCAGAGGTCCCCCGCCCCCCAGCAGGGGTCAAGGCCTGGCCCGGGCCCAGGACCCCTGGAGCCTCTGGGAACCTCCCCTCTGCCTCGAAGCCCCCAGGGCCTCCCTGAAGTGGCTCTGGCCCCAGAGAGAGATGAAGGGGGAGCAGCAGGCCCACTGACATGCTGAAGGATTGCCATGGCAACAGTGCAGGGCGGGCCAGCTGGCAGGAGCAGAGTCTGACAGAGCCACAGGCCTGGCCTCCCACTAAGGCAGGGCTGGCCTGGGAAGCAGAGGTCACATGGGGCTGGGGGGAGGGGCAGAAGCCCCCACATGACAGGTTTGTGTCCTTTTTGAGGAGAGTGCGGTGACCCGACTTGGGCTGGACATCTGGGGAAACCCACCTCCCTCCTCTGCACACATGGGGGTGGGGTGGAGGGCTCTTGCTGGAATTCTCGGATACCATCTGAATCACAGGGCGCCCCTGCCTCACCTCACCTGGATCCCCGTGGGGAAGGGCCCCTGGCCGCGTGATCCAGGAGGCTGCGCTCCCTGTTCCTGCAGCAGGTAATAGGTATTCGGTGAAAATGTGCCTAATAGGATAATGAACAAATGGGCATGTTCATGACTGCCCCTTTGAGGCTTTGTCTGAGGCTCATGGGAGGCTGCTGGGTGCAGGGCTGGGACAAAAGATCCCTGAGATTAAATCTGTTGCCTCCTGCCTCCCCTGCCCTGCACATGCAGGAGGCAGCACCCACGGCCTTCTGGACCTTTCTTGCTCTCATTTGCACATTGGAAGAACTCAGAGCCTGCTCCCGGGACACAATGCCAGGAAAATGTGCGTCCCCGGGAGCTCCCGGACCCTTTTCCCTCCCTCTGTCCCAGGACTGGAAAAAGGCCATTGGGTTCCTTCAGGGGAGCTTGGCTATTCCAGGCTGTGTGATGGGCCTGCAGGGAGGTGGAGGGGGCCTTGGCCAGCTCTGTTCCTTCTCAAAGCAGGCAAGGAGGCCCTGTTCCCACTAGGCCTCCCCCAGGCTCTGTACAGGGTTATTCTGCCCATTCTACAGATGAAGAAACCGAGGTCCTGAAAGTGAGCCAAGATGCCCAAGGTTGCTGGGCAAAGTGAGGAACTGAGGCCAGGCTCCCTACTGCCATGCCCCCTCCTGGACTCTCTGAGCTGAGAGATTAAAAGGAGACTTTTAATTTAATTTCTTTACAATGAAGGTAATCTGTAAAATGCTCAACCAAATGTAATTTCATTTCTCCTATCTCCTAAGCCTTCTCCTATAAATCAATTTACAAATATGGTGAGAACTACCCTTGTGCCGGGATGAAACCCCGGGAAGAAGAGGCCATGGCAGGACGTTTGAGGCCCTTGGAGAGGGGCCCCACTCCCTAGTTTAGCATCACCCCAGCCACCCCCAGGCAAGCTGTGCCCCAGGATCACTCCCTCCTGATCTCCACTTGGAACCCGTGCGCCACCTTCCCTTGCACTGGAGTAAGAACTTTATTGTTTGGCATGAGCATCCCTGAGGTTGGAGGACAGGTGAGGAGGGGTGAGACCTCGGGGCTGACAGCACGACTGGGCCAGTCCAGCTCCTGGGACTGGGACGGACAGGTGATCTGAGTTGGTGGATCTGAGCAGGTGGAGGGAGGAGGCGGGACAGGACCAAGGATCCCGGATAGAAGCAGTGAGTGAGCAGAGGCTCAGAGGCGAACAGGTGCTGGAGTCAGGCTGGACAAGAGGAGGGCTTTGTGAAGGGATGTGGAGCAGCACCCAAAGCAAGACCCTCCACTGCCCCACGCCCCCACTTCCCCATCTGTAAAACTGCAACAACTGGTCCCAAACCTAAGGGCGCTGAAAGGTTAAATGAGATCACGCCTGATTACAGACACACACCATAAATGACATGTTTGGCTGAGGCTGTCCTCCCTACCTAAAGCCTCCCCCCAGAGACCTCAGAGTCCCCCTGCCAAGGAGAGATCCCACAGCTCATGCCTCCTGGCATCCCCTCCCCCAACCCACTTTTACTGCAATCAGCTCCTTCAGCACCCCAACACTAAAGTCAGGTATTAGTATAACTCTCCCCACTTCACAAATGGGGAAACCAAGGCACAGAGAGGGTCAGGGACATACCCAAGGTCACACAGCTCCATATGGTAGAGTCAGGATTCAAAAGTATGCACTGATATCACCCCATTTTACAGATGGAGAAACTGAGGCTGGGAGGGCACCCTCTGTGGTTCTGGGCCACACAGCCAGGATGCTGCTGAGCTGAGCTGGCAGTTGGGCCTGTGGGTCTCCTGAGCCCAGGCTCTGACCATGGAGCTCTAGGGCCTCCCAAGCAGGTCTGGACAAAAGGTCTGGAGAACAAGCCTCTGGAAGGGCCAAGGAGGCAGGCTGAGGGGGAGGTGCAGACAGCGGGCTGGGCTCTGCCACTCATTCCTACCCCTGCTTCTCACACCCGCCGCCGCGGGGGAGCCAGAAGCTGGTAGCACCAACTGTTGCTGCTGCCTTCCCTCTCCCTGCCCATCTGTTCCCGCAGGGGATCAGGGTGGGCGGCAGGTCCTTGCCTAGATCATCCGCTGCCGACGCAGTGGGGACACTCCCCCCACCCTTCCCTTCTCCTGGGCCTGGAGGTTCGCAGGGGGCACGTTAGGGTGGGCACAGCAGACCCACATGGCCCTCCCCACCTTGAGCCTCGCTGTCACCTGTGCAAATGAGCACAGCACCACGGATGTGGCTGTGGGCTCTGAACCAGCTTCCGCCCATAACCAGGACCCCCTCCTGTGTCCTTCCCTCTATGGGTTTTCTGATCGCAGAGCCTGGGGTCCACAACACTCCCACTGCAAATGCCCCTGCTGTCCCAGAAACACACTTATTCTTGTCACCTGGTGTGTGACCTGATTTAGACTAACAGCAAGCAAGGTAGAGAGCCACGGGTGGACAGGTGCCCTCTGAGACGTCCCAGTTGGTGGTAAAGGCCCCTGGAGGCTGAGAGCCCAGAGCCATTTGTCTTAATTTTTGGCACCTGCTTCCAGACCTCCTGGGTGCTTGAGGGACCCCCTCTCCCATGCAGAGGAGTGACCTAACAGCAGAACATGCACTGGACGCGTGCTGGGTGGGGTACTGAGGGAGAGGTGAAGGGACCGCCGCTAAGAGTCAATTCGGGTCCCAGCCCAGGCAGCTAAGAGAACAAGGCCTGTGGCGCACCTGTGTGGAGGGGGACACAGGGAGGGCAGGGTGCTAGGCAAGGCCCCAAGCGAAAGGAGTTGAGTCCCGAGGGTGGAAAGGGATCGATGCCACCCCAAGACCTCCCTCTGCCCCCCCAGTTCTGATGCTACCCCTTGAGGGTTCTATACAAGCTCCACCACTTGCTATGTGACCTCTGGCCAGTTACTCGACCTCTCTGGGCTGGTTAGAAGGATAGGATGAGGTAATGACTGGCACCTGGTATGTGCTATGCAGGCTGGGCAGTAGGGCGATGATGAGGCCCAGCTCCAGCTCATACACACCTTCCCATGCTCAGGCCATGCTCCTGCCACCCAGAACCTCCTTCACCGCCCCCAAGCTCAGCACCCGGCCTGGTCCTATGTCCTGGCCTTTGCACACACAGCTCCCTGCACTGGGAACACCGGTGCCCACCCTCCTTTGCCACGTGCCTACTCAGTCTTCCTGCAGGTGGAAGGGAACGAGGAGCCACCTGTTCTGGGAAGGAGGCTGGATTAGGTGTCCCAGGTTGAGACACAGAAGAGGCCACACAGGAGGGCTCCTGAGAGAGAATCCACCATATATCCAAGGGCTGGCTCTGCCAGATCTTGCAGGGGACAGCGACATCTAGTGGGCAGTGGGCACATTGCCCATCACCCCAGGAGGACCCTCTAGGGCAGCGGTTCTCAACCTGTGGGTCGCGACCCCTTTGGGGGTCGAACGACCCTTTCATAGGGGTCGCCTAAGACCATCCTGCATATCAGATATTTACATTACGATTCATAACAGTAACAAAATTACAGTTACGAAGTAGCAATGAAAATAATTTTATGGTTGGGGGTCACAACATGAGGAACTGTATTTAAAGGACCAGAAGGTTGAGAACCACTGCTCTAGGGCTACCCCAAGTCCCCAAGTCAGCAGAGGCTCACCTCCAGGGGAGGGCCCGGGACAGAAGGGCGCCAGGCTCAGCACATTGCCATTGGCGACACAGGGCTCAGCTTCCTCTCTAGAACTCCTGCCTCCTCCCATGGGCAGCCGTGCTCCCACATGGCATATGCCCGCCATATGCTCTCCCTGTCACAGCATCCTCAGCAGGCCTGCAAGCAGCCTGCTAGTGGGGGCAGGGTGCCTTGGAGCTTGAGCACACCCCAACTGCTACATCGAGCAAGCTGCTCGGAGCTGCTTGGAGGAGTGCCAGAACCCCTATGAGGGAAGCGGCCCATGATGCCACATCACAGACAACCACACTGAGGCCCAGAGAGGCTGAGCATCTTCCTCGAGGCCACACAGCTGCAAGGGCAGACCAGTCCTGTCACCCAGAGCCGCCTCTGAATATGCATCTACAACCTCAGGGGGCTGGTGGACACACCTGCAGAATTCTTTGGTGTCTGGAAGCTCGGTGTCCATGGAAGTCCCCATGCCAGGACACCTTCCATTTCCTCTTTCCCCATCACAGCTTCAAGGCCCCCAGGAGACCACGGCCTCATGCTCTCCTGCTGTTTCCACAACCCCAGCAGTGGAATCTATAAGGCACTCTGGGCCTGAAGCCTGAAACTGACTCATGCTTCTCAAACTGGGTTCCCCAGAGCCGTGAAGTTCTGCCAGTGAGTTCGGGTTCTGCCTGGGGAGCTGAGAAAAAACTTGAGGGAGGGAGGGCTTGTCCTCTTAAATCACCGTCTAGAGCTGATTTCTACAGAAGGTCTAAGTGAAGAGGAAGGGAAGGAAAATTCTGGAACTTCGCACTACGCAAGAGGAAATACTGAGTGTCTAATAGCAGGCCTCGCCTCCTAATGCAGCCAAATATCCCTCAGGGCCAGGCTGAAGCTGCTCCACCGAATGGTTTCATAGGCAACAGATGTTTACTGAGCACCTACTAAATACCAGGGATAGTCACTGAACCCCACGGTGCAGGCGTTAACTATGGGCTCAGGACCCAGAATCCGTGGGTTCGAATCCTGCCTCTGCCATTTGTTCGTGTGGCTCAGGGACTCCATCTCGGTGCCTCAGTTTCCTCATCTCTAAAATGAACTGAAGAACAGTTCCTAGATATCGATGACAATGAGAATTAAATGAGTTAATAGATTGTATTACTTTTTCCAGGGCATATGACAAATTACCACAAACTGGGGCTTAAAAAAACAGGAATGTATTCTCTCACGGTTGCAGAGGCCATCTATGGAGTCAAGGTGTGGGCAGGGCTGTGCTCCCTCCAAAGGCTCAAGGGGCGCATCCTTCCTGCCCCTTCCTGCTTCTGCTGGTGGCCAGCGATCTTGGGCGTGGCCTGTGGTAGCAGAACTCCAACCTCTGCCTCGTCTTCACCTGCCATTCTGTCTGGGTCCAAATTCCCCTCTTCTTATAAGGACATGGGCTGGATTTAGGGCCACCTGTATCCAGCATGACCTCATTATAACTAACTGTATCTGCAAAGACCCTCCTTCCTAATAAGGTCATATTCCGAGGTTCCAGATGGACATGCATTTGGGAGGTACCATCCGGCCCCACTACATACATGTCCAGGGCTTAGGCCAGCGCTAGGCACACGGAAGTGCTCCACATGGGGTTAGTGTCTTCCCCCAGTACCTGTGATGGGGACTTGGGCCCACTCTATGGATGCGGACACCAAAGTTCAGAAGAGTGAACTGTCTGCCTGAAATCCGCCTTGCAACGTGGGGCTCAGATCCAATCCAGTTTTGTTGTCTTCACCCCGAGTATTTTCCAGGCCTGAGCTCCCCAGGACATCTGCCAGAGCAATGCGGGCATTTTCCCTACGGGCACCACCCAATGCCCCAGCGGGGAGCTTGTGCATGGAGGCTTCCAGCCCCCCGGCCAGCACACAGCCTCTCTGGTCTTTTGGATCCCGCTCTGTAATATGGAAGATGAACCCCAACCTCAACAGGAGGGTGTGGCTCAGCGGGAGGATACTGGCCAGGGGAGCCCATTTTTCCTGTTACTTTCACATGCTGCCATTCACGTATCAGTCTCATGCTGGTATAGAGCAACGGTTGGGTAAATGTTCTCTCTGACGCGGGAAGGGGCAGGAAGCCCCTTGATTGGTTTGCTCCCATCTAGCAAACAAGCACTGCGCCCCTCTGTGTCAGGCGTGTGACCGTGGCCACATCGCAGATGAGGTGGCGCCCTGCCAGGCCAGCTTCCCCAGGCCCAGCCAGGCTCACTAGGGAGGTGCTGGTGGAACACGGAACATCTCAGAGTCTGGCACGTGACGGGGTAGGACTAGAGGATCAGAGTGTGGCAGCGAGGCCTGGATGCAGGTGGGAGGCAGGGATTCACTGCCTCTGATGGGGAGGGGACAGCATGGGGCTGAGGAGGAAGCAGGTGCCAGGCTGCTGGGCAGTCACTGTATTACTTGGGTCTCTGGACCTAGGTTCTGCACGAAAGAGAAAAGGTTTCTGGGTTTAGAAAGAGCCTCATCCGCACGCTGGGAAGCTGGGGCCCCGCCCGTAAGCAGGCAAGCTCAGATGGCCCAGCAAGGCCTGTGGGCATCGTGACAGGCAGGCCCAGGCCTCTAACAGGGTCACCTGACCTCTACTCTAGCCCTGTCTGGCTTCTGAGTCAGGCAGACCTGGGACCGATGACCTTGGGTCCAGTCACCTGCTGAGCCCAGTGACACAGGGAGAAAGGTAGTGTCTGCCTGTACTGGAGGCAGCTGACAAGTGCCCAGTGCAGAGCGGGGCACAGGAGGGAAGGTGACCTCCCCGAGCAGAGGGCCAACAAGGCTGGCCTAACGACCAGGTCACATGGCTCAGTCATCCCCCGTGTTCACTGAGCACCTACTCTGTGCCACCACTTGCTCAGAACTGGAACCCAATGGCAAACAAGCCCCAAGTTCTTCCCCTTAGAGACAGGTCACATGCCTCCTCAGTGTCCGCAAGATTAGACAGAGTAATGTAGCAATGGGGCCGGAAGAGCTGCAAGAGGTTCTGTTTTGAAAGTGCACTAAAAACTGGGGTCACCATAACCCCACAAGTCCACTCCATGCTTTGTACCCAAGAGACATGCAAACCTATGTCCACGCAAAATCGGCACACACAAGTTCAAAAGCAGCACTATATTATGATAGCCCCATGTGCATACAGCCCAAATGCCCCTCGATGGTGGACAGATAAACCACATGTGGCCTCCATCCACGGAGTATCAGTCAGCCATAGAAAGGAATGAAGCACAGACACCTGTTACAGCATGGATGAACCCTGAAAATATTCTTCCAGGTGAAAGAAGTTAGATACGAAAAGATACATATTATATGATTCCACTTATATGAAACTAGAGGCCTGGCGCACGACATTCGTGCACTGGGGGTGGGGGGAGGGGTCCCTCAGCCCGGCCTTTAGCAGTCCGGGAGCCCTTGGGGGATGTCCGACGGATGGCTTAGGTCCGGGCCTAAGTCATCAGTCGGACATCCTTAGCACTACAGCAGAGGTGGGAGAGGCTCCTGCCACTGATGCTGCGCTCACCAGCTGTGAGCCTGGCTTGTGGCTGAGCGGCGCTACCCCTGTGGGAGAGCACTGACCACCAGGGGGCAGCTCCTGCGTTGAGCATCTGGCCCCTGGTGGTCAGGGTGTGTCATAGCGATCAGTCGTTCCACCATTCGGTCAATTTGCATATCAGTCTTTTATTGTATAGGATGTCCAGAATAGGCAAATCCCTAGAGACAGAAGGTGGACCAGTGGTTGCCAGAGGCTGAGGCAGAGAGGAATGGGGAGTGACTGCTAAGGGCAAAGGGCTTCTTTTAGGGGTGGTGAAATGTTCTAGAATTAGATAGTGGTGATGGCTGCAACTCTGACTACCCTAAAATCCACTAAACTCTACACTTTGGCAAGTTATTATAAAATTGTTATAAAAAAACGGCACTTAAAATAGTACTTGCAAAATGCCATTTTTCATACACTGGGGTGTTTTTGAAATTACAAAAATAAAAAGGAATGAGCACATATTGTTTTAGAACCAGAGAAATAAGAGGTGCTTGCAGGTACCCCGCTGCCATGGCCAGGGTTTTTTGGAGGCTCAGGGAGGGGAGGCCTTGCCCGGCTTCCCCAGGAGGCAGCATGGGCCCACAGCGGTGGAGAGGCAGCCACCCTGTTCCCACCAGCCCAGCTGACCAGAAGTCCTGGAGACAGCCAGCTGATGCGGGGGTGACCAAGAACAGACACCCCTGAGGCTGATCTGTCTGTAAACTGCCAGTGAGTCCTGGGGGGGGGGGGCAGGCCTCCCGGGGGCACATGTCCAGTGCTCCCAGGGGCTCCCCAGGGGATTCTTCCAGGAACCATGTGGTGTATGGGTGGCCACTATGCCCCTCTGGACAGGGACCCGTGGAAGAGGTCCAGGCCCCCTCTGAAAGAAAGTTCACCATCTCCTCTCTCTGCAGGGGGCAGGAAGCAGGGCATCTCTTGAGGTTACAGCCAAGGACTTGGTCCGGCCTCAGGATGGTGGACAGAACTGGAAGAGGGCGGGTGGGAAGCTGCCGAGGCCGTGACCAATATAATAATAGATACCACGTGCGGGAGGGGGCAGTGTGTGCCTGGCGGGGACTGTCCCATAAACCGTACACCCCCATGAGCCTTCCACAGCCGGAGAGCAGGAACCAGTGCCATCCTATTGTACAGATGAGAAAACCGAGGCACAGAGGGCTCCCCAGCTACACCACTCTCAGCCCTACGTCACTGGCAGCTGGTGCACCTGTGACGTCAGCTGTCTTCACAGAGGGTGTTGGGGGCTGGGCCGTGGGGGGCCATCTGCCTGCCCTCCTGCCACTTGCTTCTTGGGCCCAGAGCTGTGAGAAGCAGGCCCCACACAAAGCGAGGACCACAGGCCAGCAGATCGACACCCTCCCCACAACTGCAATCATGTCCATCCACAGGACACTGCCGACACCAGCTGTGTAGTTCTTCCACACCAGCACCCACATCTCCAACGCTCTGGGCACCGGCACAGCTGGGTGGCCCACAATTTGGTTCAGTTCGGACACTATCACCAGAGTTGGCAGAGAGCCCACCGGCAAGGGCTCAGTCCCTGGAGACTGTCCCCGCTTCAGACATCAATCGCAAGTCCTGGGTCTCTGTACTCCTGGCCAATTGGCTATAAATCAGGGGTCTCATGACCCTCCTAAGGTTCGACAATTTCCTAGGAGGGCTCACAGAACTCAGAAAAACATAACTTAGTGGTTCTGGTTTATTGTAAAGGCTAAAACTCAGGGACAGCCACATGGAGGACCCACATCATCCCGCTAGTGGACAGCTGGGCAGTGTGGCCCCAGATCAGCCCCTGGCCTGGACACCGCCTGTCCCATTCCGCGGCAGAAAGCCCAGGCGCTGCTCTGAAGAGCTGTCATTTCCACTGAGTGACCTCTGCTGTGCGAGGCCCCCGAGGCTGAGGGCTGGCAAAACCCTTACAGTCCCAGAATTGGGAGGGCTCGTTTGCACCCAGCTGTGCCTCTCAGTCCCAGTCTCTGAACAGGGCTAACATGAAAACGCTAGATCCCAGGCCTGGTACAGCTCTCGTGGTCCTCCCCATGACCACCCCTCACTGCACCCCATGCCTCCTCTGCGAGGCCCGGGGAGGGTCTGCAGCCAGGGTTCCTCCTGCCCCATGGGACCTAGAGAAGGGGCCCAGTGGGGTGGGCTCTGGCCCAGCATCCCCACCTGGAGCCACTCTGCTTGGGTGTACCAGCTGCTGGGAACGATGAAATCTGAACAAACGCCGCTGCTGCTTAAGTCTCTTCCATGCACGGTAAGGCGGACCTCCTCAGTTGTGCCCCAACCTGGCTGAGCAAAAGATGGACTTTGTTTACTTGGTATGTGAAGAGTCTGGTGCAGAAGGACTCAGGCACAGCTGGATCCAGAGGCTCAGACACTCCTGGGAGCTGCCTCCTGTCCGTGTCTGTCTCTCCCCCATTGCGCCCTGAGTTCTTTAGTGTTCAGGGATTCTCACTATGCAATGCCCTCTGAAGGTGCTGAGTGCCCAGTGCCCACCAGGCTAGTCCAATCAAACCACCCCCAGCATTGAGCCTCCCAGCCCTAGGATCCCCACCCAAAGGGAGCCGTTCCTGATGGCCACAGACTTTCTGAGCGGGTGTCCATGGGGGGAGATGGCGCCAGCCAGTCGCCTGTCCCTGCTCGGTTCCAGCTAAGATAAGGTTCCCAAAAGACTAATGCTGGCGTGTAAATATTAGATACTTCTGTCTCCTTCGAGACCAATTACACAGATCATGGCGGCTCCCCCAGGACCATGCCTTCCACTTACTGTATCATCATTAACAGCCTATTAGGTAACAGCTGCTGGGGGAGAGAGAGAGAGAGAAAGAGAGGAAGAGAAGATACTGGGAGGGAAGGAGAGAAGAGTCGGGGAGGGAGGGAGAGAAGCGAGGGAGACAGGAAGAGGAAAAGAAGGGTGAGAGGAAAAACAGAAAAGTGAAGATAGAAAAAGGGAAAGAGAGGAAAAGGAGAGGAAGACAGAGATAGTAAGGATGTCAGTCGCCTGTCCCTGCTCGGTTCCAGCTAAGATAAGGTTCCCAAGAGACAGACAGGGAGAGAGACAGTCAAGAGACCGGGAGAGCCCTGGCTGGTTTGGCTCAGTGGATAGAGTATCAGCCTGCAGACTGAAGGGTCCCAGGTTCTGGTCAAGGGTACATGCCTGGGTTGAGGGCTCGATCCCCAGTAGGCGGCGTGCAAGAGGCAGCCGAGCAATGATTCTTTCTCATCACTGATGTTTCTATCTCTCTCCCCCTCTGCCTTCCTCTCTGAAATCAATTTAAAAAAATAATAAAAAGAGAGATGGATGGAAACAAGCAGACAGAACAAAGGCAGAAACAAAACATTTGGGAGAGACTGGGATGGAGGCCCAGAGAGGCAGGAGGGACCGACGAAGAGGAGGGGACCCGGGAGAAGGCGGCTGAGAGCTCTGAGGAGCCCGGGCCCACCCGCCCTCAGGGTCCCCTGCCGCTGCCCTGCCTGTCCCTGTCTGCCCGCCCCTGCAGTGTGCTCACCCACTGTGCCCTCAGCCTGTAGCAGGTGGGCAGGGCGGGGGACACCAAACAGGCCCAAAGTCCTCCTAAAGCCAGGGCTACCCCCAGCAGGCCTTAACCCCACACAAAGGCAGGGAGATAAGAGCCACCGCTGTGCAGACCCCAGATCCTTCTGCTGAAAGACCTTTAAATATATGTCTAGCTCGGCCGCCAAGCACACAGTAGGTGCCTGACACTGTTTAGAAGGGAAGGAGGGGTGAAGCCTTTCCATCAGCAATTACAGACCAGCCCCTGGCAGGCCCGCCAGGCACCCAGCCCCTGCCTACATCCCCTCTTTGAGTCCTTGAAATAGCTCCTTGGGCAACGATTGGCCCCATGCAGAGATGAAAAGAAGGGGGACACAGGCAGAGTGACCAGCCTCTCTGAGGCCACCCAGCTGGGGAGCCCCACACTGGCGGTCAAGGCCAGTGACCAGGTCAGGGCCAGTGACTCCTGAGCCCTGGTGCCTCTGCTGGGAGCTAAGGGACAAGATGCAGCACTCAGCCACCCACCCCCTGAGGGCTTGAGCCAGGCTCCCTAGAGGAGGAAGGACAGAGAAGGGCCTGTGTAGTCACCAAACCTGGACTCCCCCAATAAGCGCACGTCACCCCCTGCAGGACGCCTCTCCGGGACCTTTGTGTCTTCACAGCCACCTCCTCACCCCGGGGGACCCCACTGCCCCTGAGCTCTGAGGTCCCGTCTGCCCTGAGCCTGGGCCTCTCGACACCGCTGCTGGCTTACATCCGTTGTCCGTCTGTCTGTCTGTGCACCCAAACCACAAATATCTACTACGTCCTCCCTCCCCACCAGGTACGTTTCTAGGCACTGGGGACAGCGTGAACAAGCGGACACAGACCCCCTGCGCGGAGCAGAGGATACCTGGTCAGAGGTGAGTGCCCAAGAGCACGTGGTCAAGGAAGGCCTGGTGACAGCTTCAAGGAAGAGCAGCGACCTGAGAAGACGGGGAACAGCATTCTAGGCAGTGGGAACGGAAGGTGCAAAAGCCGAGATGGGAACCAACATAGCGTGCCTGAGAAGTGGGAAGAAGCCAGGGTGCTTGGGGGCAGGTTGGGGAGGTCAGACACCCCTTGAACCCTGAGGTGAGGATTTGGAATTTCCTTCTAAGAGCACTGGGGAAGCCCCCACAGGAACCTAAGCAGAGGGTGACCCAATCCGGCCCCTCTACAAAGCTGCCTTGGGCTAAGTGTGGGGGAGGTATCAGCCATAAATCCTCACGGGGGGCGGGGGGTAGGCTGACCCTATGGCCCCCTTACCCCCACCCCCAGTCCCCACCCGCCAGGGCTCATAGGAAGAAACAGAGGTCCCCCACCCAGGTCTGCTTCCCAGCGAGTATCCCCCGCCCCCCCTTTCATCCAGTCCCCTTGGCTGCCCCTCCCCCTCTCCAGGCCTCAGAGACCTGGGGCCTTTGAGGGTGGGGGTGGGAAGCCTGGCGCCTAGGAGCCCCTGCCAGGATTTCAGGCCCCTGGGCCTGTAAAGCATTTGATTTCTCCTCCTCCAGGCCTGGGAATAATTAGGCAACAGGGAACATAAATCACGGCCTGGCCCTGTACATCTGCTGATCACATCTCCTGAGGATGAGCGAGGTGGGGTGGAGTGGGGTGCAGGGTCCCTGCAGCTGGGGCATCCTGCAGGGGGTCCAGAGCACCCCATGTCAACCATGCTTCCAGTGAGGGCATAGGGTGCTGGTGGAGTGTGGGGTTCCAGGTCTCCTGAAGCTCATACCCACAGACACACACTCACAGACACACACTCACACACTCTTATCCACTACTGACAACATACCCAGGACAGTTTCCCCACAACACACACACGCACACACACACACACACACCTACATATACAAAGACACACCTACACCCCACAGACACTCACACACATGCATACACAGACGCCCCAATACACACACGAGCACACAGAGCACACATGCACACAGCATCCCCCTAATGAGGAATGGGGAACTGCAGGTTTGGTATTTGAGCGCCACCTACGGTCTGTCTCCCAGAACAGCCAGACTGGACCAGGCCCAGGCAGCACCCTTCACCCCCACCTCCACCCTCCAGTCAGAGGAGGACGCTGCTTTCTGTTAAAGGCCCCTAATCGGTATCAATCCTGGTACCTACACCTATAAAAAGCACTAAAATTAAGGGCAGTAGGAAGGAGTGCTGAGGACTATTTTAAGAATTAAATATTTTAAAATTTGAACGTAACTGCTTTAAAACCACATGATTTTATCTTAATAAATCCAACCAAAAGGGGGCAACGACAGGGGCGTGTGTGTGTGTGTGTGTGTGTGTGTGTGTGTGTGTGTGTGTGTGTTTACCACTCACGGTCAGTTAGGAAGCTCCTTCTCCAATGGCAACGACAACAATAGCAGGGTGGGTACAGAGCCACTCCTGGCCAACGCCGCCCACTACAGCCGTGTGTGATGGGGATCTAAGTAAATAAAATTATGAATGAATGCTGGTATAAGTCTCATGTGAGTGTGAGGAGCCGAGCAAAAGATGGTGATGGAGAATTCCTCACAACGGCCTCTGTGTCCGTCGCTCAGGAGGTTCACTGATGGCCAAGGGGCTCTGCTCAGTGGCAGAGCTGGACATCGGAACCGGGGCTGAGTTCTCCAAAGTCTATGTGCTCCACGGTCACACGAAACTGTCCCCACCCTCATCTCGTTTCACCTCCTTCTCCAGAGCAAACGGGTCTGGGCGGTGCACCCTCAGCCTGCCGCCAGGTGCACCCACTTTTCTCAGGGCTCCCCGCCCACGGGGTTTACCCCCTCATTCACACTGCAGCCTCTTACACTCCTGACCCTTTAGCTTTTCTCTTTCCGGGCTGGACGCCCCCAACCCCTGCTTATAGGCTCCTTTCAGCAGATGCCTGGCCGGGGGGTGACCCTGCAGCAACAGGACCCAGCACAGGGGGCAGCCCCATGTCTCCTTGCACCTCGAGGGCACAGCAATGTGCATGCACCTGCCATCCGAGATTTCCTGGGGCCCTCCCTCCTCCTCAGCAAGTGACAGACGCATGGGCCACCCTCCGGGGGAGTCTAACCAGAGGAAGCCACCCCCGCGGAACCTCCCTGCCTTTCCGGCCTCTGAGCCAGTAATACACAGTCCCCTGGCCCCCGGTAACATTTCTTTTTACACTGAAGGCTTTTTAAAATGTGAAAGCGTGTAGAACATTGCACAGTTAAAAGTGAGGATCCCTCGGACTTCCAGGAGTGGCCATTGTCCACACTTTTCTGCACATTGTTCCAAACCTGTCATTCCCACATGTGCACATGTGTGTGCGTGTGTGGGTGTGTACGCATATTCTTCTTTGCCGGAACCCAAACCAAAGCACATCAGACATGGGTCTGCCCCGTGCTTTCTGGCTGCATGGAGGCCAGTGCCTGGATCCCTTGGTTAATTTCAGCAGAACAGGGAGTGGCCAGGGGTCCTGCCGTGGGCATCTGCGTACCCCCCACCTCCTTCAACACGTCAGCCTGCTCTGAGGTGTGGTGCCTGCCCCCTGAGGGCTCCTCTGGGGTGAAGGTGACAGCAGGGGACACAGGCCTGGCAGCAAAGCTATTAGGTCAAAAGAATGTGTACCCTGTTTGGTATAATCCCCGTATCCTCCATGTCTCTCCCCTTAGGGGTGGCTTCTAGAAGGTGGAAAGGAAATGCACAGATCCTCCCTGGAGCCTCCAGAAGAAACCAGCCCTGTGATATCCTGACTTGGCCTAGTGAGAGAGCTGGACTGCTGCCCTCAGATATTACTCTTATCCATATGCTAAGGGCAATATGCTAACTAGACTGGACATCTTCCAGGCATCCATCCGGACATCCTTCTGGACAAAACCATGGTTGCGGGGGCCGAGGCAGAGGTGGGTAGGGGTGACCAGGCCGGCAGGGGAGGGCAGTTAGGGGTGACCAGGCCAGCAGGGGAGGGCAATTAGGAGCAATCAGGCAGGCAGGCAGAGAGGTTAGGGGTGATCAGGCAGGTAGGCAGAGAGGTTAGGGGCAATGAGGGAGGCAGGCAGGCAGGTGAGCAGTTAAGAGCCAGCAGTCCAAGATTGCAAGAGGTATGTCCAACTGCCAGTTTAGGCCTGATCCCACACTGGATTGGAGAGGGTGCAGTCCGGGCTGAGGTACGCGCCCCCCCCACACACACATGAATTTCATGCACCGGGCCTCTAGTTGTTAATCTAATCAGTGTGCTGCTTTCAGCCACTCTGTTTGCATTCACTTGTGACAGCAGCCACAGGAAACTGATATGCTGTGTCCCCTCACTGCTACACATTAGATTCACCTGGGAACTTGACAAAAATGCTGGGCCTCACCCAGACAGTCAAGACGGAATCCCCAGGTAGTGCTAGCGTCCAGATTTTTCTAAGAAGCAGCCAGGTGAGGGCTGCTGCCCCAGCATGAGCTGTGGGCAAAGGTCTACCCCCAAGACTAGGCATCCTGCCTCCATAGGCCCCACTCACCCCTCACCCAGGCAGGCTCCTCTGCCCTCTCTGAGGCTTGATGTGCCCATCTGTAAAATGCCCGTGATAGTACCCCCCTTACTTGGCTGCTATGGGTTTAAAATAAGCTGTGTGCAAAGAGGCTGGCACAGGGCCTGCCCCTCAAGGCACCTGACATGTGCTTAGAGGTCATGTTCAGCACTCAGGTGATAGTGCTGAGCTTGGCCTGCTGGCACCTTCACCACAGAGAGGATGAGATGGGGCCCTCAGACGGCGGTCACCATGCCCCAGAGCTGACCTGCAACCAGCAGCACCCAGCCCTGGTCCCTGCTCACCCTGGGGGCCTCGGGGCAGCTCGGTGCTCACACTCAGGCCACATCCAACCCCAAACCTTGAATCCTCCCAGCCCCTGTGCCACTGGTGCCCACACATCCGACATGGGGAGGGCACCTCTGTGGAAGACCTGGCCGCCCTGCCCCACACAGCAGCCCCACCTCTTCCTTCTGAATGTGCCTATGGGACCCTCCCCCCAGCAGGGGGCAGGCTCGTGGCCATGGCCTGTGTGTGGAGCTGCATCCAGCAGAGGGAACCATTAAAGGCTGTGGGGTCCTGGAGGTATGACGGGGCAGGAAAGGTTCAGGAAAGGGGTTAGGAGGATATTAGGGCATGTGGAGAGGAAAGCACTGAGCCCTTGCACAGTGCCAGGAAGTCACTTGAACACTTAGACCCACAAATCTCTGAGAATACAGGCTGTAAGGCGGGCACAGTAATGTTGGGACAGTGGCAGACCAAGCCAGCGAGGGTGGGGGCGGTGCTGGGGGTGGTGGGGAGTGAAGAGGACCTAGCTGACAGGGGGTGCAGACAGAAACTAGCAGAGTTTAACTGCCTTCCAGGGGCTGACTCCCTCCCTGGCAGCCACCACAAAGGATGGTCAGGCTGCCTGTTCAGTTCCGGGCCTGGGGAACCTTGGGGAGGATGTGCTAGGGGTGTCTGGCTCATCCTTAGTCCTAAAACAAGGGTGTGAGATAGAAGTGGGGGAGAGATCCTTTGAAGCCTGGTGGGAGCCCCACCTCCAGGAAGCCTTGCTGACCGTCTTTGCAGGGCTGAGTACTTAAAGCAAAGGCTTCTGGACTCTTGCAGACCAGAGCCTGAATCCTACTGGCTGTGTGACATATCCCTAAATCAAGGCACTGGGCATGCTGGGACACAAACACAGTTCTTCCAGACTCATTGACAACCCCTCCTCAGGGGTGTGAGGTAAATGTTATGCAACCAGCTTTCTGTAAAAAACAAAACTGAAACAACTGGTTTGTAGCATCTGCCAATTTCCATGGTGTAAATACTCTCACCACAGCTGATTTTGAGCTTCCAATGTGACGTCACTCAGGTGGAGTTGGGAAGAGGTATGCACGGTTCAGCACCAACAGGGAGTTCCCAGGAGGCAGCATAAGGGAGCAGCACCTGATAATGCCAGGCTGGGGGCTCCCGTGTTGAATCCTCACCACAACCCTTTCGAGTAGAAACCACCAGCCCTGTTTTACTGATGCAAGGACCACGGCTCAGAGAAGGGAGGCAATGAGCCCCAGGTACACAGGCAGAAAGTGTCAGAGCCAGGTTCAAACCCAGGTCTGTCTGTCTCCAAAGGGGGGCGGAAGGCTTAGGAGGAGGGAATTTGCCACGCATGCCAGGCTGGAACTCGGGACCGTGGGGGGAGGGGGAGGGAAAGCTTTTGATTAATAAGGCATTTTTTAAAAGTGAGACAGAAGAGTCAAAGTAGAGTCAGAACAACACACCGGCCTTCTGTGGGCTGGGGGAAGGATCAGCCTGGCACCCACAGGAAGCGTGTGAAAGTTCTGACGGGAGCCACCGGCAGGGCCAGTTACCGTGGGGCAGCACAGAAACCCCAGGGCACGTGTCCGGTTGATCTGAACAGTGACCACAGCTAAGCGCTGCACTTGTATTAACTTGCTTCGTCTTTATAAGAACCCTTTGAAGGCAGCACCAATGTCCCCACTTTACAGATGAGGAAGTTGAGGCTCAGAGAGGTTCAGTGACTTGCATGAAGCCACCCAGCCAACTGGAGGGAACGGAGCGGGCAGAGGCTGGAAGGGAGCCATGTGTGCCACGCTCATGCTCATGCCCTCCTCCGCGCCTCTGCCCAGGCCTGCCAGTTGGCGGGGTGGCTTTAGGCAAGTCACTCTTCTTCTAGGCCCTCAGAAAAGCTTTCCCCACTAGGCCACAGACTCTACAAACAGCTAAGTGCGCAATGCAACCAGCACGTCGAGGCAGAGAACATTTCCATCCTTCCCAACTGACAGGTCTCATTGCTGTCCCGTGGGACCGGCCTGCCTGTCCTGCTGCAGTTTCTGGACCCTACCCCTGCCAGCCTGAAGGCCCCCCCAGTTTGGGATGTGGGACCCTCAGGGTTCCAGTGTAGGATTTCACAATCCCAAACTTGGGGATGGGGCATGGTAGAGACAGAGTTCTGTAGAACCACAAAAAAAATGGCAAGATCACAGACCCTGGGTGACCTCCCCAAGCCTGCTGGGAGAGGGAAAGAGGTGCCCAGGAGCCCTCGGAGCTCCGCCTTCCCCCCTCTCTCAGCCTCAGCTCTCTCTCCTGCAGGCTGGCCATGGGCTCCCTGGAGAGCGGCCGCCAAGGTTCAATGGCCTGGAGGAATGGTGGCCACTGGGAGGCTCTGGGCCTGAGCCCCAGCTCCAGAGGGAGGCTCAAGGGGAGGGGGATTCTCAAAGCATCCCGTCTAGGGCTCCACCTTGTGCCTTCTGGTGGCTCTTCCAGCATTCCCTTCTCTCCACTTCTGCAGCACACCCTCATCCACAGTGCCGGGGGAGCATTTCTGCCGGCCCTGCTCACACCCCTGCCCTGCTCAGTACACACGTGTCCCTGGAGAGGGGATCGTGGCTCCTTTCTCCAACCAGTCATGGTGGCTGGTTAGAAGCCCAGCTCTGGGCACGGCACCCTCCTCGCCATCCTCCAATGGCTTCCCTCCATGTCAACAAAAGGCCACCACCTTCCCCAGCGTGGGGCCCTGCAGGCTTGGTCTCGCCAGCCAAGCACACAGTAGGTGTCCATTGGGTGTCTGTGGGGGAGGGGGGAGGAACAGCATCAGCACACTACAGATGCCTGTCCTGACCAGGCCTGAGCTGGGGGCAGCCCCAGAGGCCCAGGATCCTGGGGCCCCAGGGAGAGCCCGAAGCTGGGGCCTGGAACCCGGCCCCCCGGGGCCCTAACCCAATCCTGCCTGACTCTTCCGAGGGGGCAGAGAGGGAGCAGGGAGAGGGGCCAAAACAAGCAGAAAGCCGTCCAGAGCCCCTTCCCAGGACGCTGAGGCCAGGGCTGCTCTCACGCCTGCTCCGGATTCCACCAGCAGAACAAGGAGCCAAAGGCTGACGAAATCCTGGCCGCCGAGGATGCCGCCTGCCCGCCGGGCCCAGCCTCCCACGCCATCCCCTCCAGGGCTGTGAGGCATGATGGGGCCGCAGAGGGCAGAGGGATGTCTCCAGAACACCACCTCTCTTGGATGACTGCCTCTGTGGGAGGCGATGGTTCTGGAAGAAAAACAAACACGCGCTGGGGGAGGGAGGAAGCAGGCAGCAGATGCTGGCAGGCGAGACGCGGTGTCTGGCGGAGGTCAGGGCAGGCTGGTGGGTGGCTGGGCTGGAGGGTGCCCTCCCCCCCCCGGCCCCCCCCTCCCGCCGCCGCCCAGTGCCCTGTGGCGCCAGGCCAGGGTCAGGTCCCCAGGCTCTTCCGGTTCAACCTGGCAGGGAATCGGGGCAGAGAAAGTGTCCTTGGCAGAATGCCACCACCCGGGGGTCCTCTTGCGCCCACGACCAGCACTCCCTCCCCCCCCGCCCCCCGTCTTGGATCTGACAGCACCTTTGGATGGGTGGCCCAAGCCAGGACCCCGACCTCAGTTCCCTGTTGCCCACTTTTCCCCATTGGCCCTGCCCTTGGCCTTCCTCCCACAGAACCCTATTCATTCATTCAACTCATGACTAGGGACCTCACAGCGGTTCTCAACCTTCCTAATGCCGCGACCCTTTAATACAGTTCCTCATGTTATGGTGACCCCCAACCATAAAAGTTATTTTCGTTGCTACTTCATAACTGTAATTTTGCTACTGTTATGAATCGTCATGTAAATATCTGATATGCAGGATGTATTTAGGCGACCCCTGTGAAAGGGTCGTTCGACCCCCAGAGGGGTCGCGACCCACAGGTTGAGAACCGCTGTCGTAGAACATCCAAAGGCCCCACTCAGGCACCGGGGTCAGAGCAGCAGGCAGACCTGTCTTGCCCCATGGAGCGCTCCTTCACTCACCTTCAATGGCTCCCTAGTACCTTCAGGATGAGGCGAATCCCCAGGTGTGCACTCGAAGCTGTCAACTCCTAGTGTGAACTCCCCTCTCTGGATTCCACCCCCATCCCAGCCCTCCAGTCAGCTGGACAGGCTGCCCAAAGTGTGTGCCATGCTCATGCTCATGCCTCCTTCGAGCCTCTGCCCATGCCGTTCCCTCCACCAGCCGTACCATTCCGCCCCCTCTACCACACCCACTTTCACTCTTCCTTCAGGAGGTCTCCTCATCCCCTCCATGGGATACAAACTTTAAACTGAGGACTGTAGTGTGAGATTGAGGTGAGAAGCGCACCTGGGTGTATGCGATTCACAGGAGATCTTTCAGGAGGAAGGTCTGGGGCTTGAGAAAGGGGTGACAGGGGCAGCAGGGCAGAGGTCACAGGGTGGCCTAGAGGGAGCAGGAAGGTCACGGGTTTGTTTGTTTTTTTAAATACATTTTTTTATTTTTTTACAGAGAAGAAGGGAGAGGGATAGAGAGTTAGAAACATTGATGAGAGAGAAACATCAATCAGCTGCCTCCTGCACACCCCCTACAGGGGTTGTGCCTGCAACCAAGGTACGTGCCCTTGACCGGAATCGAACCCAGGACCCTTCAGTCCGCAGGCCGACGCTCTATCCACTGAGCCAACCCAGCCAGGGCCAGGAAGGTCATGGTTTTGAGGCCTTATAGGCAGCAGTTGTCCCTCAGTCTCTGGGATGCTCCACCCAAAGCTGAACAGACAACTGCTGCCTGGGGATCCAGAAGCCACTCTCCTGCTCATGAACCTTCAGGGGCTCCCCATGGCCTGGCTGCAAAGTTCAAGAGAAGCTGGCTGTTGGCACCCAGGAGTGAGCATTCGCGCTGGCCCCTCCCACCTCTACTGCAGATCCAAGCTCCAACCACCCAGCCCACACACCTGCTGTCCTCTCTCTCCAGAACTTCCTCCCCTCTTGTCTACATCTGGCTCACACTTAACCAGCCCTCCTGGTCCTCTCAGGGGAGCCCCCTCTTCCACCCCAAGCAGATCGAACCCCACCCCTCCCTGTTCTCAGGCCCCGAGTCCCTGGTGTCACCCACAGCGTCACACTCCTTGAAGTAGGTGCTCTGACCAGCCTGTTTTACAGATGACGCTGAGGCACAGAGAGGTGAGGTCGCACGGCCAGGGCACAAAGCTTGGAATGGCGAGGCTGGGCTGGGAACTCAGACTCCAGAGCCTCACACAGTTTGGACTGCCTACAGCGCTAGCCACACGGGCTGCTTTGCTCTTCATCCCTCCCAGTGTCCCCCAGGCCCTCAGCTTCAAGCCAACCCCCCCAGAGGTGAAGACCCAGGCAGGATGATGCCACGGGGTGTGGCATGACTCAGACCTCTGTGCTCTTCACACTGGAACCAGCGTCTGCTGCTCAACTGCATATGCCACAGGAAGCCAGACCCTGGACAAGGCGTTCGACTCCTCCGGCCTCAGTTTCCCCCTTTCTACAATGGGGACCAAGCAGTGGGTCCCTGAGGTCCCCCAGCGCCACTGGGAGAAAGCCAAGTCCTGCTGCCCTTTCTGTCTCATGGCCCAACCTCAGCCCTGCCTGGGAGGCGCCGCCGGCAGCCAGAGGAGGGAGGAGCCAGGAAATCCGGGTGGGGCGCCCCCCTAGCCCGGGACAGGCGCCGGAGGGGGCGCCTGCTGCCCCCAGAAACACGCTCCAGATGCAGGAGGAGCTGCCAGCATTCCTGGAAGGTAACGCAGGCCGGGCGGGGGGAGGGGGCACGGCCGCAGCCCGCTGCCAGATGTGCACCGTGAACAGCTGCCCCCGGCTAATAAGGTCAGCTCCTGGCTCCAGCGAGCCGGCACTCACGGCTGCCTCCGCCTGCCCGGCACCCGGACAAGCCGTGCTTCCCTGGCCGCCTGCGGGAGGGACCAATATACTTCCCCACCCCCAGTGGTCTAGGGAAGAGATCAGAACCCCCTGGGGGTGAAGTGGGAGCCAGGAAAACTCACTGCACCCCCCGCCCCCCCCAACACCTCTCTGTAGTGAGGGGGTGGGCTTCTGGCAGATGGAAGAGGGGTGGCTGGGGATGCTTGCTCTGATTCTCTGTTTTATTGGCTGTTTCCCTTCAGTGGCTGAGAGGGGAGGTCTAGTGCTAGGTTTGAGGCCATGGCCTGGGGGGGAAGGGCCCGCAGTCCACTGCCCAGTGCCCCCGGGCTGGGATTCCCCACTGTGGGCTGGGCCGGCTGCCTGGGAAGGTTAGTTGCAGTGAACCTTGGGCTCCCAGGATGCCCTGTGCCCCTCCCCCATGAAGGACCTCACTCCCCCAGCCTATCTCCTCCACTCACCCCAGGCACATCCTGTCCTCCCTGCAGAGATGTGAGGTCACCCCTCTGGGGTGGGGGAGCAGGGGAGCAAGTTGGGGGATCAAAGCCCAGATTCTGCTCCTCCCCTCCATGCAGGACTGGACAGGGCAGAGAAGAGTCCCCCCACTTCCTGCCCCTTCTCCCCAGATAAAGGCACAGGCAGCCGCATTTGTTTCTCTGGTGTAAACCGAGCCAGATACAGTCTAATCCCCTAGCTGGGCTGGGTTGGCTGGAGGCTGCGGCTCTAGCGCCTCCCAACCCCTCCAGCCTAGTCCTCCCTGTGGCCTGGGTTCCCAGGGCTTGGGGCAGGGGGCGGGGAGTGGTCTGGCAGCCTCAACTTCACCCTGAAGGCCAAGGACAGAGCGAAGGCTTCCGGATCCCGCCCTCCTGTGCCCAGTGACCTTGGGTGAGTCACGCTGACGTCTCTGAGCCTTGGGTATTTTTGTCTGTAAAGTGGGAATGGTGAGGACACAGCCCACAGGCTGTAGCGGGCTCAGTAAGCACCGATAGTTTCATTAGGATCCAGAATGACGTTCACCTCCCTAACCACCCACTAGGAGCCACACTGCCCCATCTAACCACACATCCTATCGCCAGGGCATAGAATAGTGGTGACTTAGGCGCCCATGGGACTCCTCAGACACAGCTCATTCACTCCTTCCAAGGACCCAAGAACCCAAGCAGGCTGGTTTCATATTAATCCCATTGCACAAAGAAGTTGAGGCACAGAAGGTCTTAAAGCTAGTAAGAGACAGGATTATTATGAGAAATGAGGAAGTGGCCCAGAGAATTCAAGTAACTTGCCTAAGGTCACCCAGCAAATGAAAGGGAGAGGGAATGGATGCTCATGGGGCAAATCCAGGAGGGGGAGGGGAGGGCACCTTCCCAGCCTTTGCCAAGGCTCCTTACAGCACTGGGTGGGTTCTTCTAAGTGTGGCCTGAAGCCCTCCAGAACCAAACTCCTGTCATATCTGTTTAAAATGCAGACTCCTGGGCCCTGGTCCAGAGTCCCTGTGGGGAGCCCAGGATTCTGCATTTATTCACAGGTCTGTGTTAGGGAAGTAGCTGAGGACTGTGCTTGGGCTGCTGCCCGGGTGGTCTATGCCAGGCCATGGGTGTATGGGGGGCAAGGCAGCTCTGAAGGGGGCCCTCTGTCCCCTGCAGGACCCAGCCTTCCAGCCCTGGGCCCCCCGGGCTGGAAACACAGTCTCACCTGGGCTAGTTCAGCCAGAAGGCGGGCTGGGTGCCAAGCTCAGAACCTGCCAGGAGTGTCTGATGGATGCAGTGCCTCCTTCCAAAGGCCATTAATCATCCAGAGACGCTCCCTGTCAGTCCATCTGTTCCTCCTGTCCCTGCCCATACACTCCCCCCCATACATCACCTATAGCGTGCATGCATACACACAAGTGCACACGCACTGCACACACCCAGATGCACACCATGCCACCCCGATGCACACACCAAACGCACAATCACACACACTATCACACAGACTCTGGATGAACTCACCACACACCTACACATACCACACACACATGCCACACATGCACCACACAGGCACACAGATTTCATACACCACACACATACACCATACAACACACTGCACGAATACCATACCTCTGCACATGTTCACATAGTTGCATGCACACAGGAACACAGACATGCAAACACAGACACATACGTGTGCACACACAGCTGTCAGCATTTCCCACCCCGAGGAGGAGACAAACGGGGCCCCTGGAGCTGTTCTAAATATCCCAAAAGCTTAACCCGCCCTGCAGCCCCCACTGAGGGCCCCAGCCAAGCTCCAGCGCCTGTTTCTTTGCTTGGGGCACCAGTTCTGTCAACCTGGTGCCTCCGCAGGGCTTCTCATCCCCCTCAACGCTCTGGCTAGAGGGCAGGATGATTAATAAAAGAGGAGGAAACAAATTAATGATTGGCTGATAAACATGGTTTGGCAGATACCTCCCTTTGCAAGCAGGGAGGGCGGTAAACCCACTGATTCTTGGAGCGAGCAGGCTGGGACTGTACTTCCTATGCATTTCACTGAGAACAGGCCTGGGTGGGGGACTCCAGAGCCAGCAGCCCCAAGAGGTCCCCGGGACCAAAGCACAGGTCTCCCAGCTCCTGCCTGCCCACTGCCCTCTCTGACCCCTGGCCCAGCCATGTGTTTCGTCCCTAGAGCAGCAATTTCCAACCTTTTTCATCTCATGGCACACATTAACTATTTACTGAAATTCTGCAGTACACCAAAAAATACGTTTTTTGCTGATCTGACAAGAAAAGGTTTAATTTTAATTCATTCACACTATATGGCCACTGTTGTGTTGCTGTTGTTGCTTTTTTTTTTTTTTTTTAACCTTCTAAGGGAAAAGAGGTCAGTGGCCCTGACTAAATAGTCAGGTATTGTATGTTTTAAAAATTCTTGCAGCACACCAGGGTGCCTCTTGGGTACACCAGTTGAAATGGCCTAGAGCCATTCATCCATTCATCTATTCACATCAGAAAGGGAAAAGGACGTAGGGTAGAGATCCTAAAGATGCAACCAGAGTGGAGAGAGAGAGATGTCTTCAGCTGGAGTAGTCAGGGAGGCCTCCAGGAGGAGGTGACACATTCAAGGAAAAGCAGCTCGTGTTCTAGACAGAAGGGGAAGTATGGTGTCATACTAGAGGGCAGGGGACTGTTGTTTTGGCAAAACCCTCCCCACCCCCAAGCCTTGGAAGGCACACCAAGTGAGGGTGGGAGAGAGGACCGCTTTCTCTGTCGCCTATTCCTCACAGGGGAACTGGGTTTCCCCAGGGCCTTTGTGGCAGCAGACTGGGTCTGAATCTGTCCGTCTTGCTCCTGCACCCGGAGCGGGAAAAGTCACCTCCTTGCTCCAGATACTCAGAGCTCATCCATACCCCGAGGCCCCATCCACCTGCCTGTCTGAGGGTGTTCCACCAGGTAGTCTGAGTCCCCACCCTTCCCAAGTGAAGCTGAGGCCTGAGGGGTGCAGATTGGTGCTCAAATGGGCACCGTTTACATTCAGAGAAGAGGGCTGGCCTTTTCTAACTGTGCCCCCAGTTAGCACCTGTGGCCAGGGCTTTTCTTTGGGGTTTGCATGTCCTTTTGGGTTCAAAAGACAGCTTCCAAGGAAGAAGTCGTAAAAGCACTTGGCTTGGTGTGGCCGTGTGCCAACCAGCATGTACCTCCTGAGAGCTGTACCGAAGCCAGCGCCTTGGTTCTGGTCTGCCTGCCAAGAAGGCTTGCGGCTTTCCGTCTCCCACCCCCCAGCTGTGGGGAAGCGCGCCGGGCTGGGCCCAGGCCCCATGAGCCTGGCACTGCCTGAACCAGGGGCAGAGGGGCAGCCAAGCACTGGCACTTGCAGTGTCAGAAGAGCCTCAGAGCGACACATCCACCAGCGGTCGGAATGGGGGGGGGGGGGGGCCCTCAGAGGCTGGCACCAGGATGACTCTCCATCATGTATTTTTGCAAGTTTTCTGTATCATCTATGTTTTCTAAGATAAACAGGCATCATTTTGTGCTGGGAGAACAGTATGTGTTATAAGAGATGCTCCCAAGAGGAAGCAGCAGAAGTTAGCTTGACACAGAAGTGAAACTGAAAGTTTAGATGGGCTTTGGGGCCTAGGCAGGTAGCTGCCTGAGAGAAAAACCCAGTGTCAGCCATCGTACTATTCACACGGGGAGCTCCACTCAGAGAGCCCCTAAGGAAGGCAGGAAGAGGGGCCAGCCACCCTTCTACTCCAACCTTGCATCCAACTATTGGTCTATCTGTCTATTCAGCTAAGCATCCATCTGTCTGTCTAACCATCCATACTCTCAACCATCCATCCATTAATCTGTCCATCCATCCATCCATCCATCCATCCACACATCCATCCATCCAACCATCCATTCATCCATCCAACCATCCATTTACCCACTACCATTCTATTCTTTTATCCTTCTGTCAATCAGCTCATTCATCTGTCCGTCTATACATCATCCATCCATCCTTTCCATCCTTCATCTTTCCATCATTCTGTCCTTCCACCTACGCATCTGTAGTAAGCAACTTTTTCATTTTATCTAACCAATATATTTGTTCCTCCCCAACCCAGTGGGGCTGTCAATCAACACACTCCTTTTCCCTTTCGAGGGGCGGGCATGTGGTCCAGGTTGGGCTGGTCAGAATCTTCACTGGGACGTTGCTAGGATTTGCTCTTCCCCTCCTCAAGGATCACTAGATGTCAACCTAGAACTGCTAATGGCCATCTTTGATAGCATGTGAGGAGAACACTAAAGAATGACTCCCACACAGGAGAAGGCAGAGCTGAGGCTGGGGCAAGGAAGAGGACTGGAGATATTCGAGACACCTTGGGTCCAAGAATTCCTGAAGCCACCATCACCCTCATCCATTCTAAAACACACCCTTCTGCTAGAGCGAGTTGGTGTTGGGTTTGTGTCACTTGCAAATAGAAAGGTCATGGGTAACACAAACCCTGCTAATGTAGGACAAGTTGATTTAGAACTTTCTAGATGCTCGTCCCCGAGTCGGACAAAGACACCCCAAAGCCACATAAGCCTGTCCTTGCCAGCCAGAGGCTGACCCCAGTTGGAGAGGCAGTTCTAAACCACAAACAGTAAGGAAAGCCACACAGCCCAGACATCCAAGGTCAGCATGGGATTAAAAGAGGCCAGACAAGACTCTGATCACTGAGCCTCAGTTTCTCTATCTGTAAAATGGAGACAGCATCACCTACAGTGCAAGGCTGCTTGAAAATCAGCGAAAGAGCAGCAGGCGGTCTTGGCTTCCTACCCACCAGCATTTCCTAACCCCTTCTTTTCTTTCTTTCTTTTTTTTAAAATATGGTTTTAGTGATTTTTAGAGAGACAGGAAGGGAGAGGGATAGAAACATCGATGAGACAGAAACATCATCGATCGCCTGCCTCCTGCACACATCTATACTTGGGATGGAGTCTGCAACCCGAAATCGAACTGGTGACCTTTTGGTTCCTGGTGGATGCTCAACCCGGAGCTGCACCAGCTGGGCCTAACCCCTTCTTTTTTTGATGGCACAGCTCGCCCCCATAAAATGTGACACAGTCAGAGACCCAAGTTCCCAGCGCCCCTGCAGTTAGAGATGGGCATGTGACCCAGCCCTAGAGTGGACCCAAGTTTGCCAAAATCTTCTGGGAAACTCTCTTTTCTCATAGGAAAAAAAAAGCAAGAGAACGCCCTACCCCTTCCTATCCTCCTTTGGATGCTATCATGTAAGAATGCGTTGCTAGGAGCTATGACAGCCGGTGTGTAACCGTGAGGAAAGAGCCAAACTCATACTTGGATGTAAAGAAAAGGTCATCTCTTGTACACTTGGGGCTGCAGTTTACACTCCCATTCTTGATTGTGAGAGGCAGTCTCATGAAGCAGTTAAGAGCATGGGTTCTGGAGCCAGCCTTCCCGGGTTCAAATCCCAGCTGGGCTACTTGCTGGCTGTGTGACCTTGGGCAAGTTACTTAACCTCTCTGTGCCTCTGTTCCCTTCTCAAAGGAAAAGGAGTAAGATTTGTGAGTGTTAAATAATGTAGTACAAATAAAAACATTTAGCACAGTGCTTGGCACACAAAAAGTGCCCGGCAGACATTAACTTTCATTAGCCATCACAGTCAGCGAATGTGGGGGTGAGAGTGGGCAGGCACAGAGGCCTAGGCCCGCAGGAGCTGAACAGGAGCTGTGAGCCTGCTCCCAGCCTTGGCACTGCAGAGGCTGCGCTGACTTGCTCTGTGTTCACCCTGCCAAGGCCGGAGCAGCTGGCTCCAGCCTGCCGATGACTGCAGGGAGAGGCGTCCCATGACGCAGCCCACCCGTCTCCCCTCTGCCTGCCCTGCCACCCGAAGCCAGGCTGGCAGCCCACGAGGTGAGCGCCCCGTCGGCCTGGGTGGACCTCAGCCCCCAGTCCAGAGATGTCCCCACCCCCCAACTCTGTAGGCCGCCCTCCTTGACTCCCAGCCAGTTCGTTTCACCTCCGGTGGAGAAAGCCGTGTCTCTCCACCCCTCCCGCTGGAGCTGAGTGTGTGGAAGCAATTCCACTTGGCAGCCTTGCAACAGTGAGTCAAAAACAGTTGTTTGGTGTGCCCGATGCCCAGGCCCTGCACAGCTCGGAACAGGCTGCTGGGCGGAAGGCCATGTAACCCTTTCGGGTATGTTCTCTCCAGTGAGGCCCAAAGACACCAGCCTCAGGGGGCCCCACAGTCCTTGGCAGCAGGGTAAACAGAGGCAGAAGGCTCCCCTCCCTGTGCACCATCTCCTAAGCAGATCCTTTCTGCTAACTGGTCTTGTGGGCTCAAGAACATGTTCCCGCTGACCTCCTTCCTCTCCCAAAACCTAATCAGACATGACTGAGCTGCCCTCCCGGCTGTCTGTGCCTGCTACCAACAACTCGCTTGGTTCTCACAGGGCCTGGGAAACAGCTGGGATCAACACTAGGCACATACTGCAGGCAGGGTCTTTCTACACACTCACCTCCTGGCATCTCCAGGACACTCCCAGAAGTTGACACTGTTATTATTCCCATTTCACAGGTGACACTGAGGCTCAGGGAGTGAGTCCCTTGCTCAGGTCACACAGCTAGTGCACAGAAGGGCAGGGATTCAAACCCAGGCTTGGCTGACCTTAAAGCCAGGGCATTAACTGCACTGATTCAGCATTCCCAGGAGCTTCTGGCCCCAGGAGCTCTGCCTTCCTGGACATTGCTGCCTAAGAACAGTGCTTACAACTCTCCCCCTGCTCAGCAACCTTCAATGGCTCCCCAGCACTCACAGGAAGAACACACTCAATCTTTTGCAAAAGCCTCCTTATTCCTGACTCCTGAGGTCACCACGAGCTAAATACCAGGGCTCCTGAGGCCTAGACTACAGGAGGCCTGGCCTCCTCCAGCAGGCCAGGCCTGCACCCACCTCAGGGCTTTTGTGCACACCCTTCTCTCCCCCTGGAAGCCACACTCTCCTCTTTGCCCCTATGCTTAACTGCCACCTCCTTGTAGAAGTTGTCTGGCCCTCCCTGAGGCAGCACTCCCCACTACACCTCTCTCCTGCAATATTTTCTTCATCCCTCTCCCACTGTTCTGCAGGACATTCTCTTGGCATTGACTTATCTGTTTAATGTTTGCTGTAACTTATGCTTATGAGACTGTAAGCTTATGAGGGCAGGACCTTAGCTGTCTTGTTCACAGTTGCATGCCCCATGCCTGCATATGGCCAGTGTTCAGGAAATGTTGAGTGAATACGTGAGTGAGTGAATGAATACATCTCCATCTCCAGGGGCTCAGCAGAGAGCCATGATATACCTGGAGTCCTGGCTGGCCTGAAATAAACCTCCTCTCCCAACTCTCAAGGTTTTGTTCAAGTGCCCCCCCCCCCCACTAACACTCTGGCCCCAGCCTCCAAGATCCTCCCCCCGTTACTGTCCCAGACACTACTAAAATGCATAGACTTCCTCAAATTTACCTGTGTAATTCCTGCTACCTGCATCACTCTTTCTCCTTCACTGTCCTGAAACTTCTATACATCAAGTCCCTTCAAGTATTGCCTCCCATGCAAGGCAGAGCTAATCATGTCCTCTTTTGACACCCTCTGTCCTGCGGACATCCCCATGTGATGTTCATGAGGAGGGAGGGCTATGTGTGCTTGCCTTCACTGAACACAGCAGGCACTCACTATACCATTACAGGAAAACCGGCCCTCTCCTCTCAGTTCCTGCACAATACACAGGCCTCCCTGAACGGGTCGGAGCTCTCTGATGGTGGCAGCTGTTTTGCTCATTATTATGTCCTCAGTGCAAAATGCAATGCCTTTTGGATGAATGGATGAACAGACAGACATGGATGGGCAGACGGATGAATGAATGAAAGGAAGGAAAAAAGGATAGCTGAATGGGTAGATGGCTGAATGGATAGATGGCTGGATGGGTAGATAGGTAGATGGGTATATGGATGCTCAAAGGGGAAAAAAGAGATGAATGGAAAAAAGGAATCCGGTAAAACGGTTATATACTAGTATATGAATGGACGGACAGACATGGAAGAATGAAGAAAAGGCAGATGGATAGATGCTGCACATGAATGGATTATGGGAGGAAGGATGGATGGTTAGCTGGGTAAGTGGGTAGATACATGAGTGGATGGATGTATGCATACAACTAGAGGAGAATGACCACTGCTTGAGTTACTTAGGCCTTCATGGGTCACCTCAGTTTTCTGATCAGATGAAGACCCAACAAAGGCGTCTTCTCCACCTGCACCAACAAGTGCTACCACTGCTCAGTGTGAACAGAGGGAAAGGGGTGTACTCCTTATCCCTCCTTCCTACGCTCACACACACCCCGCCCACTGGGGTCATCAGGAGCAGCCCCACGGACAGCGAGGTGGGGCTGAAAGCACAGCGCCGGCCCTAGCAGGCACACTCATCAAGCCCTGCAGATGTGCCCGGCCCTGTGCCAAGGCCTTCTGTGGGGACTCCACTCTGCCTGAGCTTACAACAGCACCAGGCTGCAGGATGCTCCCTCTTTCAATCAAGGGGGAAACTGAGGCCCAGAGAGGTTAGGTGCTTGCCCCGGTCACACAGCTGTAGGTGGCTGAGCCAGGATTTGGACCCGGGCGGTTCGGCTCCACAGCCCACACTCTTAGCCACTCCCCTGCCAGCAGGCCCCAGACTTGGCCGTCATGTGTCACCTCCTTACTTTCTGACATGTTCACTTCCCTGTCCTTCATCTTAATTCTACTTAGTATTTCTTACTTCATAATTTTCCTTAAATCAACACATTGTTTAAGCTTGAGTAAATGTAAAATGTATATGGCTACCCTAAAATGAAAAGCAGCATTAAGCAACATAAATGGAAGGTAACCCTAAAAAATACATACCATGGAAACCAAACCGTGGTATTCAATTTCAGCTATATTCTATTCCCAACCAAGGCTCTGAGCCCAAGGCCTACTCTTTCTCTATTGAACAGAGATCAGCAAGTAGGGTGGTTTGAAAAGATGTCCACGGATGCTCTGACACGCCTCCCTCGAACAGGCAAAAGCGCTTAAATGTGAATCAAACTTAGTGATTTGCTTCTACCAAACAGAACGTGAGGAAGAGACAGTGTGTGGCTTCTGAGACCAGCAGCTTCCTCATGGCTCTCACTCACTCTGGGCGAAGCTAGTTGCTCTATGGAGAGACCCACATGGCAAGGAACTGAGCCCTCCTGCCATCAGCTAGCAAGGAACTGAGGCTTCAGCCAACAGCCGTGTGGGTACCATCTTGGAAGCTGCTCCTCCAGCCCCAGTCAAAATTTCAGGTGAGACCACAGCCCCGACCAACACCCTGATCACCGCCTCATCAGAGACCTGCAGCCAGAACCACTCCACTGAGCTACTCCCAAATTCCTGCTCCCACAGAGACTGTGAGATAATAAGTATTTGTTGTTTTAAGCTGCAACATTTTGGGGTGTTTTCTTATACAGCAATAGATAACTCATACAGCAAGTGTTAGGCATTAAAGAGAGCAATTCCACACGGAGACTCTCCATGAAGTAGTCATGAGCAAAGGGCAACTGAAAGGGGAATAAGTGGACCTGATGGGGCCCGATGTAATCTTTGATTCCATGTCCATGCCCATTCCCTCCAGTCTGCTCTCCACCCAGCAGTGGAGGGATGGGAGGTACTTGAGTCAGGACACATCTCCCTGGAGAACTCCCCCAATAGACCCCCTTCCTACTTAGAGTAAACTCCAAACACTCCATGTCCTGTAGCCCCTGCTGAACTTTGAACTCCCTCCCCCCACTCTCCCTCCTCCCTGCTCATCCACACCAGCCATGCCGGCCTCCTACTTTTCTTACAAATCCTTAGACTCACTCCTACCTCAGGGCCTCTGCACTGACTTTTTTCTGTTTCCTCTGCCAGGACCACTCCTCACCTGGCCTGTGTCTGGCTCCACTCAGGGCTTTGCTGAGAGGCACCCTGACCACAGCATCCATTAGTCAGTCCCCACAGAGCACTCGCACTCGACTCCCTCCAACCCTCACCAGCTTCACTCTTATCTGTAGCACTGACCTCTATGTGATACCACATTACATATTTATCCCATGATTTCTTCACTGCCCTAAACCCAAATGGAGCAGAAGCAGGTCTGTCTTGTTCAGAGCTGTACCTCCCTTATTCGGAGCAGTGCTCTGCACATAGTAGGTGCTCAGCAAACCCCTATGGAATCAATGATGGAGCTTCTGGATCCAGACAAGGATGCAGCCTCCAGGAAACCAGGGAGGCAGACTCGACCTGAACTAAGCCATAAACTCGAACTGGAACAGACCACGCTAATTTGTAGAGCCTCGAGCAAAACCCAAATATAAAAATGGTTCTCGGCTGCCAACCAGACCGAGGATCTTTTTTTAATGAGTTTGGCTCCAGAAATCTCTCCTCTGTGTTCCCAACCCTACTCCTCTTCCCTCGCTTCTCCCCTTCTCCCTCGCTCTCCATGTTCACTCCTGTCATCCGGCCCCGGTTTCCTACCACAGCTCTCTGCTCCTTTGTTCTCTGCACCAGCGTCGTGGGACTTCACCCCCTACACAGGACTCCTCTGTCGAACGCCTCCTCTGTGGGCCTTTGAGATGTGCCATGTGCTGCCCTGAGAAGCCAGGGAGAGAAGAGTCTTTGCCTCTAGAACATCTTACAAATGGTGCTGGTGATGCATCCGAGTTTCCATTTGTGGTGCTGAGGAAGTTCTGGAACTGGATGGAGGTGATGGTTGCACAACAGTGTGAATGTACTTAATGCCACAAGACTGTACCCTGTAAAATGGTTATAATGGTGAATTTCACTCCGTGTTTATTTTTTACAAAGTGTAAAAAATGCAGCGCTGGCCCATTTGGCATCATCAAGTTCAGGAGCTTGGAGGATGTGTAATTTATAATAATGCGAGGCTTATGATAGCTTTAATTCATGCCTTCCTGATAAATCAGAAAGCTAATCAGAAAAAAAATCAAGTTGGTAAATTGAATATAAAGTTTATATAAATATAAAATTTCACAAACACACTTTTGGGGTATTTAGTACACAATTTTCAACTCCTTTTTTTTTTTTTTTTTACTTTCCTCTTTGGCACACAAAATTAGCACAGTGAGAGCGAGGAGTCAGCGCCTGGAGGAAGCTCGGTGTGGACCCAGACTCAGTCCGGAGAGGCCGTCACCAGGCTGGAGACCCATGAGACAGAAAAGAAATACGCCGAAGCGCCCAACCTCAGAGAGAGCGTTTTCCAGGGGAACTATCCCCGCTCCATCTCAGATGCATTTTTAATTGGGCCATGTTTTCGGTTTCCCGGGCTTCATTTGTGTTCAAGGAAGCGCTAAAATTCATTACGATTTCCAAACTGCGTGATCTGACAGAGATGCTGGTGCACAGCTATGGGAGGTGGAAATCGGCTGCTTCGGAAAACAGATATAACCCCTCCTAAAGCTGCTGGCGGGAGGGTTCAACCATCAACCATATCTCGGAGAAACAACGCAATTGTGCCGGGACCTGACAATGTCCCCAGGGTAAGTGTGGAGGCCATGAGTCTGGTGACCAAGGGCTCTGCCCCCAGCCCAGCCTGCAGTCCTGCAAGCACGCTGGACTTCATGCTGGTGGGCAAGGGACACAGGCTGAGGAGTCCTGCTCTGCCTCCCCCAAACCCCAGAGGCTGGGCTCCCATGCTGATGTTCTAGACCAGCGGTTCTCAACCTGTGGGTCGCGACCCCTTTGGGGTCGAACGACCCTTTCACAGGGGTCGCCTAAGACCATCGGAAAACACATACATAATTACATATTGTTTTTGTGATTAATCACTATGCTTTAATTATGTTCAATTTGTAACAATGAAAATACATCCTGCATATCAGATATTTACACTACGATTCATGACAGTAGCAAAATTACAGTTATGAAGTAGCAATGAAAATAATTTTATGGTTGGGGGTCACCACAACATGAGGAACTGTATTAAAGGGTCGCGGCATTAGGAAGGTTGAGAACCACTGCTCTAGACGAATCTTTCCCCAGGTTTTGGAGGGCCCAGCTCAGGGCAGAATCTGCAGGAGGAAGAAGCAGGGCCTCCACCCTAAAGCAGGTGAGCTCACTCCACCAAGGACCCTAGTGAGGGTGGAGGGACAATGGGGCCAAGGTAGGTGCCCCACCAGCATGGACTCAGCCAAGAAGCGAGATGTGCAAGCAGCATCCTGACCTCTCCCCTAGGTGCCCCACCATCAGACCCCCGGCCGCCATGTGGCCAGGGTGATGTAGGCCTCTCCCGCCATCCCTGAGGCGGGCCAGCTGGTCATGGGGACCCTGGGGGACAGAAATGGGCAGCTGAGACAGAGCCTACCAGATCAACCAGACAGCAGGCCTCTCCACCCAGAGGCAGGAAAATACCCAGGAATGGGGCCTGCCAGGGACCAGGCCCAGCCCAGCAAGGGGCCGTGCCCCACCCACCTGGGGAGTGTCCTCTCTGGACCTGGGGCTATTTACAGAGCTGGCTGCTATTTTAAAGCCTCTCTTATTTAGGAAGCTGGGGCTGGGCCCCTGAGGGGGTGAAGGCCAGGGGGCACCCTGGCTAGGAGCCTGGGGCCAGGGGGAATCCTGGGCTGGAGAGCCTGCTGCCATGTGAACAGGGGAAAATTAACCCTTTGTGGGCACAGGGAATGCCATTCTCTCTGCTCACACGCAGAGTGTGTGTGTTGGGGGGGCGGGGGCGGGGTGGGGAGGGGAGAGACACGTGTCAGAGGACATGAACCAGACCAGCAGCCTGCAATGACATCCCCAGTCAACCAGCCACACAGGGGGCTCCTCGTGAATGACCAGGCCCCCTGGCCCCCTCCCCAGCAGGGACAGCTGCAGCCTTCCCTGGCTATCCAGCCTCAGAGCAGGGGGCTGAGCCCCTTGACCTGAAGGGCTGGTCTTCTCCAGGATTTTATGGTCTAGGCCTGGTTTTCCCAGCCACGTGTCTCAGAGAGGGGACGGCCAGAGGATGCTGAGTGGCCACAAAGGCTTGGCTGTTCTCCCGTGTGCCTCGCTGGGCCAGGGATGGGGAAGGGGGGAGCTGTGGGGGGAGACAGTGGGTGGGGGTGGGGCAGGAGGGAGCTGGAGGAAGCCAGGGAGCAGGGAGGACATTTGGGAAGGTCTTCTGGGAAAGGGGAGTGGTGGAGAGAGAAAGAGGAGCAGTAATACAGAGAGAGAGAGAAACAGAGGGGGAGAGACCTGGACCGAGAGAGACAGAACTGAAAGACAAAGCCAGAGACCCAGGCGGGGAGGCAGGGACAAAGGGAGACCTGGGGAAAGAGGCGCAGGGCAGGCGGGGAGAAGGCGCGAGAAGGCCGCCATGTGTGTGGTGGGGCTGAAGTTCAAAAGGGAGGGGAAGAGGTGGTTTGACGACCAAAGTCATTGAAAAATTTTTGGCACAGCTGCCCCGAGGCTCCTGGCCGCGGGCCCGGCTCTGAGCTGAACTTAAACAAACCCCTGCAGCAGCCATCTGCTTGATTTTAAAATAAATCAAACAGTCTGCTGAGCCGGGGGTGATCGAGTTTCCATCTGCGCCGCCGCCCGCTCGCCGGCTTGGAGCCGCGCTTGCCTCTCCCAGCCAAGGCTCCTGGCAACATGTGGGCCGGTAATTCCTCCAGGAGCAGGGAAACCAGACCCCCGCCGCCCCCAGCTCCTAACTCAAACCAAGTGCTATTTTTACAGCCACCCACTGGAAAGGGGGGACCAAGAAGCGCTCTGGAAGCCTGGGCACGGGGTTATGCTGAGTTGCTCTGGGCACAGAGGGTGGAGGACATGCCTTGGGATTCCCCCCTGGCCCCACCCCCCTGGGCCTCCTGAGAAAGGGGTGAGGGCCTGAGTATGGGGTGCTCTCTCCCCTAACCCCCCTGGGCCAGGAGGATGCTGACATCATGTGAGATCCCGCAGGCCACCAAGTCAGGGCAGCTGTGGCCCGCTGGGGTGGCAACAGCCCAGGTCCCACCTGGAACAGCCAAAAATAGCAGCAGGGATGCCCCTCCCTCAGTCTGGGGTCACTCAGGGAAGTCCTGCCCACCTGTCCCAAGGAACCTCCTGTCACCCGCAGGGCCAGGTGATCAGGAGAGCCTGCCATTCCCGACCAGGCCGGAAACAGAGAGAGAAACACCAGCCGGGCAGGCCTTGGTGACCCATCTGTACAATGGGCATAAAGCAGCCCTTTCTGGGTCCTGGGAGAGCAAGGAGGGATCCACAGTCTCGGGGCTGCAGCTGGTACGTGGGGGCTTCATCTGCAATTCTGGAGGATACGTGAAGGGAAAAAATGCCTCTTGGCAAGTTGCCCACCCCAACCCTGAGGGGTACACAATGACACCACAGGCCTGGCTCCCAGCTACGCAGACTGGGGTCTCCATCCTGATGCCTTGGTTCCATGGTGCAGACTGCCCTCTGACCCCTGCCAGAGGTTTCCCAATGCACAGGCCAGGGCCCAGAGGGAGAGGCATGGTGCAGAGGGACCCCCGTCTTATGCAGACCCCGCAGGAGGCAGAGCGCCTGGCTGTGGCCAGCACTGCTCTCACATGCTGAGTGCTTTGGGCGAGTCACATGCCCTCTGAGCCCGGGATCCCCTGGTCGGACTGGAGGAGGAGAACAGATGGCTTAGGGACCTCCGCTCCGGGCTGTCACACCTGCAGGCCTTTCAAGGGGCGACTGACCTTCATATGCAAAGCTTTCAGGCCTAGAAGCTTCCGCTGCTTTGTCCTGCCGGCACTTCGCTCCTGAGCCCAAATGCAGCCCCAACCCACTCCAGAGGGCACAGCCTGTCCTGTCCCTATCAGGGTCCCTCTCCCACTCCCGCCCTCTCCCCAGGGCCTTGAGGCCCGGGCTTTGCTGAGAGCCTGCGTGAGACTCTTACACTTCCCACCCTCCCATCACCCCCATTTATCACATGGGGAAAAGGAGGCAGAGATGGATAGTCAGTTGCCTAAGGTTATCCCAGGATAGATAGGGTGCAGCCAAGGCCCCAAATCAGATCTGCCCCCTCTAATGCCACTCTGTCCACCGCTCCCTTCTCAAGGGCCATCAATCAAAGCAGCCTCTGTCGAGACCCACATGGAGGTCAGGCACACTGCTTTTCACTCATTACCGAAACCACCCAAAAAAGGGATGCCGCAGGCCCATTTTACAGATGGAGAAACTGAGGTGCTGTAAGTTACCCAAAGCCAGACAGCCAGCAAATGCAGGAGAGGGAAGTGAGCAGTGAGCACTCTAGCCTGGGCCTGGCATAGTGCCCCTACCCACCCCCTGCCCCCTGAAGTCGAGACTAGATGAGGAGGGGAGGGCAGATTCAGGAAGGGAAGGGCCGCCCCTCTGTGGCCACAGGGTCTGCTCAGAGTCAGCGCTTCCCTTCTCCTCCTGCCCCACCCCTGCTCCACCTGTCCTCCTGCCATATCCCTGACACCCCTCTCATCCACTCAGCAAACATTTCCTGCGTACCTACTGTGTGTCGGCCCACTGCCAGCCCCACCTCAGATACAAGGCTGTAAAAGGTGCTCTGATCTCCTGTGACACACACAGCCTGGAGGAGGGAAAGAGTGGGCCCTGCAGGGAGAGAAAGGGAAGGGCCGTCAGGTGTGTGCACTGGGGTCCCAGGTCTGCCACAGCCAAGTTCCACACACGGGGTGGCTGAAAATGACAGAAGAGTGTTCTCACCGTTGGAGGAGACTGAAATCAAAGTGTCAGCAGGGCCACATTCCCTCCGAAGGCTCTAGGGGAGGGTCCTTCCTACCTGCCCCAGCTGCCGGTGGCTGCCGGCAGTCCTTGGCTGCCTCGGTGTGTAGCTGCATCCCTCCCTCTCTGCCTCCGTCTTCGCGTGGCCTCTCAGTGTGTCCACTTTCTCTGCCAGTGTCCAAATTCCCCTCTTCTCACAGGACGCCAGGCAGGGAATTTGGGGCCACCCTAATCCAGTACGAACTCATCTCAACTTGATTACGTCTGCAAAAACCCTACTTCCCAATAAGTCACATTCACAGGTTCCAGTGGACGTGAGTCCGTGGGCCTCTGCTCACCCAGCACAGTCGCTTCCCTGAGGTGCTGCCACCGGAGCAGCAATTGCCGGGTGAACAAGAGCCGCCAATGTGGAGAAGGGGCCAGCAGGCATTCCACCCACCGAACCCAATCCTAGCATGATGTCAATCTCTTTTCTGTCTCTGGACTCCCAACAGCCAGACCCTATTATGGGATAATATGTACCCAGAGAAGGGCCCCAGTGCCAGCTCCCAGCCTGGCAAGAGACGCCCTGGGATGGCCTCCACCTCACGAACAACTCCCTGCCCCCCCGACCCCCCCGCCAGGAACCAGCCACAGAAAAATCTTTGTGGGGACAACCGAGGCCTCCGTTCCCACACAACTGACTCAGTGCAGCTGCCAACAGCCCGCTGACCTCTGCCCTTGGAGCCTGCAAGCCTGGGCCGCCTGCAGACGCCTGCCTTCCCACCCCAGGCTCAGGGGCTCCTCCATGCTCTCTGCTCCTATGAGAATCCCAGCTTTGAGTCTGAGCCCAGAAAATGACCTTCAAGGTCATGTAGTTCCCTCAAGGGCACTCCTGACGGTACAGCCCAGGCTCTGGGCTCCCCAGGGCTGGGCATCTTCCTCACACGGCAGGACCAGCCTTGCTGAGCAACGCATTCGTGGTGGTTGTGGAGCTATGTGCAGCCGCCGTGGTCCTTCTGGAAACGTACCCTACACCAACGAAAATGAAGGGCACCAAGGTGTCTTTTGCACTACTATGTATCATAGTGGGGGAAGCACATGAAATGTGCAGCAAGGAGGTATGATTAATAAAGCCCAGACGTCCTTCCTGTCTTCACACCCTCAGCTGTCACCCTGTGAGTGGGTGGACTCCCCAGCCTGGATGTCGATAGGGCAGCGTATCAGTGGGGCTGCCATAGCCAAGCACCCATGTGGCTCAGATACAGGGGTGCAGAATGTGGGCCACAGGTTAGGGGCTCAAACAACAGAGGCATATTTTCCTCATAGTTTTGGAGGCTGGCAGTTGGGGATCAAGGTGTCGGTGGGGCTGGTTTCTCCCGAGGCCCCTCTCCTTGGCTCAGACACCACCTCTTCCTGTGTCCTCACCAGGTCTTCCCTCTATGCATGCCTGACCCTAATCTCATCGCATAGGGACACCAGTCATAATGGATCAGGGCCCACCCTAACGATCTCGTTTTAACTCAACCACCTTTTTAAAGGCCCTGTCTCCAAATACAGTCACATGGTGAGGTCCTGGGGGTTAGAATTTCAACATGGGGATTTTGGGGGACACAAGTCAGCCCATGATAGGTATCCTCCACCAGACAAACGCCATCTGATGGGCTGTGCTTCAAGATGACACAGAAGCCTTCAGCCCCCAGCTGTCATGACGTAGGTCCCTCCGGCTTCCGGGAAGAGGGCCCTGCGGAAACGCTCTGCCCCAGTGGCAGCATCAAAGTTGGGGAAAAGGCCTGGACCGGCCCCCAGCTCCGTCTCAGGAGCGATGCGGCCTTGGACAAGCCACTCCACACCTGTCTCCTAGGTCCTGGGCACGGGGCAGGGTGGCGGCCTGTCTCCATCCCGCTACCCTCACGACCCCCTCTACCTCTGGTTTCACCAGGCTCTATACAAGATAAGCTGTCACCCATAAAGGGCTGCAAAACAGGCCCCTGCCGACCCTATAGTCCCAGGGGAAGCGGCGAAGGGGTCGCCGCATTTCACAGATGATGGGAACAAGGCCAATGGCTTCTCCATGGTCACAGAGCACAGAAGTGGCAAAACTGCCTCCCTTGCATTTAATGGTGACAGTGTTAAAGTGCTTTTCAATGGGAGAGGGGGTCCCCCATCGCCTTCTGAGCAGCCACGCCGACTTCCCAAGTTCTCCTGCAGCCTCGACGTACACGGACATATTTCTTTGAGGCTATAATCGTGGCACATGCACAGTTCTGTGCTCTGCTTATTTTTACTTAATAGTACCTTTCTATTAGAACTTCAACATGGGGATTTTAGGGATTTCATATAACTATTTCCTATATATTCATCATTTGTGTTTTCTTTCATTTTAACTACCTATTCAACTCCCTGCCCATTTATTTATTTATTTATTTATTTATTTTAATTTATTTAATTTCTGTGCTGCAATGGGCTCCGTGGCCATCATTTTAACGCCACATAATATCCCACCCATGGGATACACGGCAGTTTTCCTAACCGAACCTCATTGTTGGGCATTTGGAATTTCCCCACTATTATAAATGACAGTGCAAAGAACATCTCTGTGCACCTTATCATTTTCACTCTGGCAGGTTACTTCTTTAGGATGCATTTCCAAAAATGGGGTTATTATGTCAAAGGATCAAGTGTTTTTAAGGCCCTTGATACATACTGACTAACGGTTTGGGGAAAAGACAATATAATACCAACAATATGAATGAGCCACATTCTTGCAACTTCGCCAGCCCTGAGTCTTATCCTTTTTCTGGTATTTTAAGAGCTTTCATATAGCTATTTCCCATATATTCATCATTTGTGTTTTCCTTCATTTAAACTACCCGTTCAACTCCCTGTCTGTCTGTCTATCTATCTATCTATCTATCTATTTATTTATTTATTTTAATTGATTTCAGAGAGAAAGGGAGAGGGAGAGAGAGATAGAAACATAAATGATGAGAGAGAATCGTTGATTGGCTGCCTCCTGCACGCCCCCCCTACTGGGGATTGAACCTGCAACCAGGGCATGTGCCCTGAATTGGAATCAAACTGTGACCTCCTGGTTCATAGTTCAACACTCAACCCCTGAACCATGCCAGCCGGGCAAACTCCCTGTCTTTTTCACAGCAACTCTGGCAAGTTAGAAACCAGCCTCTGGTGGCTGATGTTTCAGGACACCAAGGCGTCTCTTTACCTGCCTGGTGTCTGATCAATGGCAGGGGATGGCCTCTCCCAGTGGCCTTCTCCGTCTTAGCTGGCACGACCACCAGGGCAGGCCCAACGGGTAAAGTCAGGCTGACCACCTGGGGTTCCCACTCCCTGCCTGGGTCACGTGCCGTGGCTGAGCCCACGTGGCTCAGATATAGGGTTGCAGAATGTAGGCCAAGCAGCTGAAGGGACATGGCTTTGCCTTGCATGACCCAAGGGCTGGCCATGGAGAACCAGGCGCAGCTGAAGCCACTGCTGGAACTCTGAGGTACTCCAGAGAGTGTCTCCCTAATTTGGGGGTAGGTAAAGGTGGGGGGAGGATGGGAAGAGGTCAATAACAAGGAGGATACACACCACTTAGGGGCTAAGAGAGACACAGAAAAAGCCAGAAATAGAATCTGGGCTTCCTTGACATTCAAAATAATCAGGGTGGGGCAGGAGGCAGAGAAGCCAGGCTCCAACAGCCTTGCAGCAAGCCACCCTGGTTAAGAACCAGGACAGTGATGTCTGGGTTCAAATCCTGACGCTGTCCTGACCAGCTATGACCCCATGGGTGGGTTCCCTAATCTCCCTGTGCCTCAGTTTCCTCATCTATAAGATGGGATCATAGTGGCTATCACAATGTTGTCAGAGTTAATGAAGCCAAGATGTGTGCGGCACAGCAGGCCTGGAGCACAGAGCACTGAACAAAGCAAATTTTGCATACTGCTTAGCACCCAGAGCGAGCCCACACCCACCCTGCTATTTCTGAGCAGGCCGCAGCAAATGGTGGCCCACTGGCCAGCCGAGCTAAGAATGGTTTTTACATTTTTAAAGGATTGTACAAAAATAAATAAATAACAAAGAAGAAAGAATATGGGACAGAGACCCAGAGATCAGCCTTCAAAGCCTGAAATATTTACCATCTGTTCCCTGCTTTGGAGGCTCCGGAGTTTCCCACGGAATCACCTGAAAGGGGACAGGTGGTGTAGGGGCAAGGACCTACAGGAGGGAAAGCAGCAAGGCCTCTGCGTCCCCGAGGGGGGCTGCATTTTAAGGACCTGTGTGGCCAGACAAAGCGCTGGGTCCCGAATCGGGCTCCTGCCTACATGTCAGTCAGGGAAAGCGACCTGAGGATGGCACCTGCCCCCACAGTGAGGACAGGAGCATCCACTGAGACCAAGAGACCAGACCCACCCGCGTGTCTGACGGGGCTCACGAACCAGACCTGGAGGGAACATGGAGATGACGCAGGGCTGGACTCCAGGGAAACTGAGACCGGGCAAGCGAGTATGACTCCCCGAGTCCCCAGCCAGTCAAGGACGGGAACCAGGCACCGTAACTGCCCAGCTGGGGCTCCACGCTGCACGTGGCCTCCGGTAGGTCCCCGTGAGCCCGCGCACCTGGAACCTCCTGAACTTCCTGTTTCCAGAGACCACAGTCGGACCCCTCCCATGGGGCTGCCCTGGCCTAGACAAGATGCCTCCTGAGTGAGGCCCCGGATTGGGGCCCGGGACACCAACCCATTCCCAGCCACACCCCACAGAATCACGTCAGTCCTTCCCCAGCCTGGTGCCTCCAGAAAGCCACCCCCACTTCAGGTACCACCCCCTTTCAGGTGCTGTCCCTAAAAGCCACTCCCGTCCCCGTGCCAATGCTTGCCCGGCGTGACCAGCCCCACGAGGTCGGCTGTAAAGTGACACCAAACCTTCTCCCATGTTCCTGGTGAGAAAGCAGAGTCTGGGAGAGGGACAGGGACTCGTCCACAGCCACCCTGCTGGGAAGAGGCCAACGTAGGATCCCACCCAGCTCTGTCCGGCCCCACCGCTCGGCTCCCTCGCTCCTTCCAGCCGCAGAACTGTGAATGGGAAGGTGCTCTGTGGCTGGTCGGGGAGGGGACCTCTGACACATCCTCAGTTACCCCCGACAGGGGACGGCTGGCCTCTCCCAGCTGAGCTGCAGCCCCAGAGGACAGGGCCTCGTCTGTCTTGCTCACGCCGTCACCAGGGGCTGGCACAAGCTAGGTGCTCGGCAGGAATCTGCAGCATGACTGAGTGACTGAGGCTGGCAGAGGGGCCCCCCAAATGCCACAGAGCAGACTGCTGGGCCCCGAGGGCCTTCCTGGTGGGACTCTGGAACCCTGGCCCACAGAGGGTCTTCTGGCCAAAGGGGCACGGGAGGCTCTGTGGTGGGGGCAGTGCCCTCGGGAGGCCTCGGCTCCACACTGCCTCCTTGAATGTGGGAACAGGAGGGAGGGCGAGAGCAGGCCAGCACGGACACAAACAGCCCCCTCGCCACCAGCCTGTCCCCATCACCAAGAACCCTCAGACATCCCTGCCAAGAGCGGGGGCCAGCTTGGGCCCGGAGAATAAACATGTCACTGCGAGGCCAGCCCGCCGGACCGCTGGAGCCAAGAACTGCCGGAGGCTGTAAACAGTCTCTCCGCTCTTGGCCGCAGACACTGGCCCACCTCTCTGCGCTGGGAATTAGCACTTTGCCTGCCATAAAGAAAGGACAGGCCAGGGTGGGGACGTTTGGGGAGGGGGTGGTGAGCAAGGAAGCTGGGCTGGCCCAGGGCCAGCACCCCCATCCTTGTGGCTTGGAAGTCTCCCCCTGTCTCAAGGCGGCAGAGGGGGATCGTGAATGAATGGGCCACGGTCAGGATGCTGGGAGGCCCAGCGGAGGCAGAGGTGCCGGCCACAGGTAGAACGGGCAGGGGAGGGGTGAGGCCCTTCTCTAGGGCCCCTGGCCTTGGCCAAGAGAGGCAGCTACTTTTTAGAGCACCTTCAACGCCCCCGCCCCCCGCCCCCCTGGGGCGTCCAGCTGGATCTCGGGAAGGAGGAGAGGTCCCGGGGCAGTGGGCGCCCAGGCCCTGGAAGGCCCACTGCCATGGTGAGGAACCTCTCAGGCCATCAGAGGAGGTGGGCAACCCTCACTCTGCCACGGCACAGTCCCTGCCGCTGGTTCAAATCAGGTTCAAAACCTGCTGCCTTCTTTGGTTCTTCCCTCCAGAACCAAGAGGCCTCTCAAAAGGCAGACCTAGCGGTGTCACCCCAGGTGACACCCTTCGCAACTGGCTGTCTCCTGAAGGCCTCCTGCTCCTGCTTCCAGCCGCGTCCGCCTCCTCAGCTCCTCCCCAGGTGCCGCTTCCTCCGCACAGCACGCCTCTCTCCTGCCTCTCTCCTCTGCACATGCATTTCCTCTACCCTGGATGCTCTTCCATCCCCTCTTATGCCTGGTCCACTTCCCCTTACCCCTTGGGCCCCCCTGGGATCAACAGTCACTTCCTCCAGGAAGCTTCCTACTGGCTGTTCCTGCCCCCCGCGCCGCCCCCCTCACACACACACACACTCCCATGGCGTTAAAGGCCCCATTACCTACTTTTCCCTCCTAAGCACTGATCCTGGCTGCAAGCTTACATCTGTTTGTGTGATTCAGTGACTAGCATCTGTCTTTCTCTCCCACCAGACGGGCAGCTTCGTGAGGGAGAGGCTGTGTCTGGTTTTGCACATTACCGCTGCTTAATTGCCAGGCGCACCATCGCACTTAATAAATAGTTGCTGAGTGAGTCAGCGAGGGAAGGGATGGTCCGAATGGCTGCATCACCTAGGAAGGTTACTGGGGCTCAGTTCAACGCCCCTCCCAGCCTGTGAGACCTTCACAGGTGGCTCCTGTCCCCCACAGGACCTGGCTCGGAAGGATGCCAACTACTGCTGACAAGTGGACACCGTGAGGTGCCCAAGCAGGGGGGGGGCAGCGGCCTTCACTGCTGCTTCTCACACCCTCCCCCCCTAGCCCCCCCACCCCCACCCCCACCCCCTCCCGCCTGGAGAACGTCAGGACTGTGGGGATAAAGTGGTTTGGAGACCAAAGGAAGGGAGAAAAAGTAAGGCTATGAGACCATGGCCTGAGTTGGGACCGTTCAGGTGAACATCGGCTCCAGCCTCAGCTCTGCTGTGCAGCCTTGGGCCAGTGCCTGACCTCTCTGGGCTTCCGTTTCCTCATCTACAAAAAGGAGATGATGATCACAGCATTCACCTCTTCAAAGGCTGTGGGATCAAGTGAGCTAAGAAATGTGTCCAACAAATGAGAGCTTTTATGATTCATGATCCGGGCAAGCTATCTGTCTGGAACATTCTGGGGTTCCCCGGGCCCTTTCTCCGAACACCCCAGGCAGGGGCTTTGACTGCCTAGACTCCTGAACTCTGGGCCTATAGTCCACCTCTAACCTATGTCCTAGCTCAAGGACCCTACAAGGATCGGTGAGCACAGAGCACCCGGGGTGGCTAGGTGTTGGGGAGAAGGAGGCAGGGCAGCATGACCTGCCCCCACACCCCAGAACTCGGTCTGCTGATGGGGACACTAGCCCCAGGGAGGACAGCCCTGCTCAGGCTTAGCTCCTGCTGCGGGGAGGGCACAGTCTCTGGGGGCAGAAAGAGCTCAGTTCAAATCCCACTCCTTAACCTCAATGAGATACCACCCCCACCCCCCAGAATCGCCAAACTAAACAAGATGAATGATAGCAAGTGTTGGTGAACATGCGGAGAAACTGGAACCCTCCAACACTGCAGGCACATATATAAAATGGGGCGGCCACTGTTAAAAACAGCCTGGCAGTTACCATAGGACCCAGCAGTTCAATACTCTTAGGCATCTACCCAAGAGAATGGAAACATACGTCCACACAAGAACTTGTGCACAAATGCTCATCGCAGCACTATTCACAATAGCCCAAAGGCGGAAACAACACAAACATCTACCGCCTGATGAATGGATAAGCAAAATGTGGTATGTAGTCAGCCATAAAGAGCAATAAAATCCTGACACTGCTACAGCATGGATGAAACATAAAAACGTCATGAAACGTGAAGAAGCCTGTCACAAAATACCACACAGCGTCAGATTCCATGTAGGGGAGACGTCCAGAGCAGGCAGATCGGGAGCGACAGGAAGGAGACGAGTGGCTGCCAGGGGCTGGGGGAGGGGAGTGGGGAGTGACTGATAACGGGTAAAGGGGGTGGTTTCCTTTTGAGGTAATGGGAATAGTCTACAATACGTCGTGGCGATGGCTGCACACTCTGTGAACATGCTCACCACCACTGACTTGGACAGGCTACATGGCCCAATTGCGTGGTGTGTGAAATGTATCTCAACAAAGCTGTATGCAAACAAAACCACACTCCCTGGCCTCGGTCCCTTATCACAACGGGGAGTCCAGGTCTACCTTCTCCCCTCTGCCCTGCCAGGCCGACCTGTGTGATGTGCATCCGTGGGCGGCTGGCCTGCCGGCATCCGGTGGGGAGGATCGGTAGGAGGAGAGAAGAGCAGGGCCGTGACTGCATCTATCCCCAGGCCCTCCCTCAGAGTTTGTGGCCATCTCTGCCCTATGTCCTGTGTCCTGTCCACGGCCCCGCACACAGACCACCCTGGCTTGCTGACGGCTTCCTCCTTCCCCTCTCAGGGCTCACCGTTGCTGCCCTCCCATGCTCTGCCTATACCTGCCCACGCCTGGGCACACAGGCCCTTCACTAGACTCTCCTGGGCCGTGCACACGAGTGTGTCCCCGCTGCAGGCAGGAGCCCACCCAGCAGCCGCCCCCTTATGGAGCTGCTGCAGGCCTAGAACACCCACAGGTCAAGGCCAGACCTGCAGAGAAGCTCTGGCTGGGTGGCCAGCATGAACAGCTGGCGGGAAGATGGCAAGGGGTGGGGGCCCTGGGCGAGAGGCAGAGGTAGGGCCCTGGGGGGGCGAAAGGCAGGGGCTGGGGAGAGGCCCCTGAGCCAGGTGGGGGCTTAGAGCTCAGGTGCCCTTGGGGACCCACTCCCAGAGGACTGGAGGCCAAAGGAGTGAGCCTCAAGGGAGAGAGCCTCTCTGGGCGGGCTGGGAGCCACATTCCCTGAGCACACAGATGTTCTGGCTGAGGGGGGAGAAGTGGGGAGCTGGCCGGAGAGAAAGAGGCAGGGTTGGCCGGGCTCCCTAAGGAGCTGGGGCACAGCCAGGAGGCCTGCAGCCTGTCGCCAGGGCGGCGGCGGGACGAGGCCTGACCCCTGGCCTCCCCGCCCCACGACCCCTCCTGAGACCAGCCTGGCTCCGCTCTGGGCCCACAGAGGGTGGACCACATCTGGGCTCCAAAGAGGGAACCCGGATAAGAACAGACAAGGGAACTGGGTGTGATTTCTTGTCAGGCTCCAACAGGAAGGCTCCGTGCCGTTAGCAGCCACGCGGTCATCTTCCCAGAGCCCGGCCTGCAGGGCGGGGACCCCCCAGGGAGGGCACTGCTGGCCCTCGGCGACGAGTCCTTCTGTGGGTCTGTCCTGAGGATCGCAGGGCACCATGTGCTGGGGGCCCATCATGTGCTACTAAAAAACACCCACGTATGTACACATGCTCCCAGGGTGCGGGCTCTGCCCTGGGGGGCCCATGGCTGGTTTGGGACTTGCCGTGTTCTCCAGGGCCCACCGAGGAGTGTCGGCCGCCTTCCCCCACAGCACCGCCCGCCCTGGGCTCTGCTCTTTGGCCCCCTCGCTCGCTAACAGCCAAGCAGCTGTGTCCCAGCCCCTGGCAGCCAGGCCGAGCCTCCAGCAGCCCTCGTGCCTACACTCCGGCCACGTCACGGTGGGTGTGGCTGGGGAGCCTCCTGAGACCCTACACTCGGGCCCCCTTCTCAGAAGGTGCTGGTTCCAGAGGCGGGAGGGACGGGGAAGGAGAGGCTCTGGGAGGAGGACATCCTGCCTGGCCCCTCACGGTCCAGGTGCTGACAACTGCTGGGTGGGGGACGGGGGGTCAGCTCTGGGACCCAACACCTCCACATCACAGGCTACGGAGTCCACGGTCACCCCCGGGCCCGTGTGGGAAGCCTGGGCGGGGACACCCAGCCACCTGCCCTGAGCCTGGTTACGGCTCCACACCACTCACCAGGATGACCATTTACCTGAAGTTTCATTTTCAGCAACTCACTTTTTGAAAACCTTTTAAAGATTTTTTTTTTTTTTGAAAACCAGAATTGGTCCACATCCACAGATCATAACTAAACTGTGTCTAGAAATTTTCTTTTAAAGTTCTATCTTCTGCATCTGCGATTCCAAAATCTACAAGGCTCTGAAAACTAAAAAAATATTTTAATAAGTTTGTGGCAAACTTTATGTTATGTCCATTTTACCACACACACACACACACACACACACACACACACACACACACACAAAAGAAACAAAAAAAAAGGTGGGGTTTAAATGAGACACTAGTCAGGAGGTGTCCCACAGTCAGATCAGAAGTGGAGTCAACAAGTACAACTTTCTCTCCACGACTCCCTGTCAGTTAATGTCACATTTGTAGGCCGCTCAAGAGAAGTTATCCTGTGTGAGAGGGACCCCCCCCCCCCAGCCTCCCAGGAAACACTGCCACAGGGGAGAGAGCTTGGGATCCAGAAACCAGGGCCCTGAGTTTAGGTCCGGCCTCCACCATGGACAGCTGTGTGGCTTGGGGAAGTCAGATGACTTCTCTGAGCAAAGCATCCTCTTTTCCCTGCTCCTGCCACAGAGCGCAGGCAGCCACTGAGAAATGAGACCACAGGCCTCAGGAAAACACTCCACAAATAGTAAATACCCCTCTTATTATGGGATGACCGTAGATAGCAGCGATGGTGGCCTGGCTGCCCGAGAGGAGAGACAAGGAAAACGCCCAACAACTCCTTTCAGAGGGCCCTGCTCCCAGGGAACTTGGGGCCCTGGTAGGAAGATAAAATTGGCCCGCAAGCTCTGTCAGCAACAAAAATGAGACCCAAGTCTATTTGAAGGCGGAAGGAAAGGGGTGGAAGAGAATGACAAGGTGTCAAGGAGCAGGCGAGGGAGGAGGTGGGAGTGTCCTCAGATGCCGAGGGAAGGGTGACAGTCCCAGCTATTTTTATTTAGGGGAAAACAGAGCAGGGCAAAGTCAGGTAGAGCTGCAGGTCACGTCTCCTGGCCTGCAAGTCTGTCTCCAGGCCTGGCTTGTCCCATCCCATAGTGGCCATCTAAGTGGCCCCCACGCCTGTGCTCGGACCGTTGCAGTAGCCTCTCCCTGCTCTCCCGGCCACCAGCCTCTAGGTGTCCAGTGGGCCTCCACACAGGGGTCAGCTCCCTCCTCTGCTCATATCACACCCCTGCTCTGAAACCTTCCCTGCTGCCTGTGGCCGAGTGAAGACAGTGGGCCCACCGGGCAGAATGTCCCCATTTAATCCTTTTTGGATCTGAGCTCTCAAACTTAGATTTCAGAGAGAAAGAAAAAAAAGAAAGGGCGGAGGTGCAAACTCCTAGTTCCCACCCAAAGCACTTTTTGACAGACAAGAAAAAAACTGCCTATTTACACGGAAATAAAGGAGGGGAATCTTGGTGAACAAAACGTGTCTATTTGCAGTGAAGCCAATATGCCTCTGATAAAATAAACACAGCAGGCCCCTCTGTTTTTTATTCTCCGAGAGGGTGTTTACAGTTCAGAATAAATACATCTCCCTCCCTTGAGGCTTTTGGTCAAAAGGACCGATGTCACGGCTCTGCTCCATGAGCCACAGCAGCGGACAGAAGGAGCCCCATGCCCAGCTCCCATGTGGCAACACAGAGGACGCCTGGCCAGGAAGGTCACGCGGGACCCCAGCCCGGGAAGCGAGGCGCTGGAGAGAGAGAAAGAGTGAGAGAGAGGTGGGGGGGGGGGTGGGGGGCGGAGAGACCGAGACAGAAAAAATGAGAGAGAGCCTGGCTGGTGTTGCTCAGTGGTTGAGCGTCCGTCAACCCATGAAGCAAGAGCTCCCCAGTTCGATTCCCGGCCAGGGCACATGCCCAGGTTGTGGGCTCCATCCCCAGTCGGGGGTGGGCAGGAGGTAGCCATCAATGTCTCTCTCTCATCAATGTTTCTATCTCTCTAGCCCTCTTCCTTCCTCTCTAAAATCAATAAAAACGCCGTTAACAACAACAGAAAAAGAGAAAGAGAGACAGAGAGAGAGCGTTGGGGGAAAGTGTCTCCGTGGTGCCCATCAGAGTCAAGCGGTGACGTCCAGGGTTGTGTGGGGGAAATCTGAGGCATCCCTGAAGCCGCCGGGGCCTCCCATGGGGGGAGCAGGCAGTGCCCCTCCCCAAGCCACACCTCCGGCCTGCAGGGCTCTGGGCACCTCCTTCCCCCTCTCCCGGCTGCCATCACCTCCTCCCCAGGCCACCGCGGATGAGCAGTGTGCTCTGCTCAGGCAGTTCTTTATTGCCTGTCTCCTTGGCTGCAAGGTCAGCTCCTGGCAGGCAGGGATTCCTGTCTGTGTTGCTCATGGCTGTGTCCACCCCGCCCTGTCCTTGGACGGCGCCTGGCCCACAGCTGGCACTTAGGAAACGTTTGCTGAGTGAACACACTGCAAGCACTGGGCCAGCCTTGTTCAGCCATTCATCCAGCCCGCAGAGAAAGAGCCAGCTAGGGACACGGGAGCGACTTTCTCTGGGAGCCCGTCCCCGATGGCTGGGCGCTGGGGTGAACCTGTTCCATGGCCCTGAGGGTCCCCCACAGAGTTACAGGATGGCTGGAGGCTGGAGGCTGGAGGCGGAGGGCCAGAGGCGGCCAGGGTTTCTGATTTTCCTGCCCTCCTCCCACCCACCGCCAAACAGGCCCACAGTCTGGGGAGCGAGGACCTGAGGCCACAGAAGAATTCTGACCACAAAGGTAGTCCTCACAGAAAGTAAGAATTGTTGTCTCCTTGGAGCAAAAAAAAAAAATCCAGTGTGTCATTCATAGCTTCTAGAAATTTCCGTCTACACTCGCCACACTTCGAGCAGAGTAGAAACACTTTAAACAATTATGCTGACTCTTGCTCTGATCGCACCAGCTCCGTTCCAGCTGCAAAGCTGCAGGTGCGCCCTGGGCCAGCCGAGCTGCTGGACGTGCCCTTTCCCTCTGGGCCACAAGCTCTCCGCGGTAACGCTCAGAATTTTCCACTTTGCCAACCAGGAGGCAGAGGCACTTGATTAAGGGGCTTGGTCCAAGGGGGGATGACTTCCCTTGGTTTTCTGGCCTGAATGACACAGCCTAGATCTTGTGAGAGAACAGCCAATAGTCCTCCTGCGAAGGGGCCGTCGCTTGCATGACCCTCGGCAGCTGGAGAAATACAGCTCCCACCATCCATCTTCTAGAACTGCAGTTTGACAAGCAACCTCCCCCCCCCCCCAATTTCTTTGTATTTTAGGCCCTAAACTGAGATACAGATTCAAGATTTTAAGCTGAAAGTGCCTGGGGGTCATAAGCCTCCCCTGCCCCTCCCCAGGTGAGTGGGGGGCTCGCTGTGTTTCCACAATCCCTCCCTCCAAAGCTGACCCAAACCTAGCTCTCGTTCCACTGTCCTGGAGCCACCTGCCCACCTGTCCAGCCCCCGCCCCCGCCCCCGGCTCTGAGCTCCTTGGGACCAGGTCTTGCTCTGGCCTGTGTCTGGCACACAGTAAGTACTCAATAAATGATTGATTGACAAACGAATCACATCTAACCCCTCAGCTGACCCTGCAGGAAACAAAAAAGTTAAGCTGCTGGCCGGAGGTCACCGGACAGCCCATGGGCCCCGTACAAAGTCTTGCGACTCCCTGTACAGTGCTCAACCCCTGACACAGTGCAGCCATCTCCAAGACACGTGGCCCATCCACAAATGCGGTGAACACACAGTCGCTCCCAGCATCCTCGGAGCAACCCAAGCACAAGGTGACCTTCAGATTCCGTTTAGAAGTGGATGTTGCTGATCTTCATAAGAGATCCAGCCGGTCCCACCCCGTCTAAACATGTGGTGGTCTCCAGGGGAGACCGGTGCTGCCGGAGCGCCTGTGCAGAATGATAACATGTCGCTGGGTGGATTTACGGAGCCTCTCAAGGTCCGGCAGGCCTGGCTGCCAGCGGCGGGGAAGAGCAGTCTGTGTTCCACCCCACACCTACCAGAAGCCTCAGAGCCCATCAAGAAAAATCTCCAAAGCTCCCTGGTACGAGGAAAGTACCAGGCACACCGGGGACCACTTTCTCATTTTCTCCCTAAAATGGAAACAGTAACACAAGCTCATTGCAGCAAGTCAAACAACGAATAAAAAGTCAGTCGTTTTCCAAACCCCTGCGGGAGCCGATGTTTACAGCTGGACACAGCTCCCCCCCACCGACCTCTATCTTCCAATAAACACAGAAATCCAGGGAGGAGCGGGCCCTCTCTCCCCGGCACCTAAACCGAGACTGGACGGTGACTCATGGGCATCGCTCCAGTTGAGGTGATCATCGTGCTGATTCCCAAATCCAAAAGTTCTGGAAACCAAAAGTGTCTCTTAGCCCATTTGTCAGCAAAACCTGCCCTGCCTCGAGGCTATTTATAGGCTCATTTTTCCCCACTGGGTATGAACAGTCACATGTTTTGTGCAGAAATACAGCGGGTTTGATGACAGGGTGCTGCCCCGGGCCCCTGGGTGTGATGTAAGACACAGCACCCGCACTGAAGAATCTGCCTGAGGGGCTGAACAACTCTGAGCCGTTTCTGGCCCCAAAGGCACCCCACAAGGACTGGGGACCAGGAGTGATCGAACAGCAGTGACCGAGTCACATTTCCGTGATAACTCGTGGTACTGCAGTGCCTCGGGACATCCTGACCCTCCCAGGTGGATTCGCAGCACATGCCCCGAGTGTGGGAAAGCATAATGCAGATGAAGGCACCACGTGCCATGTGGCAATGTTCTAGGACCCCGACATCAGAGCGCTGCATCCAAGTCCTAGGTCTGCAGGCCAGCAGCTGTGGGGCTCGGGGCAAGTGACTTAACCTCTCTGGGCCTCAGGAAAATGGGGGTGGGGGTGGGGGAGAGCACGGTGGCTACCAGGCTATTTCTAGCTCTCCCTTCTCAGCTACCACCGCTGCCCAGACCAGGGTTAGGGCAGCCTCCTCTCAAGTGGTTTCTGCCTGTTTCCCTCTCTCCTTCCAACTCGCCTGCCCACCGACACTCAGAAAAACCCTTCTTTTAAAGCCACTTTTGTTATAATCGCCCTCAATCCTTCTTTGCTCCAAACACACGGCTTTTTATTGCCCCAGTAAGTGGAGCCCAACCTCCTCTGTTGGTTTTAAAAATATATATATGTTATTAAAAATAATAAATCACCTGAAATTCTGTCGATCTACGACAGCCGACTTCATCCGTGTTTCTACCCTCATCCTCACACATCCCTACACAAAGGCACACGTCTGTGGCTGCGGGCGGACAGATTCACCCCACCTTCCGCACGTTGCCTATCTCCTAAGTGTTTCCTGCGCTGGGAAGGAGCCTTCAGGCAGATGAAGGCACCACGTGCCATGTGGCAATGTTCTAGGACTCCGACGTCAGAGCACTGCATCCAAGTCCTAGGTCTGCAGGCCAGCAGCTGTGTGACTTGGGACAAGTGACTTAACCTCTCTGGGCCTCAGGAAAATGGGGGGGTGCGGTGGCTACCAGGTTCTCTGAGACCCGCTGGCCCCACGATCAGCCCCACCAGAGCTACGGACCCCTGAACGCTCACTTGTGGCCATACCAGACGCCTCTCAAAAAAAATACAGACGCAGATCCTCATATCCTGGGTACTTCTGCCCACCCCAGCCCTGGGAGCAGAAGCTCAGTCTCACACTGGGATTCTTGGTAAATGTTTTCCTGAAAAACACTGTGCAGAACAGAAGTCCGTCCCCTATCTAGATGGTCACAGTGCACATCACTGCACTGAAGGCACTGATAAGTCCTGCAGCACACAACCCTGCGTAGCTCTCTTTAATCTACTGCTTCTCAAGGCAAAGAAAAAAATTATCCCAACCCCCGAGTCCATTAGTGTTCCTTGGCATACACTTAGGAGCATGCTGAGTGTCCGAGGTCACCTTGCACATTTCCGGAGTCATCTCCTGTTCAGAAACCTTTCTGAATGCCCCCACTGTCTCCCTGACAACCACACTGAATCCCGAGCCTGGTGTTTGTGATCAACAGTGTCCTCTGTCCTTTTACCTCTTGGAAAAAGAAGCTCATTGTAGTCACTGCCAGCTGCAGACTGGAAGAAACAGTCCCTGACCAGCTAGGTGATGTTAGGCAAACCCATTAACTTTTCTGAGCCTCAGTTTTCTCCTCTGTGAAGTGGAGGAGCCAGCAGCTCCGCACCAACATCTTAGGATTCCAGGGTGTCTGGGGGTCTCAGCTCACAGCTGCAGCAGAGACCAGGTAGGTTGCTGAGTTCAAGAACAGCAGCAAAGAGGAAACAGGATTATTTCCCCTGGAGGAATTCAGGGACGTGGAGTCAGTGCCTGGACTGAAGCCTGGCTCTGCTGCATGCGGGGTGCCTGGTCCTGGTAAGGCCTGACCCCTGAGCTTCGCTTCCTCCCTGTGAAATGAAACAGGCTACACAGACAACACACACACACACACATCCACAGGTCCACAGGGACACACACACACACACATCCACACATATCCACAGGGACACACGCACACACATCCACAGGGACACACACATCCACAGGGACACACGCACACACACACACACATGCATACAGACAGAGATACATGCATAGAGACACACAGAAACAGACACAATACAGAGACACACAGAGAGGCACAAACACACAGAGACTCACGCACACGCACACACAAGTGCAGATAAAACTGGTGAAATCGAAATGAGATCGGTGGATTGTGTCAGTGTCTGTCAGTATCCTGGCTGTGACATTGTACTACAGTTATGCAAGATGTTTCCACTGGGGAAAACTGGGTGAAGGGTACGTGGGATCGTGGTGTTATTTCTCACAACATTATCTCAAAATAAAAAAGATTTTTAAAACAAGGCAGGCTAACACCTCTATCATGGGGACATTGCGAGTATTCAACTGATGCCATATTTATCGTTCCCTCCCGGATGCCTCGCCACAGTGAGTGCTCGATGCACAGACACTGAAGAACTGAATGACTAGAGGAATATAAGGAACACACAGTAGGTGTTCAATCTTTCCCCTTTTCTTTTTATATGATCTTAGTAGCCCAGAGACGTGAACCCGTTCGAAGCCCATTTGCTGGGTACGCGGTAACCAAGGGGCCCCCTGGGCTCCCAGCATCAGGCTCTGTCAGATTTGCCAGCTCCGGGGGAGAAGGCGCGGCAGCCTTCTAGCCGACTCCCTGTCCCCTCCCCAGCCTCTCTGCCCAGGAGGCCAGAAGCCCGGTGAGGAGCAGGCACTCTGCTGGCTAAACCAAGAATAAGGTTCACTCGTGTTTATGAAGGCATTTGTTCAAATCCCACCTGTCCCCAAAGGGCTCAGGTGGCTTCCAGCAAAGGCCCAGGTGTGAGATGGGCAGCCCCACCCCTGTGCCCGCTCCCCTCCTGCCCACATCCCTTCCTGCAGCCAGTGCAGGGAAGCCGCTCTGAGGCTGCCAAAGAAAATGTCCCCCTCCTGGTCTCACACCCCTTTGGCCACTTGCCGCACAGCTAGCAAGGAGGCTAGGGGGTCCCCAGGCTCCCCAACGCCTGACAAGGTAAAGCCAGGGCAGCCCGGTGAGAACCAAAGTGGGGGGACAGGCCCAGGGTGGAGGCGGCTGAGGGGCAGGTGAGATTCAAGGCTTACGGCAGAGCCATCCACATCTGTGAAAACGCAGCCACCGATGAGCAGGTGTCACTAGGTGGCCAATAAAACTCCTTTTTCGGAGGACGCTGAGCGATATGAGAACTGTAGGGCAGCAGCAGGCACTCTGTCCAACCCATTCTAATCTGTCTCCGAAAAACAACCTTATGGTACAGATCCTCCTATTACCCCCACTGTACAGATGGGAAATCACAGCACAGAGAGGTGCAGTAGCCGGCACAAGAACACACAGCTGGTGAGGGGTGCAGCCTAGATTTGAACCTAAGCATCTCGCTCCCCAGTCCACAGGCTTAGCCCCTCTAAGAGACAGTCATGATATCCAAGGTGCAAAAGACTAGTTAAAACAATGTGCAACGTGCTCCCTCCTACAACTGTGTGCACGCACAAGCACGCACGTGCTTGTAGAAAAAAAAGACGGGGTGTTCTGGGTTACAGGTTTATGGGTAATGTTTACTCCTTTTTTATCTCTATTGTCTAAATTTTCAACATGGAACATGTTCAACTTCAGGAAAAGATTCATAATTGTGAAGTGAGCTGCCTTTGATCCCTTGGTGCCGCCTCCTTTCCCTTCCAGGCAGCCTCCCCGGCAGGCTCCCACCCACACCCTCAAGCTCTGCAAAGTTCGCTGGGGGCCCGAGTGCATCCACACTCCCAGGGCCTGTCCCTCACAAGGTCAGGGAAATCTTCCCGGGCCAAGAAGCGTATACAGCACTGCCCAAAATACACTCACAGCGGTGGAAACAGCTCGGGCCGAACTAAATGGCCATCTCAGGGGCGTGGACGGGTAAGTTAAGGCCCTTCCTCATGGGAGTCTATCACACAAACATTAAAATTATGTTTACAACAACACTGGGAACTGTTTATGCTGGGACATGAAATGAATAGAGCAAAATACACAAACTGAACATAGTCTCATCTCAAAATGGTAAAAAGAATGCACTGAAATGCCCAGGACACATAGCAATGGTAACAGGAGTTGCCTCTGGGCTGTGAGGCTGGGCTGGGGAGAATTGCTCTTTTATTCCTTTGTGTATGTCTCCAAATTTCTGACAACAATAATGTAATCATAATAAAAATAATAGCTAGTGTTTATACGGGGCTTCCTAACTGCCAGGGACTATGTATGCTAAAAGCTGTACATGCACTAACTCACTGTATCCGCCCCCTATTCAGGCAGATACAACCACAAATGTCTTACAGATGAAGAAACTACGGCACAGAGAGGTTAAGTTACTTGCCCATGACCACACAGTATGTGTTAGAGCTGGGATTTGTCACTTTTAAAATGAAAAAAAAAAGGTATTAAAATTATATTTTGATATAGAGGTTCAAAGGTGGGAAAGAACTTTAATATTTATCGACTATTTACTGTTGTAGTTATATAAATAAACAAAACCTGCCCACTTGCTTTGTTCCCATTCATATTAGCTTCTGGTTGGGGGGAGGGGAGTGGGTGAACAAAGTATAAATTTATTTTAAAAAAAATTTGAAACTCTGTGTTAAGGATGTATGACATGACTTCATTGAAGGGAGTGGGGGGGAAATTTACCTAAGTAACTTAGAAAATGAGTAGAGACCACAAGACAAAAAACAAACAAACAACAAAACACAAAAAACAGTGGCTACTCACAGTAATGGTTTAAAGTTTACACATGACTTTAGGACACAGTAAAACAGTAATAATAAAAATAAGTTACAAAATAAGAAGCAAATCACACACGGGAATCCCCATACATTGCTGCTGGGAACGTGAAGCTGTGCAGCCTCTTGGAAAACAATCTGACAGCTCCTGAGACCTAGCAATTCCATCCCTAGGTATCTACCCAAGAGAAAGAAAAAAAAAAACACCATTCACACCAAAATCTATACGTGAATTTCATAGCAGCATTATTCACAAGAGCCAAAAGGTGAAAACCACAAAATACCCACCAATGGATGAATGGATAAACAGAATGTAGCATACACACACAATGGAGTATTATTCAGCCATAAAAAGGAACGAAGCACTGACATATTCTGTAACATTCATGAACCGTGACAACCAAGAAGCCAGACACAAAAGACCATGTGTGGTATTATTCCATTGATATAAAATGTCCAGAATAGGAAAATCCATAGACAGAAAGTAGATTAGGGGTTGCCAAAGACTAAGAGGGTGCGGGGAGAAAAATGGGGTTTCTTTTAGGGGTGACAAAAACATTCTATAACTAGACAGTGGTGATGATTGCACAATTTTATGAATACTAAAAACCACTCAGGGTATACTTTAAAAGGGTAAACTTTACCATGGTTGGCGAGGAATCCCTGTACAATGCAAAAATATCAAGAGAGCCCTAACTGGTTTGGCTCAGTGGACAGAGCGTCGGCCTGCGGACTGAAGGGTCCCAGGTTCGATTCCAGTCAAGGGCATGTACCTTGGTTGTGGGCACATTCCCAGTAGGGGGATGTGCAGGAGGCAGCTGATCGATGTTTCTCTCTCGTTGATGTTTCTAACTCTCTATCCCTCTCCCTTCCTCTCTGTAAAAAATCAATAAAATATATTAAAAAATATCAAGATATCTGTCACTAGAGGCACAGCCTTGGCTGATGAAGTGGAAATGCCCCAGGGCACTGGCATTCTCCCTCAGCTTCTTACATGCTCTGTGTTCATGGACAAGGCCCTTCCCCTCCCGGGGCCTTGGAGTCTTCTCTGATTTAAGTGAGGGGGGTTGGGCTCGAGGACCACTAAGTATCCTCCCAGATCTATGATTCTAAAGAGCCACTCTGGGATTGTCACAAATGCAAAGACTGGAGAAGCAGAAGTCTCAATCAAGGTTACAGATAAAATATACTTTGTAGCAAAAGCATGGGAGGACACAAATATTTTAAACAGTGAACATTTTGTATAGTAAGAAGTGAAACATAACATTATTGTTATGAAACATAACAATATATATGTTCCAAACAACAGAGCCAGCAATCCTGCACAATCTGTGGTTCTGAGATCATGCAGTTTTCTGCATCAAAAAATATTTAAGTCTATGCCTGGCCAGTGTGGTTCAGTGGTTGAACTTTAACACAGAAACCAAGAGGTCACCAGTTCAATTCCCTGTCAGGGCACATGCCCGATTGCAGGCTCAGTCCCCTGTAGGGGGCGTGCAGGAGGCAGCTGATCAATGTTTCTCATTGATGTTTCTATCTCTCTCCCTCTCCCTTCCTCTCTCTAAAAATCAATAAAAACATACTTAAAGAGATTTAAGTTTAGTATCTTTTTTACTTATTCGGGGTTTGACAAGATCCCCTGAAGCAAATGGACACTTCATCTTGTCTTCATCCATGAAAGTCACAAGAGCAGGTTGATAGAAAGAAATCACTTTAACGTCCCCTGGGGGGAGAGAGAGAGAGAGAGAGAGAGAGAGAGAGAGAGAGAGCGAGAGAGAGCGCAGGTGTGGAAAACGTGCCTGTAAGCATGAATAACTTGAAAAATGCCTAGTGGCTTCACAAACATTTTGTCTACACTTGCAAAAATAAAGCCAAAGAGGCTGTAAGAGCAAAAGACATTATATTTCAAGGAAAAAGGCCTGGTTAAAATACTTTAAAGAGGCACAGTCTTTTAAATAGAAACCTTTCAGGAGATCAATAAAATTGATAAACTCCTACTCAGATTGACCAAGGGGAAAAAAGAGAGAAGGCACCAGTTACCAATATCACAAATGAGCCCTCACCAGTTTGGCTCAGTGTATAGAGCATCGGCCTGCAGACTCAAGGGTCCCGGGTTCGATTCTGGTCAAGGGCATGTACCTTGGTTGCGGGCACATCCCCAGTGAGGAGTGTGCAGGAGGCAGCTGATTGATGGTTGTTTCTCTCTCGTCGTTGTTTCTAACTCTCTATCCCTCTCCCTTCCTCTCTGTAAAAAAAATCAATAAAATATATTTTTAAAAAGAATATCACAAATGAAACAGGGAACATCACTACAGAACCTACAGACACTAGAAGGATAATGAGGGAATATTACAAAGAAGTTATACCAATGAACTTGACTATCTACATGAAACAGGTAAGTTCTCTGAAAAACATAAATTACCAAAATGGACTCAAGAAGAAATAAATATCATCACATCAAGATGATGGCCAAGTTTCCCTCCACTGAAGAAGTTAATTCAGGAAAAAGGTTACCAACTGGAACAGGTTTTTAATGTGGATGAAGCTGGTTTGTTTTGGCTGTGATGTCTCCTAGAAGTTTTATTTACGGTGGTTTTAAAAGACATATACTCAATGCCATCTTTATTGTTTTCTTTTCCCTAACCTCTTACTTTGTCTGAGACTTTGACCATGCCAACTGTGGTTCTGCCAACTGTGGTGCTCTTCAGGAATGCCACTCCCATGGCTGGCAAGGAATCCCTGTACAATGCACACAAAAGAAAGTCCGGCCCTAGCCAGTTTGGCTCAGTGGAAAGAGTGTCGGTCTGCAGATTGAAGGGTCCAGGGTTCGATTCCAGTCAAGGGCACATGCTCAGGTTGCAGGCTTGATCCCCAGTAGGGGGGCGTGCAGGAGGCAGCCAATCAATGATTCTTTCTCATTACTTATGTTTCAATCTCTCTCTCCCTCTCCCTTCCTCTCTAAAATCAATAAAATATATTTTTTTTAAAAACCCAGCAAAAGGATATAAAAATCCCAATTTCAGCTATTTTCAATCCTTTTGAAGACACGGGGCTTACTCGTGTGGAGCAATCAGAAGATAACATGAGACCACATATAATAAAGTAATAAATTATTATCAAGTGTGAAAAGACTGCATACAAGCAAGTGGCGCAGGAGAGGGGAGGGAGTTAGCAAAGAAGGCTTCACGGAGTGGGAAAATGGGCAGAGAAGCGGGAAGAGGGCATGCATGTGTCAAGACATGATGGCAGGAACTAGTCCCACGGTTTCAAGGAATGGCGGGGAGTCGGCTCCTGTGCACAGTACTGTGAGTGTGTGTGCAGGGACGTACATCTCCTTACCATTGGGGGGACACATAACACCTGTGAGAGTCCAATAAAAGCTACAGGTCCTCTCCCCAGAAACCTGCAGGCATGCACTGAATTCTGCATTGAGTTGTGAAGTCAGGAAATGTATTTGTGAAGATGGGGGTGCCATGTTGAGAATGGTAGGTCTTCGTAAACTCCCCTAACTCCTGACTCTAGAGCAAGCATGTCAAATTCAAAGGCTTAACACAGGCCAAAGAAACAAGGTTTAAGTTTATGTGGGCCGCAAAAAACCAAAAGCTTCAATTTTCATAGAAACGTAGGTTTATTTCAATAGAGACATGCTTAATACAAAGGGCTGAAATAAATGAGTAATCGTTAACATAAAATAATAGAACATTTTAATAAAAATTAATATTTTTTCTTGAACATTAACTTACCAGACACTGAATAACTGCATAAGTTAATAAGCGTAATGCAAATAAACCCATTTTTCTTGTTCTCCGAAAGCGAAATATTTCCTGTCGCGCACTCCAAATAAGTCAGTACAAGACTAATGACCTGGCAATCAGCTGCTAAAATATTTGCTGCTAGTATTAGTGGAGAGAAATGGTGTGCCTATGCGTAAGGCACATAAGGAAAATGAATACAATACAATTATAGTAATCAGTCATTAGTGAACATTGTAGTTTGTTATTAATAACTAGAGGCCCAATGCACAAAATTCGTGCAAGAGTAGGCCTTCACAGCCGTGGTGGCTACCTTGATCCCTCCCTTGCAGCCTCGCTGCCTCGATCCCGCAGCTGCAGCCCCGGCTTCGTCCAGAAGGTTGTCTGGAAGGAGATTCAGATGGCCGTTCGGTCTATTGCATATTACACTTTTATTATTATAGATTATGTATAACAGGATATTGTAAAAATTAAGTTACGAAATTCTTATTAAAACGTTTCTTACATACCATTATACTGGCTGGGCCGCAAAAATATTCGTTGTGGCCTGTGGGCCACAAGTTTGACATGCTTGCTCTAGAGCAGTGGTTCTCAACCTTCCTAATGCCACGACCCTTTAATACAGTTCCTCATGTTGTGATGACCCCCAACCATAAAATTATTTTCGTTGCTACTTCATAACTGTAATTTTGCTACTGTCATGAATCGTAGTGTAAATATCTGATATGCAGGATGTATTTTCATTGTTACAAATTGAACTTAATTAAAGCATAGTGATTAATCACAAAAACAATATGTAATTATGTATGTGTTTTCCGATGGTCTTAGGCGACCCCTGAGAAAGGGTCGTTCGACCCCCAAAGGGGTCGCGACCCACAGGTTGAGAACCGCAGCCCTAAAGTGTGTCCCCCCTTTCCCAGACCTGACCTCACAGGGGGCCCCTCCTGGTTCATCTCATCCAACTAATGGGGTCCATATTCCTGTACTTTTAAGGTCTCTAGGTTAGTTCTCCAACATGATAAGGACTGGAGAGGACACTAAATGATAAATCGCAAAAATAATAAGAACCAACATTTAGTGAGCACAGACTATGTACCAAGCTGTGACATACACACTACAGTAATTCCCACATACAGACGAGGCCCACGGACAGAGAAGCCGTCAGGTGGCACGTTCCCACTGACCTCTGTCAAATGCTAACGGCTTTCTACAGGCCAGAGTCATGTGAGGGACCATCTGCCTGAATGCCCCCGTCACCCCTCAATGAGTGTGGGAGCCTAGAGAAGGGATAAGGGAGCTCAGAGCCCAGGTGCCTCGGGCTGCTTCCAGGTTTCCCACCCCCCTGCTGCCTCGTCTTGGATAGGTCAGGCTCATGGGAGATTAACCAGAAGCTCCTGCCCAGTGACACAGATGGCCCTGATGGGGGCTCATGGGTGGGGCTTTCTGGCATTGAGGGCACAGGGCATGTAATTCCAGGGCCCTCGAGGCCAGGCTGTGAGCGGGGCCTCCGGTTCCTCACACTCTCCCGCCCTCCTCTGCCCCCAGCACCCAGAGCCGTCGCTCCTGGAGTCCTGACTGCTTGCCAGGCTCTCTCCAGGGGCTTCAGCCGCTTCATGTCCCTATGAGGGAGGTCCTAAGACTGCCGCTGGGTCTGGGCGAGGAGCCCGAGGCTCAGAGCGATGAAGTAACGCGTGAGGACCACACGGGTGGCAGGGTGGGTGACAAGGTCTGACTTCAGAAAGCTGTTTGCCAAACCACACCATCTGCCCGCAGGGAGCACACAGCGTGACCTCCCCTGGAGTCCGGGTTTCGCCGTCCGTCCCAAAGGGGTGACACACTGCTTACATCACCCTTTCATACAGATGGCTGGAGAGTCGGAGGAAGCTGAGCGGAGAAGTGCTTAGGAATGGGAAAATCTGGAAAGCAAGGTTTTGCTGCTCCCGCGACTCTCTCCCCCGTGCAGGAAGGCTCCTAGGGCTGCAGGGTTCTCAGCCCAGCAGCAGGTGCCCTGACCCTCGGAGGGTCATGGTCCAGCCTGAAGTGACCCTCAGCAGGGTGGTGCAGAAGAGTGGGGACCTGCCGGCCCTGCTCCTGCCCCTCCCACCAGCCAGGCTCCTGAGCCACGCAGCTGCCAGCTGCTGCTGACTCCTTGCTCCGCCTGATTAAGCCCCAGTGCCCCTGCAGCCAGAATCACGAGGGCCCAGAGTCCTCAGCCACAGAGCCAGCCTGTCAGCTGGGGTGCTCCCGCTGCCCTGCCCTGGGTCCTGAGGTGACAGAGGCAGGCAGCATCTCAAGGGCAACCACGTCCCAACGGCACTGAGCACAGCTGTCACCGCATCAACCCCACAGGCTCAGCAGGACAGACCTTGATGAGTCACTTCAAGGTCCAGGGGCCCAGCAGAGAAAATGGGTGCCAACTCCCACTCCCTCCCGCCCCGTTCACCTGTCAGAATTCCGTTCACAGAATCGGTAAGATAACATCCTGCAAGCATTACCTGGCAGCAGTCACTGCCATCTCCTCATCACCATCAACACCATCATCACACATCACCGTCATCACTGCATTTCATTGACCTAAGGATCAGACTACCTGTATTACAGTTCAACCTCTGAAACCAGGATGGATCTGACAGTGGGTGGAGTGTCGGTTTCACAGGCAGCATTTTTTCTTGCCTAGTGGTATGTGAAACAATGATATGCTTTACAATGGATGGCATCTAGGAGTAGATAAATATGGCATTCACACCCTCTACCTGGCACCACTGTGGCCCTGAACTCTGTGCCCAACTCGTGTCCCTCAGTGAAACTTCCAGATGAACCAACCCATCATAACGGCTTATGGCCCCTACTTACAGCTCATGGCAAAGATACCCCCCTCTGTCAATTCCCCCTACAAACATCTCCTAGGCAACGCCTCCACCCAGGCTCCCTGCAGAGCCCCGGACTTCCCAGAATGCACCATGGAGACAGAGGCAGCTCTCCTCTGGGACCAGGGCGCCTGCCCGGATGACTCCGATCACTGGCAGGCGGCCTGCGCCAGCGTGGAGCCCCCAGGAGCTCCAGGCCAGGCCCAGCTGGGGTGAAGCCGCCAGGAAGTGGATTTGGCACAAGTTCCTAAAGGCCGACACAGGGAAGCTAGAGAGGGGGGCAGTCTCCTGCCACCCAGAGAAATTCTTTCTACATGTGAGACCTGGGAAAATCTGCCCAACACGCTCAGAACAATCTCACCAAACGGGGTGGGAGGGCCAGAAGCTTTAGAGCAGAGTTTGGCAAGAAATTTCCAGAGGGTGTTCCAAGCACGCTGAGCTGGGCTCCCGCAGGCTGCGGGCCAGATGCTGGGCTCCTGGAGGGTCCTCTCTGCCGAGGGCGGGCTGGGACACAGCTCTGGCAGCCTGACAATCATGACATCAAAATGCAGGTGCCCAGAAACTAACCAGGAAGGAGCTTCTCTCCGAATCACCGCTCCAAAGCAGCCAGTGGGGTGGAGCTGCAAGGAGCAAGCGTGACTCCTGCTCCTGACTCAACAGCTGTGTGGCCTTGGGCCAGTCACTTTCCCTCTCTGAACCTCAGAGGCCTTCACTGTCAGATGGGGAGAGTTCAGATAAAACAGACTAAGAAACTGCCAGAGATGGAAGGATATACCATTGTGATGACAGGGCCAATCTATCAGAAAGACAAAGCAATCATAAATGGGCAGGAGCTTCCAAATTCATAAAGCAAAGATTAACAAAATTAAAGGGAGAAAAGGACAAATCCAGTTATAGCAAAAAATTTTTAAATCCTCACCCGCGGATATTATTTTTCCACTGATTTTCAGACAGAGTGGAAGGGAAGGGGGGGGGGAGGGGGAGAAGAGAGAGAGAAAGAAAAACATCCATTCGAGAGAGACACATCAATTGGTTGCCTCTGGGGACATGCCCCAACCAGGGCCGGGGATTGAGCCTGCAAACCCTTGACGGGAATCAAACCCAAGACCCTTTGGTCCAAGGGCCGATGCTCTAACCACTGAGAAAACTGGTCAGGGCCAATTGTAGTAAATTTTAACACCTTCCCTCAGAGGATGTGGTGCATGTGTGTGTGAGTGTGCATGTGGGGGAGGACGGAAGGGTGAGTGTGAGTACATGTGCAATGAGAGGCAGTGGATATAAGAGTGAAGGTGTGTGTGCATGTGTGAGAGAGGAGGGTGTGTCTGATGGAGGAGGTCTGTGCACAAGCAGAAGGAGTAGGCAGGGGAAGGGCCCCAACAACCTGCTGTCCTTCCAGTGACTCCTTCTCCCTCTGCCCCTCTTCCTCAGGACCTGACCTTAAACCCAGAGAAAGGCCCTGTGCTTCCCTGTCGCCTGGCCAGTGACAGGTAACAGATGAGCAGGGTCCAGGTTCCGACTGTTAATGGGAAGGAATCAGCAATCACATCTCATGGGAGCTCTTAAAACCAGGCTCCCCATTTCCATCTTTTGAAAACGAAAGAACATGCAGTTTCAGAAAGAGAAAGAGAAAGAGAAAGAGAAAGAGAAAGAGAAAGAGAAAGAGAAAGAGAAAGAGAAAGAGAAAGAGAAAGAGAAAGGGAAAGGGAAAGAGAAAGAGAAAGAGAAAGAGGGGTGAGGAGGATCAGGCCACCAACCACGCCCCCTGCTCACACACAGAGCCTGAGAGGAAGAGAGCCCACCAGGGGATGCTCAACACTCTACCCCCCAGCCATGGCAGGGCTGAGGGCGGCGAGTCAAGTGGCCATTTTGCATGCTTAGTTGGGGATGTGCAGGTCCGCTGGCAAACCCTCAGTCCCTGCACCCGAGGGAAATGCGGGCCTTGTTTCTAGAATGGCATCACCCACCAACTCCAACCCCAGCAAGACTCAGGCCTGGACCTCTGCGGGGCCCCGAGCCCTGGGCCCAGCTGCTTTCTGCAGGCCTGGGTGGCTCGTGGTGTCCCTGGGGCTCAGCCCTCAGTGCAGACGGCCCTGCCCGAGAGCCCCGAGCCCTGTGGAACGAGCATAAAGCCATGCTGGGCCTCCCTTGTCCAGCAGCCCCCCGGACGTCACATCACCACACAAAAGAAAGAGCAGTGCGTGGCTGTGGGAAAGACCCTCTGGGAGGGGAAAGGGCACCCGGCCGTGCGGAGGAATCAGGATTCCAGAGTTGGTACCACAGCCAAGCGGAAGCCACGCTCTGAGGCTCCTCCAGCCTCCCTGGACTCGGGCTGGACGCTGTGCTGTGACCCCAGGACCTCACACCGCCCCCCTGGCCTGGTCCCACTGTGTCTGAGAGTCTGGAAGACCACGCCTGCCTCCCACCTGCCTCCCTCCCTCCATGGCAGGCATCAGAACCCACACAAGCCTTAATCCCCGCCTGCGAAGGCCTCATCTGGAAGCCGGGAGACAGTTTATGGGTCTGGGAAGGCTTATAAAACGCTGCTGCAGTGTGTCAGCGCTCTGCCCTCCTTCCTAGGAGCCCCGCTCTGGAAGCTGGAGCAGGGGACCCATGTGTGGGGACCAATGCCGCCTCCTTGTGTGGCTAAACCAGGTGGGGCTAGATGAAGCCAGGCCCCTGCTGGCCCCTGCCCCACCATCTCCTGTAAGTGCCACTTAACCCCGGGCAGGGGGACAGCCAAGGCCCTGGCAGTAGACCACCCTGTTCTCCCATGCCCCAGCTCTGCCCCTTACTGTCAGTAACTTGATCCAAAACTCTCAGGATCATGAGCCTGGGCCTCCTCATCTGAAAAGTGGGACTGGTGCCACCTACCCACAGGGTGGCTCAGGCCACCTTCTGTGGTCGGAGGAGGCACGGGCAGCCGGGGGAGCTGGCATCTTGCTCACGGTCACCTAGTTAGGCGGTGGCAGACTGCAGCCAGTGACAAGACCCACAGGGGTCCTGGGCTGGTGGACAATCAGTGGGCAGCTGTGGAATGGTTGAGGGTCCAATAGGACCCACAGGGCAGAGGTGAGCTGAACCTGACACATGGCTCATCTCTCACCTGCTCTAAGTTTGTTTGTTTTTAAATGTAAAATATAATGCAATCTGAAGATACCTTTAAAACACTGAAGTAGTTCCTAGAGTATAATCAAATGAGGGGCAACATCTACGTAACAGCTTTAGAGAATAAAATAAGGACATCCTTACAATGGCATTGCTGGCATAGAAATTCTGGAAGGGGAGGCCTTTCCCGTCATCATCACTTACTTAAATCCTACCCATTTGTAGCACCCCCACCAGTGACTCCTCCTCCAGGCAGCCTTCCCTGACCTCCATCTCACTTCAGGCCACCAAACAGTGGCTGCAGGCTGCCCCAAGCCAGGTCTGGGTGGGCCCTCAGCCATCTCCCATGAACCACACATACCACGACCTGCTGTCCACTGAGCCAACCTTTATCTCCCACATGGAACATCCTGGCATCGCATCTGGGGGGAGTATGGACATTCGAGTCAAACAGCCTGATTGGAACCCCCAGAACTGGCCAGCTGTGCGACTTTGGACAAGTGACTTCCCCTCTCTGTCCTCAATGTTCCATATCTCTGAGATGGGAAAACCTACCTCATAGGACTGGTGAAAGGTTACAGGAGGGGATACCGGCAAAGCTCTTAGGACAGTGGCTGGCACAGAGGAGGTTTTCGATGCTGTCTGCCATTGCCATCTTCCTTGTCGTCATCATCTCCTTAGACCTCACTGTGTCTTCATCAGGACCAGGTGGGTGGCTAGAACCTTGTCACCAGCTCTGCCCCACAAATGACACTAATTGGTGGGCAGGATGACGTGGCTCTGACCTGAGGGGTCTCCCTTAGACCTTGAATGATTCCTCTCCCTCTTCCCTCTGGCCCCGTGGCCAGGAGGAAACAGTAGACCCGAGAGGTGGCTGTTCCTGCCCAGAACTCTGGCTCTGCTGAGCCAAATGCCAACTGGGGCCTTTGTGTCATGTATTTGAGGCTGCTGGCACCTCTGGAAGGAAATCCAATCCAGCCATTGATTTCATACGGGGTTCCACACCAAACAGGCTGGGCGGCAGGAAACAAAAGCAAGCGTCTGGGGTGGCCGGGGCTGGGACGGGGAGCCCGAGAGCCATGGTCTCAGAGCCAAGCCAGCCCGACCTCGGGGTCTCTCCCCGCTCCGTCCCACTCGTGCCAACAGGTGCAGGAAGATGAGATGGTGAGAATTTGACAGCCGCAGGGGAGCCAAGGGGCTCCGCTACTGGTCCGTCATCTGCTCCCATTTTACAGAGGGGAACATGAGACCCAGTCAGGGGTGGGTCTTGCGCACGGCCACTGTGGGTGCGGGGGGGGGGGGGGGGGGGCGGGGACAGCAACCCACAGCTTCTGATTCCCACGGCCATGGCTGGAGCAAGGCAAAACCTCAAGAGCAAGTGCAACCTGTTCTCAATTCCTTTTTTTTAAAAAAAAAATGTTTTTATTGATTTTTCTTTTTTAGAGAGAGAAAGGGAGAGGGAGAGAGAAAGAGCGAGGAGAGAAAAACGGATGGGCTGTCTCCTGCACTCCCCCTACTGGGGATTGAGTCTGCAACTGGGGCATGTGTCCTGACTGGGGATCTAACCAGAACCTCTTGGTGCATGGGACGATGCTCAACCAACTGAGCCACACTGGCCAGGAAAATGTTCTCAATGCTTAATACAGCTCCCCTCCTCCTGGGAGGAGCTGACCAACTCCCATCTTGAGACACAAAACCGATGCCTGGAGACCTGCAATAGGAGGTGTGACTGTGGTCAGGGAGGGGTCACAAATGGGGCTTTCTGAAGCCTATATCATGGTTTTTGCCTGCTTAACAGCCCCCAGGAGAAAGCAGAACGCCAAGGGCTAAACAGGGAGCTACCAGGTGGCCCAGCAATTCCACTGCTGGTGTCTACCCAAGAGAAATGAAAACACATGCCCACACCGAAACCTGCACACACATGCTCACAGCAGCATTATTCACAACAGCCTCGAAGTGGAGACAACCCAGATGTCCATTACCTGAGGAGTGGATAAACAACAGGTAGTCTGTCTGTACAGTGGAATATTATTCAGCCATAAAAAGGCGTCAAATACTGATATATGCCACCACATGGTTGAATCTCAAAGACGTTAAGTGAACACAATCAGACACAAAGGACTCATATTGTATGATTCCATTTATAAGAACCATCCAGAATAGGCAGATCCCTGGGGACAGAAAGGAGATTAGTGGTGGCCAGGGGCTGGGGTGGGGAATGGGGAGTGACTGCTAATGGGTACAAGGTTTCTTTCGGGGCTGATGGACATGTTCTAGAATTAGATACTGGTGATAGTTGCACAACTCTGTGACTGTACTAAAACCCACTGAATTATACACTTTAAAAGGATGGATTTTATGGTGTGTGGATCTTATTTCAATTTAAAAACAAAAACAGCATTTCCTCAGGGTCAGCCCGCAGTCCTCCTGCCAATGAGGCCCCACCTGACCGGCCCTCGTGGCCTCTGAGATGAGCCCTCCCTGCCCTCTGGCACCTGGCCTTCCCCACTGCTCTGAGGTCCCACCTCAGGGCCCTGCCCAGATCCCCTTCGTCGCTCATGTGGCAGCCCCCACACCACGCATGTCTCCCAGCCGCTCCATGACCCCTGTCACAATCCCTCCCTGCACCCAGTCTGGTTTGTGCACTGCTGGACCCTGAGGCCCAGAACAGTGCCTGGGACACAGTAGGCGCTCAATAAAGACAGACCGAACACATGGACAGAATCCTTTGCGACTGCCAGGCCTTCAAGATAAAAAGCCACAAACTCCTGGGCTGTGTTTACCTCTATCAGCAGTCTCATCCCAGTGCTGCAATCTTCTGGAAGTTTTAAAATCCCAGTGGCATGAAGGCCATCCCTCACAGATTCTCATTTAACAGGTTGTGGTAGGGTCCAGTCATTGGTATTTTATTTTCCAATTATCATAGTCTAGTCATTGGCACTTTAAAATTCAGACTGCTTCAGGTTGAGTCACATGCATTTCCAGGGATTCCAAACACTGCCAAGCCCTCCTGCCCCATCCCTTCTTCCCACTGCAGGCAGAACTACTTAAGGTTTTCCAGTAACGATACTCCCCACATCCAGGCCTTCGCACACGCTCCTCTGCCAGGAGCACATGACTCCCGTGTGGGCCCGGCTGAGTCCTTTTCAGTCTTCAGGACTCAGCTTAGATGCCACCTCCTCCAGGAAGCCTTTCCTGAATGTACCCATTTCCCAAACTTCTGCTGGGCTCTCAGCTGACCCCAGCAGAGAACACACTGCATGGCTACAGGCAGTCCCTTCACTCCTGGTCCCCTGCCAGCAGCCAAGGGCAGAGGCTGCCTGACTCCACAGCACGTCCTTGGAGCGTCAGGTGCTCACAGAGCACCTGGCGGACAGTAGGCATGCACGCAAACATTTGTTGAGCTAATGGGCAGAAAGTGTGTTTACATTTCTCGAGGGCAGCCCAGGACAAGGGTAGAAGCAGAAGTGCAGCTGCGTACCTGACACAGGGCTGCAGAATTTCTTACAAAACTTATACATATAATTAGCTGGTGTTACTGGAAAAAAAAAAACACAAACCAGCAAAAGTGGCATAGGCTGTGGGCCTGTTGGTCCTTCTGGTGTAGCGTTGTCTGAAAAACAATGATCAACGAGGTTTTTCTGACCCTAACATGTCATCATCCTCCACAGGGTAGAATATCATGGTGGTTCGGGGCCCCAGCATCATAGATGGAATTTAAATCCTAGACCTCACTAAATAGGGAGATATAGACAAAGGGTACAAACTTCCGGCTATAAGATCAACAAGTTTGGGGATCTAAATTACAGCATGGTGGTTATAGGTGATAATACTGTATCATATCCTTGAATATTGCCATGAGAGTAGATCTTACATGTTCTCACCACAAAAAGAAAGGGTAGCTATGTGAGCTAATGCTATGGTGGTAATCATTTTGCAACAAAGAAATATATCAAATCAACACACTATATACCTTAAACTTATAAAATGTTATGTGTCAATTATATCTCAATGAAAATTGGGGGGAAAATGAAAATAAAATAAAGAAAACTTAGACCCCAAGAAGTCATTCTCCGTCCCTAACTCCACAGAAGAAACCGCCAATAAATCACTAGTTACGTTCCCAGCAAGTCTAGGCACAGCCTCAGCATCCTTCTCAACACAGGGCCCCAGCCCGCTAGGCTCAGGTGGGTACTGCAGACTGCTTGTGAGCCTGAAGACCAGACCTTTCATTCTGACAGATGGGGAAACCGAGTGAAGGTCACCCAGTAGGTAGAAGCTCCTTTCACAACTGTCCCCATAAGTTCCCACTTGGGGCTACATGGAGAACGGCAGCCAGGTTCTGAAATGCTTTTTCTGGACGGCAGGAGTACCATCGCTCTCCACCATCCGCACTGAAACATGGACCTAGGGCAGACGATGAGCCTGAATCCCAGACCTGGGCTGTTCCCAAGCTGAGAAAATGTGCAAAGAAGGCAAACTTGCCCAGAACCTACAAACACTCGAAAAACACTCCTGGGTGCGATCCAGGGAAATCTAACCAGAGAAGGGGCTGGAAAGCTTTACAGATTCTGGCCCTGGCCAAAGGCAGCCACCCCTCCTCCAGCCCCTTCCCTTCCCTGCATCCAGAGTCGGCTGCGTTTTGAAGACCTTTTGTCTCCGCTTCCTCTTTCCCAGTTGTCTCCAATCACCTCCAGGTTTAGGACAAGGCAAGTCTGGAAACTTCAGTCCTCGGAGCAGATGGCTCCCAACTGTCAAGCAAAGCACAGACTTCCCCTGGAGAAGGTGGTTGGCGCTTGAGAAAGGCCTAGAGCCCAGTTACTTCCCAGCGACCGCCTGGGACAGGGTGCCAGTCAGCCCAGTGGGGCAGCCCACAAAGCTCCCCCATCTGATCCGTCGCCATGCTGAGGTGCCCCACTAGCCTGGATGGGGCAGCAGGAGCGGCCAGGCCCTCCCTGAAGAGCAGGAGCCGTGTGGGCGCAGATAGCCAGGAAACACGGGAAACAGATGTGCGTGCCGGGCCTGACAGGCGAGTGATGACAGACGCGCTCTGCAGGCCTCAGATGTCAGCGCTGAGAAAAGAAAGGCACCGCGGCAGCAACACCTGTTCTGGGCTGGGAGGCCGCACTTGGGGGCTCGGCGAGGCGTCCCCACGGTGAGGGGCCAGGGTGCGGTTAGGTAAACAGCTGCACGCTCCATTACCCAGAACGCTCTCCAGACGGAGCTGGAAGAGGGAAGGGCGGCCTGCCCGCCAACTGGCTTGCAAGGAAAGCCAATCGATCATGCAGCTGACCCACCTTGGACGGAGCAGGCCTCTCCCAGCAGCAGGAGGAGTCCCGACTGAAATCTGAACACCTGAGCAATGCTGGGGAGAGCACAGACAAAGGGCACACGTTGTCAGCAGGCCAGAGGAGCGGGGGACAGAGAGCTGGCCAGTGGGGGCTTCTTGGGGCCTCTAGTGCATACAGACACCTCCTGCCTCTCAGCTGCTCTGGGTGGAGGAGGCACATGCAGAGAAAATGATGACCTGCCCCCCGGAGGGCACTGCCACCTTCACAGCTGGAGCCCCAGAGAGGACAGAAAGGCAGGACAGAGTAGAGGTTGGGGCACAGACTCCAGAACTGGCCTCCTGGGCCCAATGCTGGTCCTGCTGTTGCTGGCTGAGTGACCTTGGGCAAATTACTTGATCTCTCTGGACTTGCTGTTTCCTCTATGAAATGAGCACAGTGGCGCCTCCCCACACAGGGTTGTGATGAGGATTTAGTAAGTATGAACACAGGTGAAGCAGGTGGCACAGCCTGGAACACGGAAAACATCCTATACAGGCATCATCATCATGATGTCCCCAGTGCCATCGCCAGCAGCCTGGTCAGCTGCGCCCACCAGCTCTGAAGAGAGGGACAACCATTCTCCACCTCCAGCAGAGAGGTGGGGGCCAGGGACTGCAACGTCAGAGCCGGGGGGTGACAACAAGAGACCCAGCATAGCATCCAGTACCTCAGGGAGAAAGGAATGGACACGTCTCGTATCCTTGCTGAACGTAAGCTGCTCTGACCTCACAAACCTTCCAGAGGATGATCACCTACCCTGCGACGGAGGCTCAGAGAGGGCATGCGTTTACCCAGGGTCACATAGCCAGCTCCCAGCAGAATGAAAACGAAAGCCAGGCCTGTCAGAAGGCCAACCCAGGGTCTTTCGGTGGCTCTGCAGAGCCTTGGGTGTGATGGGGTTCCTCCCTGGGGAAGGGATGCCAGGACCCTGGAAGGATGGGTTGCAGCCTCCCCAGCCCAGCCTTGGCACAGCCCTATCCGAGCGGCCAGCTCAGAGACGTGGTGACCGCAGGGAGGGTGCTCCGGGGGAAGGGGCCCAGCTGGAGAGAAAAGCCACAAACACACCCAAGGGCACTGGTGACACTCTCCTTTCTTTCCTTCTTCCCTCTGTCCTTCTGTCCTTCCCTCTCCTCCTTCCCTTCCCTTCCCTTCCCTTCCCTTCCCTCTTTTCCTTTTCTTTCCTTCCCTTCCCTTCCCTTCCCTCCCCTTCCCTTCCTTCCTTCCCTCCTTTCCTTCCCTCTTTTCCTTTCTTCCCTTCCTCTTCCTTCCCTTCCCTTCCTTCCTTCCCTCCTTTCCTTCCCTCTTTTCCTTTCTTCCCTTCCCTTCCCTTCCCTTCCCTTCCCTTCCCTTCCTTCCTTCCCTCCTTTCCTTCCCTCTTTTCCTTTCTTCCCTTCCCTTCCCTTCCCTTCCCTTCCCTTCCCTTCCTTCCTTCCCTCCTTTCCTTCCCTCTTTTCCTTTCTTCCCTTCCCTTCCCTTCCCTTCCCTTCCCTTCCTTCCTTCCCTCCTTTCCTTCCCTCTTTTCCTTCCTTCCCTCCTTCCCTCCTTCCTTCTCTCCCATTTTCTTTCTACTATTTAAGGTTGTCACTAAGGAATACATGCTAACAGGAAACAGCTGAGCATTATAGAAGGCGGTATGGATGAGGCTCTGGAACATACCGTCCCAGTTAAGTGGTTTCCCTGCGGCCACCCTCCAAAGCCCCAGCCACTCCCCCCAAATTCTCAAACCACACGCTAAAGAGAGACACAGAATATGAACGTGAGAACCAAGGAGTCGGGAGCTGGCATAGGAAACGAGCGTGGCGGCCTCTGCCCCTCCCGGTGGCTCAGCTGCTTCTCTGCCCACAGTTCCTGCGCACCAGTCCCTTTGTAGTACTCCCAGATCCCGCAAGCGTGCATGCGCTCTCACTCCCCACCGGGCCTGGCAGGGCCTCCTCCTCCTCCTGCTGTGCTCCCAGCTCTGCGGGAGGCTACAGTCTTTGTTGACTCTTTGTCCCCTGACACTGAAGGCTCTGAACTTGCCACCAAGTCCTCGGTGCCTAGAACAGCACCTGCCTCAGAGGAGGCACCTCATGAATGCTGCCTGAATGAATGGGAGGCAGGGGTGCAGGGAGGAAAGGCAGAGGCTGCATTTCCGGCATCTCCTGTCAATCAGGTGCTCTTACAGGTGGGGTCTATGCTTCTCTTTGCATCGTCTAATCCAGCCTGAGGCCCACCCTGCTGCCTCCACCACAAACAGGCGCGCTGGCCTCACCATTCACCTGCATTGCCGCCACAGCCAGGCCCTGCGGGGATCTGTTCCTGGCCTGTTCCAAGCCTTCTTGTAAGAACTTTTTATTGCTCCCCTAAACCCAACTTCCTTTTCCTGCTTTCAAGGCTTCTAGTTACTCCATCCTGACTTCCCCTTCACCTCACCTCCACCACACCCACAGGTACTCCTGCCCATCCAAGGCTGCATGGCTCCTCCTTACCTCTGTCCCTTTCCTCCTGCTGTACCTCACTCCATCCAATGAACAGGACTTCGGGGTCAGAAGACCTGGGTTCAAAAGCCCCCTCAGCCATCTACTTGGATAGTTACCAAGGTCATCGGACTTTTCTGAGTCTCAACTTACTCATCTGTAAAATGGGAATCATCGGGCCTCATAGGGCCATGGTGAGGAGTTAAAAAAAGAAATGGTGCAAAAGTTAGTCTGACATCCAGCCTTCCCAAACTCACGCCAACCCCTTCTGGACAGACACCAGCTTGCGTGTTCTTCCACACCAGGCTACCCCCAACTCCTACCTCCCCAGCTGGATTAAGAACTGTAGCTTCTTTTGTTTCCTCAAGCTCCTATCCGTTGAGGCCCCCAGTTGGCATCTCATCAATCCTGATGAGCGAGCAAATCAACATGAGAAAACTCAGCCCACTTTGGATGTTCTGCAGAAAGCATGCTGTCGGAGAGGCCCCATAGACAGCACTTTGATTACCCCATGACACACTGTCATACCTGAAATCCACACCCAGCCTGCAAACCCGAAGCCTCGTGGAAGATTAACCTAGAAAAAACTGCCCCAACACGTCGGGTGGACATGGTCCCACTACCATCCAAGCACTTGACTTTCTGGGAGTGTTTGCATTCCCCATTCATTCAATTCTCACAGTGACCCTGCAAGGCGGGTGATAGAGACTGCCACTCCTCAGCCAAGGAAACGAGCTCGGCGAGGATAATAAATGGACTCATTGGCGCTTGTTTTCTCAGAGAAAGGAAAGGAGTGGAACCCAGGTCTGTCCTGCTCCAAAGCTGGGCTCTTCTCCCAGTGCCAGCCCTTGTGGAAAGTACAATTCTCCAGATGTCCAGCAGTAGGCGCCACAAAGATCTGCCACCCACCACAAATGAGAGGGACCTACCACCACAGTCCCCAAAGGCAGCTCTGAAGTCCAAAGCAACATCAGCAGAGAAGGAGCCCTGGACAGCGCATGAGGAATGGGGCCAAACCCATGACGGGGGGTAGAGGAGGGAGTGGCGGGCAGGGGGGGCAAATTTGGGCCATGTCACTTTATTTATTTATTTTATTTCAGAGAGGAAGGGAGAGGGAGAGAGAGATAGAAACATCAATGATGAGAGAGAATCATTGATTGGCTGCCTCCTGCACACCCCACACTGGAGATCAAGCACTCAACCCAGGCAAATGGCCTGACTGGGAATCGAACCATGACCTCCTGGCTCCTAGGTTGACACACAACCACTGAGCCACGCCGGCCAGGCCATGGGCCCGGTCACTTTAAAGGTGCCACACACATGGACACAGGAACCTTTCAAACAAGTGGAATGACTATTCCTGAACAGACCAGAGAGAGAGTTCCCCATTCCCACATCCTTCTGCGGGCCCCTCACCAGCGGCTACCGCTTACAGGCGTCTGATTGAAACAAGCTGGTCTGTCTTTGGTAGAAATCAGGACTCATGACCCTGGGTGGCCATAATGGTGATCACAGCTCACAGATGCCCACTTCAGACCCACCAGGGGCAGCGCCCGCTTCAGCCTTTGCAAAGCCAGATCCGAAATGAACTGAGCCCTGTCTGGCTCCTCTTGGGCAGGCAGCGTGAAGGCAGGCGCCTTATAAACAGGGCCAGCGCCAGGCCTCCTGCCTCCTCTGGCACAGCTGACTTGCAGAGAAGAAAGACTCACTTCCCACAGGGGGAAAAGTCTGTTTAGGCCACTGTCCTCCTGGGTACCAAACCCTCACATCTGGAAATCTTTCTATCTGCTGTTAAGCAGCCAGAGTCACAAAAGGAAAGTGTGAACTTGGATGGAAAACTCTGGAAAAGCTAAGCCACCAGGGAGCTAGAGTGAAGAGGAACTTCCACCTCTGATGTGTTTGAAACCGGGTAAGTACGGAGACCTCTCGGTGACCTGCGTGGCTGGACTAATTACCAATGTTATCAGGCGGATGACAGACATGCCCCGAACTTCCTCTGTTTGGTAGGTTCTGCCGCAAACACACTCAAGTTCAGGCCCATGCTTGCTGTTTTCAGCTGTGCCCTATTCTTCCACAAGACCACTCCTGGCCCCCAACTCCTCTGAGCTGGGCATGCCTCTCAGCCCAGCCAAGCCGGTACATCCACCCAACACCAGCCTGCTGACTCAGGCAGGGCACCTCCTGCTGGAACACACCACACAGAATCAGTGCTAACTCCTGGCAGAGAAACAGAAAACATCTCTTCTTTCCCTGCCTGGATGTCAGAGGATGAGATGAGAACCGCTGCTTACCTTTATCGCCGTTGCCACTGGGGAGCTCCAGCCCACAGGTCCCTGGCGGGTAAGCCCTTGGCCAGCACACACCAGCGTCCCACACTCCACACAGGCGCCGATGATCAGCTGCCGCCCGTCGTCCACCAGCAGGCTGTGGCTCGCTCGCAGGGTATAGAGAAACAAGGGCAGCCGGGCCACCCGCACAGCCTTCAACCCAAGACACCGCTTCCTCTCCTGCTGGCAGAAGAAGCACACAAATGTGTCCACTTGGTACTGCCGGGACCAGGCACTGACAGCATGGTGGGCACTGCGTGCCTCGTGCTGCAGCCACTGGCCTAGCAAGTCGTGGTAGCAGAGCACGCAGGTGGCCACCAGGCCCGTGGAGTCGGCAGGCCTGGCACGTGGAGCAGGTGGGTACACAGTGAGGAAGGGGAAGAAGGGTTCCTTCTCGCCCAAGCGACTGGAGGGGTTCACGTTGAGCTGGAACTCCTTCCCGGGGCCCAGCTCAGTCCCGCAGATGTAGCAGATGGACAGGGCGCTGCCCTGGGTCGATGTGGGCAGCTCGGAGAGAGCAGGGTCAGAGGCAGGAAAGGCCTGGTGGTACCTGCCCAGGAAGCCCTGCACAGAGGTGATGAGCTCCTCATTCTGACAGGCCCGGTACAGGGCCCAGATGTCCTCCAGGACGCTGAAGCACTTGGGGCAGCTACGAACCTCACCGCGCTTGTTGGGGCCTCGGGCATTGGGGGGGCAGGGCAGGAGGCTGAGGAAGGGGAAATGCATGGTGCTCCTGGCATTGCCATTGAGGATCCTGGAGGCCACAGCCCGGGCGTCAGGGGTGCAGTCCTCCCCACAGAGGTAGCAGGCCTCTGGCAGGGTCCCCGAGGTGGTGCCCTCCTCCCTCGGGAGCCTCCTGCCCTTGGAGGCCATGCCGGGGGCGTGGCTGTTCAGAGGCACCACGTACAGTCTCTGCAGGACAGGCACGCTGGCCAGCTCGAAGCTTTGCCACTGCTGCATGAGGGAGGAGAAGCAGCAGGGACACACCAGCGTGCTGCCGCCCTCGCTGATGGGCTGAGCCCCGGGAGGTGGGCTGTGCAGCCACAGGAAGGGAAAGAAGGGGGCCTGAGCCAGCTTCTCCTGCTTCTGCACGTGGATCTGGTGCTGCGAGGCCGGGGACAGCGCCGACCCGCAGATGTAGCAGCAAAGGCCCCCTGGTGGCGCCGGGCGGCTCTCTGCAGGAACCCGGGGGACGCGGCCACCGGTTTCCTTCTCTTTGGGGCCACAGGGGCTCGGGAGAGGCGGCTCCTTGCGGTCCTCCTCCTCGCTGGTGATGTGGACGTCACTGTCCTCGGAGAGGCAGTAGCCTCCACGGGGCTCCCCCAGGGGCCTGCTCTCCAGCGTCTTGGCGGCCCTGCCTGAAGGGGCTCCTCTCATGCCCTCTGCAGGGGCCACTGGGGCTGGAGGGCCTGGCCAAGGGCCTTGAATCCCTCTCAGGACACTGGCCCGGGCCTCAGGGACCCAGGGCCTCCCGACGCCCTTTCTCCGGCGCCGAATGCCGGTCTTGGGCTCCCCGTCCACGTGGAGCTTCGAGGGGTCCCCCTCCTCCTCCTCCACGTCACCCTGCGCGGGGGTCTCGGCGCTCTGTCCCGGAGAGGGTCCCGGCGCCGTCCTCCACTCCTGGCAGCGGCCGCCCCGAGGCCCAGGCCCCAGAGGGGTCCGCGCCGCTGGCGCCCCGTCCTGGCGGGGGCTTAAGGCGTCGCGCGCGACAGGGTCGGGCTCCGAGAGGGGGTCGGTGTCCGACAGCTCGGACAACTCCGAGTCTCGAGGCTCTTCGGCGGAGATCCGGGGGCCGGGGCCACCGCCGTCGTCGTCTTCGTCGTCGTCGCCGGCCGCGCCACCCAGGGCGTAGGCGACGTTCCACTCGCGGGGGGCCCCTGCGCCCCCGCGGCGCCCGCCCGCGCCCGCGTCGCACTGGTGGGGCCGCTTGAGCCAGTACATGCGCTTGTCCACGGGCGTGCGGGCGCGCTCGAAGGCGGCCCACTGCTCGCCCAGGAAGCAGCGGCACACGGCGCACACCAGCACGCAGCCGTCGGCCGGGGACAGCTCGCGCGCGCCGGGCGCCGGCTCCTGCTGCTGCAGGAACGGGAAGAAGGGCTGCGCCGGGGTCCCCGCGCCCGCCGCCGCCGGCTGCTTCACCTGCAGCTTCAGCTCCTTGCCGCGCCCGATGCCGCCGCCGCAGATGAAGCAGGAGAGCGGCGCGCCGCCGCCGCCCGCCGCCCGCTCGCCCACGGCGGCCATGAGCCGCTGCTTGCGGGAGACCGGCCGCCCGCTCATGGCCGCCCCGCGCCGCCCTCAGCGCCCGCCCGCGCCGCCGCCGCGCCCAACTTGGAGCATGTGTGCGCGCCGCAAAGTTTGGCGGCGGGCGGCCGGCGCGGGCGCGGGAGCTCGGCCGCTCACAGGGGCGCCCCCCCGCCCCCGGCCCGCCCAGCCCCCGGCGGCGCCGCGCCCAGCGCGCCCGGAACGCAGCGGCGGCGGCGGCGGCGGGCCCCGGGCGGCTGGAGCGGCAGCCGCATGTGCGAGCTCGGCGCCTGCCAAAGCGTTGGGTCATTTAATTGGGGAGGAGGGAGGCGGGAGGGCGGGCGCGGAGGGAGGAGAAGGGAGGAGGAGAGCGGGCGGGAACCAGCGGGCGGGGAATCCCTCCCTCGCGCGCCCTCCCCTCCTCCTCCCCGTTCTCCCCCTTTCCTCCGCTGTTCCCCCTCTTCCCTCCCCCCGCGTCCCAAACTGCGCACAATAGCGCGCCGGCTCCTCTATCTATTTTGTGTCCAGCCGGGAGCCGCGAACGATGATTCATTGCCCCAATTAGGGGCTCTCTCCAGCGCGCCAGGCTGGAGCTGTCTGAAGGGTCTCCTCGGGGGACCCGCGGAAACCCATCAGCGGCTACAGCTGGTCTTTAAGTAAAGGTCAAGCAGGACGCAGGAGGAGGCAGGTAAGGAAGTGGCTGGTGTCCCCTGAGACTGAGGAGTCGGCGGAGGCGCTCTCGCGAGGGAAGAGCAGCCGCAGTCCAGGAGCCAAGTCCATTCAGGGTGCTATGGCCCCCTCCTCCTTCTAAAAGGGGGACCCCACAAGGGTCATTACAGCCCTCCGCGGCCCAGAGTTGGGGGCACTTTCCAGTGCCCAGTGTTCTAAATTTGGAGGCAGAGGGAAGAGGAGCCGTCTGTCTCCTGGAACACACTAGTAGAGGCACCATCCTGGGGGCAGAGGCCTCGCCTGACACACCCCTCTGCACCCCTGTCCAGGGGCAGAAAGGGTCCTGTGTGTCCAGAGCTGTGTGTTCCAGGGCAAGTGACTCAACAACTCTGGGGCCTTCCTTCCTCTTGTTAAACAGGAGCTCTGACAGGGGATTCACTGTTTCCATGTAATTATTGTGTATGTGAATAGATGCATTGTATTTATTTAATACACAGAGAGAGACCTTAGCATGCGCCAGGGTTCTTTTCTAAGCACTTTATTTATTTAGTTAGTTAGTTAGTTATTGTTAATCCTTAACGGAGGATATTTTTTCCACTGATTTTTAAGGAGAGTGGACGAGAAGAAGAGAGAGAGAAACATCGATTGGTTGCCTCCTGCATGCCAGATACCTGACCTTGACCAGGAATCAAACCCTCGAGCTGAAGCTCTAACCACTGAGACCACCAGCCAGAGCTTTTCTAAGCACTTTATATGCACCAGCACAGTGACTCCTCCCAGTAACTCCGGGTTCAAGTGTGATGGAAAGCCTGTTTTACGGATGAGAAAGAGGAGGCAGTGAGGGTTAAGTTACTTTTCAGGAGTTCTGGGGCTGGGAGTCAGACCCTGTGCAGCCTCACCAGGCACACGTCTGATCCCCATCACCCTCTGCTGATCGTGATTGTCTATGGTAGGAGACATGGCAAGGACCCCTCCGTACTCCCTGCAGCTCTGACAGGCTGTAGGCCTTGGCACATCCAGGCCTTTCTGGGCCTCACATTTCCCATCTGTGAAATGCCACCCCTTCCAGCCTCAAAATTCTATGAGTCTCTGACTTCTAAGCAGGTGACAGCTGTCCTGACCTGCCAGCTGGAGCCCAGAGTGAGCCCGGGGACAAAGGTGCCATGTGGGCCCCTGTGCCCTCTGGGGCACTGACATGTAAACAAAACTAGGCTTCCTCTGGTGAGGAGGAAGGCCATGCATTATAAATAAATGGAACAAGAGGAAAGGGCCACCTCTTTGGAAACCCTGGTGGCTATTCCAGGGGTCACAGTCCAGGGGTGAACAGGAAAATCAGCATCATCGCCAGAAATGCAAAATGCAGGCCTTCACCGAGGCTCATAAAACAGCTGTATCAGCCAAACTGCCCCGAAGGAATGTTGGAGGCAGGGCAAGGGGTTTCCCTGCTTCTGGCATTTTTAATACCTGGTGAGAGGAGGTGGATGGGTTAGAAAAACTTTGAAGGGTGAGGTCTGTTTGATTGTATCCTAGCACAAGTAGGAAGCCTCACACAGACCAAGAGTTGCTGGTAAAGCTATGCCAGCTTAGACAGTGCAGGTCCACTCTGGGTTCCGTAAGGCTTGCACATGCTGTTCCTTCCACCTCAAATGCCTTTCCGGGCTCTCTGTTCCTCTTCTCTTTATGGTCTTGGCTGCAGTATCTTCCCGGAGAGACTTCCCTGCCGTCTCCATTTCAAATCGGTCCCTCCTGTTATTCTCTGACTCAGCTCATTGGCATAGGAATTTGCTGTTGATTTTCTTCTCTGTCGACTGTTCCCTGTCTGTGCTCCTTTCCCCGGGCAGGAATCAGACCTGTCTTGTTCACGGTGGATATCCTGTCCCATCCCTCTCTAGTTGAGTGAGCCTTGGGCAAACCTCTCAGCTCCTGAAATCTCAGTTGCCTGCTCTGTACAATGGGATCTTGATCCTCACCAGATTTTTGTGTGTGGATCAAATGAGGCAGAGAGAGCCCGATGCTCTGGGCACGGGGCCTGGCACGTTGTAGGTGACAGTGTGTGTGCGTGTTGACTCTGCCTGGCTCTATCCAGTGTTGAGGAGGTTCTGCTACTGCCTGTCTGCCATCTGAGGTGAGAGGGACACTGTGATGAGGTCCCACACATTGTCTGAGGAAGGAGGGCCCCAGGGGTCAACCGGATAAAAAAAAAGGAGGTGGAGTTTTCTTGGCTAAGCTGGGATCAGTCAGTATGTGCCACATGTGTGAAGGTGTGTGTCTGCATGTGCTTGTGTGTATGAGTGCATGCGTTCAAGTGTCTCTGTATTTGTGTTTGCATGTGTTGGTGTGTGCGTGTGCATGTGTACATGCATGTGCCTGTGTGTGCATATGAAGCGGGCCAGGAGCAGGAAGAGAGAAGCATCCAGCTGGATGTTTTATTTCCCTCAATGACCCAGTGACTCAGGTCATTCCCCTGCCACACATCTCGGGAGCCAGGCACAGATCTCTGAAGGAGGAAGGCAGGTGATGATGGTTGGTGATCTGTGGGTGGATGGCATCTGGGTGGGGCCACGAGTACAGATTGACATAGCAGATTAACACCGCAGTTCTGCCATTTACTAGCTGTGTGGCCTTGACCTGCAACTTAACCTCTCTGAGCCTCAGTTTCCCCATCTGTAAAACAGGGATAACAAAACAACGTCCCCCTAGCGCTGGGAGGAGGATGGAGTGAGACAGCCCAGGCGAAGCACTCTCTCTGAACACAGAGGTGACAGTAGTTTGGCACGTGGGCGGGATGTGAAGTACACGCAGACCCGTGCCTTACAGATGCAAAGACACCAAATCTTAACAATGAGCCAGTGAGGTAGGTTCTGTTATCTCCCCAGTTTACAGGTGAGGAGACCAAGGCACAGGGAAGGGCAGTAAAGGCCCAAGGTCACGCAGCGTGGTGGCTGGACCTAGGCACCATGTCTCCATCAGTCCCTTAGCTTTGCCCTAAGTCTGAGATGCCAGCTTGTTAGGGCAGGAAGGGCAGAGTCCTGTCCTCCTTCTCCTCACATGTGTCCCCAATTTCACAGGTAAGGAAACTGAGGCCCTGGCAGGTTTGTGCCTGGACACAAAACAGGCCAAGTGTGCGCGAAGATGAGGAATGTCAAGGTTCACCTGTATTAGCGTCACATGCCAAAATAGTCTCAAAGTTCCCGTTTGTAAGGGAGAAGTGAGAAAAGCTCATCAGGAATGAGCCACCAGAATATCCCAGAGCCACAGCCTCCAGACCCCAGCAGAGCCATCTCTCTGCTTCCCTGAGTCTCTCCACCCCATTTGCAGCTCCCTCAGACCCCGCAGTGTGCGGCCCCAGCTCTCCCCATCTCTGTTCCTAGGATGCGAGTGCAGTGGACTTGAAAAGCCCTGACAGAGGCTCACAGGCAGACCTGGCTCCGGGAAACGGGAGGAAAGGCCCGCCCCTCGGTTCTGCCGGAGACCACAAAGCATCACTGCGGAGCATCTGGGCACACCTCAGACTGGGGCTTCCTGCAGGGCTGGCTCAGAAGCTTCAGGAACCTGCCCTCACCCTGGGGGAGAGTGAGCTTCCAGGCTCCCAGCACTGAGCACAGGTGATTTTATGTGTCTGTTTCTGAGCCTGCCTCTCCCACCGGAGCAGAACATGAGTGGCTTCTCTTTTCCCATCCCACAGTGTCTCAAAGCCAGGGGCACAGTTAGGGCCCATCCCTGCTTGAACCTGGGATGCCAGACTACATCCCAAACCTCACCACACCTTCTAAGTTCCAGAGTCGGCCAGCTCCTGCCACCTCTCCTGCTCTGTCTTCTAGTCTCTTACTCTTCCCAGTGCCAGCAGTCCAGATCAGTGCCCCACTTCTCTGGACCCCATACCCCCACTTCCCTCCTCACTAGGGCCTTTGCCATTTCCTCCTCCCTCTACACTGTGCACGCACCCTTGGCATCCCTCCCAGGCCCATGCACCTTCCCAGGCTGGCCCATCCTTCCTCTTTTAGAGGCTACGTATGCTGTGTGTTTGGCCTGTAGCTCGCTGGGGACTAGAAAAACATAATGTATCATCTGACTGCCCTATTTTTTGCCTAAGAATGAAGCAAGCGCTTCTCTCCTCTCAAAAAGAGCTTCAAACATAGCCGGCTACTGGCAAAAAGTATGTTCTTCTCAGAGGAGGAAATGAAATCGTTAACAATAAAGAAAAACAAGACCTGGGCTTTATGGAGGCCTTGGGCGTATGAACCATTTCACATGTATTAGGTTGCAGGGCAGAGCCAAGCAGGAGTCCGCATCTCCATTTGAGAAATGAGGAGACTGAGGCTGAAGGGCACCGTTCCTGAGACCAAGCTAAGCTCCCAGCTGCCGGGCTGGTCCAATCTCCTTGCGTTTTGTATGTGTGAGCCGTGCTGACTTGTTCAATGTAAACACCGAGAAAGATGTCTGTTTGGCGACCCTAACTCAGCATCCCTTCTTTATTCAAACACATTAGCCTCAGAGAACGGAAGTGGGGACCACTTTCCATATCTGGGGCCTGACACAACATAGGCAGAGGCATTTGTAAGCTGCAAAGTGCTTTCTGGAGGAAAAAAAATCCCTGCTTGCATTGCACAATTAAGGATCAGAGCACGGGGTACATACTAGATGAAGAGCAGAATCAGGTGCCCCTAAAATTTTGCCTGCTCCCGTTAACCTGGAAAAAGAATCCAGAAGCAAACAGCCCAGTCTCCCTGTCCAGGAGACACCATTCCCCCAATCTCCTCCATCTCAGAATCCCAGGCTATTCCCATGAACTTCGGAGCCTCATAAAACTCCTTTGATAAATGATCGCCAGGGTGGACCTGCCACTGGGGATGCTGGGACAAGCCCGCCGCATAAATCTTGAGTGTGCTCAAAGACTCCCTTGCTGCTGGCTTCTCAACAGACCCCTGATTTGCAGCACAAAATCCACAGCGATCATTTCTGTGGTTACTTCCTGGCTTCTGAGCCAGGGAGGTTTCTGGAGAAAGTTGGGCATAGGTGGGTGGGGGAGGGGAGGAACAAAAGCAGAAGGCAATGACTTGGGACTGCCTCGGGGGTGCCCGGCATGCAGTAGGTGCTCAGTACAAACTGGTTTGTGCCCTACAGCAGGTAAAAATGGCAGCCAATGTTTCCCTGCATACTGACTACATCCGAGAGGCTATGTTCAGAGGTTACATCATCATCTAGTTTAGGTCTCCAGACAGCCTGAGAAATAGGCATGTTACCCGGTTTTACTGATGGGAACGTTGAATGTGCGTCCCACGATCACAGAGCTGGGAAGTGGTCGAGCTGAATTCAAACAGAGGCAGACGGGCCTTGCTCTGGTGTGTACTGACTGCCGTATGCCCAGCTCCTGGCAATAAAGGCATCCTTGTCCCTGGGTGGGTCGTGTTAGGGAGGCTATCGGTCAGGGCTTGCTGGAGGCCTGTGAGTCCGGCTTAGGGCTGCACCAGTGGCCCCGCCCCCGCCCAGGCTCCCCTCACCCCCAGCAGCCAAGCTCGCAGGCCCCGGAATGCTCAGTGGGCTGCCGACGGGGGCTGGGGAGTCAGCAGCAACAGATTCTTTCCAGCTGTTACTCTGAGTCACTACAGGATATTCCAAAGCCTGACCGCCAGCCAGCCTGTCCTAGTCTTTTATTTCTGCGGTTGGTTGGGCCTGGACTCATTGATGGGGATGTAAACTGGGCCTGAAGCATGTGTCCAACACTAAACTGGGTTGTTGTTACTTAAAAACCTTTGGTTGAAGTGTGGCCTCCATACAGAACAGTGTGCGTCATCACAGGGGTCCAGCTTGTGGAATTTTCACAGAGTAAGCACATCCGTGTCACCAGGACCCAGAAATAAGGCCTGTCCCGTCTCCCAGCAGCCCCCTTGCAGGTCCTACCCCGACCAAGGCCGGCACCTTACAGCCAGGAGAACGCCAGGCGTCCTGACTTCTAACACCAAATTGTGTTTTTATTTTTAGCAGCTTTATTGAGATATAATTCACATACCACACAACCCACCAATTCAGTGATTGCAATTCAATGGCTTTTGGTGTATTCAGAGTTGTGCAACCATCGCCACAATCAATTTGAAAACATTTTCGTCACCTCGAAAAGAAACCCCGTTCCTTTTAGCTGTCACCCCTCGATCCCTCAGCCCCTGGCAGCCACTAATGTACTTTCTCTCTGTATGGATTGGCCCATTCTGAATGTTTTGTATAAATGGAATCACATGTGTGGCCTTTTGTGCCTGGCTTCTTTCACTCAGCGTAATGTTTGCAAGGTTCGCTGTGTTGTAGCGTGTAGCATGTGTCTGCATAGACCGTCTTTGTACTTTGTCTAAATAGAAATATATGTGCTCTGTGAGTCTGGCTTTTGGCTCTGTATTATGTCTGTGAAATGCTCCCCTGTTTTTGCCTGCAGGAGTACTCACCGCTTTGTATTGCTGTATAGTATTCCACTATTATATATACCACAATTTATTCACCCATTCCACTGTCAGTGGGCTTTTAGGTAGTTCCCATTTTAGGCTAACACGAATACTGTTTCTCTGAACATTCTCATTCCTGTCTTTTCTTGAAAAATACACGAGACATTTGTGTTGAATAGATACCTAGGAGTAGAATTGCTGGTCACGGCATAAGCACATGTTTGACCTTAGTGCATATGACATTTTTAACCACATTTGTGGTAGCTTGTGGGATTCCCAAAGTTCCCCAGTTCCTGACCCCACCTCTCAGCTGCCCGCCCACCAGCCTGAGCCCATGGACCCTCTCCCTGCAGGGCACCCACCCTGCCTGCCGAGCAGCCGCCAGGGGAAAGGGCTTAGGGGCCGGTGTTTTCATTGGGTTGTGTGAGCACGCGTGGTTTCACTGTCCTGGCTCTGAAACGATGTTCCTTTCACAGGCCAGAAATACTTAGGCATGGCTCGCTCCAAAAGGGGAAACACATTTTAAAATGCCAATCTGCCCAGGTCTTAGAAGGATTTAGAACATTCCAGCTGTCGAGAGGATGGCGCTCACCAGGAACAGAGACTGACCGTCCCTCGTTCCCACTTTGGGTCTTGACTCCACTCCCTCCTGGGCTCAAAGCGTGTTCTTGCCCGCCATTCTGGGGGCTGGTTTAGATAACGCACAGGGCCCACGGAAGTGGCCAGCGGATGGTTCAGTGGGGTGTGTCTTAGAGTGGGGAGATCAACCCTTAGCCAGCCAAGCTCTGTTCTAAATCTCCACCCATCGCCCACTTCATCCTTTCAGTGACCAGAGGAGGTAGGGGCACAAGTATTATTTCCACTTTATAGACGAGGAGACTGAAGTCCAGAGAGGCTAAGCTACTTGGCCAAGATCACACAGCTTCTAAGTTACGGAGCTGGAATTTGCACCCAGAGCCCCCACTTTTTGTTGTTGTTGTTGTTAATCCTCATCTGAGCATATTTTTCCATTGATTTTTAGAGAGAGTGAAAGGGAGCGGGGAAGACAGGGAGAAACATCAATGTGAGAGAGACACATTGATTAGTTGCCTCTCACACGAGCCCCGACCAGGGCTGGGGATCGAGCCTGCAACTGAGGTATGTGCCCTTGACTGGAATCAAACCTGGGACTCTTCAGTCCACAGGCCAACACTTTATCCACTGAGCCAAACTGGCTAGGCCAGAGCCCCCACTTTTAAGTCCATCGCCTCTGGATTTGGATAGAAATCTCAGCCCTGCCCCCTCTCTGTGCGACCCTGGGCAAGTGGCTGAAATTCTGAGCCATATTCCCTTAGTCCAGGTGAGCGTGGAGAAAAACCATGTCTACCTCCCCTCATGGCCGCAGGGAGGTCCAGCCCCAGAAACAGTGGGCGCTGTAGGAAGGTCCATTTCACCCTCGGCTGCTCCCTGAAGGGGTCCCCGCCTTCGAGAAGTCCGTGTCTTCTAAAGGAGATCTTTTTGGAAAGAGTTGAGAAGGTCCAAGACCCTGGGCAGCCCTGACTCCTCCAAGGTCACACACAGAGTCTCAAGGAGAACCCTCAGCCTAAAGCCCCGCCACCCTTTTGGAAAATGGGGCTCATGGTTTTGAGGGCACGGTGCCGTCACCCAGTCACTCAAGAACTTACTTCTTTCTGACTCCATCTCTTCCTCGGGGCCCAATGCTTAGCTCACACGATGCCAGCTCTGGTTTTAAGAGAGAACCAGAGCAGGTCTGAGGCTCTGGGGTTCTCTGGGACTCCAGGCTCACCCCAGAGTCGGGTGGGTGGGGCAGGCAAGGAGCTCAGAGTCAGGCCTGGTGTCCTGTTGCGACGCTGGCTAGGCACCCTGACGCGCCTTCCAGAAAGACTATCTCCCTGTGGGGACACCCACGACCCTACTCAGGCATTAATATTTATCAGACCTGAAAGCTGAGCCCCTGGCGAAGGGAAAACAGCCGTGAACAGGTGCCGCGGCGGCTGGCACCCCGGCCTGGGCTGTGGGCAGCTGGGGGCTTAGTTGAGGGTGAGGGGCTGGATGAGGCGGGCTGAGCAGGGGCCTCCTGGGCAGCAGAGATCTCAAAGGAGGGAAGTGGGCGACCATGGCCGCAGACAGCTCACCGTGAAAAGCTGGGGGCTCCTCCTGCTGGGGTGGGCGAGGCCAGAGGGCTGGGGAGAGTTCGAGGGCTCCAGGCCTGGGTGGGAACCAGGAACCGGGGATGGGTTTGATGGGGCAGCAATGGTTGCTTCACATCTGTTCTCTGCCCAGGAGACAGCCTGGTCTTTTCAAAAGTGCAAATCTGATTGTGGCCTCCTTTCTGTGTAAAATCCTTCTCAGTTTTCATAGCTCTCAGGTTAGAAATGAAACTGCCTGTTAGCTGGCCCTGCCATGTCTCCAGGAGACCACAGGGCCTCTGGGCCCATTGGGCCTTCCCAAGGGACACCCCGCACTTAGCATCAAGGACCTTTGCACGTGCTGTTTTGATGGCCTGGAACTTGATTCTCTCCCCTCTTTAATTCCTGTCATTTCCCAGGTTCCCGTGCCTCCTGGCTTCCCACTAGGATCCCCCAATGAAGACACTGGTGGAGAACAAAGTGCAGGCAGAGGGAGAAACCAGGGTTTTTCTTCCTCTCCTCATCTCCCTCTCTCCCCCACCTCTCCTTTCCCCCCCTTCATCTCTTCCCCTCTCTATGCTACCTCCCAACCTTTAGACCGTGTCTCTAGAAACGACCATATTTACTCTGTGATTCCAGCAACTCTGTCTCTTCTTTGTCTGCAGCCCAGGGTGATGGCAGCTTCCTGCAGTTCCTAATCTCTCTGTTTGCTCTTGCAACTTCACTATCCCTTCTATAACCAGGTCCCTTCATTTAATTCCCCCTCTTGAGCCACCCGACACAGGCGCCCTTTTCCTGACGTCACTGGGCTCATCCTTTGGTTCCTGCATGAGGGTCCAGACCTCACGGGAGCTTCCCTGGCCCCCGGCCTGGCTCGGGGACCTCTGGGATAGACTAGGTGATTTCTTTTCCTTCTGGGCACTCATTGCTGTTTGCAATTATGAATTCATGAGTGTGGTTATGCGATTAACATCTGTCTCCTCCCAATTTGCACGTTCCACGCGGGGAAGGGCCAGACATCTGCTTTTGCTCAACTCTGTATCTCCTGTACCAGAACCTAGTATAATGCCTGGCAGTTAGGAGGCACTCAAATATTTGCTGAATCATGGACCAGTGCATAAAGGAATTGGGTGGATTAGGAGAAGGGTGAGGAACTCATTCAGCTAGAACCACTGATTCTAGGTAAATCTTTTTTTTCCCTTTTTTATAAGGTGACAGGATAAATTGCTTGGAAAAAAATCATCATGCATTCATTCCTACAAATTTCTTGAGCACCTACTGGCTGCCAGGATGAATAGATGATAGGTGTGTGGGGGAGTGGATGGCTGGTAGATGGATGGATGGATGAATGGATGAATGGAAAGAAAGAATGGATGATGGATGAGTGATGGATGGAGGGAAAGAGGAAGAATGGATGAGTAGATGGGCAGTAGAAAGAACGGATTTACTCCTAAAAAAAAAAAAAAAAAAGGAAGGCAGGGAGGGAAGACAGGCAGGTTGAATTTGGAGAAAAGATACAGCTGCTCTGCTGGGGAGAGGCAGAGGGATGGGGAATGGCAGCACTCACACGGGAACTCGGTGCTGTGTCCCTCAAATATGCAGAAAGGGCAGGCTCTGAGAAAGGGGCGGGCAGGCAAGGTCGTTTCCGAACTGTAGTTGCAATTCCCTTGTGTTAACCAAGATTAATGACTTTGGTTTGAAGAACCCATTTCTAGCCATGACTCTGGGACCAACAGGAAGTGACCCGCAGCCCTTGGGCTGCCCCAGAGGCCCAGGGCTCCTGAGTTGGCAGTTAGGGTTGACATGCCCCGGCAGCAGGGGGCAGTGGCAGCAGCCGAGACCCTGAAGTCCTAAGCACACGTCCAGTGGCAGTCGGACAGCACTGCCCTTCACCCCAGACCCCGGGGCAGATCCTCCATCTGCTCAGGGCCTCGCCTTCCCCCAGCCTTAGAGAACCAGGCGCTGAAGGAAATGCTGGTCTCGCCGCCAACCTCAGCTGGTCCCCCTCTCTGTGAGAGTCCCAGGCCCAGCACCCCCCCTGCGGACGCCGTGGGGGCCCAGCATGGAGCTGGGAAAGGCAACCTCAGAGGCAGGGAAGAGGGAGGGGCAGGGGTGGCAGGGGTGGCAGGGGCGGCTGGGTGGGAGCCGCTGATTCACAGCCACCCTTCAACAGGTGGCCTGCCATCTGCGCTGGCTCCCCGCCCCAGCCACGTGTGCAGCCCTCTTGAATTTAACTTCGGCGGTGCACGCGGCTTGAGTTCATACAGCCAGAAAAAGAACTCGCCGAGAGCGGGCCGGGCCGAGGACAGAGCGAGGGTCACTTGTCCCCTGAGAGCAGGGCTAAAAATGACCAGGGAATTTGGAAAGTCCCCGTGCACAGGCCCTGACCTGCATTTCCCTTCATAGGGTTCCTGGAGTTTGGCCTAAAAGCTTTTCAGAGCTCGGTGTGCCCACTCGTTACCTGACAGATACCGAAACGCAGGCCCAGAGAGGCGAAGAGGCGAGCCTGGGCTCACACAGCTTAACGCTCGTTGATTCACTCTATTGATTCCCTGTTAATGAGTGGGCTCCCTGCCAGCTGCAGAAATACGGCCTCGGGGAGCCTATAAATCCAGCGAGGAGACCAGCCACAGAGAAGCCAAAATAATGCAAGAGCCTCCCAGCCCTGCGGGGGGTGACCAGAGGGTGTCTGAAGCTCTGACTCAGCTTCCTCATTTGTAAAATGGGAATAATTATAACAATAGCATTGACCTCGCAGGGCTGACATGTGAGCGGAGGTTATGGTATTGCATGCTATGGGGGAGATCTTTTCATTCAACTCCATTCAGCATCCTGTACTCTTATTCTCCAAACAACCTTGTGCGGCTACTATCATCAGCCTCTTGCAGAGGGAAGGGGCGTGTCTGCTCCTTTGCCAGCACTCCCAGGGCAAGCCCGAACTTGAACCCAGGGCCGTCAGAACCCCAGCTGCCTCCATACTCCACCCCAGCCCTTCTAGGGCCCCCTCTTCCCTCCACACTGATTCTGCCTCCACCCTAGAAGGGAACGTGCTAAAACCTGTCCCCAGGGCAGGGCCCAGCTGTCACCCGCCCAGCTGCTGGGACCCTGTTGTGAGGCATCCGGTGCCAGCCTGCAGGCCGGGCCAAGGACACACATACAGCTTCTGACACATCAGAGCTGGGGAGGGGCCTCGTGGGCCAGGCAGGCGCCGAAGTGACAGCGTGTTCCACCCCTAACGGGCCCCCTCCTCCAGGCAGGCAGCCAGCCCTGCCTGCCACCTGTCCTTCTGCCAGTCCGAGTACCTTCCCCACACTGGCCTCTGCGAACAAGCGGGGAACTACCTGCGCGCGATGGAATCTCAGGAGCCTGGGACACACGTGCTGGTTTTCTCAAGTCCCAGCTGGAAGAACGTTCTGTGAGGAACCCCTGGCAAATTTTGAGCCCAGGCTTGTCCTCCATCAGGGGCAGTCCTTCCTCGCAGAGCACTCTCTTTGCTACTCAGGGTGGTTGGTGGGCTCACCGGATGTTTATTGATGTCTAGGTGGCCCTGGGCCCTGTCTGTGGTCTCGGCCTTCCTAGCTGCCCTGTAGGCCAGGCCTCTCACCTCCACTGGAGATGATGACCTTGAACCTGGAAACCTGTAGTGACTGGGAACTGGTGGATCCAAGGCCACCTCTGGCCGGGACTGCCTGTCTTCTTGGCAGATTCACAGGTGACTCCTCTGGGCATGCAGCTAAGGCCAGTGTTGTCCTGGAGGCTCTACCTGGGGGGGGGGGGGGGGGCGGGGTGGCCAATGGCCTCTACCCTCAAAGCTGTTAGGGCCTCATTAGCAGCTCATTCAAACAGGGGCCAAGAAGTGCAGATGGAGGAGGGGAATAGTGGGGGGTGGGGGTAGGGAGGCTTGTGGGAGGTACGGGGCTGGGACAGAGGCAGGCACAGGGGTCCGGGGCAGCCCTCCACCTCCTCCTCTCCCATAGAGCCCCAGGCACAGAGGGTGGCTGCATGGGGGCAGGAGGCAGAGGTCTCCCCTCAGGCTTAGGGCCCAAAACCCAGGGGAGTTCATCCCAAAGGTGTCGAAGAAGAAAGCCAGGCAGCTGCCTGGGAAAGGGAGCAGGCGGCCGTCCCAGGAAAGGCCTGCCTGCCTGCCAGGCCCCGGCCTCCCTGGGCTGAGCGCCTCTTCCCGCCGGCCCAGAGGCGCCAGCGCTGGCCTGGGGGGAAGCCGAGCCAGGTCAGGGCGGGCCTGTGGCCCTCCCTCCAGCCCCCACCCTGATGAGGGTTTTCTTCCCACAGGAGCCAGAGGCAGGGAACGGGCGTGATGATTCTGACCATGCAGAGACAGAGACGTCAGACAGAGGTAGAGCCAGAGAGAAACATGGACAGAGAGACAGACAGAGATAGAGCCAGAGAGACAGAGATACCACAGAGAAACAGACAGATGCAGAGACAAAGAGAGAGTACAGAGACAAATACAGAGAGAGACAGAGATATAGAGACAGTGACACAGAGACAAGAAGATACGGACACAAGACCTCACAAACCTGGAAACACACAGAGAGACACACACACTGCACAATGACACCCGGATACAGACCCTCCTCAGGCCCTCGCCAGCCGGCTGCCCTCACTGCCTCCTGTGTCCCCAGGCACCCACAGACTGGGTGCCGCACGTCCCAACATCAGGGTCCTAGGTTTTGACCCAGATTCACTCAGGGCCAATGCTCTGCGCCATGAGGGAGCCCAGGGGGTGGACCTGCACCTGGCCAGCCACCTGCAGCCTGCGTTTGAGTCCTGGGTCTCCCCATCTGCCAGCTGTAAGACAGTGAAGGGACATCACCTCTCTGAGCCTCAATTTCCCCATCTGTGAGACAGGGAGAGAAGGTGGCCACTTGAAGGGTGGCTGAGGGACTGCAGAAGAAAAGTGATGAGCTTTAGAAGGTGCTGCCGAACTGACTGCCCAGCTGCATAGAAGCGTCTATACCACCGGGGTGAAGAGACCAGTGGCCAGAACTGCAGGGTCCAGATAGAGACCTTCCTTCCAGGCCATGCGGGGCAGTAATTCACCATCACTCTGCCACAGTCCAGGCGCCTCAGTCAGCCCGCCAACCGGGTTTTCCAGCAGGTCTACTGTGCACCGAGCACTGGGGGCTCAAAGCTGCTGCAAACACGGGGGACCAGGCAGAATAAGGAATCTAGGCTTCGTGGTTCAGAGAACAGGGACCTGGTGGTGGACGTGGAAGAGGACTGTGGGGTGTGAGGCTGGAAACACAGCTTCTTAAACCGATTTTATGGCAGCATAATTTACACAACAAAATGCATCCATGTAAATTTGACACATGTATACACTCGCATAGCCACCTCCCTATTCAAAATAATCAACATTTCCATCACCCCAAAATCTTCCCTTGTGCCCCTCCCCAGCCAACCCCCATCCAGCTGGGGAGGGGCGCCGACCTGTTCTCTATCCCTGTCGTTGGGCATTTTTTAGAGTTTCGCACAATTGAGTCATGCAGCACACACTCTGTCGGGCTTCTTTCATTCAACATACGGTTTTTGAGATTCTTCAAGTTACCACGTGAGTCGCTCTGCTCCGCTCCCTCCTTCCTTTCATTGGTGAGTAGTATTCCATTCTGCAGTGACACGACCCTGTAGTTATCTGTCCCCTGTTGATGGACATCTGGGTTGTTGCCAGGGTGGGGTCATTAGGAAGGAAGCTGCTATGGATATTCGGGTCCAGCTGTGGGTGTGGGCGTGTTCCCCGTCCTCTGGGGTAAATGCTAAATGTGGAATTGCTGGGTCAGAAGCAAATGTTGACCCTGGTTTGTCCCGTTTTTCTTTTCTTTAAAATGGGGATGAAGAAGGTGGAAATAACCCAGGTGTCCATCAACAGAATGAATAAGCACAAGGGGGTCTATCTACACAATGGGGGATTATGTGGCCATAAAAAAAAAAAGAGTAAAAACAAGTGCTGGCTAGGATGTGTAGAAAAGGGAGCCCTCATGCACTGCTGGTGGGAATGCAGACTAGTACAGCCACTGTGGAAAACAGAATGGAGTGTCCTCAAAAAATTAACAATGGAACTGCCTTATCACCCAGTGATTCCACTTCTGGGAATATATTTGAAGAAACCTAAAACACTTAATTCAAAAGAATGTATGCACCCCTATGTCCATTGCAGCATTACAATAGCCAATATTTGGAAGCAGCCCAAATGCCCATGAATAGATGAGTGGATAAAAAAGCTGTGGTACACTGATGCAATGGAACACTACTCAGCCATAAAAAAGATGGAAAGCTTACCCTTTGCAACAGCATGGATGGACCTGGAGAGCATTATGCTAAGTGAAATAAGCCAGTCAGAGAAAGACAAATACCATATGCTTTCACTTACATGTGGAATCTAATGAACAAAATAAACTAACAAGCAAAATAGAAACGGACTGGTAGATACAGACAACAGACTGACAGATGTCAGTGGGGAGGTGGGGTTGAGGAACTGGATGAAAATGGTTAAGGAATTAAGCAAAACAAACAAACAAACTCATCAACACAGACAACAGTATAATGATTACCAGAGAAAAGGGGCATGGGGAGGGGGGAGGGTAAAGGGAGATGAACAGAGATGGAAGGAGACTTGACTTTGGGTGGTGAATACAATACAATATGCAATTGGTGTATTATAGAACTGTACACCTGAAGCCTATATAATTTTATTAACCGATATCACCCCAATAAATTCAATTAAATAAAACAGTCCTGGCACACACTACAACATGCATGAACCATGAAAACATCATGCTACACATAGACAATAGGGAGGTGAAGGCCTGGGGTGGGGAGCAGGGGTTAATAGGGGTCAATGGGAGAAAAAGGGGACATATGCAATTCTTTCAACAATAAAGATTTTTAAAAACACACAAGAAAAAAAAAACACACAAAACACCATGCTAAAAGAAGCCAGACACAAAAGGCCACAAAGGGTAGGATTCCATTATATAAAATGTCCAAGATAGATACATCATAGGGACAGAAAGAAGATTAATGGGGTGTCGGGGGCTGGGGAGGGGGGAATCAGGAGTGCCTGCTAGTGGTTGTAAGGTCTCCTTTGGGGTGATGAAATGTTCTGGAATTAGATTTAGGTGGTGGCTGCACAACCTTTGAATGTACTAAATGTCACTGAATTGTACACTTTAAAATGGTTAAAATGCTGAATTTTACGTGATACAGATTTTGCCTCAATTGTCAAAGGGGGGAGGAGACAATCCGGTAATAATAGTGCCCTCCTTGTAGGGTTTCTGTGAAGGATGAGATGGTACATGGAAGCACTAAGCACAGGGCAGGGCACACAACCCCCGGAATAAAAGTTGGAGATGCTTAGTTTTGTCTGGTTATTCCCAGGCATAGGTCTCTCCCCCAGGCCTGGCACATAGTAGGTGCTCAACAAACATTTGCTAAACCATGAATGGCTGGCTTTATCATTATGATCTCCCCTGTCTCTTAAAACTTTTTAAAAATATATATTTTTATTGATTTCAGAGAGGAAGGGAGAGAGAGAGAGAAAAAAAAATTAATGATGAGAGAGAATCATTGATGGACTGCTTCCTGCATGCCCCCCCACTGGGGATCGAGCCTGCATCCCAGGCATGTGCCCTTGACCGGAATCGAACCCGGACTCTTTAGTCCCCAGGCCAACACTCTATCCACTGAGCCCAACCGGCCAGGGCTCTCCTGTCTCTTAGATGCAGCCCTGCCAGGAAAAATGGGAATGAGCCTGTTTGTAGCACTACTCTGACCTACAGATCATGATCTTCAAGAAATCTTCAGAACAATCCCATCCGATGGGAGTCTTTTAACATTTATTATAACTAATCTCCTCATGTTTACGAAGAAGGAAACCAGGAGAGGTTAAGAAACCCGCCCAAGGTCAGCCACCAGTCCAGGCTGGCCAACTTCAGAGCCCACGGGGCTAGGTGAGCAAGCCGGCTCCCCCAGGACACACGCCACGGGCAGATGTGCCTTTGACCTTTGCCGAGTGAGGTTCTCTCCCCACGTCTCTGAGGGGAGGGGAGGCCAGGGATGTCCCTGGGGGCCTGTGCTGAGAGCCTGGGCCCAGCGGGGAAACAGGATGTGGGCTGACAGGGGTCCCCTTCCTCCTGGCTTGGCTCTCATGGCCGCGGGGTCAGCGTGGAGTTCCCAGGGACTCCACGTCTGCTTTCACTCCCAGGGAAAGAGGAGGTAAGAAAAAATGTAGGAAAAACAAGCCAGGGAAACCTTGCTCACTGCTCCCAGCAGGCCTCTGTCCCCAGACGGTCAAACCTCCCCCACAGCCCCAGCCCTTGGCCTCTTGGTCCTGGGCCTCCGTGGCTGTGGGCACACCTCGTCTTCTTTCTTGGAATTCTCCTGAGACCTCCTTCCTGGCTGCATCTCAGCCTCTCTGACGCCTCCCAGAGGCCATCACACCTCTTCCTGCCGGGAGGGGGCGGGGGGGGCAGTCTCCCATAGAAGCCTCTCCCTCTGCCCTTCTCACCCCCTTCTCTCACCTCACCCCACACACAACACGTTTCCCCAACCAACCCGTCAGCATGCTTTCCAGAACGCCATTTTGCTCACATCATTCCCCCGTCCTCAAACCATCTGTGGCTCCCTAGTGCCCAGAGTGGCAGCGTGGACACTGGCCACAAGCAAGGGCCCTGGAGCCAGGATACCTGGGATTAAATCCTGGCTCAACCAGTCAGAAATTGAGGGATATGTCGGGCGAGTCATTCCACCTTTGTGGAGTCAGGGTCACGCCTCCCGCACCAGGTAACTGGCACAGTAAATGAGTTGAAACGCGAAGCCAGCTGAGCATTCTAAGTGTTAGAATTATTGAGGATGGAGGCAGCCCATCCCCTTGGTCTGGCCCAGGCCGTGGTGTCCCGGATCCACACAGCCCCCATCGGCCTGCTCCTGGCGCAGCCCTGGGAACCCCTGTTCCCATCACCACAACGAAGTCAGCCTCCTGCTGTCTGCCTCTCCAGGGTCTGGTCACCTCGTACCGCGCAGCTGCACACACACCCCTTCCCGAAGTCTCCCCAGACACCCCGGCCAACTGGGCCCCTCAGCTTTGCGTCCTGCATCCATGTCTACACCATGCTTCTCAGACAAGCTGCGAGGCCTTGTTGAGAGGCCGGGGGGGTTCGGGGGCAGGGGGGGCAGGGGGCGGGGTCTGAGATGCAACATTTCCATCAAGCGCCTGGATGCTGACACAGCTCATCCAAAGCACTTCTGAGACCACCATTAGGGGAATTCAATCTCAATCCATTCTCCATTCCATTGTCCCCTGTGTGGCAGTCCATCTCTCCGACCAAACTCCAACCAAAGGCCCAGGGCCACGTCTCCTCTCCGGCCTCTCTCCCATCACCGGTCCCAGGCCCCCTGACTTAACAGGTGTGGGTCGGACGGAACTGAGCTAAGCCTGTGAGGTGGGAGGAGAGACTCGGCACACACACCTCCACGAGGGCTGGCGAGGGCACGGCCCTTGGTCCACTCTTCTAGAAGGTCCTTGGGGCACACAGTCAGCACTAAGGGCTTTACATGGATTGACTCATTTAATCATCATCACAACCCTATGAGGTGGGTACTAGTCTAGCCTCACTTGACTGATAGGGAAACTGAGGCACAGAGAGGTTAAGGGTCACACAACTAGCACATGACAGAGGCAGGACTGACATCCAGGCATCCTGGCTCTTGGCATGTGGTCATAATGCCCAGGGTACAATGGCTCCCTCCAGCCTTAGCACAGGTCTGGCACATAGTAGGTGCTCAGTAACTGCGAACATCTCTTAGATGTGAGTCGTGGCTTCTCCAGAGACACGGTAGCATGTGGCGAGAATCAGGCCTGTGGCCACCCAGGATGCTGGGAGTCTCCAGGTGGGGGCAGCCCACCCTCTGCTCATCATCTCTTTCTGCACCCACTGTCTCTGCGTTTAGTCACACAGATCCTGGTGGTTCAGGGGACATTGTGGCCCTGGACCTGTGGCCACCTGCCAGGAATACCAGCCAGTACACACCTGGGACTGTCCCCTGGACAGCAGCCTCTGGGCAGGAGGCCCCCATTCATCCAGTGACCACTGCCCCGGCCTGCGGGCCCTGTGGCTGCCCCTCCTCAGAGCAGCCTCAGCTTGGTTCACAGCCAGCTCCCAACCATTCATCAGATTAAAGGACTTTACAGTGAAAGAGGCGCCTCTGGGAGAACAGGGGCCTCAGCCAAGCTCCAGGCCTCTGCCCCCCGCCTCCCAACCCTGGACAGAGGCCCTTCCCCTGCACAGGACCCAGGTCCTCCTGCTGGTTCCCCCACCCCCCTTGTTCATTCATTCCACACAGCCATCATGTACCTACTCTATGCCACAGTGAGTTCTCTTGTCTCTTTGCTGTCGCCGGAGTTATGCATCTTGGGACACGCTTTCCTTTCTCACCTTCTGAGATGGTCCTGGGGTGGATCGTCTCACCCCAGGTGGTGTCATCTCCCGGGGGCTCAGTTTAGGGGGCCCCTATGGCCAGTTGCCAGGCTGGGCATCTACTTTGTGTTGGGCACTGCAGCACGCGATTTATGTGATCCCATTGACCCTCCCAAGCCCTCAAAGGTGGGCCTCTCATGCCACCACCCTTCACTTGCAGAGAGTGAAGCTCAGAAAGGTAGAGTGACCTGTCCCAGGTCACACAGCTGGCGAGGGACCAAGCCAGGGTTTCTCATTCCAAAGCCTGGGGCTTCCATGTTCCCATCTCACCACATCTGTCTGAGTTGGCTGGGTCACAGTCACATCCTATGGTGATTCTCTGGGTCCGGGGCCCCCTCCAGGCCCCATAGGCAGCAGCTTTCCTCGCCACCCACCCTGACTCTGGGGTCCTGGATTCCCAGCTCAAAAGATCAACCTTAACATCAATCTGTGGTTAGCTGAATAGCAAGCCCCCAACAGGGCCCATGTCCTATTCCCCGGAACCTGTGAATATGGGACCTTAGATGACAAAAGGGACTGTACAGATAGATTAAGGGAAGGATCTTGAGATGGGAAGACTGTCTTGGGTGACATGGGTGACTCCAATTGTAATCACAAGGCCCCTAGAAGAAGAAGACAGAAAAGTCAGGATCAGAGAGAAAGATCTGAAATTGCTAACACTGTGGGCTTTGAGGATGGAAGAAGGGGCCACAAGCCAAGGAATGTGGGCAAACTCTAGAAGCTGGAAAAAAGCAAGGATACAGATTTCCCCCTAAAGCCTCCAGAAGGATTGCAGACCTGCTAACACCTCGATTCTGGCCCAGGTAGTGTCAGAATTCTGAACTGCAGAAGACATCTGTGATGTTTTAAGCCAACACATTTGGGTCGTTTGTTACAGCAACCATAAGGAACTCATACAACAACCTAGATACCTCCCTCTTGTCAGGGTGCTGGCCACACCGTCCCTCCCTTCCTCACCCCCACCATGCCCAGACCTGCGGCCTGAAGTAAGCCTTGGCTATCCCAGTCTGCGCAGGGGCCCGCCCACCTCTGGGCTCTCACACCCTCACGTCTGGTCCTGCTCACTTTCTTCCCCTGCCTGCCATTGTTAGTCACCTTATCATGCCTCTGCATCTCACCTCACATCTAATTGGAATTTCCTCAAAGGCAGGAAACCTGGTTTGGGCCGTCTTTGTCTCTCCCAGAGCACCCTGCATGGGGTGGGCTCAGACAGAGCGCACTTGGCTTTCCTGCCCTGGAAGCCCAGGGGTCTGCCCTCCCCTTCCGCACGCCCTGCCCTCCCGGCGGGCAGGCCACTTCTGCCTCTGGCACAGCCTTAGTCCCAAGGGCTCCTGGAATGCTTCTCCTCTTTCAATGCAAAGCTCTGTCTTGTTCTCAGGGCTCAGCATGGTGTAGAGGAGAACGTCACCTCTTCCGAGAGGTACTCCCTGATTGCCCAGGAGAGGTTCCCCAGATGGCATGGCCGCAACTGGAAGCCATGTCATTTGTTGCTTAGCTTTTTTTCTAGAATCTTCCTGAGGGAAGCACTGTGCTACGCTGAGGAGAGGGACCCACAGAGCCCTCAAAGAAGGTGAAGATAGATGTCTCTGCTTCTAGCCCGTTTCCACCTGACCAGCCGGGTGACCTCAGATGAGCCTTGCCCCTTCCCAGAGCTGGGGTGTTTCATCTGGGATGTGGCACAACAGTACCTGCCTCCCAGGCCGGTGAGAGCCAAATAAGGTGCCTGGTATAGTGGCCCGGCACAGGTCCACACTTAGTGAGTGCTCAGTTAGCAGGGCTCTCCTTTTCCTTGACTGTCCAGTGGTCACCCAGGTGACCAGTGATCTGTGGGCCAGGGAGGTGTTGATTTCCCTGGCAATGGAAAGCACAGCCATGGATGCCCTATCCTCCTTACACCTGGACTGAGGGGAGACCCACTGCTGCCCAGTGTTACCTCTGGGGGGGAAGGGACATTTTCTACGTGAGGCCATGTGGGGGCATGCCCCTCGCTCAAGGTCATGCAGCCAGACTTCCAACTCGCTGTCCGGTTTCCCCCACATTTTGCTGTGGCTGCAGGAATCCCGCAGAACTCAGAGGCTTTCTGTGGGCGGATAGGAACAGCCCAGTCTGTCCGTGGCTCTGCAGCAATGAGCATCTGACTCGCAGCTCACGTCACAGGCTCCCCAGCCGGTGTGGATGGACAGAGCAAGGACACGGAGTTCCAGGTGGTGGGACAGAGGGACCAGGCTTGGGGGCTCGGAGGACTTTCTTCCCGTTGTCCTCAGGCTTGCCCCAGCCCTGGTCACCACCCTAACCCCTCATCGAGTTCCTCATCACAATAAGTGGGGTCCCCTCTGGATCCAGGCCACAGAGAACAGGAACTGGCCTTGGGAGTTTGGTGACAGGAAATGCTCTGTGGCCTTGGCTGGGCCTTGGAGGAGGAAGCGGGGCAGGTTGTGCCCCTGGGGGATTGTGACTCCGGCCACAGAGTTTTCTGGGGGAGGGGGCATAGCAGGTTAGGGGGGCAGCAGGATATCGCCCCTCCCCCACTGTCCTTCCCAGTCCCCTGACAGCCATTTGCTGAGGCCCCTGTCCGCGAGGCACGGGGTGCACACTGTATATAAAATTCTGTTTGGGCCGGCGTGCATCTCTGCCTCAGGCGGGAGCGACAAGATCTGGCTGTCAGGGTAGAGGCCGAGGCAGGAGAGTCCTGGTGACCTTTCACAGTTCACTCCCACACACCCTCAGTGCCGGAGCTGTGGCCCCAGCCCATGGGAGGTGGGCGTAGGGGGCGAAGGGCACAGGGGCCCTCCTGGTGAGGAAGGGCACGTGGTCCCCATTAAAGCCCCTGACATCCCAGATAGCATTTCTGCTGGATGCAAAGAGCAGAGGAGCTGACGGCCAGCTGGGTCAGGAGGAGGCGGCCCACCTCCAGGTCAGAGCCCAGCTCAGCACCCACTCACTGCAGAGGATGCTGGGAGGTGCCCCATACCCAGAGCTGGGGGCCGGTTGACAGGGCTCCATAGGCCCCATGGCCCAACACGCAGAGCACATCCACTCCCTGCAAGGCCAACTCCCCAAGGCCCCATTTGCTTTGAACAAATACCCCTCCTACTGCCTCCTGAGCCTGAGCCTGGCCAGGCAGCGCAGGGCTCTGGGGAAGGGTTTTCATAGAGATCTGTCCGCCCCTGGGTCGCTGCAGGAAATTCTGGAGGCCAGCATTACAATGCATTGCTTCCGGCCGCCAAGGGGTCCCCTGGCACAGGAAAGAGGTGCCAGTGGCCCTGTGCTTTCCAAAGGGCCTGGGCCAGGTGGCTCCCAGGAATGCCCTGCGCCCTGAGCGGGGGACAGAAGGCTGCCCTGGGTGAGGACCATGGCATGTCAGCCTGTGAGGGACAGCCTTCCTAACATACCTCTTCCTCATGTGCCACCTCTGCTCACACACCTCCTATGGCTCCCGGGGCCTAAGGATCCGAGTCGACACACTGAAGTTCGGCACTCAAGGCTCACAGGCCTCTCCAGCCCGGGGACCCTTCTCCTCAGCAAGGCCCCTCTCTGCCCCGAATGCTCCTGTCCTGACGGGGCCTTGGTCTTGCTGTCCCGCCTCCTGGAAGACCGTCAGTCCTCTCACTGCCTCAGCTCTGGCTGTCGGTCCAGCTTATTTAGTGTAAATCATGATTGATTCTGACAGCTCCTCCGACTCTCATGTTGATTGACACCTCCTGGGTCGCGGATGCTCCCAGCTGCTCCCACAGGGAAGATGGTCAAGACGGCCAGGCCCACCTCGGTCCTGGTCCTGCCTCTGCCGCCACGACCTCGGGGTCTCTGTGCCCCCTGATGAAATAGGAGCGCGGTGTCCCTGCGAGTGGCCATGCGGCCTGGTACCAAAGCACAGTGCCTGGCAGGTCAGAAGGGATCAACGCATGTTAACTGTCATCACTGTGGGCAGCAGAACAATGGCTCCAAAGATGTCCATGACCAAATCCCTGAATCCTGTATGTGACCGCACATGGCAGAGAGACTTCGCAAATGTGATCCAAGTGAGGTTCTTGAGATGGGAGATGCTCCTGGCTTACTCAGGGAGCCAGTCATTACAAGGGTCCTTATAGGAGGGAGGCGGGGAGGGTTAGAGAGAGAGAGAGAGGCGGGGGGCGGGGGGGGGGGAGCGGGGCAGGCTACCTGGCTGGCTTTGAAGACGGAGGAAGCCATGAGCCAAGCAATGGGGGAAGCCTCTAGAAAATGGGAAAAGAGGAGAAGCAGTCTCCTCTAGAGCCTCCAGAAAGAATACAGCCCCACCGACACCTGCATTTTAGGGCTTCTGACTTCCAGAGCTACGAGATAATAAATACATCGTGTTGTTTCCAGCCATGAAATTGTGGCAATGTGTTACAGCAGCCGCAGGAAACGTGCACAGTCAGATCCACACTGATGATCTCGGTTAGTCCCAGAGCTGCCCTGGGAAGGCCTGTGGGTTCCCATTGACAACAGCTCCTGGGGGGTGGGGAGCGGGGGCTCCCACCCGGTGGCCTCAGCGTGCTGCTCACCCCCGGGGTCTCGCTTTGTTCCTGGTCTGTTGCTGATCAGCTGTTTATCTCTCATTTCACATCCCCGCATCTTGTGCTGCGTCGGTACCTTGTCCGTCCTTTGACCACACTGCTTCAGGGACACACCGCCTTGCTCGCCAGCTCAGCTGTCAACTTCTTGATGGCAGGGGGCTTGTCCTCTCTGGATCCATGAAAATGGCCTCAGGAGGGGGGTACCAGGTGCTTTACCCGACAAGTGGAGATGATTGTGTCGAGTTAAACCATAGTCCTTAGCAACCTTCCCTTTAAAATTACCTGGGAGTTAAAAAAAAAATTTTCCTGGGCTGTACCCTGAACCTATCGAATCAGAATTTCTGGGGGTGGGGCCTGCAAGGCTACGTTTTAAAGTTCCTAAGAGCATCACGTGTGCTGGCAGGGTTGAGAGCACCTATCGTCTGGGGCTGCTGCAAGGCTCAGAACGGTAGCGAATATTTATTGAGCACATACTCTACCAGTGGTTGGCAAACTGCGGCTCGGCAAACTGCGGCTTGGCAAACTGTGGCTCACGAGCCACATGCGGCTCTTTGGCCCCTTGAGTGTGGCTCTTCCACAAAATACCATGTGCGGGCACACACATACAGTGTGCTTGAAACTTCGTGGCCCATGCACGGAAGTCAGTATTTTGTGGAAGAGCCACACTCAAGGGGCCAAAGAGCCACATGTGGCTCGCGAGCCGCAGTTTGCCGACCACGGCTCTGGGCGATGAAGTCCTTCACCTGTGTTTGCTTAGTTCATCCTCACAGCAAGCCCATGAGGTAGACACAGTCACCACCCACATTTTACACCTGAGATGCATGAGGCATGGAGAGGCCCAGGTAAGCAGGAGGGCCAGGGTTTTACCCACACACTTTGGTTCTTCGGTCCACACTCAACCAGTGGCACCCCAGAGGCATGTGGTAGTGAGAGATGGAGGATTTTTATCACTGATACTGTTCAGAATAAAAAGCAGCCGGAAAGTTGGCAAGCTGATCCTCAATTTCATATGGAAATGCAAAATCCATTTGGAAAATTCCAAGAACAATCCTGAAAGAAGCGAGCAAAGTTGGAGGGCTGGCATCTTCTTGATTTCAAAACTTACTCCACGTCTGTAGTCATCAGGACAGTGTGGCTCCTGCATGAGGGTAGACTCTACATCAGTGGCAGAGAGCTGCGAGTCTGGAAATAAGGCCTTACGCTTACAGTCAACTGAATTTCCCCCATTCCACTGGGAAAGAACAGTCTTTTCAGTAAATGGGGCTGGGACAATTACACGTCCACAGGCCAAAGAAGGAAGTGGGACCCTTATCCCATGCCATATACTTACACTCCAAATGGATCAAGACCTACATATAAGAGCTAAAACTATAAAACTCTTAGAAGAAAACAGGGGGAAATCTTCATAGCCTTGGACTAGGCAATGGTTTTTAGAAATGACACCAAAAGGGCAACAAAAAGAAAAATAGGGAAATTGGACTTCATCAAAATTAAAAACTTTTGCATTTCAAAGGCGACCACAATGAAGTGAAGAGACAATTCGCAGAACGGGAGACAAATCTGTGCAAATAATATATCCAATGAGGGACCTGTATCCAGAACCCATAAAGAATACTTACAACTCAACAATAAAAAGTCGATCAAATTTTAAAATGGGCAAAGAGCATTCCCCCAAAGAAAACAAGCAATAAGCACATGAAAAGAATGTAAATTCAAATGACAAGGAGATAGTATTTTATGCCTACTACGGTGGCTAGAATAAGGAAGACAGTAACAGGTGTTGGTGAAGATGTCGACAAATTAGAACCATCATGCATTGCTGGTGGGAATGTAAATGGACAGTTTGCCTTGGAGAAGCCTGGCAGTTCCTGAAAAGGTTAAGCATAGAGTTACCAGGTGCCCCAGCAATTCTATCTGTCGGTATATGCCCAAGAGAACTGAAAATATACAGCCACACAAAAATCTTGCACACAAATGTTCACAGCAGCATTGTTACAATACGTAAGTGAAAACAACTCCAATATCCATCAATGGATGAATGGATCAACCAATATGGTCTCTCCAGACACTGGAATATTATTCAGCCATAAAAAGGAGTGAAATACAACATGGACGAGCCTGGACAACATCAGGCTAAGTGAAAGAAGCCGGTCAGACCACATACTGTATGATTCCACCCACATGAGATATCCAGGATAGGCAAATCCCTAGACACAAAGGTAGATTAGGGGTAGCACAGGGGGCATGGGGAGTGATTACAGGGACGGAGTATGGTGTTTCTCTCCCGGCTGATGAAAGTGTTCTGGAGTTCGGTAGTGGTGATGGTTGCACCAGCTGTGAATATACTTAAAAACACGGCACTGTGCATTTCACAGGGGTGAATTGTGTAGTGTGTGAATCATACCTCAGCGACACTGCTACAGATGAACAGGCAGACGGGCATAGCTGGTTTTATCACATTTTCTTCAGCTGATGCCCTTGTCACCTGCGCTGCTCCCCCAGCCGCGCTCGGTCGCTGTGGCACGTCCCCGTTGCAGACGTGCGACACCTCTGTGCGGGGTGTGCCGCGCAGGAGGTGCTCAGAGAAGGAGCCCAGGCCTGCTCTTCCCCACGTGCCTCCCCAGGCAGAGCGCAGGCCCCACAGCCCACCTGGAGCTTTAGGACCCCCCCCCCCCATCATTCCCACACTCGTTCTTTCACTCGGGTGACTGTGGGGCTGCCCAGACCCCTCAGTGGGGATGTGTTTTCCCGACCACTGGGACAGACAGCTCAGCTGTCGCCCTCAGGGTCAGCCCCAGCCACGGTCAGGCCTTCCCAGGTGGCCAGTGCTCAGTGACACATGCTGGTACATGAAGGCCCGGACATCTCGGCTCAGCTGGGGACCACCCCCCCAGGGCCACCCCAGCTCCATAGCTATCAGGGGGCTGGCCAAGGCTGCATGGTAGCTCGATGCCCCTGCCCAGCCTGTTTCTTACCCCCCATGATGCTGCTCCCAGGGCACCCCCAATAAATGACCGACTGCATATCAGCCCCCTCCAAGTGTCAGCTCCCCGGGGTGCTCCTGGGGCAGGGACGCTGCTCAGCCTCGGTGCACAGGGTGGCCCCACCACAAAGGAGTATCCAGCCCCAAGGGCCAGAGCCTTGACATAGCACAATGGTTTTTAAACATATATATAGTTACTTAGAGACCACATTAAAATGACTCCCAGGACTGTGGGAATCTCTCCAAGACAAACAACCCTGCTTCGTCAATAAATACGTAGTAACAAAACGGAGATGGAGGGAGGGGGAGAGAGACAGGAAGGGAGAGGGAGACAGACAGACAAGGTGAGAGACAGGCATGGGGAACAGAAGAGAACAAGAGAGGGAAAGAGACGGAGGCAGAGAGGCAGAGAGAGAGAGGAATGGAGGAAAAACCTATATATTAAAGAGACTATTAAACTTACACATTAAATTAAACCTTCAGTGTGTGGGCCTTATTTGAATTCTGATTCAAGCAAACCTGGGGGTGGGGGAGGGAGACAGTGTTAAGAATGGAAATAGCCCTGGCTAGGTGTGTCCGTTGATTGGAGCATCGTCCAGTACACCAGAAAAGGTTGTGGGTTCGATTCCCCGTCGGGGCACATACCTGGGTTGCAGGCTCGGTCCCCAGTTCCAATCAGGGCGCGTGTGTCTTGCTCACATCGATGTTTCTTTCTCTGCGTCTCAGCCCTCCTTTCAACTCTCTCTCTAAAAAAGAAATCAATGGGAAAAATACCCTCAGGTGAGAATTAACGAACAACAACAGCAAACCCGCGTTCCTAGCAGACCCAGAACAGAAAAGGTTCCCGTGCACAGACCTCAGTGACACTCTCCAGAGGCCAGAGGAGGGTCCGGGTGCAGGTAGGCCAGGCCCCGGCACCATAAAGCAGCAGATGCAGGAAGAGAATTTCAGCAGTCAGAGCTCCAGACCCCCAAGATGGAAATACCCTCCTTGAAGCCTAATCTCAGCTCTCAGCCTGCGCCGTCTGTCCCACAGCCAGACGGACAGCACGGCCACCTTCCCAGGGAGGGTGCTCATGGCTGATTCTTCTTGGGGGAGCTCAGGGAGAAGCTGATGAGTTACCTTCTAGACATGTCTCCCCCACACCGATGCCACCAGCGGCAACATCTCTCGATACCACACATCTGACAACGACACTGAGGATTAGATCCTCCAGTGGCCCCAGGGGCCCTCAGAACAAAGTCCTCCCCGCTCTGTGACCTCAGGCTGGCCCTGCCTGGCTCTCCAGCCTCCCCTCCTCCCCTCTGCACCTGGGAACATGAGCTCTTGTCCTCAGATGAGCATGCTTCCGCTTGCCCCCAGCCCCCTTCCTGCTTGCTCTTATGCACCTTTCCCTTTTCAGTTTAAATGTCTCCTCCTCTGGGAAGCCCTCCTGTCTGTTCCCAGACTGGGTTGGGTGCCTGTCATTAGCGACTTCTGCAGTCCGTTGAGCTACCCATATAGCTTTTGCTTTTCAGTCTGCATTGTAAATACTTGCTTAAGTGTTTCCCTTGCTAACTAGCTCCCTGACTTGTCCAGATTCAGCCTGTCGTTCTCTAGCTCCCGGGCTCCACCTGTCCATGGACTCCTCTCTGTTCTCTCACTCTCTGCCTCTCCTACCACCTGTTGAGTGGTCGTCCTGAAATGTGAGCCAGATTAGGATGTTCCCCTGCTCAAGCCCAAGGAGTAACTTCCTTGTTGCTCTTAGAACAAAGCCCAAAGGACCTGGCATGGCTCACAGGACCCCATTTTCAGGCCCTGTCCCCCCCAGCCTCCGCTTGTCCCTCTCTCCTTCTGGCTCTCTTCATGCAAGTCCCACTGGCTTCTTTTCAAATCCTAGAACCCACCAAGCTGTGCCTACCTCAGGGCCTTTGCATGTGCTGCTCCCAATGCCGGGAGCATTCTTCCCGGCTCTCACAAGATCGGACCCTCTCTCCCTGCCCAGCCCAGCTTGAAGGAGCACCCCTCGGAGGCGGACTGACTGGGACTCGTAGGTTCCGGTGCCTGGTTTATTAATAGGCCCGTCCTCATCGTAAGTACTTGGACTTACTTAATTTTGTTTTGTTCCTAACATTCTGCTAAATTAAAGGAGGCAGGGACATTCTGTCTTGCACGCTGTTATACTCCAGACACTGGCACACAGCGTGACCCCCCAGAAGGAGCCAGTCACTGTTTGTGAAACGAATGAGTGCACAACGCAGGGCATGTTCCTGGCCAGGCCTCGAAGACGCTGAGATCCCTGGCGATACCACAGGACTTCCCCGTTGCTGGGGGCTTTGAGGCGACCAGGGGCCAGCACTCCTGCCCTCCTCTGCCCTACGGTCACCAGCCTTCCCTGGTGAGCTGTTTCATTTGCAGGAGAGTTGATTCTATTAAAACTAAATGAACATGTCACAGAGTGGCCTGGTGGGGGTTTAAGCAGGTGTCTGTTCAAGGGAGCCACACAGAGGCAGACAAAAGGATGGACCGACAGAGGGCCAAGCAAGCGAGGCGAGGAGCCGTCTGGTGCCCGCCAGCTGGGTGGTGGGTTATGCTGTGACCGGAAGGACTCTGAGAACCATGGCCTAGTTCCAGCCCTGCAGGCAGTGAAGGTCCTCTCAGCACCACGAGCACCTTGGAAGCCGGCGTCTGTGATGCCTGAGCGGCGGGAGAGCTCTGGGCCTGTAACTGGAGGCTGAGGGGCCATTTCTCTCTGTGAAGGCTCGCGGGGAGGGGGGCAGGCACGAGCACAGCCAGCTCCCCTGACCGAACCCCCAGTTGTCTTTCAACAGAAGAACTAGGTTTGTCTAAAACAGTGGCTGTCAACCTGTGGGTCGCGACCCCTTTGGCGGTCGAACGACCCTTTCACAGGGGTTGCCTAAGACCATCCTGCATATCAGATATTTGCATGACGATTCATAACAGTAGCAACATTACCGTTATGAAGTAGCAACGAAAATAATTTTATGGTTGGCTCACAACATGAGGAACTGTATTTAAAGGGCCAGAAGGTTGAGAACCACTGGTCTAAAATGTCATTTGTTCAGGCTCTTGCCTCCTGCCCAGTTTCCAGGGTGGACCTTAAGGATGTGCTCGTTAAGTGGGAGTATGAAAAAGTCGTGGGGAAGGAGGAGAGGGGAGGAGAGGGGAAGGGAGGGGAGAGAAGGTGAGGGGAGGGGAGAAAGAAGGAAGGAAGGAAAGAAGGGAGGGAGGGAAGGAAGGACAGAAGGTGAGAAAAGAAGAAAAAAGGAAAAAAGTATGAAAGAAAGGGAAAGAGAGAAGGAAGATATGAAAAAGTAAAAGGGAACAAGAGGAGATGGGAGGGAAGAAAGAGAAGGAAGGAAAGAAGGAAGGAAGGAAGGAAGGAAGGAAGGAAGGAAGGAAGGAAGGAAGGGAGGGAGGGAGGGAGGAAGGGAGGAAGGGAGGAAGGAGAGAAGAGAAAGATTAAAAGAGGAAAAGGAGAGAAAGAAGAACAGAAAGGAGGGGCAGAATGAACACACTCAGCCCATAATCAGAGAAGCCCAGACACCAGGCTGTCCCAGAGTTCCCGCCCCCCCCCGCCCCCCCGCCCCGCGCCCCCTCTGGACTTGGCAGACGGGCTCCCTGGCGGGACCCCACCCTCAGCTCGGCCCTCCCCTCCCTCCTGGACAAGGCTGGTTACACAACCGCCTCTGTGGACGCCATCCAGGAGCTGCGGTCACATGGGGCAGCTTCGAGGGAGGGGCGGGGGAGGGAGGCACTTCCCAGACCCAGCCTGTCGCCACTGCTGCCCCCCCTGCCCCGTTAGCTTGGCTGGGAGTCAGCTCCTCAGCCCACTGGCTCAGCCAGACTGATCCGAGAGTGTTCCCAGATGTGCGCTGCGGGTAATAAAAAGGCGAACTGGTTCCTGTCAGCAGCAGGAAACTCCAAGAGAGCGACCCCCAGCAGCCGCTGGGCAGATGTTTGCAATGTGTGCTCTGGCGGCAGGACTGCCTGGCCTGCTGCACTGGAACCACACGGGGTATCACTACATCCCCTTCTCCTTGGACACATGGCAGAAAGGGGTGGGGGTCCCGATGTATTCCCCTTGCAGGGCCCTGCTCACACGACTCCCTTCCACCCTGTTCCCATCCCCCCCGGACTTCCCCTACGTGTGCACATGTGTCTGCCTGTTGGATTTGCCCTGCGCCCGCACTCTCTGCCCATGGAACTGCATCCCTGACCTCAGGGAATGGGCTTCTCCCAGCGCAGAACCTAAGGTTCCTGGGACAGGTGCCTAGCACAGTATTTTATTCTTGCCCCTTGGCAACAGGGAAAAGCTTGTGACTCAGGTCTGGCCAATCACAATTTACCATTCTCCTAGCCACTGTGATTGGTGCAGAGATGGGTGTGTGACCTACCCTGGACCAATCAAAATCCTCCCCTGAGACTTTTCTAGGTGGGCCGGGGTGGAGAAAAGTGCCACCCTGGCCATCAGACTTTGTGAGAGGCAATGCTGGGAGGATGTTTCTGGTCACCTAACCTGCCCCACAGTCAAGGAGATCGGGCATCTAGAGCTCGCACAGCAAGCTGGTGGCAGACCTGGCCCGGGCAGGAGGAGCTCCGAAGGGGTCTCAGAAGTGCTGCTTCTAGTTCCGCTTGGCGGCCCCCAAGCTGCCTCCTTAGCTGGAGCTTGTGGGTAGAGAGGGAGTGGAAGAGCCACACTGGTGACCCACTGACCTTGAGTGTTAGAGCACCATGAAATTGGAGCAACTGGAAGGGGGGTGCACGGGCAGCTGCGGCCGTGTGCAGGGGTAGGAGAGGGACTGTCCCATGGGCTCCTGCAGGGAGAGGTTTATTTTGCTTTAAAATGTAGGCTGAGGCCAATTCAACCAACTCAGCCAGGTCAGGCCCTGGCAAAGCAGCTGAGCTGACTTTGGGCAGCAGAGGGGTTAAATGAGGGCAGGCCCGAGCAGCCGGTTTGGGACAGGAAGTAGGGCCACACTGAGGGCAGGCCCTGGAGGAAATGGAGGATTCTTTCCCTCAACCCTCCAACTGACCTTTTGGGGTGGCCTGAGTCTTTCCCCTTTTCTCCTAATCCGTATAAGCACCAAGAAGCACTTGGTTTCACAGCGATAGCTTATCCACTCCTCGCAACGCCCCTGTGAGGTAGAAACTATGTGGCGCTCACTTTCCAGATGGAGAGACTGAGGGTCCAAGTGGTGATGCATCTGTCCAGGAACATGACTGCTCACAACGGACAAGGCTGAGGCCGAGATCCGGCTCTCCTCACCCCTAGGTAAGGGCTCTTTCCTCGGCAGCTCAGTGGTGCCTACTGACAGGGCTTTGCTGGGGGGGTGGGTGGGGGTGCAGATATACCCCCAGAGCCTGGAGACACCCCCCCCCCCCCGCCCCCGCGAGTAGCCTTGCTATCCCTTCTCAACCTTTGCCCTTTGCTCGGGTTACTCACTAACCACCCCTGGTCTTGTGACTTGACTGTGGTCCCTGCCTCCCTCTCCCTTCTCCTTCTGCCCCTGCCTGCATCTTCTCTCTGACTGCCAGGCCCCAAGGAGCCATCTGTCCACCAGGCGTAGGTGGTACACACTCACACACTCATACATACACGCACACGCAGACGCATGCACATGCACACACACCAAGGTCTGTCCTAGAAAAACTTTAGAAGGAAGCCACACAACTGCTTCTGGTCTCTCCCACAAGAAACACTGTTTGGGCCAAGTCCACCTGACTTTCTGGCCTGTTCAGGTGTTTTGTTGGATGTTGCTGGAGCCAGGAGTTGGTGAGGGAAGGGGATGGGGCGGCGGGGGGGATGTTCTTTCTGATTCCAACAAGGTCCCGGGCATCTCTACCAGGTGTGAGAATCACAGGTGCAGCCTGAGTGAGCGGCTGAGGCCGGCTGAGTCTTGGGATTTGCAGCGCCTCCATAAGACAGGATTGGAGTGCTTAGACCCTTTGTATTTGGAGGCAGATATGCCTGGGCTTAAACCTTGATCCCACTTCTCCTTCCAACCTCCCATAAACTTAGTTCTGTGACCTCGTTGAGACATTCAAACCTCTCAAAGCCTCAGTTTTCCCATCTGTGAGATGGGGATACTGGCAAGTGCCTGTCCGAGACTGCTCAGCAAAGCCTGAATGAGTGTGGAGGGCGCCCACATACTGGCTATTACACAGTTGAGCACCAGTGTCTCAAAAGCCACCCCCCACCTAACATGACAATTGAGTCAGGTGCACAAAGCCCAAGATGGCATCATCCCGATCCTACCTCCCAGCTCTGTCACCTCTTAACGGGCTGAGGCTCCCAGCCCCACGCCCCAGGGAACAGCCCTGAAAGGCTGGGAGTGGTGGCAGACAGAACACGGAGCAGCCGGCCAGCAGGGTGGGGGCCGGGAAGAGAAGGGGCGGCCACAGGAAAGGTGTGGCCGGAACTCCGGGAGCCGGCAGCTGGAAGGAAGGAGTCGCCAGGTGGGCCCACCCTCGGCCGCAGGCAGAAGGCCAGGGCATTGGGAAGGACTGCTCCAGCCTCCGGAGACCCCGAGATGTCCTTCAGGACCGAAGGCCAAGCATTGTCCCCGATTACAAGGGGTTCTGGCCAGTGGCTTTCACATGGTTCATTGTGTCTCAGGGCCTGTGGGAACCAGCTCCTGTCGCCTGGCTCAGTGAGGTGTTGGATTGGGGCCCCTCCATCTGCCACCATCGCTGACCTCAGCACTACATGGGATGCAGACAAGGAGTGAGGCTGGGAGCATGGACGTAGCATTCATTCAGTCTGCATTACTGAGTGCCCTCTGGGTGCCAGGCTCTGTGCCAGCACTGAGGGGAAAGTGCCACCAAGTGTATATAAGCCCAACCTCCTGTATTCCTTCTATTCCTTCCTTTCTGACCATCAGTGCCCTTTGTCATTAGTGGTTAGATGCTGGGGTGGGGCTAACTCACAGCCGGTGAAGCCAGGGGGTGCGCCCGAGTGGTACCCAGGCTCTGGGAAGGCAGCCCCTAGCTCAAACCCCCTTACTCCTCAGAGCTGCTCTGTTCGGTTTTTAGGCTGCGCATTGTACAAGGTGCCATATCCAAGGGGGTGCTCTTAACACTGGACATTTTTATTATTTAAAAAACACTTTGGTCGTAGCTGGTTTGGCTCAGTGGATAGAGCATCGGCCTTTAGGCTGAAGGGTCCCAGGTTCGATTCCAGTCAAGGGCACATGCCCGGGTTGCAGGATCGGTCCCCAATGTGGGGCATGCAGGAGGCAGCCGATCAATGATTCTCTCTCATCATTGATGTTCCTATCTCTCTCTCCCTCTCCTTTCCTCCCTGAAATTAATAAAAAATATATTTTAAAAAGAACACTTTGTATTTTTATTATAGCTTTACTGATGCTAAAGATGGGCTGTTCACACATCAAGTGCGTCAGTTTTGTAATAGATGGCAACAAAGGGACTCCATCTAACAAAATCAGTGTCATGCAACTGTCTCAATTACTCCTAACGGTTGTTATTCACATTTAAATCCCCATTATTTTGTGTCCAGTAGTTTACATACAATGCCTTTATGTTTGGTATACCATTGTTGTTGAGAAATTAATAGTAGTATCACAAAAATATTTATTGGAGCCTGGGCCAGACTGTTCAACTCTCTGAGCCTCAGTGTCCACATCTGCCTTATGAGCCTAAAGGCCTGTCCCTTGGACGGTGAGCTGAGGATGCAGGGACCGTGTTGGAACTCTGCGGTGCACAGTAGGTGCTCAGCAGGTGGTCCTTGCGGTCGTTCCCTGTGACATGCAGCTCCCCTGGCAGCTTGCTCTGCAAAGCAGAGGCACTGTGGTGCCTCCGTTTACCCACTGAAAAGCAGAAGCAGCCCTCGCCAAGATCACTGACGGCAGAGAATGCTCTGCCTTACAGAGTCCCGTTCCGCCTGCGCTGGACTTCCTGGCCCGTAGTTTCTCCAAATTTGGTCCTGCCCAGACTCTTGACCCTGCTTCCTGTCCCCCACCCTGGACACCGCCCCTCGGTGCTGGTCATCATTGATGGGGGCCCTCCCCGGAGCCCCCAGAACTGCCCAAAGCGGAAATCCTCTTCCTCCCCTCGCAGACTGGAAGCTACAGAATGTTTCTTTTGGAATTTTTTGGCTTCCACATTGTAGAATGTTCTAGCCTTGTCAGCCACAGCTCCCCCCCCCCCCCGCTTCCCCCCCTCCCGCCCCCGTCCCCCTCAGCCAGCAATGCTCCAGCCAAAGACGTGCTTGGACTTTACCTCCCTTCTCCCCACCCTCCCCCACCCCTCTTCTATGCTTGTTGTAAGGAAAGCAAAATATACCAAGGAGCCCAGAAGAGCCGACTGGAAATCACCCAGACTCGCCTACAGCTGATTGTTTCCTAAAGGAGAGGTGCCGGCGTAGCGGGAACATGGCCGGCTGCGGCCCTGACGTGAGGACAGGGAGAAATCCTCAGGCCTAGATGGGATCCTGCCTTGGCCTTTGAACAGAAAAATCCAGCCCTGTGTTCATTGAGCTCCCAACACTCCCCTCCTGGCAGCAGAATAATTAAATATTCATGCATTTTCTCCTTCCCCTAAAAAAAGTGATAAGTCAGATTTCTGCGCGCACATAGAAAAAGTGCCCGAGGCGAGGGGTTGGAGCCCAATTTCAGCTGAAGACAAAGCCTCCACTTCAATTTACGAATGAAAACACCCTTCACCTTTGCTGCTGTGAATTTCCTAGATACACATGGTCAAGACAATCCGAGAATTATGAGGCTCCAGGACCAATTAGGGCTGTTTGTGTTGACGTCAAGTCTGGGGGAACTTTTTTCTTCCACTTGCAAGTATTTATGATACTGACAGATGCGGGGGGGGGGGGGGGGGGCGGGGAGGACCAGAACAGGAATAAGCCTGTGGGGCCACGGGGATAAGGATTCAATGTGAAAAGCAGTCCCTGGTTTTGTTTAAGCAGCCAGATCTGTCTGCGCTCCAGCTCTGCCACTGCCGGTGTGAAGACGGAGAGAGAGCGCTATTACACACCCACTGTGCGCCGACACACTCCCAGGCATGTTATGAAGAGTAGGCGGTTGAAGCCACACAACCAACTTGAGGGCAAGGTGTTCATCCCATGTTGCGGTGAGGAAGGCGAGGTCTCAAGCAGCGAAATAATTTTCTCACGGTGGCAAGGCCGGGGAGTGGGATCTGAGCGCTGGCTCTTCGGGGACAGAAACTACCGCACTGTTTGGAATGCCATCCCATTTCAGTCCTACTGTGTGCAAAGTGTGGTGGGGGTGAAGGGGTGTGCCAGGCGAGGCTCCTACTCCTACGAGTGGCCATCCAGTGGGAGGCAAAGCCATCAGCCTTGGAGCTGCCCCAAACAAGCCTCTCTAAGGCCTGGGCAAAGGTGGGGGCAGCAATGGAAGGGTGAGGGGCACCCAGTCAGGCTCAGTGTCTGACCGGACCTCACCGGGAATGGTGTCCTACCTGCTTCTCACAAAACCACCCGGAGAGTGGCAGGGCCACTGGTGTGCCTTATGCACCCACAATGCTCACTCAAGCCGGCATGTATTTAGCACCTACTATGTGCACGGGCACAGTGCATGGTATAAATTCAGCCTCCTCCACTGAAGCCCTGGACACGTGGTGGATCCCTCTGACCTCAGTGTCCCATCTGGAAAACGGGGCCAATGAGAGAAGCCCCTGGCAGGGTTGCTGTGAGGACTCCCTGAGATGCCGCAGCACAGGATCCCTGTGGGTTTATGCACCCAGAGGCCTGGGTTCAAATCCTACCTCTACCACACACTCTGATCTCAGGCCTGCAATTTTCCCTCTCTGCATTTCAGTTTCCTCATCTAGAAAATGGGATGGTAAGAGCGCTGCTACCTCATGGGGCTTCTGTGAGGGTTAAAGTTACTTGTGATTTGTTAAACAGCATATGTGTATTTTCTATAGATGTTACGCTTCATAATATAGGTTGTGTGTGATGGAGGAAGAGGCATTGCACACAAAATTCCTTAGCACAGCTTGGGCCCAGTGACTGGCCAGGAAATGTGATCATCATTATTATTATTATTATTATTTTATCCTGTAGGTCAGTGAGAAGCCATGAGGTGTCTCAGAGCAAGGGGTCATCATACTCAGCAAACTCCTGCTTAAAGCATATTAGAAGTAAAGATATGGGAGCCAGGACCACCAGCCCATGCAGTGCCTTTTAATATATATACTAGGGGCCCGGTGCACGAAATTCGTGCACTGGGTGTGTGTGGGGAGGGGAGTGTCCCTCAGCCCAGCCTGCCCCCTCTCACATACTGGGAGCCCTCAGGCGTTGACCCCCATCACCCTCCAATCGCAGGATCTGCCCCTTGCCCAGGCCTGACGCCTCCGCCAGAGGCATAGACCCCCATCACCCTCTGATCGCCTGATCGGCCCCTTGCCCAGGCCTGATGCCTCCGTCAGAGGTGTCAGGCTTGGACAGGGGACCCCCATCTTCCCCTGATCACTGGCTCTGGGCCCCGCCCAGGCCTGAGGCCTCTGGCCCAGGAATCATGCCTGGGCAAGGGGACCCCCATCTTCCCCTGATCACTGGCTCTGGGCCCCGCCCAGGCCTGACACCTCTGACCCAGGCTTCAGGCCTGGGCAAGGGGACCATCATATCCCCCCAATCCCCGGCACCACCCCCCACCCAGGCCTGATGCCTCGGCCAGAGGAGTTGACCCTCATCACCCTCCGATCACCAATCACCGGATCGGCCCCTTCACCAGGCCTGAGGCCTCCGGCAGAGGTGTCAGGCCTGGGCAGGGGACCCCCAGCTCCCCGCGGTTGCAGGCTCCGCCCCTGCCCAGGCCTGACGCCTCTGGCCTAGGTGTCCGGCTCGGGCAGCGGGGACCCACAGCTGTAGCGGCCCCGCGATCGTGGGCTCCGCTTTAGGCCCAGGCAAGGGACCCCTAGCTCCCGGGACTGCCAGCTTCGACCGTGCCCAGCTCCCATCGCTGGCTCCACCCCTACTTCCTGCTATCACTGGCCAGGGCGGAAAAGGCGCCTGATTCTCCGATCATGGCTTGGGGGGCAGGGCAAAGGCGGCCCCAGGGCTGCCTTTGCCCTGCCCCCCAGCTCTTAGCTCCCCCCTGGGTTTCCGATCACTGTCAGTGGCAGGGGGCTTCTTCCTGCTTTCCCTTTCACCTCCCTGCATTGTGCCTACATATGCAAATTAACCGCCATCTTGTTGGCAGTTAACTGCCAATCATAGTTGGCAGTTAACTGCCAATCATAGTTGGCAGTTAACTGCCAATCATAGTTGGCAGTTAATTTGCATATAGCCCTGATTAGCCAATGAAAAGGGTATCGTCGTACGCCAATTACCATTTTTCTCTTTTATTAGATAGGATAATTTTAAATTGATTTCAGAGAGGCAGGGAGAGGGAGAGAGAGAGATAGAAACATCAATGATGAGAGAGAATCATGGATCGGCTGCCTCCTGCACGCCCCCTACTGGGGAGCGAGCCTATAACCCGGGCCTGTGCCCTGACCGGGAATCAAACCTGGTTCATATGTCAATACTCAACCCCTGAGACACAAGGCCGGGCATTGTGCCTTTGTATGTGTATCGACAGATGCCCCGGCTGGGCGACAGAGCCCCCGGCAGGGCACAGGGCTGGCTGGCCGGAGCCAGGTCCTCCCACAGCGGGATCAGCCTGCCCAGCACGTCGGCAGCCCTGGCCGGAGGGAAGAATGGTGGCTGGTAACTAGGGTCTCCCCTCTGACTTTCTCGGCCTCCCTGGCTCAGCCCCTGCCCTCTGCAGAGCGGGCGCTCTGAGCCTGGAAGCCCACGCAGCAGATGGAAGGCTCTCCAGCTGGCGTGTGGGGGGTGGGGAAAAGCGGGGTAGCATTTCCTGTGCCCCAATCCCAGCGCGCTCCTTCTCTGAGCACATTTTTCCACCTCGCTTTTTTCCTTCTAATGTGCTCACACATCTTAAGATCTAGCTTGTTTTTTGTGAATGGAATGTAACTTGAGAGCCGGAGGGGAAAGTCAGGGGAGGCTGTGCAGATGGAGAAGGTGCCCCTCTCCATGTGAAAGGCAAGCCGCAGCCACAGCGGCAAGATGGACAGGGCCAGGTGGGGAGGGCGGCGCTGCCAGCAAGCCTGAAACAGGAGAGGCCAGGGCTCCCGACCCCAGACGAGCCTGCTGGACGTGGTGCTGATCCATACCCGTGCAGGACCACCCACGGAGAACCCGACCTCTGCCTGGGATGGGACATCTGGGGGCTGTGGCCATGTCTAGGAGGCATCTGGTGATTTCCAGGGGCCCATCCTGCTGTCTTGGCACTAAGCTGCACTCATTCACTCATTGGTTCAAAAAACACGCATGGGTGCCGACCGTGTGCCGGGGACTGCGCTAGGCGCTGGGCTCTGCTGTGAACGAGACGGTTGAGCCCCTGCCCTCAGGGACTGGTGGACAAGCAACCAGCACATGGCTCTGAAGCTGCACATGGACAAGAGGTTTCTCTGCAGGCGTTAATCCCCACAGCGATTCCAGAAGGATATTGCTCCTGCCCACTTCACAGATGAGAACACTGATGCCCAGAGAGATTAAACAACCGGCCAAGTTCTGTTGACCCCGGGCCCCAGGGTCTGCCCAGGGTGCTTCTGAAAGCGGAAGCCCTGCGCCAGGCAGGCCACAGGCCCGGTGAGTGTGGGGAGACCTGGGGTAGGAACACCCGGCCCCAGCCAGTGGTCAGACAGGGCCTGCCCGGGGAGGAACAGGGCATCCTTCCCACGGCCGCTGTAAAAGGAGAGTGATGTAGGGAATCACTGAACGTTCCCAGGCTCCTAAACGGAGGACAGTAGCTCTCACCAAAGGGTGAGTGTGAGGATGAGACGAAGGCAGTTGTAGGTCAAGTGCTCGGCAGAGTTTCTGGCATCCAGTAAACGCTCAATAGATGCTGCTTGCACAGTGAGCAACCTGCCCAGCTGTACCCGGCAGTGCCCTCTGTTCCCTCTCATAACAAGGCTAGCCATTTAAATCGAGAGGGTCCAGCCACGGCTGGGGGTTTTTGTGTGTGTGTGTTTCTTTAAATATATTTTTATTGATTTCAGAGAGGAAAGGAGAGGGAGAGAGAGAAAAACATCAATGATGAAAGAGAATCATTGATCAGCTGCCTCCTGCATGCCCCCCACTGGGGATCGAGCCTGCAACCCAGCCATGTGCCCTGACCGGGAATCGAACCCTCATCTCCTGGTTCAGAGGTCAATGTTCAACCACGGAGCCACACCAGCTGGGCAAGGGCTGGTCTTGAAGGGCGGAAGGCTTTGGATGAGCTTCAGAGCAGCAGAGAGGCGGCCATCTCAGACCTGCCTGCTGATGCGAACACACCTGTCGTTACGGAGCGTTTACTGTGCTCCAAGCGTCCGGCGCCGCCCGGGCAGCCCAGGCCATGGGAACAGCCCCAGCAAGAGCTGGAAGAAGGGGCCGCGGTCATCGGCTTTGAGAGGCTAGAAGGTGGAAGAGGGATGAGTACTGGGTGTGCTTTTCAGGACTCTCAGTGACGAGATCCCCGAAGGTTGGAAAGCCCCATTTCGCAGCCCTTCTCTGCTTTTTAAAAATACTGAAATATAACTCATTCACTCTAAGATTCACTACAAATTCTAAAGTGCACAGTTTGGCAGTTTTAGTATATTCACAAGGGGGTGCAACCATTGCCCGTATGTAATTCCAGGACATGGTCATCACCCCCAAAAGAAACCCCTATCCTTTAGGTGTCACCCCATTCTCCCCCCGCTAGGTCCTGGCCACCACCAACCTACATTCTGTCCCTAGGAATTTTCCTATTCTTGACATTTCACACGGAATCACAGATGGTGGTTTCCTTGTGACTCGCATCTGGATGTGCTCCAGGCTCACCCATGTCACACCCCTATCAGCGCTTCATTCCTTTTCACAGCTGAATAATATCCCATCGTAGGGCTAGACCACAATTGTCTGCTCCACTCATCTGTTCATGGGTTTGGGGGTTGTTTTCACCTTTTGGCTATTGTGAATAATGCTGCTGTGAACATTTATGTACAAGATTTTGTGTGCATGTATCTTTGGTTTGTTTGTTAATCCTCACCTGAGGATACCATTGATTTTTTTAAAAATATATTTTTTTACTGATTTCAGAGAGGAAGTGAGAGGGAGTCATTGATCAGCTGTCCCTTGCACACCTCCTACCGGGCATCAAGCCCACAACCCGGGCATGTGCCCTTGAATGGAATCAACCCTGGGACCCTTCAGTCTCCAGGCCAATGCTCTTTTCACTGAGCCAAACTGGGCAAATTTTTTTTTTTTTGAGAGAGAGAGAGAGAGTGGGAGGGGGAGAGACAGAGAGAGAGAGAAACATCAATATGAGAGAGACACATGGATTGGTTGCCTCCTGCACACACCTGGACCGGGGGTGGGGAGGCAGGGCGGGATCGAGCGGCAACTGAAGTACGTGCCCTTCACCGGAATCATACCTGTGATGCCTCAGTCCATAGGCCGATGCTCTAACCACTGAGCAACCAGCCAGGGCTGGATGTGTCTTTTCGTTTCCCATGTAAAGAGCCTGGAGTGGAATGACTGGGTCCCGTAACTCTATGTTCAACCTCCAGGCGGTTTCCACAGCACCCGCTTCCATCCCCACCGGCAGTGCAGGGGGTCTGATTCCTCTCGCCAACGCTTGTCATTGCCCACCTTTCTGATTCTAGCCGTCCCGGTGCGGGTGACGGCTCCTTTCTGCTCTTACTCCTTCTTCCACCAGATCTTCTGAACACAGTCCTTCCCACCCACGAAACTGCTCTTATTGGAGGCTCCCTCCAGACCGAGACTCCAGGGCACCCACCTGTCTCGTCCACTGTGGCCCCAGCCCAGCACATTTGCTCAATAAAAATTGAGTTGAATGAATGAATGAATGAATGAATGTATGAATGGCTTCATGACAATCCTAAAGCATCCGCCTGTGAACACGTACCCGGACATTGCATACTGCTCAGAGTTCTAAAGGTTTTTTAAAAATCATTTAGCCGTCCAAGGAACCATACCCAAATTGGCGTTCTGTGGAAATTTCCAAGTTCTCATTAAGTTCTCCTCCGACAACTTGTCGTCGCCTCGGGCCTGGGAGGGACTAGTTCTCGGGGCGGGGGCCGGGGTGACTCTGCCAGCCCAGGGCTGCCGTTTCCCTCCTGGACGGCGCCCTGGCCCGGCTGGGCCCAGCCCCCGCGTCTTGGCCTCCGAGGTGGTCATCTCGGCCAAAAGTGGCGACTGTCAATGCGGCGGGCGGATGCTGCCCTCGGAGGGAGGAAACGCGAGAGCTCAGCACTTATTGTTTGAAGAAAAGCGCCCTGCACGCCGAGGACGAGCTGTGAGGTGTCCTGTGGAACCAGGAGCCCGCGGGAGGTCACCTTTTTTTCCCTCGGAGAGAGGCAGCTTGGCCGCTGGCCGGCTTCAGCGGAACCCTGAAGTCAGCAGTTGCTCCTGGGCTCCGTCCCACTTTCCTCGCTCCGGCTCCCCGTCCTCCCCTCTCTGCCAGAGAGATCCTGACCAAGCCCAGCCAGGCCTGGCTCCAGGACCAGGAACCAGAGCAGCCATGGCGCGGGGAGCACTTACTGTGCCCAGACCCTGCCCGAGCGCTGCGTCCCCTCACTAGGAAGGAGGCATCTTCCTGGGCCCATTCCACCGGGGCGGCTGGGGCAGGTCAGGACTGTCCACGCAGGACGCACGGCTGGGAGAGGGGGAGCTGGGATTCCAACCAGGCCGTTTGGCTATGGCCCTCCCCAAGGTGGGCTGGGCTCCGCAAGGAACTGGTCCATGTTTTCAGGAATTCAAAACGGGAGCCAAGTAAGGACCCCGAACGGTTAGCATATGTCAGTGTGAGGGGACTGCTGGCTTCTCTTCTGTGGTCTTCTCTCTCTCTCTCTCTCTCTCTCTCTCTCTCTCTCTCTCTCTCTCTCTCCCTCTCTCTCTCCCTCCCTCCCTCCCTCCTCCCCTCCCTCTCCGTTACAAAATTCTTTCTCTGAATATAGTACATGCTATGATAGAAAGATCTCATTCTTGGAAGCTTTTTGTTTGTTAATTGTCACCAGAGGCTATTTTCCCATTGATTTTTAGAGAGAGTAGAAGAGTAGGGGGGGGGGTGAGAGAAAGAGAGAGAGAGAGAGAGAGAGAGAGAGAGAGAGAGAGAGAGACATCAATGTGAGAGAGACACATTGATTGGTTACCTCCCACATGCATGTGCCCCAACCAGGGCCAGGGATTGAGCCCGCAACCAAGGTACGTGCCCTTGACTGGAGTCGAACCTGGGCCCCTTCAGTCCGAGGGCCAACGCTCTATCCACTGAGCCAAACCGGCTAGGGCTCACTTTGGGAGACTTTTAAGAAAATTTCCAACTTGGCCAAGTAAAATATTGTCAAACTTGTGTTGGTTTCCCCCAGGTTATTATTTGAAGTGTTTCTGACCGGTGGAACCGGACGCGGTGTGGGAGAGACACGGGTTTTCACACTCAGCTCTGACGGTCTCCAGCGCAGAACACAAACCACTTCGCACCTGCTTCCTCGTTCGGAGGACTGGATGCATGTGCCCGTGCTCAGGGGACTGTGTGTGTCCCTGGCTGCCCTGCGCACGTGTTCCCCAACCCCACACTGACCGGGAGGGCTCACCTGTCTCCGGTGATGGGACAGGTTAGATGGTAAGAAACTGGAGCTTGGGGTTAGTGCTGCGTTTCCTCCCTCAGTTTTGGGGACCAACATAGGGTTGCCAACTCTGTGTTTTGCCAAGTAAGGACATTTTAAAATGCCACTTACAACCGCTGTCATTTTACATCAAACAAGAGACACATCACCACCGAAAGCAAAGGAAGGCAGCAGCCTTGGAAGTTTTAAAAAATGGGATCAGACCTGCTCAGTGCGGCTCAGTGGACAGAGTGTCAGCCCTCCCACTGAAAGCTGGGCTCGGTTCCCGGGCAAGGACATGTACCTGGGCTGCAGGTTTGATCTGGCCTGATGAGGGAGGCAACCGATCGATGTGTCTCTCTAACATCTATGTCTCTCTCTCTCTCTCTCACCCCCCCACACACACTCCTCCTACTCTCTCTAAAAATCAATGGAAAAAATATCCTCCATGCTCAGCTGGTGTGGCTCAGTGATTGAGCATCAACCTATGAACCAGAAGGTCACGGTCCCATTGTCTGTCAGGGCACATGCCTGGGTTGCGGGCTCAATTCCCAGTGTGGAGCAGGCAGGAGGCAGCCCATCAATGATTCTCTCTCATTATTGATGTTTCTATCTCTCTCTCCCTCTCCTATCCTCTCTGAAATCAATAAAAATCTATTTTAAAAAAAGTCCTCAGCTGAGGATTAATCAAAAATCTAAAAAAACAAAAATGGGACCAGCCCCATTTCATGAGCACATTTTTGCATTTCCCATATTCTTCCATGTGTGCTCACTTTGGACTGTGGAAGCGCCAACCAGGCCATGCTTGGCATGTGAATTCGGGGTGCTGGCTGGGCCCCGGCAGGGGCTGGTGTGGGGACCTGGCAGGAGAGAGCCTGGGCCACTCTGGGCTGGTTTTCCACGGCCCAGAGATGTCCTGGGGAGGCCATCCTGCTGAGAAGTGGGCCCCAAACCGACGGGACGAGTTCTCGTGGACAACTCTCTCCCCTTCAAAAGGTGCCTGAGCTCCCGGGAGGGGGAAATGGCACTTCGCCCGCTGGCGTGGTTCCTTGTGTCTCCCTGTGACCTGCACTACGATGTCTGCTCAGCAAACGCAGGGCTGTTTGTTCCCGGACGTGGTCCCAGTGCCTAGGAGACTTCATCAGCATTTGTTCAGTAACTGGCCAAGTCCAAGTCCATGGACTATTAGCAGCTGTTAAAAGGAGGTTAATCAAACGACAGTTGAATCCAGGTGCTGGGTATACAAATTCTATTGTCCTGTTTTTCCCATTGTTCTATATACTTGAAATCTTTCTTAATAAAAAGATGGAAAAATAACAATGATACCAATGCAGAGTTTAAAAAACAACATGGAGATCCCTAAGATATGTAGAAATTATGGAATCATGAAAGTGATTTACCCACGAGATTATAAAGAAATGTACCCAAACGTTACTCAGGGATATCTGTGACATGGATTACGGGTTTTTACTCTGTACTTTCTACCCATGTTTCTGGATTTTTCTATAATTAGGGGAATAAAAGTTTTGTAAAAAATATGAATAAGATAGTTTAGGGTTTTAGTTCCCCCATTGTCCTTCCCCTGCTCTCTCCTCCTGGAGGGCTGCTGACTGTCCCTAAACCGTGCTCTCCTCACCTCGGAGCGAACAGGCTTCCCTGTTCCATGGCGATGTTTGTGCTGCCAGGAATCCAGCCGGAGAGAGAAAAGAGGGGAGAGAGGCTCCCGCACATGGAACTGGAGCCGGGAGCCCAGGAGCTGGGGTGCCCAGGACAACACTCGGCTGTGAGCTGAGGCCTTTCTGTTCATCAGAAAACTATTCAGGGGCCAGAGTGCAGGGTGTTTGGGGATGTGGGTTAGATCCCCAGGTGACAGAGATGGTAGGACACTTGGTCCCACCCTCTCATGATTCAGAAAAGAGCCTGAGATTCAGAGAGGACTGGTGACCTGCTCCAGGTCACACAGCAAGCATTGGCCAAGAAGGAACTTGACCCCACAATTCCTGAGCCCTCCCTCCCAGGGCCCCTCACCACACTCCAGTGCCCCCCCCTCCCGACCCCCGCCACTGCGCCTGGCTTTTTCTCTGTTTACTGAACCCCAATAGCAACTACTCCAACCCTTTCCCCACTTCCTGCATTTCCAGGTTTTGAAATCATCCCTGAGTTTTCCAAGGAAAACATTTTGGTTTTTCTTTCTTTTCTTCTGCTCATCGGAAGAAATCCGAGAGCCCGTTCTAATTGTTTGGTCAAGACTGCAGACAGGCAGTGAGGCGTGCCACGTTGTGACCTTACGCCCGAGGGACCTGAGGCCGCCGCTGGCTGGAGGAAGAGGGGACACCAGGCCTGTCCCTGGTGCTTGGTCAGCACATGAGCCCTGAGCTGTAGGGAGCACAGGGTGTTTGTCAAGTTCCTCAGATCCCTGACCTTGGGCTCCTATCAGGAAAGACTGAGGGAGTCTACATTGAACTGCCCTTGGCTGGGGCTTTATTGGCTTTGAGTGCCAACCAGTTCTATGGGGAATTAGTAGACATGAGCCCTGCCAGAAGTGGGGCCCTGCAGCCTCGACTACCTTTCCTAGCCTCCCTTGCAGCTAGGTGTGGACATGTGACTAAGTTCTGGCCAATGGGATGTGAGCACAAAGCGATGTGTACAACTTAAGAAGGAGGCATGCCCCTGTTTGCCCCTCCCTCCTTCGACCATCCCTTCTTCTTCTTCTTTTTGAGGTATTTCTTTTATTATTATTTTTTATTATTATTATGGATTTCAGAGAGGAAGGGAGAGGGAGAGAGAGATAGAAACATCAATGATGAGAATCATTGATCAGCTGCCCCTGCATGCCCGCTACTGGAGACCGAACCCGCAACCCGGGCATGTGCCCTTGACCTGAATCAAACCCGGGACCCTTCAGTCCACAGGCTGACGCTCTATCCACTGAGCCAAACCGGCTAGGGCGACCATCCCTTCTTCTTACTGACTACATGTGGATGTGATGGCTGGAGTTCCAGCAGCCATTTTGAGCCATGAGGCAACTCTAGGAATAGAAGCCAATGGCAAAACAAGATAGGAGAAACCTGGGCCCTGACCTCATGGTGCCTCACACAAGCCAGAAGTAGATTTCCATCTTCTGAAAGCCATGATTCTTTTGGGTTTCCCTTTACTTATGGCCAGTATCATCCCTAAGTAATTCTTCTTTTGCTTGGGGGTGTGAAGGTGCAGTCCTTTGCAGAGTGGCTGTAGGGGACCTATTATGTGTGAGAAGCTTGGGAAAGTGCTGAGATGAGGCTGATGGTTATTATGCATAATAATAATAGTGACATTTGCCCTAGTTTGGCTCAGTGGAGAGAGTGTTGGCCCGCGGACTGAAGGGTCCTGGGTTCGACTCCTGCTCATGGGTTCCTCAGTTACAGGCTTGATCCCTGGCCTTGGTTGAGTCTCGTGTTTGAGGCAACCAATTGATGTGCCTCTCTCACATCAATGTTTCTTTCTCTCTCTAAGTCTCTTCCTTCCCTTCCACTCTCTCTAAAAAAACAAACAAACAAACAAAAACAATCAATGGAAAAATATCCTCGAGTGAGGATTAACAGAAAAAAGAATTTTAAAAAATAATACTAATAGTGACATGTATCCTTGTGTCTGTGCAAAACACTTAGCCCAGTGCCTGGCACAGAGTAGAATCCAACAAATGTTAGCGACTGTCCTGCCATCACAGCAGGTCCCCCTTGGCCCGCTTTCACTCTCTGGGGTTCAGTGACCCGTAGTCAACCATGGTCCACAAGTATTCAGTGGAAAAGCCCAGAAATAGACAACGCACTGGTTTTCAATTGTGCGCGATTCTGAGCCGTGTGCTGGAATCTCCCGTCATCCTGCCCCGTTCTACCCAGGAAGCGAGTCACGCCTCTGCCCAGCCATCCGCCCTGTAAACACCGCCCGCCCAGGGCTGCCTGGGTTACCACCCGCCGGGCATCGCAGGGCTTGTGTTCAAGTCACACTTATTTCACGTAGTAATGGCCCCAGGGACAGGAGGAGTGGTGCTGGTCCTGCCCTGTTTCCGGCGGGTCTTGGAACATAACCTCCGTGGGCAAGGGCACTGCTGTATGGGTGCTGGAATCGTGTACCCTGGTGCGTGGGATACAGAGAGCTCTCTGGGGTCAGAGGGAAGAGCCCGGGGGAGGTCTTGGACACGGCCCTAAAGGTGAACACCAAGAGCAGACTGGGGCAGTGACATCGCAGGCACCGCGACAAAGCTTCCCGGTACTACCTCCCGTGCTGTCCCGCACGCCGACGCCAGGGGAGCCGTCACCACACCTGTGAGGGAGCCCCCAGAGCTCCCCCAGAGCCTGGCTTGGACTCCACACTCTGGTTCCACGGTCCTCTTTCCTGAGGGCCAAGAAAAGGCCCCCCAGGAACACACAGGGGCGCGGTCTGAAGCATTGGTCCTGTGCCCAGGAGCGGGGAGGTGAGAAGCTGGGGAGGGGGGGCCGGGGTGCCCCAGCGAAGCAGTCTGCTGTGCCCCCAGGGTTCCCATTACCCCTGTGGCCAGCCCCAGGGAGGGGTAAACCGCCAGGCTTTGAGTTAAAAAGGGGTCTCCTGTGGCTGCGGTTTCAAAGGAACCCCAACCTAGTGGCTTAAACAACACACATTTACTACCTCCTATCCTGGGGGTCCGATGCCCCCAGGAGGCGGAGTCTGAGGGGGGCAGGAGGAGACACCTGCCTTCCTAGCTAGACTCCAAGCCCCTGACAGTTCTAATTGAGTTGAAAAGACTGAGTTCGCTTTTCTTTGGGGCTGGCGTTCCCGAGTCCAGGAAGCCAGGAGGCTGGCATGTGAACTCAGGAACGGGCTCACCCGGGGCTGCTGCAGACCCCACAGTCGGCCTGGCCTGTCTTCCGAGTCTGAGTCTGGCTGGGAGGCCAGGCTGAGAGGACCCAACGGGACTGGGGTAGGTAGAGGCACCAGCTGGTCCCCTGGTAAAAGCAGCAGGTGGTCTGGCCCAGGAAGTGGCTCTGACCTAGATGGGCTGGAAGCGGGGGGGGGGGGGGGGGGCTGGGAAAGAGTGGGGAGGGAGGCATTACGTCATCCCGGGAGGGGTGTGAGGCCCTTCCTGGCACCGTCTGGTTTCCTCCCCGAGATGACATTGTGAGGGTGGATGACTGCTCTCCCACTTCACAGATAGGAAACCGAGGCTCAAAGAGGCGTCCTGGTGGCCCCGGGGCCCGGCTAGGAGCAGGGAGCTGGCACTTGGCCCTGTGGGCAGAAAGTGCTACAGTAAGGCAGGGCCTGCCTGCCTGCGGAGGGCTGTGCCCCCAGCAGCCCAGGACTGGGGTGGAGGAGACGGAGGGCTGTGCCCCCAGCAGCCCAGGACTGGGGTGGAGGAGACGGAGGGCTGTGCCCCCAGCAGCCCAGGACTGGGGTGGAGGAGACGGAGGGCTGTGCCCCCAGCAGCCCAGGACTGGGGTGGAGGAGACGGAGGGCTGTGCCCCCAGCAGCCCAGGACTGGGGTGGAGGAGACGGAGGGCTGTGCCCCCAGCAGCCCAGGACTGGGGTGGAGGAGACGGAGGGCTGTGCCCCCAGCAGCCCAGGACTGGGGTGGAGGAGACACTCACAAGCACCTAGTGGTGGACGGAGGATGGACGAGCCCAGATGCTTGCTGCAGAGGGGCGGGTGGGGAGAGGGCTGGCCATGGTGGGGGTGGGGTGCTTACCCTGGGTAGCCAGCGTGCAGGAAAGGTAATCTTAAAGCAGGGGCAGGACCCAGGGCCCCTCTGAGAGCCCCTCCCCACGTGTTAACCGGAATCCATGTTCCAGGAAGCATCAAGGAGCCCAAATTGAGTGATGTTCCCACAGCACCTGACCCGGAGTCCACAGAAGTGTCAGCATCACGCCAGCTACTGGCAGCAGGTGGCCCTGGGATGGATCCCGGGCCAGGAGAAAACTGTTCCCTTATTTACTAAAATGAGGTTATTGGGCCAGCGTGTGCGATCTGAATGCAGTGTGTAGATTAGATAATAGGACACAGTCATCTGTAACTGTCAATCATCTGACTTGCTGTTTGTTCTGTGTCTGTGTAAGAGGCTGGTCCTGTGCTGAGGAAACACACGGAATACTTGGGTAAAAGGGCATGGGCATGCAACTTGCTCAGAAAATAAAGTACATGTACGGAAAGAAAGAGAGGACGATAAAACAAGCAATAAGATGTTAACAATTGAGCCCTAGCCGGTTTGGCTCAGTGGATAAAGCCTCGGCCTGGGGACTGAAGGATCCCGGGTTCGACTCCAGTCAAGGGCACATGCCCGGGTTGCGGGCTTGATCCCCAATAAGGGGCGTACAGAAGGCAGCCAATCAATGATTCTCTCTCATCATGGATGTGTCTATCTCTCTCTCCCTCTCCCTTCCTCTCTGAAATCAATAAAAAATATATATTAAAAAAAACAATTAAAAAAAAACCAATCAGGGAATGTGGGTGAAGGAATTCTTGTATTATTTCTGTGCAAACTGAAATGCTTTCAAGATAAAAAGTTACAAAATAGAAAGAAAGAAAAGTCAATATCCTGGGGTGGGGGGGGGGGGGGAAGCAAGAGCGAGGCTGGAGAGCAGTTCGGATTCAAGGAGACTAAACAGACTCGGGCGGGAACTGCAGTGTGTCCGGGCCCCGTGACATTAGTGGGGCCACTGGGGAAGCGCGTGTGGAGAGGGGGTGTTGGGTGCCAGCGCTGCATCGTGTAATTCCCTGGGTGTGGTGGTCACACGAGGGCTTTCAGGACGATGTCCTTGCTCCTCTGCGGTGTACCCTGGGTTTTGGGCTAAGGGTCAAGATGTCCGTAACCCTTTCTGTGGTTCCGCAAAAATACATTTATAGGAAAGAGAGAAAGCCATGCACTCTAAAAGGGGGAGGGAATTACAAGGGGGTCCATGCTATTTTTTCAAGGACACACACCTCCCACCCCTGCAGCCACGGGCAGTGAAGGGCTCTGGGGTGGGTGAGGCCACCCCAACCTCTGCATCCCCTCCCCATCGCTTAGCTTTTCTCTCTCTGGCCGCAGGATGTCTCCATGGGCCCTACTAGACGGTGGTTTTCATTTGCTAAAGTTTCTTAACGTTTCTGAGATGTGAATTAAGCCATCGCCCCGTCTCTCTGACCTGCGGCTCTCTCTCCCCTGGTGTGTGTGCTCTGATGTGCTTCCCCTGGTGTTTTCTGGGTGCTCGCCCAGCCCACTTCGCTGTCCCCCGCATGGGATCCCCATGAGAAGGTCTCTGCTGCCCTCTGGTGGCCACTGCCTGGAACTCAGACCCCACCCTCCTGAGGGGCAGAAACCTGAAAGGCTTGGCACTTCTTGTCCTAAAAGTGTTGGAATCGCCAGAGAAACAGCCCATCAACCACAGGAGGGTGTTTCCCTGAAGGAACTGGCTCAAGTGATCGTGGGGGCCGGCAGGTGTGAAGCCCACAGGGCGGCTGGAGCCAGGCAAGAGCCAGCGGGCAGTCTGGAGGCGGAAGTTCTCCCTCCCAGGGAACCTGAGTTTTGCTCCTGTGGTTGTCCAGTGATGGGACGGGGGTTCCCCATTACAGGGTCATCGCCTCTACTTAAAGTCAGCCGGCTGTAGGTGTGACCACGTCCACCAGATACCGTCACAGAAAATGATGCTTTCCTGCTGATTTCCGACTCCTGCTTTGCTAAGAAAAGGAGTCCACTGTGGCTTCTGAGTGTGTGAGGATGGAATGAACAAACAGCCAGCAGGGCTCTGAGTGCAGCTGTCACAGGGCTGGCCTGGAGATGTTAGTTATTATTGTTATTACTAGAGGCCCGGTGCACGAACTTGTGCACTGGGGGTCCATTGGTCTGGCCTGCGCCCTCTCGCAATCTGGGACCCCTCGAGGGATGTCAGACTGCTGGTTTCAGCCTGATCCCCGCAGGCCAGGCCGAGGAACCCCACTTCATGCATATGCATCCTTATGTGCATACAGGCCTCTAGTATGCATATAAGATCTTTGGTTAATCTCTCCCCTTTCCCTCTGAGATACATCAGCCTGTTCCATGTTTCCATGCCTGTGTGTTGAGCGGCTGTTCCCTGTTGGTCAGTGCACATCATAGCTACCGGTTGAACAGTAAAATGGTCGCTTAGGCTTTTATATAGATAGATGGTGAGAATCACCTGCATGAGTCAATAATTAAGTTAGAGGAAGAGAGACAGGGAGGTCGAAGGAAGGAGGGAGGCAGGGAGAGAGGGTTACTAGTTTCTTATGCCTTTCTTTGAGGTAAAATGTAGATACACGCAAATGTACAAATATTACAATTAGTAAAATGTATTGTATTTAATTAGTACAATTTTATATGTGCTGTTATATTTTCTCCTTTTTGTGTTTTCTCTGTTTTCTTTCTTTTCTAATAAGGAACAGATAGTTTTTATAATAAGGGGAAAAACAATAGAATGATGATACAATTAAGCTGCTCCTTTGGGCGGATGCCCTGTCCCCTCCATTCTCCACAGGCCTGGAGGCTCCCCGACCTCCTCTGTGCTTTCCCACACGCCGTCCTGAGTAACCAGGCCTCCTAGGACCTGCCTGCCTTTCCCAGGCCCCCAGGGAAGGCCTGTGGCCTCCTGGAAGGAAGGGGGCCTCAGCACACAGGACCCACAAACACAGCTGGGCCCAGGGCTGAATCCACCCCAGAACACTGCCCTGTTCCACCTGCAGGGGGAGAGAGGAGGCCTCTCTGGGACTCCCCTGACCAATGCAAGGCTGGGAAGGCCCTCTGAACCCACTGGGAGAGGCTGGCCTGGGGAGGGGTTGTCAGGCAACCAGCCGAGTCTCCTCCCAGGGCAGCTGTGAGTGGCTCCGTTGCCCAGCAACCAGGTGGCAGCGTCCCCTGAGCCAGGACCTTGCAGCTGCGCCCAGCTCTGCCCTGCCCTGCTTCTCACGGGCCTGCAGGACCCCTGGGGCCCTGTGCTTATTCCCCAAGACTGGGACAGCTGGGGCTTCTGGTCACAATGAACATTGTTCTCTTCAGGTAGGTGGCTCTGTACTGGTGCTGGCCCTGGCCGGGAGGTGGGAGGGGGTGGGGGAGGCTGGGTTTTCAGGACCCCATGCACGGGGACAGATGGTGCAGCTGGGATTGCTCGATGGGGATGGATCAGGGAGGTGGGGAGTGATGAGAGTGAGCTTTCTTCTGCACCCCACTCACCTCAAGGTCAAAAGAAAGCGTCCAGAATATTGCCTCTGTCCGCTTCTCCAGCATTACTGCCCACAGCTCTGAGGAAGCCGATTCACAGGGCCCACCCGCAACTTCCCTCGCTCACCTCCACCTGGAAAACCCCTCCTCATGCCTTAAAGCCCGCCAGGCCTCCCTCTTCTGTGGGAATGTCCCGACCCCACTCCAGGCCTGACTCTATCACTGCTCTCCCACAGCTCGCCTGCTTCCTCGGAGGGTCCCAAACCCGAGGGTGTCTCTGAATCACCCGATGTGCTTTTTAAAAAATGCAGCTCCTGGGCCTCCCTCACAGGATTCTGGTGCACAGATCGGGGCTGGGGGCCTGGGGAGCTGCATGCTTAGCGTGTGCCTCAGGTGATTCTGATGGGGGGCGAGGACGCCACCTGCAGACGCTGATACTGTGGGCAGCTGTGTGCCGTGGAGCAAGACGCTCCACCTCTCTGGGCCTCAGTTTCCTCGTTTATTAAAGACGGTGATGGTGTTAGTGCCTGGCCTATGAGTAATGCATACGGAGTGTTTTGCAAACTGTGAAGTGGTTTGTCAGACGGAGGACAAGGGGCCCTCACCGTTTCCAGCTTTAGGGGTGTGACTGGAGGGTTGCACAGGGGACTTCGGTCCACTGGAGAGAGGCAGTGGGGTCCTGGGGACAGGGGCTCAGAGTTGGGGAGCGGCCCAGGCGGGAGGTGAGTGGCCGGGGTGTTTAGGGGAGACTAAATTCAGCGGGGCTGGGGCTGAGGGGGGAGGATGAGCGGACGGAGCGGCTTTTCAGAGTAGGGGAACTGCGCTGTGACACTGTGACGGTGGATATGGGCAGCAGGCATTTGTCGAAACCCATAGGACGTACAAACAGCACGTGAACCATGAGCCCTAATGTAAACTATGGCTTTTAGTTAATAACGTATCACTATTGGCTCATCTTTTGTAACAAACGTCCCCCAGTAATGCACGATGTACTAATGCAGCGGTTCTCAACCTGTGGGTCGCGACCCCTTTGGGGGTCGAACAACCCTTTCACAGGGGTCGCCTAAGACCATCGGAAAACACATAGATAATTACATATTGTTTTTGTGATTAATCACTATGCTTTAATTATGTTCAATTTGTAACCATGAAATTGGGGGTCACCACAACATGAGGAACTGTATTGAAGGGTCGCGGCATCAGGAAAGTTGGGAACCACTGTACTAATGGAAGTGTGTGTGCGCAGGGAGAGGGTACCGGGACCTCACTGTACTTTCCACTGGGAACCTAAAACTGGTTTCCCTGAAAGTCCATCCATTTAAACATAGAGCTTCAGTATGTTTAACATAAAGGTTTAGAGAAGGAGAATTTCAACAACTTGGGGATAAGACAGAAGAGAGGGAATTTCAGGAGGAGCCCGAGGCGGCCAGGGAATAAAGAACAACTCTGCCAGGGGGACAAAAGCCCCTAAAGGGTTGCAGGGCAGGCGCTTGGAGCCGAACCCGAGTTGGCACTCCTGCCTGGCCACTGGCCGGCTCTGTGACCCAGCAGGACTCCCGCATCTGCCTCGATGGGCTGACACCTGACCTTGAGCGCTGCCCCAGGGACAGACGCCTGCCAGGGCGCTTGCCACTAGGAGGAAGGTGATGGTGGGGAGCCTGTGTCCTGCCCAGACGCCCCCTCAGGCCCCCACCTCCTCAGGGACAGCCAGGTGAGGGCGATGGAGAGCACAGTGACCAACGCCGAGAAGTACTTCGGCCGGTTCTGCTCCCTGCTGGCCGCTTACACCCGGAAGACGGCCCGGCTGAGGGACAAGGCCGACCAGCTGGTCAAGCAGCTCCTTGACTTTGCCAACACGGAGAACCCCGAGATGCGGGCCACCATGAGGAACCTCGCCGAGGAGTTGGCCAAAGTGCAGGACTACCGGCAGGCCCAGGTGAGGCAGCCCAGGGGAGGCAGGCCCAGGGGGGGCAGGCCCAGGTGAGGCAGCCCAGGGGGGCCAGGCCCAGGGGGGGCAGGCCCAGGGGGGGCAGGCTCCCGAGGGGGGTAGGTGCAGGGGGGGGGGCAGGCCCAGGTGAGCGGGCTGCAGAGGCCCCAGGGCCAGAGCCAGGGTGGGGTCAGAGGGTGGGGGCAGCCCTGGGTGTGTGGGGCCACACCTCCGTTTACAGGGCTAAGAACAGGAGGCTTTTGGGGGCTGGATGAGCGGTGGACAAGGCCAGAAGGCCGGTCCTGAGTCCTGCCGCTATGAGCTCCTGAGTCTCAGGGGGCCTGGAGAAGGGACAGACAGCCTGGGGGCTGAGGCCAAGGAGACTGCAGCATATTAAGAAAATAATTAAAAATAAAAATCTCCTACCAGCCCCCAAAACTCCTCTCCGTGATTACAGAAAAGAACAAAGCAGCTTTTCTACTAGATGAGCATTAAACCAGACGTGCACATCGCAGGGGATCGGATTAGTGATGGGCAGACAGACAGAACCTCAGCCCGTGCAGCCAGACAGCGGGGCCCGCCCAGGAGCGATCCGGGTTCTCTGGGAGGGATACCTGGTCCTGGGCGAGGGTGCTCAGCCCCTTTGTCACACAGGGTTTCCTGGTTGCACCTGGGGACGGGGTGGCACCTGGGCCAGCTGATAGTCTTTACCCAAAGGGAAGTCTCCCGTTTCCTGACAAGCAGGGGGTCACCTCTTGGAGAGGGTACCAGGGCTGAACTCAGAGAGGATGTCTCCATTTCAAAGACAAGACTGCCTTCTGGGTCACAAAACCCACAAGAGGCCTCTTTAGCTTTGACAAAGGGTTAGAATTCAGCCGTGGGCAAACTACGGCCTGCGGGCTGGATCCGGCCCTTTTGAAATGAATAAAACTAAAAAAAAAAAAAAAAAAGACCATACCCTTTTATGTAATGATGTTTACTTTGAATTTATATTAGTTCACACAAACACTCCATCCATGCTTTTGTTCCGGCCCTCCAGTCCAGTTTAAGAACCCATTGTGGCCCTTGAGTCAAAAAGTTTGCCCAACCCTGGGTTAGATGCATCTCAAAGGGATAGAGAACCGGTTCTCAATGGCAGGTTTCCTAAAGAAATGCTTTCAGGACAGGGAAGGGAAGTCCCCTTCCCTGTTGGCTGTGGAAATGGTTCCTTAGATTTGTGTCTATCCTCACGGGGTCACAAGCCTCAGTGAAGGCGAGGAAGGGCCTGTGGGGAGTGCGGCTCCCCTGGCCGGTGGGGAGCCAGGTGCGCAGGGAGCCCACCCTCAAGGCAGCAGCCTCCCTGGAAATGTGTTAGAAATGCAGGTTCCCAGGCCACCCCTGGGCCTGCTGAGTCGGAATCTCTGGGGTGGTGCCTGGCAATCAAGGTTCTCAGGAACCCGTGGGGGCATCCGAGGCCTACTCTAGGGTGCCATTGAGCAATGCTGGGCACAGGGTAAGCACTGAACGTTAGCTGTAATTGCGATTGTCACCATTGCTGATATTGTTTATCAAAGTGCCTAGTGTTAGGCAGGACTCAGGGGTGTGAGGCGTCCCCTCGCCGACCCTGCTGTGTTCTAGGGTCAGCTCTGCATCCCAAATGAGATCCTAAGGCAGTTTGGAGAAGTAAAATAGCGACAGGTCCCATTCCTGTATCCATCCCTGGTGGGTACTGTCATTATACCCATTTTACAGGCATGGAAATGAGGCTCAGCAAGATGAAATGTATTGCCCAAGCCCTAGAGAAGCAGAGCCCTGAGCCCAGGCTGTTGGTCGCAGCCCTAGGGTGAGGGAGGGCGCCCGTGCTCCCCTGCCCCCTGCAGGCCCACCTGCAGCTCTGTGTGTGACAACACTATGCATGCGGGCCAGAGGTGCATCTCCCTGGCTCCGTCCACTCTGATTCTTTGC